>NC_079210.1:43612710-44352710 GCF_026745355.1 Beta vulgaris subsp. vulgaris
GGCCATTTTACTTGAAAATGAATGAATAGGAGTAGTTTGAAGTTAGTTTAAGTTATAAACACCTCAAACATCATATATATAGTTTGTTTCATGTACTTATTAGTATTTTTGATTGAAGATACAAAATATAGGCATGTTAGAAGCAAATGTAAGCCATTTTAGCCCATTTTAGGCTATTTACTTGAAAATAAATGAATATGAGTAGTTTGAAGTTATTTTTAGTTATAAACACCTCAAAAATCATAGATATAGTTTGTTTCATGTATTTATTAGTGGTTTTGATCAAAAATACATTATATAGACATGTTAGAACCTAATATAGGTCATTTTGGCCCATTTTACTTAAAAATGAATGAATATGAGTAGTTTGAAGTTAGTTTAAGTTATAAACATTACAAGAAACACAAATATAGTTTATTTGGTGTGTCACATAGTAGTTTTTACTTGAAAATGCATGAATATGAGTACATTTAACCAAATGCAAGAGACATACAAAAAGAAGTTGGATGATTGTACCACTCAGGGGTCACAACTGAACCCTAATATGTTGTATTGGGAGATAGTTGGTGGGAGGAACAGAGGAAAAGTGCAGGGGTTGGGTCAAGGTGATCATTTATACTACAACTCTTCATCTAGGTGAGGAGATAGCTCTTCACAACCATATGAGCCGTTCATTTTTTCTCAGCTTGAGGCGCTGGTGGAGGCAAAGGTCGCTGCAGGGATGAAAGAGGTGGAGGCAAAGGTCGTTGCAGGGATAAAAGAGTCAAACCGGGTTGTCCTGCAGAAAATGATGAGGAACATGTCTAATTTCTACCATATGTTCTCAGGTTGCAACACAGGTCCCCCTCCACAATGCAGACCAAAAGATGACCCATGGTTTGGTGGAGGTAGTAGTGTAAAAGAGACACCCGTGACATTCTAATTTGTTTGGTTTTGGCAACTCGGTAACTAACTTTAGAATTATAGTTTTTCTAACTATATGCATTTAGTGTCTATATTTATCGACATTTAGCTTTGTTTCTAGATGTGTCGGTATATATTTTTTTGGAACCCGACACCAAGATCTATTTTGCGTACATATATTTAATCTAGGTAGTTTGTCTAACTATAGACATTTAATGTCTATAAATATCGACATCTAGCTTATTAGTTTCTAGATTTTTTGATATATATTTGTAGAACCCAACTTCTACTTTATTTCCCGACACCAGGATCTACTTGTGTATATAATTTTAATCTACTTTATGTAATTATATAAGTATCTATGCATATTGTAATATATATTAAAATGGCATTTTTTTTTAGTTGAAAATATTGAATGTGATGCAAGAACAGGTTTAGTGAAGTATATTTAGGTGCAGGCAGGTTTAATTATAATTTGGTACATTACTATCTAATTAATGTACTTTTTAAAAAATGACAGCTAAACAATCGTTGTGTAAGTTGTCAAGGATGCAAAAGGAAACGTTTGTTGTTAAATGCCAGCGACAGTATAAAGTGGTTGGTGTATATAAGTGTCAGACGGTCGTTGATGCCTAAATCGGCAACCACGGGTGCAAAGAATGTAGGTTAACGACTGTTGATCGTCGTTGTTTTTGAGGGTGTCAGCGACAGTGCTAAGCCGTCGCTTATATTGTCTTTTCTTGTAGTGAGAGGGCCTAAGGCCTATAACATATTTATACCAGGGATTAATTAGGATCCTAGTTGAACAAGAAAAACCAATTAAGTAAGAAAACGTGTACAAAGCCTCGACAAAGCCCATAATGGGCGCTGAAACCTGCGGGCGCGGGAAACATGATGCAGGCGCAAGGAACGAGCTGTAGGCATAGGTTGTGGACTGGAGCTCACGCAAGCTAGATGGACATGCCAGGCTGCGGGCGCAGCTTGACCCGCTCATAAAATCTCGCGGGCTGCTGTCGCGTGATACCTTCGAGTCTCCTCGCTCACCCCCCCCCCCCACATACCACCTTATACAACCTCCAGACCATACCTAACGACTGACTAAAATGCAAATGTCAGATTAAGAAATTGTAAGAGTTGAGGTATAGACACAAACCTAATCCTTGATGTTAAAGTAATAACTTAAAAAAAATTAATTTCCCTTATCCTTAGTTCTCCTCTAATTTTAATCTTCTTTATACTTTTCTTCTAAGGATTGATTTTCGAGCCATAAGAAACCAATAAGCGAAATTTGAAAAACTTTTAACTTCTCAAAATAAGCGCAATAAGACGTTGTATTATTTCCTTTAGTTTTACTCCTATTTTTTTTAATGATAAAGTTATTTATCCCAATTTCAACTAATGATTTTTTTGGTGCTACAACTATTTAAATTATTAATACTACGAAATGACTCATCTTATCACTTATCTTATTATTAGTTGCAACAAATTATTGATTTTAACTGTCATAGTTTCAATTTAAATTTACTTATCAATTAAGTTATATTTCAGCTAATATTTTCAAAAATAGCCAAAATCTGCAACTATTTTAGAACCTATGCCTTTATTAATTGACAGCTTTATTTATAGTTCAAATTTTCATATTCATAAAAACCAACTTCTTTGTTTTGTTGGCTTAAGTTGATTATTCATGCCACTAGAAGGCTAACATATTTACATGTATATGAGTATATGACCTTTCATAAATGGTGAGTGCGTGTGTGTGAAATTATTTTATTTTTGTTGGCCAAGGTCATCTTCCCGTCTTTGTTCGAATACCAATTTTTCATGATAGCTATTTGTCTCAACATATAATGGAAAATGTGAATTCCACTCAAACGAAGACTTTGACATAAGAACCCTAGGAAAAATAAAGATAAAAATCACAATCAACTTCCTAAAAAGCAACATAAATTTAAAGCATAAAGATAGATATATAAATTTAGAATATAATTCTTCACATCATGATCATGATATCCTTAAATTTCTCAGAAGCTGCTGATAAGTCTTAAGAAATTGTCAATGTTAAGCAAATGATGCAACACGCCCTTTTTGAATATTTCCTCTTTCTCTACGGAAGATTTTGTCCCTTACCAGCACCAATTATTGTCTTTACTATGTCTAACTCTCCACTATTCTGCCGCCAACCGCGTATTATATGAATATTAACACTTTTGCTTTAGTGAATATTGTTTTTTTGACAAGACTTTAGTGTTAATTTGTACTATATCATTTTCTTGCTTACGAAGCCCTCAACTCTATTAATTGCCTCCATCAAGATTTAAAGTGATACATGTAACAAGCAATTTATGTGTAAATGATGCCATGAAGGTTTAATTTATTCCTCATCTAGTTGTCAATCATGCATTATTATCCCTTTTCTGGAACCATATTAATTAATTATATATATAAGTTTATATATTAGGTCCGGCCTATGTTTCTAGTAAGAAAATTTTTTATTTATTAATATGATAATAATACTAAATACAACTTAGTCTAGTGGTTAAGAATTTTATATATGTACTTGAGGTCTCGAGATTAAACCCCTACTCTACGTAATTTCTATTTTTTTTTATTATACATGAATTACATGAACTAAAACTCCCTAACCAAATGTCTTGCGATTTGTGGAGAGAGGGGAAAAAGAATCGTTTGTGATCACTTCTTTCGCAAAGTCGACTCATATTTCATGATGGCATGAATTATATAGCAAGATTTGTAGAGGAAGTTATAAGAAATATTTAATTGGTGATTTAAAAAAAGAATCCTTATATAAAATAATTTTCTATGAACATATAAGAAGATTGTAAATTATCTCGATAACAAGATTTTTTCCTTGTGGATTTCTAGATAATATTAATGTTTCATGATCAATAACATTAAAGCTTTTTGCACAAAAATAAGAAACTTTTTTTAGATATATATATCATTCATCATTTAGAAAATATTGAGGCAAGAAACTTGATACTCAAGGTGATGTTCATGTATAAAGAATAACATTAGTGTCTCTTTCAACATATATAAAGCAAATCGATGAGGTGCCTTCTTTTTCAAGTTCGACATTTGTTTGAGAGAATAATAGCAACATGGGATACAAGAGTGCGTTCAGATTTGGGATGCAAGGGTTTGCATCTTACTAGTAGTTGAGTTATTTTGATTCTACTTTGATCTAATTAAGTGGAATTAAAATGTAACTTTAATGTTGCCTCTACATCTAATAATTCTAATTCATACTTTTATTTTGCCACATTGTCATATATCTTTGGGAGCTAATTAATTTCAAAATAATTAGACAGGTAAGATTTATGACTAGCTTCTCAAAGGCGAACCACTAAAATCCAATTATTATTTATTAATAATATATTCTCTTATGTAGCATTCTCTCTGTATTTATTTATCTTTCTCACTTAGAATCTTGACACTATTCACAATTAAAGATAATTTTTTAGATTTTTCTCAATGTATAAGAAAAAATATAGTCATGTGGGTCTTGTTTGATTCGTCTAAATGAATACTTTATTAATATTCAATTATAATAATTTTTACTAATATGTAATGAAAGATATTTAATGTAGAATACGTGCATTATTGACAAATGTGCAAAGTCAAAGAAGAAAAGGTAAAAAAAATACAAAGGGAGTAACTGATAAAATAGAATATTCTGTGAATGTTTACTTAATCTTGTTTAAGGATACTAATATTTTACTTTAGACGAGTTTAATTGGACAAAGCTCTTATAAGTAAAAAAAAAATTATCGTGAAAACTAAAGTTAACTAGATCTTATAATCCTCTTTGTTGACTCCTAACTCCTAATTAGTCTGGCACTTGCTTATTTGAAATCATGATAAACACATCAAGATGTTGAATTTTTTTCCATACTAATAAAGGTAAACGAATTCTCCTCTTTTAAGTACTGTTCTTGCACTATCAGTGCGAAATTATGATCCTAAATTGAATTTTAAAAACATAAAGAGCACATGCACTTTAAAGCTCCTAAACTTCAACTTTTAGAATATCATGGAATTTGCGTCTAGCAACAAGATGATTACAAGAGGCCAAAACAAGAGAAGGAAAAGGCCATATTCTTATATAGTTATATGGAAAAAGGAATTAAATAAATAATACAGTGACGTCCATCGCAATTAGCTCTAGTCATTCATGATATAACCTTATATTCCGTAACATGAATTCTTTAGGGTATTTAATCTAATCATTTTGATAACCTCATATGCATAATATATTCTAATATTATATAGTATTAATTAATTAATATATTATTCAGTTAGTTTTATATGCGTGTTTTTGGTTCAATTTGTTATGAGCAAGATGTAGAAAGCTAGACCAATACTCTCAATAATATAAAACACTCCAGGACTACATGATATACCAAATATTGTATCTATATCAAGCTACAAGGAGATATATAACGATTTTCATAAAAATATTAAATACAAGGTTAAGAATTTTTTTAAATCCCGTTATGTAACAATTATAATATAAAATGACGAATCTTGAACCAAAAATTTAAAAAGGTCAAGTTTTGATCGCACTACACATTACATTACAAGTTGATTCATTAACCATCATGTTATGATATTTTCGTATGTGCTATATATGATACAACTTGTGTATTATATCTAGATATGTAAAAAAAAAATTTACCGAAGATCATGCAGCTACCCGCCCAACTAAGATTTCTTTTGCCAATATATAATAGGGCTGAAAGAAAAATTAGCACGTAGATGCAAATTTCATCATTCTAGTAGATGTACATGTTAGCCTGTAAAGAGTTGTTAGTGGCAAGTGATCTGTAGACACTTCTTGGTATTATTGCAACATCAGCTAATGAGTTCCCATAGTGGGTGCACCTTATCTGAACCCCTTTACTCCAAATATCACTAGAAGAAAAGAGAAACCATCTTTCGAATTTTCTTTCAATACAGTCAGCAAGCACTTTTCGGTTGCTTATTGGTTTGGTTGCATTGTAATATCTTTGGAATATTTTCGGCAAACTATTTTTTTCATTGAACTAATTAATCAACAACAAATAAGGTAAAAAGTGATACCAACGCAAATTGAAAAAGACAAGGAAAGGTTAAAGATCTATGTTGACAATTACACATAACTATTGAATTATAGAATCCACTATGTAATTAATGTCGTGAATGCATTTCATATATTTGTTCTTTGTTAACAGTAATTAGCTCAAAACTTACTAAATAATCATTGTATTTCTAAATTAAAGGTAGTAGAATGTTAATTGTATTAAAAAATACTACTTTAACATACTATTTATATTAGACTCTTTTATAATTAGTTGCTTTTTTAACGACGTGCTCTTTTCACCTTAAAATAAAACTATTTCAAGTCTAAATGAGTTCAAATAAGTTCTATTTAAAAAGGTTCAAATAAGTTTGAATACATTTCAAAAAGAACTTCAATAAGTTTTGATAATTCAGATGAGCTCTAAATAAGGTAATTTAATAAGTTTTCAGGTACAGTTTAGATAAATGTAAGGCATGTGTTAAAGACGTATTACATGAAGCGAGTAATTGGAGTGTCGACAAGTGTGCAACAATGAGCATCGGCCAAGTGAGATGATGGTTGACTGATGTGGGATGGAGTAGCCCCATAGTGCGGAGTACATCGGTGTCAATTAAATCAAACCAGAAGAGTGTAATTCCGTGCAAGCATCGGATCCCGAGGAGCGGTTCCTTGCTCGAGCGTGCTTTATTTGTGTCTGGAAGTTCTTGCCTTAGGCGGTAGGTTTTTGCTAGGGTGCACAACTCGTCTAATCAATTTGCGGATGCGGTTTCTTAAGTTTACTTGGATTATGATTGTGTCCTAATATAAATATGTTTAAGGCCATTTTATTTATGTATGCCATAAGTGAGAGAAACTCATATAGAGAGACTTCTGAAGGGATATTAGTGAGTCGAGAGATTGAATTGTCTCATAGTCTCATTATCTGATCATATTAAAAGTCCTAATACAATGATGTGGTTTTCTTTATGTTCTAGGGTTTACACGTTAAACTTAAGTGTTGCTTAATTTCTTTATTCTTGTCTGTTATACTTTGATTGCATAAGGATTAAAATTCATATTTGGGTTTAATTGCATCATATTCTTAAGTTATGCTTTTCTACTCCTATTTGGTATGTTTTCTAAATTTTTAATGAATTTCATCAAATGAACACACATTTGGAGTATGATTACCTAAGCTTGAGGTTAGGAGCACTAAGAAGGAATATGCATTGCATAATGATCGTTTCGATATGTTATAGTACGAATTTGAGCGAAAAATAGCAGAATAAATTATTAAAAGAAATGTGGAAAACAAGTTGCGTCTACTCTTCTTATCATAACTTTTGATGTGCTTCTAATAATTGAATAATTTCAGCATATTTCGAAACTATAGACTTAAAAGAGCTTTCCAATGGTAGGTCGCGTGCCCCAAGGATACTTCTATACAAGCAGTTATGCCTTTCGAAAGTTCGGACGATTTCCGCTGGAATTTGATATATATCGTATGCGTGGATCAATAGTCCGTTCATTTATTGAATATTTTGACTTTTCTTATCTTGTAACTTACTTTTCTATTGATATTAGGTTATTAAATATCATTTAGATTAGAAACCCTAAGACTACTCCTCTCTCTTTCCTCTCTCACGTTATTCATTAGGTTTTAGTTTTTCTCTCTAACTTTTTAGTAATCCCTAATTTTTTTTGTTCTTCTTTAATTCATGAGTTCTATTAGTTTCTTTCGTTGATTTTTTAAATTATGTTTTCCTTTATAGATTTAGATTTTATTATTTATTTCATGACTAAGTAGTCTTATTTTCTAGGATTTAAGAATATAATCCATGTTTTATGTTATGAATCTTGATTGATGTTGTTGATGGTTTGATTAGTCATTTATATTTTCTAATTAATTAGTGTTTATATTATTAATCGTGCAACCTAATTAATTGTTTGATTCAATCTTGCTAATAAGAGTAAGAATTGAGAAATTGACTTTTAGAGACTTACCACAATTAGCAAATCTGATTATGTTAGCAACTGTACTACATGTGTTAATTAAGAGCTTAACACCCGACAGTAGGATTAACTTGTGCTCTAGATATTTGATTCATTGAACTATTGATGATATTTTGATGAACTATATGTAGGAACATGGTGGACCATTGTCCTAGATCCTTTTAGTTTGATTTTTATATTTTTTTAGTTAGAGCCTCAATACCAATAATATACCAATATATCTTATCTTTTTTAGTTTTCATATACATTAGAAGCTAGATTAAAAGACCATTCTCTATGCATTTGACCCTACTTAGCCCTACTACATTATTAAAGGTTTGCAAGAATTATTTTCACAGGTGTACGTCAACCTATCAATTTGTACATCTATTAGAAATGAACGTCACTAGTAACATCAAATTATTCGATTCTTGACATCTAAACAATTTAAGTCCACAATTAGGATTTGAAATGACAATGTTTTCAGAGTAGAAATGGCATGCATCGGAATTAAATTCATCGAGAATACTAGCCCTTCTGTTTCAAAGTATAAGCGGCACACGATATTCGAGGTTGAACTTTAATCGCTAATTACTCTCTATACTTGTTGATAACAATACTATGATGATAATATTATTATAGTATTTTTCAAGACGAATCTAATGTTATAATTTTTATTTATCATACTATAAGAGATATTTCTGGTCAAAGTAAATCTTCATAAATCCTAAATGCTTTATATTTTTAAAACGGAGGGAGAACTATACATTGTACAAAGGGTTGATGTTAAAAATAAATACAATTTATATGACATAGGGTTTGCTAGTTAAATTCAAGTTCAACAATAAATGCAAAATTGTAAACTTTAAATGAGAAATGGAAGCAATTAAGAGAGACAAAGATTTAACATGGTTCGATCAACGAACCTTGAACTACATTCAAAAGCAAGAACCTTGGAGTTTTCTTTAACATCTCTAATGGAGGAATTACAATGGAGAAAAAGAGAGAGGAGGAGGAGGAGGAGGAGGAGAGAGAGAGAGTTATATTTTGTGGCTAATTTGAACCTTAGGGTTTTAAATGACTTTAAGATATCTTATATATGACCTTCTAAAGTTTACAAAATGACCCAAAATCCAAAACAAGAAAATCCGAAAAAATCCAGATTAAAACGCGAAAAAACGCAAAACAGTGCCGACTGCCCGCCCGGGTATCTTACACGTCCGTCCGGGCTGCCGGGGAAGGAGGAAATGTGCTTCATGCGTGCGACACACTTCCATCTTCGAGTCTTTCTCCTTTTTCTTCTTCACCAAGAAATCAAGGCACATATTAAAATTCTCCACCTTGACTTGAATTTCTCCAAACACCTCCAATAACACCAAAAATAATAATCAAACTCCAAGGCTCTACCCCATAGGGGACTGCAACAAACAAGAGGAGAGACCCACAAAGTTCACATACAAAGTGAACTTAGTGGTTGGCAAAAGCTTTGTCAACATGTCGGATGGGTTCTCCTCGGTTCAAATCTTCATCAATTTCAACTCCTTCTTATCGATGACATTTCAGAGGAAGTTGTACTTCACATCAATATGCTTCGTTCTTTTATGGAACGTGTTTTGGTTCTTAGCCAAGTGAATGGTGGCTATCACAAAAGATGGACACCTCCTTAAATTAGAATACGAGCTAATGTCCCCGACCAAACCTTTAAGCCACTTTTCCTCTTTGAATGCCTCGATAATCACTATAAACTCCACTTTCGTAGTTGAAAGAGCTACAACATCTTGTAGAGAAGATTGCCAACTTACGGTCGTACCTCCCGAGGTAAACACATAATCTGAAGTTGATTTCCGATCATTCAAGTCTCCACCATAATCCAAATCACAATATCCAATTGCACCATTTGCATGTTGGCCAAACTCCAAGAAAACATGTGAGGTACCCTTCAAGTACCTTAGAAGCCGCTCAAAGCTTCCCAATACCTTCTCCCGGGCCTTAACATATAACAGCTCATCTTGCTCACCGTTTGAGCAATGTCCGGCCTAGAACATACCATGGCATACATCACACTCCGAACGCCACTAATATAAGATATATGAGCCATGGCCCTTTCATCTTCTCCGGATTGAGGACAAAGCTCCTTTGATGGCTTGAAGTAAGAACCCATAGAGTAGAAACGAGATTTGCATTGTTCATTGAGAACCTTTCAAGAACTTCTCAATGTACCTTCTTTGGGTAAGGTACAACACCCCTTAAATTGATCTCTCCAAATCTCCATCCCAAGTATCTTCTTAGCTACTCAACAACTTTTTCAAATAATTGACCTCAATCAAATGCTTGCAAGCAACCAACATATCATCAACATAAAGCAAAAGATAAATAAAAGAACCACTTAATAGTTCTTTGTAGTAGACACAACTATCATAAGATCTTCTTGTTAATTCATGAGCCATAATAAACGAATAAAAATTTCTATAACATTGCCTAGGAGATTGCTTCAACCCATACAATGACTTCACCAAACGGCACACATGCTCTATTTCCCTTCAACCTAAAAACCTTCCGGTTGTTTCATGTAGATTTCCTTCTCCAAGTCCGCATGGAGGAAAGCGATCTTAACATCAAGTTTGTGTAGCTCCAAGTCTCCCATAGCTATCAAGGCAAGCAAAACTCTAATAGATGAGTGATTCACAATCGGTGAGAAAACGTCATGCAAAACAACACCCTGAACTTGAGTGAAACCCCTTGCCACAACTCTTGCCTTGTAGATGGGACCTCCCGAATCCGGTGTATCGTCTTTTCTCTTGTACACCCACTTACACCCAACGATCTTGCTTCTTCTTCTTAGCTGCAACAACCAACTCCCAAGTATCGTTCTTGTGCAAAGACTCCATCTCTTGCTTCATTACCATCAACCACTTGCTTGAATCGGGTTGAGACATTGCTTCCTTGTAGGAGTATGGATCATCAAATGTTTCTACCTCATTTGTCACGGTGAGAGCATATTGCACATAGTCACACTCCTCAACATATCTTTGAGGATGCTTGAGTTTCCTTCTTTGTCTTTCACTAGCAAGTTTCTTGCGTTAGGTTTGAGATCAACCTTCAACATGATTCTCTTGAGTGAGAGCATCATCATGCGAAGCACTTTCAAGCTCCACCTTCTCCTCGGTGTCATGAGATGAATCTACATCATTACAAAATATAAAGGTCCTTATTCGGAGTGATCATACATGATTCATCAAACACAACATCTCTAAAAGTTATTACCCTCCTAAATTTTTCATACCAAACTCTATACCCCTTAACCCCAAACCATAGCCAACCAAATACACATTTTCTAGCTCTAGGTTCAAGTTTATCCTTATTTATGTGAATCTAGGCCGGACAAGCAAACACCTTTAAAATAAAATAATCACAAGGAATTCTGAACCCTACCTCTTGAGGAGATTTAAAGTTAAGGGAGGAGTGAGTAGACCGGTTCACCAAATAGCATGTAGTTGCAACCGCTTTGACCCAAAAGATCTTCCCGAACATTGGTTGTGAGAGCGTACATCTTGCTCTCTTTAAGAGAGCCATATTCATTCTCTCTGCAACACCATTTTATTTAGGCCTCCCAACACAAGTTCTATGACAAACAATGTCTCATCAAGACACTACTTAGTGAAATTCTTTTCAACAAACTCTAGGCGATTATTGGTTCTCAAAACTTTGATCTTCATGTCGGTTTTCTTCTCAATCATAGTCTTCCAATGAAGAAACACACCATCCTTGTACTTGAGAAATAACGACCACACCTTCCTAGAGAAATCATCAATTACTGTGAGCAAGTAACTAAAACCACCCAAATAAGTCTTCCTAGAGGGAACCCATAAATTTAAATGGATGTAATCAAGAGGTCCTTTGGTGTTGTATATTGTGGGCTTGAAGCAAACCCGTTTGTGTTTACCAAACACACAATGCTCATAAAAGCAAAGGTTGCCTAACTTCACATTATCTATCAATCCTTGATTGCAAAGTTCGAACATTCCTTAGTATCCCATATGATCAAGCCTCAAATGCCAAAGCTTGGTATCATCATTACTTGTAGTACCGGTGGAGACATTAGCCGAACCACTAACCATGGATCCTTGTAACATATACAAGCTTCCCCTTTTAATGCCTTTAATCAATATAAGTGTAACCCTAATAATCTTCAATACTCCACCTTCCGCTATGTACTTACACCCGTTGTTGTCAAGAGTATCAAGAGACATCAAGTTCTTCTTCATTTCCGAAACATGGCGGACTTTGGACAATGTTCTAAACGTGTCATCAAATATTGTGATATCTACGTACCCTATGCCAATCACCTTGCAAGTTGCATTGTTTCCCATGGGTGAACATTCCTTCATTATACTCCTCATATAAGGTGAACATGTCTTTGTAGGGTGTCACATGAAAACATCCCGAGTCCATTATCCATTCACTCTTGCTCTTGAGCCTATCATGAGTGACAATCAATGCACCACTTTTGCTATCGGAATCAACATAGCTTACATCTGTGGAGTTCATAGGTTCCTTGCCTTTCCTGGGCTAACTATCCCACGATTGCTTGTTTTTCAACCTATAGCATTCGGACTTAATGTGCCCCTTTATATGACAATAAATGCAAGTCTTATGTCTATTATAATGAGGCTTCTTTGACTTAGAACACCCCCTATTCTTACCACCATAACTAGTAGATGCAACATCATTTTATCTACCCCTAAGAAACAAGCCATCACTAGAGTTTGACGATTTAGATGTCAATTGATCATCAATCAATAAATCCCTTTGGGTCAAAGCATCCCTAACATCATCAATACTCATATTATCTCTACCATACAAGATAGTTTCCCTAAAATATTTGTATGAAGGTGCTAATGAACACAACAACCATATAGCCAAGTCTTCATCATCCAAAGTCACATTAGTATTTTGAAGATCTATAACAATAGAATAAAACTCATCTAAATGAGACTTAAGAGAATTGCCTTCCTCAAGTCGAAGGTCATACAATCTACTCTTGAGTAGAAGTCGGTTGGTGACACTCTTTGCCATGTAAATGGACTCCAACTTCAACCATAGACCCGACGTTGAGTCCTTCTTATCAACTTCCCTCAATAGTTCATTCGAGAGGCAAAGTTGTATAGCTGATAAGGCCTTCAAATCCACTTCTTCCATTTCTCTTCGGTCATAGTAGTAGGCTTTAATTTTTCACCATGACTACCATTTTGAATCAAGATTGCCTTCTTCTTCAATTGCCATGGTCCAAAATTGATGGACCTATCAAACTTCTCAATGTCAAGCTTCATTGTTAACATATATTCTTCAAAGAAATTAACTAGAAACCTCCCAAACCTAAAACTCTTGATACCAATTGTTATAAATAAATGCAATTTCTAGGACCTAGGGTTTGCTAGTTAACTTCAAACTCAACAATAAATGCAAAGTTATAAACTTTAAAATGAACTGTGGTTCGGTCAACCTTGACCTACATCCACAAGCAAGAACCGTGGAGTTTTCTTTAACCTCTCTAATGGAGGAATTACAATGGAAAAGAAGAGAAAGAGCAGTGTGTGTGTGTGTGTATATATATATATATATATATATATATATATATATATAATTATATAATATATATATATATATATGTATGTATGTATGTATGTATGTATGTATGTATGTATGTATGTATGTATGTATGTATGTATGTATGTATGTATGTATGTATTGTGGCTAATTTGAATCTTAGGGTTCTATATGACTTTAGGATGTCTTATATATTACCTCATAACGTTTACAAAATGACCCAAAACCCAAAACAAGAAATCCAAAAAATCCGGATTGAAACGCGAAAAAATGCAAAACAGGGCAACTGCCTGCCCGGGCCAGGAACCACCCGCCCAGTGCAAGTTTTTTTACAAGAAATTCTACCTTGGAGGCAAATCTGAGGACTGGGTTAATCCTGTCCGGGTTGCACCGCCCACCCGGGCACCTTACATGTCCGCCTGGGTTGCTGAGGAAGGAGGAAACGTGCTTCGTGCGTGCAACGCACTTCCATCTTCGAGTCTCTCTCCTCTTTCTTCTTCACTAAGAAATCAAGGCACATATTACAACCTTATAGGTGATTATCTTAAATAAGCATCGGTACTTGGTGCTTTTGTGTCAATCAGAAACAAGTTTTGTCCATTAAAGAAAAAACATATTTGGTACTTGAGGATCAAAATTTTACACCAAGTTGGAGTCTGACTAATGATTATGTTTGATTAACCATTAATCATACATAGTTACATGTCTTCATACATCTGATGCATCAATCGTAATTTATGTAATGTTGGTAAGAATAATGTGGCGGGTCATGAGATCATAAAGTCATAGGCATACATGATCAATTTAGTTGATTAAACCTTAAGAGCTTAGATGTAATGCTAGGTTTAGTGCATGATAATTGATAGAGTATTATGTCAAAAGAGAAGTGGGATTGAAATTTTAAAGGGGAAACTTCCAGGTATTGGCACTTGTAGCAAAAAGAGTAGCCAGATAGTTTTGGTATCACATGTCTATTCACAAATTCACATGATTCATGAATCGTAAACAGTATGATAATATGATTATTAGTTCGTCTTGATATACTTTCAAATTGAGGGAATATATATATTAAAAAAAAAAAACTAATTATTTAAAATGATTTTGGATCCACCATATTCACTCTAACTTATTTTGAATCACTTTAGTTTTTTCAAGACTATATTTATTACTCCATCTATTTCAAAATATAAGTCATTCACGTTTTACGAAAATTTGTTTTGACCACAAATATCTCTCAAATACGATAAATGAAAATTATAAAAATTATACCGCCGGATTCGTCTTGAAAAATACTATAATAACATTACTTTTTAAAATTTTCTATCAACATAAATTAAGAGTAATTAACGGTCAAAATTCGACGTCGAACATCTTGCGTGTCTTATATTTTGAAATGGAAGGAGTAAGACAAAACTTTAAAATTTCAAATTGGCAAATAATAATTACTACACCAAACTACTCCATGTTAAGATCATGTACATAATTTAAATAATTAAAGTGATGGGGACTATATATAACACGATAGTGTAGAAGGCAATTCAAGAGGCATCTTTAATTTAGCTAGGTACCTAGGCCCATTTTTTTGTCTTTGTGATGTCTCTCTCAGTTGTTTAGATCAGTGCAAGTTACTCCTGTCATATTATCATATATGTATGTATATATATGTGTTTTTTGCTTATATTATGCATGAATCACGCGATTATAGCAGCATTACCATATTTCATCTTTCACAAGGCAAACAAGATGTACAACGTACCCTACCTCTCCTTTAATCAAAAGATAGGACTTCTTTGATGCTATCTTATTCATTTACTATTTACGGGACCAAATTTGTAATTGTTTGAGCACATCAACAAATAGGACTTCTTTGACGCTATTTTAATTCAATGATTAATCGTCTGTTGGCTCCTTGCATGATCTTTCTAGTTGTAACAAGATGATCTGAAAAGAGCAAAAGAATTTTAGCACTTCTTTTTTTGCGGAGGATGATAAAAGTTCAATCTCATAGGTGTATTCTGATATCTATCTAATAGACTAATATAATTATTTTTAAGTGTGGAGACCACGCGGTCGGAATTACTAAGGAAAAGCAAGCGCTAATCCTAAAACAAAAATACAGATTTACAAGCAATAAATTTGTCAGGTAAGCTCCAGAATCCGCTAGAAAAGAGTGACTCGATCTTGAAATTCAAAAGAATATTTAACTCTAATGACGGCTCAAAAGTGTTTAAATAGTTACAACAAAATCCTAATACGAAAATTAATTAAAAACATAATTCAAACATTATTAAAATGTTATTTTCGAGCCCCAAAATGAACTCGTATGGTTTAAAAAACCCTAGGTCACATCATAATAGTGTGTTGTGTCCATTGGCCTGATTCCCTTTCCGGAAAGGTATTTTGTTAAGCATCATGAAACCAGAGATCCAACTAGTAGAAATCATTTCATCAATTTTCACCGATTGGCTTTTTCGTCGAACCGAGCAACCATCCTTCCTACGTCAGGAGAGTAAACTAATGAATTAAATCATCAAATTGCCTTGATTGTTTCTTTATATCCGGAAAAAAGAAAAGGTTAAAGCAAAGACACAATTATAGGAGAACAATAAAATAGTACGGCAAAACGCAGGGAAGAAAATTCTAATATAAACCAACAACTAGAAACTTAAATACATATATCATATCACTTTCAACAAGTATCAATGGAAACTCAAATTTTTAATCACTAAATGTTATATATTCATTGTCATTTTCCAAGTATAAAATATATTTTTTTTTCCTTGAATAATGCAAAAGTGGGTTTTAATTCTCAAAATATGCCCAAAAAAAATTCATAAAATATAGGTTTTAATTCCTTGAATAATTCTACGTGGACGGTACACAGGAATTTTTTTTTTTTTTGGGCATATTTTGGGAATTAAAACCCACTTTTGCATTATTCAAGGAAAAAATTCATAAAATATAGGATTGGATATTAGAATTAAATTTAGTTATACTTGTTACGTATGTTTGTTTTTCTGATGTAAAAAAAAACTTTGTTTATTTTAAAAAGTAACAAAACAAAAACTATTTATTTTCAGATTTTCATATTTAGTCTATATAACTTATTCAAAAAAACTAAAAACTGATAAAAGAGACAATAAATAGGCCCTAAAATTACACATAAAGTAATAAAAAAATTTACAATAACAAAATTTTGCACATTCATATAAAAGAAAAAATATATATAAATCATACTCACAACTCACAAGATCCTTTTAATCATAAAATAAATCAAAGTTAAATTTTTTTTTATTGAAATTATATCGATTATAAGCACATCTAAAACATATGGAAACTTACACATTTATCATTAAAGTTACACATACAAATTACGAGAACCAGAGATATCTACCATATTGATGAACTCCTTGTCCAATTGGATAATCTTGCTTGTGTTCAGCTTCTTCATAAATCACACTCCCTCTGTTTCAAAATATAAGGCATTCACACTTTACAAAAATTTGTTTAGACCATAAATATTTTTCAAATACGATAAATAAAAATTATAAAAATTATACCGTTGGATTCGTCTTGAAAAATACTATAATAATATTATCTTAAAAAAAAATTTCTCAACATAAATTGAGAGTAATTAATGGTCAAAGTTTGACCTCAAACATCGTGCGTGTCTTATATTGTGAAACAGAGGGAGTAATCAAGACAGTGGCCAATGCAAATACACTCATATGCTTAATTTTTACCTCAAAATGAACAATTAACCGGATTAAAAAGTCAAAATAATCCATATCTAAGGAAATTGAGCAGCAAATTAGCTTATTAATTATGGAGTTTCTCAGCTCTCTCACATTAATTTCTTTTCTTCTGCTCCAATAATAGATCTTAGTAGTATCTTAGATGAGGGTAGAACGGTTTGTGAGTTGATTGGGTTGGTGCAGGTTAGGATGTAGCTCAAACCAAATTGTAAATATATTGTTTGAGATTTTTCCAACTCGAATTGTACCGCAATTTAAGTTTGCCTAAACCAACCCAAATCGAACCGCACAAAATAGTTTGGTGTTGTGTGGTTTAACAATATTTTCCTCCGTGGTATGAGTTGTGTAATTTAAGAATTAAAAAAAATTGTTACAAAGTTGTTGATAAACCAATACATAATTCTAAAACTAGATAATAAACACAAAGAGTCTAAATAAAATAAAAAAAGACTACTTAGTTCAAAAGCTCCCATTGGCAGACGAAGTTAGAAGACAACTAACAAACAATACTGATGAGTGATGAGTGACACGTACGTCCTAAACTCCTAACTTAATACTCATATATCGTATTAAATTCAACTTGTAGTCTTGTACTCTTGTATACTCCTATTTTAAAAAAAAATTGGTAAGAATAATTCCTCTAGGCTGCCATCGCACAGGGCCACCACCCAAAGGTCCGTTACAAGCCAGACACCCCCAACCCCCTCCCTCCTTAAATCCCAAGCAAATGCTTGGGATAGGAATTGAACCCTATACCTTGCTAGGGATGATGGAAAAGCTCACCACTTGAGCCAACCCCAATTCCTTCTTGTATAGTCTTATTATCTCGTATACTTGTGAGCTTGTCAAGTGTACTTTTTTTCAAAAAAAAAAAAATCAAAATGAACAAACTTTATGTTTTTTAAAAAAATCATATAAATTTGCGATTTACAGTGCAGTTTCAGTTTAAAAATATCAAACCCAACCCAAATCGCAAATTGTGGGTTGCTTGAAATTACAAACCAAACCACAATTTTGAAATCACAAACTGTGGGTTGCTTGAAATTACAAACCAAACCACAATTTTAAAATCACAAACCAACAGAAACCGCGAAAAAATGATTTTAGTTGCGGTTTGGTGCGATCCAGATCACACTTTTAACAACCCTAAATGAGGATATAAGGGGTTTGGCTTTCTCATGTTTTTCCCCTCCTTGAAAGCTCTCTTGTTTAGTTTGTTATTTTGCTTTATGATTCTTTTATCTATTCGTTTGTACCTCTTTTGGATCAAAAAATATAAATATATTCCGCCACTTTTAAAATTTAAACACTCTTCAAATTTATTCTAATCAATAATAGTAATTAAAGAAAACCAGTTAATAACTAATTTAATATGTGTATTCAAATGATTTTGTATATTCAAATTATCTCAAAATATGATTTATTTTTATTTTATAAGTATCATAGGCTCATAGCACGAGATGAAGTACTCATTGGAATGCTTTCAGGTGATCTAAAGTGAATTTCATTATTAAATTCACTGATTTTTTTGATGTGTAGTAAATAAATAATTTCGTTAATTCTTTGTCACTGATGCGAAAATAAATTTTGTTAATTTGCACTTACTCTTTACCCAATTTCATGAAACTTGAAAAAAAAAGCCAAAAAAATGAGATACTTCCTCGATTCTTTTTAAATTGCAACTTTTCTACTACACAATTCATACTTTGACGGTGTATGATGATCTATACACTAGATAAACATAGTCATATAAGATTTGATTTGTTTCATCTGAATGTGTAGTTTTTTCTAATGATTTTTATTTGCATAATTTTGCAAATATATAACTAAAGTTATTAATGTCCAACCTTATGACTCATCTCTTGACAAATGAAAAAAAGCAAATATTGTAATGAAAAACAATGGTGAAAGTATTTGACAAAGCAAAAAAAAAAAAAACTAGTGAGATAGTACTATTTAATTAACCTATTTTTGTGATGGCTTGATAATTGATTATCATGACTTCTTACTTAGGTTAGCGTCCCTTTTCTGAATTCAACAAATAATGGCCAAATATCATACATCAATCGTTCAGAAAAGAAAACAACTCTGTCATAAATCATATATCCCTTACAGAGCATTAACAAGTAACAACCCCACCTTGTTGTCCTATCAATTTAGATGGCCAGTTTTAGTTTGGTACCTATTTTTGTCCATCTAAGCAAATAAACATTGATGGTGAATTGTTTGTCGATTTTATACTATTCACGGAATTTGATAACATGCATGGTGAGTATTGTAATTGTCATTTGTGATTTGTACTCGACTAGAATCTGACCTAGAGGTGAAGCACGCACCAGTCATTAAAGTAATGTATCCAAAATCAAGAACCCACATCTAATTTGATTAATTATATTGTTCAGTGTGGGTTGGATGATGTCTAGTTTTAAATGATCTGAACAATTTTTCTTTGAAACATTGTTTTAACTTTTAACTGGACATTTGTTCTTAAAAATGTTGTGTATAATCCATCGGCTCCTATATTATTCTTCTCATAGGTAAGTGCTTTTTTTTTTTTTACTCTTTTTTACTTTTGAATTTCTATCTTTTATTTTCTAGTAATATCTCTTCTACTTTTTGGTGCTTCTTTCTTATTATTTATTGTCAAAATATGGTAATAACCTCTGGTAAGAACTATTTCAAACATTCTGATGACTTGATGAGAAATAAAGCAAAAGGAACAAATAAAAACAAAGGTAAACCTAGCTATCTAGTTCACAAGTACTTTACTTCATTATTTATTGAATACTAAAATTAAATTCTCACCTTTTTAATACACCTAGTACATATTGTTGAAATCTTTATTTTCATATAAGTAATTAAACATCTGTTATGCGACCACAAAATGTCATGGATAAAAAAATGTTTATGACGTTTATTATTAGTGATTCTTTAAACACGGTCGGACTGAATGGCCATTGTGAATAATAATTAAAGGAGATGAATATAACTTAATCGATATGATATGTCCCATTTCCCATTAGGCTATTGACAAGAAACTTTTATATTCTCATATAAAACCATCTTACAACAAGTCATGGGAATAAGATGGTTTTATATGAAAATACGTATTTTCTTTTGGATAAATTTGTTCACACTTGCTCGAGTGCTCAAACACTTCCTGTCTGGTCGACCTAGAATTAAGCATTAACTTGAAGATTCTTCTATGGCATGGTTGCGAGTCGTCTGTGATGCAACCGTCTTGGACTCTCACGTCCACAAAATAATGGGATTTTTCGAGAACTCAATTGAAGGAAAAATATTCTAATTGTTTAAATATGTGGAAAATATTTGAGTTTGTCTTGTAAGAGATTGCCTACTTTTAAATTAAAATTTGGCAATGGTAAGCTCAATATTAAAAAGAAAATTAGTCCAATAATGACTAGGTTAATATTTTTCGGTGATTAGTTTAATCCATTATTTAGTGACTAGGTCTACTTTTATATTAAAATTAGACCGTATCTTCTAATAATTTTTGAAAATATTTACTTACACCATATTATAAAATATATATATAAATGTTACACAAATATTTTATAAACGGAAACAAATATCAAAATGCATGGATTGCGCTCCTTTATTGATTAACACATATACTTCTTGTTACACCAAACTAAGAAACCAAAATTGATGGATACATGAATCATAAAAAAGCTAAGGAGTAAGTAACTTGTAAAGCAAGAGGTGGTCCATCAATCAATTATGTAGTCAGCCCTAAAGTTTTGCAGATGATCAGTATTCAAATGGTGGGGATGAGGGTGTTCCTATGATCTGATCTGTTATAAATTTCTGTACTACAATCCAATTAAGACGAAGAAGATCCCAATAGTCTCACATCTTTCTAGACCTATTATTATATTACACTATGCAGTTATGTTTCTTCAAAAAATTCACAATAATTGATTCTAACTATTATGGTATTTCCATATATAAATAACATTAATTTATTTTAGAATAATCATAATTATAGACAAGCGTTATCAAAACCATCGTAGAATGATCTATAATCTTTTTCTCCTTTTCAAGCCAACTAGCTAAGTTTTAATAATACATTATTATTATATCGCGTTTTAAATAAATCGTGAGTACATAATCGAATCCTTTTAAAAGACCGTCCTCATAGTTAGAGATAATTATGTGCTAATAATACACAATACTTGACATAGTTGTGATTAAGAATTAAGATTCTGACAGATTATTATTTACAACATTATATACTATTATGATAATTGCCGTTACAGAAAAATAAAACTAGTAGGAGTATATATTGGAGAAGGTGCAAAGAAAGTAAGAGAAGTAGGTTAGTGAAAGCAACAAAGGGGGTGTAAAGAGAGGGTAGCCCAAACGGGCCCCATGTGCAATCCCACCTACATATGCTGCAATCCATGTGATATAAGTGAGAAAAGACCAGACTAACACATTATAGTTTACACACCCCACGCCTAAGTAGTAAGTAAGTAGTAGTAGTATTGGTATTTGATATTTGGTATCGTGAAATCTGAAAATGGTAATAAGAGTATTTGTAAGAAAGTATGGGGGTAAGTGCATTATTTGTTTTGACATAGGTTTAACAAAATTCCAAACTCCCATATCTTTTGATTCCTACTATATGGACGTACACGTACTATTTTATTTATTACTCCTACTGCTACGTGATGCTTACAAGTCAGACTTGATTTAAGTTTAATTATATATTTTCACTTTCTACTATAATAATAAAATTTTCTCACAGTTATTGTTTTTTTTTAATATCCACCACACTCATCCAGCATATATGCCAAAGTTAGTGGGACAACATTATTAGGGTACTTGGTTGCTTGGTGCTAGTGCTATTATGTTTACTACCAGTAATAAGTACTTTTAGAGCACCTCCATTCATGGGGCACCCCATTTTTTCTCTCTCCTCACCTTATTTGTCCACCTCATTTTCCACTACCTCCCCATTTTACCTTACTCAAATTTGAAACACATACCTCCACTCATCTACCTCCCCATTTATCTTCTCTCTCTTATTTCCTATACTCCACCACCTTTTCTCTCTCCTACTTTCCCATACCCCACCAATATTTTATCTATTTTATTATAACCCCACCACCTTTTCTTCATTTGGGCACCTCCCCTAAAACTTGAGCATCCTCATTAAATGGGGAACCAACCCCACTCATGGGGAGCCCCATTTGAGGAGAGAGAGTCCATATGGGGAGGGTTTTTTTTGCCATTGGAGGTGCTCTTAGGGTTTGGGGTTTGGGGAAATTCCAAGTTTACAGTTTATATATACTACGATTAAAAGGAGCTAGTGATATTAGCTAGGTACATAAATTATCTGAGTTTAAGAAGATTTTTGTTAAGATAATAAAAGTGTATTAGTTAAACTAATTTATGACTTATGAACTATCACCATGAGTATCTCCACTATATATATCCAACTTGTTTCGACTTTCCAACCAAGTTTTGATTTTCAACTAGTATTTAGGCTTGGACTTTGCCCCGGTTTGGTATTATTTTTCCAACTTGATATGCATTTTTTTCCATTCCCATTAAAATATATTAAGGAAAACTCAACATTTAAAAGGTACAAATATAATAATGTGGAGACTTAAAGCATGATTAAAAGTTGGTTGACATAGTAATTGTGTCATGTATAATAGCACGAGGTCACAGGTTCAAATCTTATTGCAAGCTCATTTTACTTTTGTTAATTGACATGACTTATGTACGCACTATCGCATTGGACAATTCTAGTGGGATAACAGAGGTGCCACGTGGCACATATACATTGTCATGCACGCCTTTTAATATATTTGTATAGATATATAGATTTCTGGATATGATTGGCCAAAGCGTTATTGTATTAATGGTGTGGCCCAGTGGCTCCACCCAAAGAACAATTTTAGTGCACGCTATTCGTTGTTCTAATCGGTTTAATATTTTGGTCGAAGCTTGATCTGTGTTGGGCATTAGTTTCGTTTATTTACATATTTCCTCCGTTCTTTTCCTATTGTAACAATTGGGTTTTTACATATTCACTCAACATTCTTTCAATAACTATTATGATTTTCACATAAGGAAAAATATAGTCATGTAGCTTGTTAGTTTCGTTTTGAAAAATACTTTCAAAATGTCTATTTTTTATAATATTTACTAAAAAGTATTTAAAGATTATAAATTTATAATTGTTAAAGTTGTGCATTGACAATTGTAAAAATACAATTGTTGCAATAGAAAAAGAACAAAAAAAATATATTATAATAATAAAATATATTTTATCGAACAATACGCACGCCCATACTGGTGTTGTAATTACAATATTACACTAGTATACATCCTTAATAAAATTTGGTGCGTTTAAATTATTTCCAAATAAAAAGTATAAGATCTAAAACAAGAGACTATTATAATTAGTCCCATCTAAGTCAAGGGAAAATAGCAAAGTTAGATTAACATTAGCTTACTTTTCTTTTGAAGTTTGAGATACTGATGTTTATAGATCTAAGATAAGATTTTGTTACGTGCATGCTGGCTGCTGCAAATTTAAGCAGGAGCTCATCAAGTGGTTGATATTCAGGTAATTTCCTTTTTTAATGGATTTTTCACCAGGTACCTTTAAGGTTTATTAATATTCATCAGGTATTCTCACGTTTTTTAAAATTTACCAAGTATTCTTGAGGTTTGGTAAAAATTCCAGAAACCCCTGCCGTTAAGTTTCTGTCAATTTCGTTAGGTTTCCGTTCAAACCATTCATATTACCCCAAATTAACTCTAATTAAACTCTAATTAACCCTAAAACCCTAACTAACCCTAATCCAACCCCACCAGCCCCCCACCCAACCCTAACCCCACCACCGCCCCCCACCACACCACCCTCAACCCCACCAGCCCCCCTCCCATGTGGAAGCCACGCAGCCCCCTCCCCCTCCCTGGTAAAACCCACGCACCCTCTCCCCCTCCGCCGCGCAGCCCCTCCCCCTGTAGCAGTTGACGCAACGTGGGTCCCATGACCATTGGCGTCTCTAGGCAAAATCAACGTCGTATTATCGACACCAATCCCGGAAAACGCGGCTTCGTGTCCTTTAGAGGAGAATCTTTCACCCACATGACAAACACCTTTCCAATGTTTGGGGATAGGTCCGAGGTTTTGGTCGGAGAAAGACCGACATTCCGGCCAGATTCCGGTGTCGAGGACACCTATGATGACGTCGGATCTGTAATCAGATTCCGACCAGAGTCCACGTTGGATTTGGAGCCCGAGGAATTATGGGGAGCGTGTGGTGTGAAGGTAATGATGGCGGTCTTCGAGGACAACGAGGATCGAAGGGTTGTTGTTTAGGTTGTCGGTTTGTGAAGGGATTAATAAGGCGAAGAAGCCGTGGAAAACGGTGTCGTATTTTTGGAGGATTTGGGAAGATGTGGTTGCGCGGGGGATAGGGGTGGGGCTGGGTGAGGGGGGCTGCTGGTGGGAGGGTGGGAGATGGGGTGGTGGGAGGGTTAGGGTTAATTATGTTTTTTTAGGGTCATATTTAACGGAAAATTGACGGTAGGGTCATGTCTGATGATTTTTCAAAACTACAGGGGTACTTGGTGAATTTTGGAAAACGCGAGGGTACCAGGTGAATATTAAGAAACCTCAAGGATAGCTGGTGAAAAAACCGTTTATTTTTTAATGTCAGATGCACTTCCACTAAGAAAAATTCAGGTTTTTTCATTCTTTTTTCCCAAGTGTATTAAGTACTGACTTTATTACATTACCAATTACCATAGCATATATATTAGTGGCACTAAAGAAAAAGAAACCTATACTAAACCAAATTCATAAAGTACATTATTGATATGCTTTTCCTTACAAACATGAAGTGACAGAAGATCCAACACATGTTATATGAATGTAGCATATCTACAAATTCAAAGAAGCATCGCACTAGTTTCTTGATGAGACAAAGTTGTAGGAGATCCAACTAAAAGAACTTCAACAACTTGCACTTTTTCCCAATCAACTTTGAACTAATTTCTGCTTCCTCACTTTGGGAGGAGGAGGAGTTGTTTTGTGTTGCTTTTTCAATCCTTCAATTAGGAAAGCTCTCATTAACCCGTGTACCAATATCTTCACTTTATGACTTCTTTTTGCTTTCCTTGTCTTTTCATGCTCTTTTCTTTTCTTTCTTTTTTAAGTTAAAAATCATTAAGTACATATACAACTTACTTATCTGATTCTTATACAAACTTTAGCAACAGTTAAAATCTGCACACTCACTTTAACACTAGTTAAAAATACCTGCTTTTAATCTTTTGTTCTCTGTTGAAGTTTTCTTTTCCAAAGTGCTTTCGTTTTTATTAGGTGGTCCAAAGTGCCTTCGTGACACTCAAATGGAGAATATTGTGAACTTCGTTTTTTTCACCATAAATCTGTTTCAAAAAAATTTTGCAACATATATTCTTGAATGTTTTGAATATTAGAATATATCCTTTACTTTTCAAAATATTCACAATATGTCCGTAATGACTCATGAACATTAACTCCATTAGTCATTAAACCCTAATTACACCCTATAATCCTAATTATTCATCTAAAAAACCTGACCCCCTCTAATGTTAACCCTAACCTTTACCCCTAATCTAATACCCTAACCCTAACCACCCACCCACCACCCCTTCCTCCACCCCACCCTTGCAGGCTACACCACCCCCGCAACCCCCTCCCACATAGCCCCCCGGCCTCCCTGCAGCCTCACAGTCGACGCTCCCCCGCATCCCCACAACTCCACCATATATCTTCTCTCCATCAATCACATCGCCAATCTTCTCAAGCACTCAACAATGTTGAGAAACGAAGAGAAAAGAAGAGAAAAAGAAACCTAAAGAATGTTGGTCTTACTTAGCCTCAGAGTGTTGCAACGTTGCTGAAGCTGACAAATGGAGGCAGCAAATCATGCGCGAAATTGGCCAAAAAGTCGCTGAAATCCAGAACGAAAGACTCGAGGGAGGGGGCTGCTTTGGTGTGGGGGGAGGGGGAGGAATGGGGGGTTGCGTGGGTGGGGTGGAGGGGTTGCTGGCCGGGGAGGGGCTGCGTGGGAGGGATGAGAGGGGCTGCAGGGTAGGGGTTATAGGGTAGAGGGGGATGCGGGTATGGGTGTGCACAAACCGGTCCTGACCGGAGATTCCGTTCCGGTCTTCGGTCCATCGCATATCAGGATTCCAGTCCACCGGTTCGGACCGGTTGTATCGGGATTTCTATTATTTTAGTAAAAAAAAGTTTATACGTTAAAAAAATTAAAAGGTAGAAACTTAAAAACCTACTATTTATTCTTCTGGGATTATTGTTATTAAAATTATTAATTTTTAATATATATATCATTTATAAATATATTTAAATAAATTAAAATAATTTTTTTTTTGAAAAAAAAAAATCATTGGACCGGACTGGACAGGTTGCATTTTGGTCAAAGAAAATTCTGAATTTCGGTCCACCCGATTCCGGTCCTAGACCATTGCACACCCCTAGCTGCAGGGGTGGGTGGGGGGAAGGGTAGTGGTTAGAGGTGGGCATGGGATGGGCCGGCACGAGCCCGCTCGAGGCCTGGGCCGGCCCGTTGTGACCTATGTGGGCCGCGGGCCTTTCACGGTCAAGAAATTTTAATTCTGGCCCGCACCGGCACGAGCCCGCGTGGGCCGGCCCACGGACCGAACGCTTTTTTCTTTTGTTTTTTAGCCTAAAACTGTCAAAAATACAAAAAAATAACATAAAACATGGACCAGGCCCGTGGGCCGTGGGCGTGGGCCAAGCCGTGGGCAATTTTGAAAATTTCAATCCCGGCCCGCCATTTACCCAAGCCCGCGGGGCAAGCCAGTGAACAGGCCCAGCCCGGCCCATGCCCACCTCTAGTTGTGGTTGGGTGGCTAGGGTTATAGGAAATTAGGTTTAGATGAATTAATTAGGGTTAGAGGGTTTAATTAGGGTTGATAACTAACGAAATTAACGTTCGTTAGTCATTAAGGGCATGTGTGGATTTTTTAAATAGTGAAGGGTATATGGTGAATTTCGAAACTTGTAAGGATCTATGGTGCAAAAAAATTTATCAAGGGTATATGTTGAAAAAAAATTGTAATACTATTACTCATTTAGTCCCTGTTCTTTTGAACTTATTTTGGCTGAACTGAAATTAAATTAATTGACCTAAAATTAGCTGAACTGAACTAAAATTAACTAAAATAATAGAAACTAAACTGAATTGTATATTTAATTTTCTAAAATAATAATAATTAATAAGTTTAAACATAATATTTATTATTATTATTATAAAAACAATAATTAAAATAATTAAAAAAAACTATTGTTATTATAATTATAATATTAATAATAAATATTAATAGTAATATCAAAAATAAAAGTATAATTAAAACATTAGATAAGATTGAACTGAAACGAACTGAACTGAAATTAAATGAAATGAACTTTAATTAACTGAATTGAACTGAAATTAATTGAACTCAACTAAAATTAAATTTAGTGAAATTAAATTAACTAAACAAAAATTAGATTGACTGAATTAAAAATAACTTAACTGAACATAAATTAAATAAACTGAATTGAAATTTAACTAAAAATAAGTCCAAATGAACATGGCCTTACTCTACATATATACTACAAAATTCTTGCAGCACTTTATTTCTTATAATCATGTTTTACAAATTTAAAACGTATCGCCTCACTAATAAAAGAGATATACTTCCTTAGTTCCAAGTTCCAATTTACTTATAATATATGGACTTTGGCAATATTCATACACTACTTTTCTTTAGCCATCTAGCTGGTGTGGTTAACATGTAAAGGTCAAAAACAGTCATTTGGATCTTGTTAGATTCGTCTAAATGAATATATACTCTCATTTGGAATCTTTTTTACTTATAAGCAATTGATTATATTAATGATTAAAGTTGTTCATTGGAATGTGTAAAAGGCTATATGTTGCCAGTAAACTAGAACAAATGATGTGTAAGATCTTGTTAATTAAATTTAATTTTTTTCATTTTGTATTGTCATATGCGGTATCAAATTTTAGTAATTTTTCCAATACAAAATTGATATTAATAGTAAAAGTATATATTTGATATTGTAATGTTGTATAAAAACAAGGGCGAGGCTTAGGCTCTTAGCCTACGCGAGGTGGTCGACTGCTCAAGGCCCCAAAAAAATTTATATGTATTCTTATTGTTATGATTTAAAAGTAAAATGATTGATTTGGACTAGTGGTAATTAAAATGGTCAAATGTTAGAAGTTAAGAGGTTGAATCTTAATGTACTTTTTGGGAGGATTTGTAACTTTTCAAAATTTATCTTTCCCTTACCTTAAGTTGTGGTCACTTTTCCCTCATCTTCATCTTTTCATCTTCCCTCATTAATTTTCATATAAATTTTTCCAAAATTCATATCTTAATTAATTACTCCATTAATACTTCACCATTAAATGAATACCTATTAATTATTTTTCCTAGTATATGTATCATACAATTTGACATTATCTCTGTAATCTAGTGAAATATTTTACTGATAGATTGCAAGATATTAATTACAAGTGAATAAGATCGATTTGATTAAAGTTAATCATGCAAAACATTGAACTTTTAAAACATATGGCACTATAACATTGATGCACTATGTTTCAACTAAAGAATTCCGTTTTAGTTAATGTTGAAACACACTGCATATACAATTCACTTAAAAAAGAATGAGACACGAATATTTTAACGTGGTTCGATCTCCAAAAGACCTATGTCCACCAAATCCACTATAAGCGAATTCCTAATACCTCACTCAAGGTACAATCAACTCCACTATTAACTCTAGTAGTGCACCCCAACACT
The DNA here is from genome assembly GCF_026745355.1 of Beta vulgaris subsp. vulgaris. Classification (NCBI taxonomy): domain Eukaryota; kingdom Viridiplantae; phylum Streptophyta; class Magnoliopsida; order Caryophyllales; family Amaranthaceae; genus Beta; species Beta vulgaris. Next base: position 43,641,925 of record NC_079210.1, read on the forward strand.
TAGCTATAAGTGTTGCTAAAAGGATTAAATACACATAAATGAACTCAACCCAACTCTCTCTATAAGTGTAAGAATTACAAAAATGTTCCTTGAAATGTGCTTTTTATACAAGCAAATGGATGTCTGAATTATATCTTAGTAAACACCTTTAACACTCTCAAATATACTGTGCTAATTTCATTGGAATAAGTCTTTCGATTTTCTCTCACAAAAGCTCAAATTCATAGAATATGGAAAACTATAACCTTATTCTCATCAGAGATAAGTTTTATAGCGTAAAACTCTTTTGTCTAAACTTCCTTGTTTAGAGATATATTATCTCTAAATTATAGGAACAATCTTAATCAAATATCGTATCTTCTATCCTTACAAAAAAGATAAGATATTTAGATGTATGATACGTTGTTTGAATAAGATATTTTTCCAAATACTTTTTTTGAAAAACTCTCTTTTTTCTTTTGAAAATTATTTAATAAAAATATTCTTATTAACATTCATATTGCTAACTCTAACAGTAATGAATATTTAGAATAATTATATTCAAAATAAATAACTTTAGTAATAGCACGTAATCTGATATTGTTAAGGATGATTACTTTTACAACTCTTCTACTAGAAAAATATAGCTACTCTTGAACTTGAGAATAATAACTCTTGAACATAAATTCTTCAATCTTGAGTCTTCAAGAATTGCTTGGACCAATCTACATCATTAGCATATATACATAGAGAATACAAGATGTCATTTTTATTTGTATTTATCGTCATCAAAAACCATAAGGTCATAACATTTATGTTAATAAAATCATTTTTAAAAAAAAGTAAAAATGGAGATTTAAGGGACCCTTTTCAGGAATATGCACATCACCACCGACATCCTAGCTCCGGTCCTATATAAAAAATAATATGTATTACATCAATCTCAAATGGGGAATAATCACCTTCAATTTAATAATTACAACTTATTATAATGTTAAATTAGGTTTAAACTAAGTTGTCTCACCTTTCTCATTCATCATCATAATATATTTATACACTAGTAGAATAATTACTTATTGCTGCGGTGGTATTGGTGCGATTTTACCCATACGCAGCAATATATCATGTAAAAAGAAACATAAAATATAAAATAAAGATATTGCTGCGGTTTCTACATAAAACAGCAGCAACATGGTATCAACAAAAAAATTCAAAAAAGTGACTATTTGACCAGAAATATTGCTGCGGTTTTTGTCAAGAACCGCAGCAATATGTTTAAATAATATTAAACAATAATATTTTAATATATTGTTGCGGTTCTTGTCAGAAACCGCAGCAATATAATTAAAAAATTATAAAAGACAAAAATTAGGGTTTTTTTCCTCACTTTATCTCTCTCAAGTCTCAACCTCACACGCAGCCTCTCAAGTCTCAACCCTCTCTTCTCTCAAACTCACACACTTCTCTCTCTCTCAGCCTCTCAACCTATCTCACCTTCTTTCTCTCTCTCTCTCTCTCTCTCTCTCTCTCTCTTTCTCTCTCTCTCTCTCTCTCTCTCTCATCTCTCTTCTTCTCTCTTCATCTCTTCGTCGTCAACCTAGCTTCGCCTCCCGTCGTCCTTCGAACGGAGCGACGCGACGAAGCCGCTCTCAACCTCTCTTCATCTCTTCGTCGTCAACCTTCGCCTCCCGTCGACCTTCGCCTCGTGTCAACTTTCGAACGTAGCGATGCGATAAAGCCGACACGACCAGAGTGTTCGTCGACCGCAAGCGACGGCCATTCGCCGCCTCCGACGAGTTCCTTCTTCGGGGTTTTTTTTTGGATTATAACTTTGTTGATGAGTATAAGATGTCATTTCATCTTTCTTTTGTTTGTGAATTGGGTAGATAGTGGAATGGCCTAGTTTCAATATTTCAAATTTGATTACAAAATACAAAAAAAAAAAAATACTTGTACTATGACGTAGTGCTGCGGTTTTGGTCAAAAACCACAGCAATATGCCTATTTTTTTATTATTAACTACAACATATTGCTGCGATTTTTCCTAGAAACCGCAGCAATATGCTTTGCAAATCTGATATAAAATAAATATATTGCTGCGGTTTCTACCCAGAAACCGCAACAATATGTTCAAATATTGCTGCTGTTTAAAACCGTAGCAATATATTAATTACATTGTTGCCCACTTAATTGCTGCGCGGCCAAAACCGCCGCAATAGGCCACTTAATGACCGCGACAATAAGCATTTATCTACTAGTGATACATCCTAAGGACAAGATTCCTACTCTACCACAAACTAGGAATAATAATCCTTTTCCTAATACATATAATATGTAGAGTCCTAACACCCTCCCCCAAGTTAGAGCGTGCAAATTGTAAACACCCAACTTAATTACTCTGATTTAGTTGAAAGATGATAAATATGATGCCAAGGCACGCGCAATTCGCATGTCTTTGAATGCAAAACGGAAACTTAGATTCTTGGATTCGAGCATTTGGCAGATTCAAGCACTATTCATTCTATGCTTGTTTGATGGCTTCTTAACACTATTTCGCCTCACCTTCATTCGTTAGTGTTGGTTTTTGAGAATGCTCACTATTTGTGGTCACATCTCAAAGAACGTTGTTGTGTTTCTAACGGGACACGGATTTTACAACTAAAATCTGAAATAAGCGATTGTAAGCAGAAAAAGGGAGAATCTTTGGCCGATTATTTTGGTCTGGTCATCTGACTCAGTTGTGGGACGAGCTATCATCACAGGAAGTCTCGTCTTCCTGCTCCACATGTGGCGCCAATTGTCAGGTAATGCGTTTCCTTGAACAAAATCGTACCCAAGATCGTGTTCATTAATTCTTGATCGGTCTTGATGATGGGTATGGCCCACTTCGATGCCATCTTCTTGCACAAGATCTCTTGCCCACAATTACTCGTGCCTATACAATCACCACTCAAGAGGAGCACCTAAAGGGACCACACGCTTCTTCATGCATGCGTCGGGTGAGAACTTGGCATTCAAGATAGAAACTCGCTCAAAAACTCGTACTTTTATTGATTCTTTGGTGTGCACTCGTTGTAATCTTGAAGGGTGTGATGCCACAGGTTGTTTTCAACTGATTGGGTACCCCGAGTAGTGGGGCGACCGGGATGGCTCGGCAACGCGGGCTATAAAGCTGGTCGCCGATGTGGCAGCAGGGGGTACCACCAGCATGCGCGAACAATGTCGTGGGTGGTGGTGATTTGAGTGAAAAACTGGGGGGAGCTTCGACTTCTCAAGCACGAGATTCGGTGAGTGCTGGGCTTGCAAGCATCAATCCTGAACAGTGGCATCATCTTCTAGATTTGATTAACTTACCTAAACCTAAAGACCGTCTGAACGTTAAGTCTTTATGGATTATAGATACGGGTGCTACACATCATGTAACAGGCATGTTTTCGCAGTTGTGCGCAACACGAAAAATTAATGGTTGCCCGATGAGTTTGTCGACCTGGTGGTAGTTCTGCAGAGGCTACCCATGAAGGAGATATGATTCTTCCCAAAAATCTTAAACTTACGAATGTTTTATTTATGCTTAATCTTGATTGTAATTTGATCTCTATCCCGCAATTATTAAATGTTGCAAATTGTATTGTTCAATTCACTAAAATATTATGTGTATTACAGGACAGTAGGACGAGGATGCTTATTGGAGCGGGTGAGCGGGAAAATGGAATTTTCTTTTTTCGAGGCATTCCAAAGGTAAAAATCATGATTGTGGATGGCATATGACATCTATAGATATTTGGCATAAGCGTTTGGTTCACCCTTACGAGAAAGTTTTGCGTCATTTACCGTGTGTGAATCCATATAGTGTTAGTGTTGCAATAAAGACGAGTGTGATGTTTGTTTTCGTACCCATCAACCTAGAACTAGTTTTCCTAAATGTAATAGTAGAGCTAGTAGAATTTTTGAGTAAGTTCATTGTGATTTATGGGGACAATATCAAACTAAGTCTGCTTGTACGATGTATCATATTTTTTGACAATTGTAGATGATTTTCCTCGCATTGTTTAGACGTATTTATTATATAAAGACCCTATTCTATTCCGAGATTCCTTCTCTCCATCTTATCCTTCTTGTTAACCGCTCGTGGGTAATAAATTGGAGGTTGAGATTATATATGTTTCTGCACTTTGTGGCTCTGATATCATGTTAAATTAGGTTTAAGTTGTGTCACGTTTCTCATTTATCATCAAAATATTTTTATACATTCTAAGGATAAGAGTCCTACTTCACCATAAATTAGGAATAATAATCATATTCCTAATACTATAATATATAGAGTCCTACCAAACCCTAATTAGGTTTATATCATCTTCAATTTTATGATAAAGTTCATTTTGTACTTGATAGAAAGTTCAAAATATATATGAGGTGAACACATTTTAAATAGTAATTATAAATAATTCAATACGTACATATAATTCTTAGCGAAAATCAATTTCAATCAATAGAAATTAATGCTTGCATGTGGCAAGAATAAATCCCAATTTGTTCAATAAACATAATTTGTGATTAGCAAAACATTGCAATCATGCAAACCAATTCCATTTAATAATAATCAATACTAACCGGTAAATACAGTAAATTTTATCCCCATATAGTTTGGACCATTAAAATTAAACACCTTACTTTGTGACAGATGTGTATGTAATGGATCAATGATCCCATCTCTTCTTCTTTCTTTTCCCATGTATTTATCAAATTAAATTTATTCCTTTGATGTGATATGATCCCATCAACTTCAATTTAACGTCCATATTGGAATATAGAATAGTATTGGCAGAAATTTGAGAGAGACGAGGTGGAGTAAAGTGTGGGGCAGGGCAAAAAAACTTCTTTGAACTTTAGTAGTAATACTCCATTACTTTTGTTATGGAGTTGTATTATAAAATTTATTGTTTCTTTACTAAAAGACTAAAAGTCATAAATATGATGCACTAATGTAACTTTGGCTTTTTGATTTGAGGTAAGGCTAGGAGTGGGTATGAAGTCATATGTTAACAACTTGGTTTGTGTTTGTTGCTTTCTCTGTCTCTTTCAAAGAGACCATTGCAAGTGCATTCTTGATTCTATGTGTATCCACAAGGCCTTCATACTATTTGCCAATAGTACACACGTGTCCTTACTTCATTGTGTGGTGGCCTTTCATTGGATATGTAGCTAACTAATTAATAACCTTGTATGTCTTGGTCAATACATTATTACCAGAGGTGTCTCATTAGATTGATTTAAAACGAAAATCTAATGTCTTCTTAATAAAATAGTTGGCTATTAGCCTATGTAATTTTAAAAAATTATATTATAAAAAAGGTGTTGTTTTAATATGACATGACTTTTTTTTTTTTTGATAATTGGTAGTTGTATTTTATTCATAACTCAAGGACTAAGCATCTCGACCCAATACTAGATATCCCATGCATCTCAGTAGACGGGAACTTTCATAGTGCTAGCACACCCAGTAGAGGGGAGACACCACATCCTATCATAAAAAATACAACCTGACCATCAATGATGGTATGTATACATCAATCTAGAATGCTAAATACATGAGAAAAAAGACAACTAATTAACTCCACTTTCAATTTTTACATTTTGAGCTTCGAACTTGCATATGACTCTGCCATTTAGCACTCTATAGACAGCTTCCAGTTACATCCATGCTATGAACTCTGAGTGACGATGAAGCCCCTGCTTGGCAAGAGCATCCGCGACGAAGTTTGAGTCACGGCATTTGTGAATGATTTCAATGGATTGATTGCTCCTTTTGGCATTCCGAATGAAATTCAAGTGAAAGTTCATGTTCCACGGACCATGCACCCTCTTCTCCATTACACCACGCCACTGCATTCGCGGAATCCGATTCAAAATATGACATGACTTACTAGAATATAATAAATATAATATTATTATTGTCGTTGTGATGGAAGATAATAAGTCGAAGTTATGAGAAGCGATAAGTGAGTCGTGGTAGAGAGCATAAAGAAACCAATACTACGACTATAAGATAGTGATTTTAGGAGGTATTTAGGAAGATATTTTCTTACTGTTACACGACTTAGGCCTTGTTTGGTTGTATATAGGAAGTCATACTTCCTAGGAAGTTATTTTTTCCATGTATTTGAAATTCCTAGGAAGTGTAAAATTGTGTTTGGTTGATAATGGGAAGTAGAACTTCCCATGGGAAGTTCTACTTACCTAGGAGGACCTAGGTAAGTAACTTCCTCCATTTTGGAGGAAGTAGAACTTCCTAGGAAGTGTAAATTCCCATGGTTTTGCCAACCAAACAACTTCATACACTTCTACTTCCTAGGAATTTGCACTTCTCATGATTTGTTTTGTCAACCAAACAAGGCCTTAGTTACTATCATATTATGATTGGTGATAGAAGAAGATATGTCAAGTAATGAGTACTCCTTCTGTATTTTTTTATCTTTCTTACTTTGACTTGCACGTTTGTTTATGTACTTATTCTACATTAAATATCTTTCATTACATATTAGCAAAAATTATAATAATTGAATATTAATAAAGTACTCATTGAGACAAATCAAACAAGATCCCACATGATTATATTTTTTCTTATATATTGAGAAAAATCTAAAAAATTCTCTCTAATTGTGAATAGTGTCAAAATTCTAAGTGAGAAAGATAAAAAAAATACAAAGAGAGTAACATACAATATAATAATAACAATGTAAGTCTTCAGTTGTGATGGTTGAGTAATATCATTGAGACGGTGATAAAGATGGAAAACATGCATTATATTGAATTATTGCACATAAATGGATGAATTTGCTCTTTAACCATGAGAGAATTGTCCTAATTCATGCATTGTAGAAACATGTCACCTTATTTGTCAGTAGACATTTGTCTAATATTTATATGAAGTGTTTCCGTGTGATACGAAGACAACCTAATCTAGGAGAGATAATGGCGGTAATGGGTTGAGTATATTCTCTTACCATCTCCACATCTTACAAAAAAAAAAATCTTCTTTGTTTATGGATTACTGGGTCCACATGATGATAACCTGATTAAACAAAAAATATGATTGTAGTTTGTGACTTATGTATATGACTATATGCAAACAGATGGATGACACAATATTTTGCGCTAATCTAACTTCTGAAAAAACTATATAATACAACTTTTATAAACCATAACGTATGAGACAAGGATTAATTATATATTTAATTAGTTAGTTTCAATGATAATGGTTGTATAAATTGATGTTAATGTTGTAAAGTTTGGTTACATGTCAGAATTAAACTAGCAATATCTAGTGTCATGTATAAGAAATGTTCTAACATTTAAGGTGTCCACGTGCACCTTCACACTTTAGTAGGAATTTTGCTATAATTGGGTAGTGGACATAGGACGTGGTTGCCATTATTTTTTCTTTTGAATGTTTATTGTGTAAGTGAGATATAGCATGATTGATAAGTTCTTGATAATTAGTTCTCAATCTGTGATTTTATCATTACATACTATTATGAGTTCCCACTATATATGTTCGTAAAGATATTTTCGTTCCTCAAGAAAAATAAAATGTTATATTGCCATAGTCGTTCATTCATTTGGTCATGGCGGCCATTTTTTTTTTTTATGTATCTAGCACTATGATGATAATATTGTGTTAGAAGTATTGATTAGGTTCACACCTAACATATTTTTTAAGATAGAAGTGAAAATGACAATGAGGTACACTAAAATAATTAGGTTTTTTTAAGATGAAGTGAAAATAACAATAAAGTATACTAAGACAATTAGGTTTTGAGAATGGAAAGAGTAATAGAAAAATCATATAACTTATAAATAATTCTGTTGTGAATGAATAAAGCAAACCTAGCCAACGATAAGAAGAAGAGGCATTACTATATATGGACAACAAATCGAGTTGTTAGATATTGCTTGAATTTGCGCTTTAATATCGTATAATTTTAGCATATGTCCATCTTTTACTTTGTTCGATACCGTAGACGACTTTATATTACATTATATAGGATCCTACCGCAAGTGGTGATTTCTCCGTTATATCAAGCACATGGCTCGCTCATAATCAGGATCCTCTTCAGGATAAATGTCCTTGTAGATGGCTGTGAATATTGATATTCCCCCAAAATTATAAATTTTCTTTTGGCAAATTTGTCATAGTAGTCTTCAAGTTGACAAGCCCTTCACGTAAGGAAAATTATCCAGTTTTCAAATTGTGCCCTATGCTCTTCAAATAAGAAACTATTGACTATCTTTTTTGCAATTGCCCAACGTTCAACCTTCTTTGGAATATTTCGAACATTAGTGGAAAAAAGCCCATATGATGCGGTCAAAACCGGGCTTACAGATGGGTCCGCAGCAGATTAAGAAAATTATCAGATGCGGTCCATGACCGCATCAGATTCTCACTACCTGATGCGGTTTTGCAAGACCGCATCAGATTTTGGGTCAAGGAATTTTTTTAAAAAAAAAAACCTACTATGCACTGCAGTTCTGCAGCAACAAAGCAGGAAGACAACTCAAATAACACTGCCGAAACAACCACAGGTCTTAATTAACAAAACTTCAAAAAAATTCAGATCTAATAACAAACATTATACAAACTAAAAATGAATTCAATTATACAAAAATTATACAAACTAAAAATGTATTTAATTATATAAATATTATACAAACTAAAAAATTCAGATGAATATAACCAAATAAAAACCGAAAACTTATACAAAAATATAACAAAAAAATGAACAAAAATACGGAAATTAAGAAATAAACATAAACTAAAACCCATATCTAGAAAAAAAAAAACTTAAAATAACAATGAAAATAAAATTATAAACTTCAAAAAATATAAACCTAGATCTGGAAAAAGACGAAACACGAAGAGGAATGAGAAGAGCGACGGATGCGGCAAGCAATGGATTTGATGACAGCGACGAGCAACGGACTTGATGACAGCAACGAGCGACGACCGAAGGAGAGCGACGACCGACGGAGAGAGACGAGATTTTTATTGACGAACCTTTGATAAGTGATGAGAGGAGAGACGAGATCTGGGTTAATGAAAATGACGGATGAAAATGACGAATTTTTTATAGGAGATGATGAAAATGACGAATAATCTGTGGGAGGGGAAGGCGTCGTTTAGGTGGTAGTTTTAGGGTTTGTGAGAGAGAGAGGGAGAGGCCGCCATTTTGGTGGTTAGGGTTAGAGGGTTATGAGAGAGAGGGAGAGGTAGAGGGTTATGAGAGAGAGGGATATGAGAGAGAGGGATCGGGTTATGAGAGAGTTATGGGGAGACTGGGGTGGGAGTCATGCGTCCACGAAAATTGGGCCACAAACATAGGCTATGCGAGATTTTTAAAAAGTAGGAAAATTTGATGCGGTCCCCCAACCGCATCAGATTTTAAAAAAAACCGCATCAGATTTTGTAATTTGATGCGGTCCACTGTGGACCGCATCAGATTGTCCTCCTAGATTTTCCTCCTATGTTTTATGTTGATTTTCGGATGCGGTTTTACTATAATCGCATTTGTTACGAAGTGACATATAAGGTTTTTTCCACTAATAAAAGGTAAATTACTGGTTACAAAAAACCTTCACTCCCAGTAACCTACTTGAAGATCTCCTCCAATATAAGATTAAAAAAACCAATCATCTTTTTGCTTTGCAGTCTCGTGAAAGACCGGAATGATATTGTTTTAACAATCTAACTTTCCGTGCTCACAAGGTGTATCATAGAGCAAATTTCTCCCATCTCGAATGGGCTCATATATCGCACAACGATGGATTCTTGTCTCCTCGTAGGTACTCCCTTCTCACGCCACAATCAGTCTCCAAGTACCGATCCCTCCTCCAAAATTTGTCTCTTGGTCCCCGCCAACCCTTTTCGGGTTTAAGCTCAATTTCGATGGGTCATTCTGTTCTTCCTCAACAGTCGCGGGCTTTATCATTCGTGACCATAAGGGGAAGATATAAAGGCGCAAGCTTTCAATCTAGGCACTGCTCTTGTGCTCGTGGCCGAGGCCATTGCTTTACGTACAAAAGGATATCATCCTCGCTATCAATCACAACATTACCAACATAGAAATTAAGGGCGACAATCTGTTTGTCATCAACACAATTTTGGGTTGTTGGCAACCTCCATAGAAAATTGCAAACATAATTGACGATATGAAAATCCTGCTCACTTGTTTCACACAATGACAAATTAAACATATTTATAGGAATGGAAATCGAGCAGCGGACTGGATAGCAAATGTTGGTCAACTTGTAGCAACAGATTTCTCTATTGTAGATTTTTCTCATTCTTTTTATATATGAGAGAGAGAGGATGTGTTGAGGTTGTAAATTATCTTTATGCAGGTTATGATTAAATTTTCCAACTTGTTTAATAAAGTGATTGAGTTAAGTGTATAGTTGAGTACTCAACTTCCACAAAAATTCCAAATAAGGTACCTTGTTATAAAAGTTGCAAATAAGGTACTTAACCCAACTTATGTCATCAAAAACGTATACGGTACTAAACTTTGAGTTGTTTTGGTTGTTGAGTTGCATAGAGAACGAGGAGCAATAACTAAAAAAATTAATATCTCTTTCTCTTTCCTGCTCCATCAAAACCAGGTCCACTACTCTTATTAGACCTTTTGGCTATGTGATGTGTATAACAACAATTTATTGGACTTCGATAAGCTTATTCATGGACTTGTATCGGGTTTTTTTGCGTTAATTTCTCTGCTCCTTCTAAAAAATGCAAGGTTTTCTCACTTTCAAATTATTGTTTGATAATCTTAAATTTGAAGAAATAACCAAAGTTCATTGTTTATTGTTTGAAGAAATTGAACCCATAAAAAAAACTGAAATCAATCACCCAAAGTAAAGAGAAATACATCGCCCAAAACATACCACAATCATCAGTAACATTAATAGCTCCTTAAATTTCCTCTTTACACAATTATTCAGCACAGATGATACAAATTTAGCAGGATAAAGATAGCATCATAATATGATAATTACTTCGTCACTTGAAAAGAATGAGAACAAGTAGAAAGAAACCAACAATATTATTTGATATTATCCATCAATTTTATGATTTAAATACAATCCCACATTACTTAGAATCACTAACATAAGGAACTTAAATATGATTTTTGGCATTTTTCAAGCAAAATTCAACTATCCAAATTTAAAATATCTCATCTTAAACAGAAGAATTCCATCTCAAAAATGAAATTCAGCCAACAAAGAAGCCACCAATATTACATGTGACAGCAATCAAACCACTTAGTTCAAAATTGCAATACATAGATCAACTTCATGAGTTCAGATTCTCTGACACCCAGAAAATTCTCGATCTCCTCACTTTTGACAATTTCAGGTTTGATTTAATTTCTCTTGTAATTTGAATATTTGATTTGATTTCATCGTGAACCTAACAAAGGTTTTGTGGATTTACCCTAATTTTTGAAGGGAAAGAAAATAGATCAAAATTAGTATCAAAATGATTGCAACAACGTGTACAGTATTAATCTCATGTTTTTATCCCAAAATAAGCAACATAACTCAAGGCGGGATTTGAAATATTTTGAGTGGAAATGAGAAAGTGTGGAAAGAAAGGAAAGGAAGAAGAATGACGTTATGAGAAGAGATAGAACGAACAGCAAAATCTTTTTAAAATAAATTAAATGCAAGTTAACGGCAGTATAGCTAACGAAAAAATTAATTGAGTATTTTATTTGCAACTTTTACAACTATGATACCTTATTTGCAAGTTTTGTGAAAGTTAAATATACACTTAACTCTAAATTAATTAGGCTTAAGTTGAGAGATTTCTAATTTACTTATAATCGACCCGAACATCAAAAGTTCGACACAAACCAATCTATATGACATGCCTAATATATAGCACCTGTTATATGAACTAAATAATTGTAATTAACTCTCACTAAAGAATGATATCATGCATAACCAAGTTTTTAAAATGAGAATGATCTCTATTATTTCTTCCTTAGACAAGCTATGATAAATTGGAGTACTCGTACTTCTATATATAGGAACACTGTGATCATGTCTTAAAACAACCAATAATCAATGAAAAGTCAGGGTGATTAGTACTACTAATTTTATTGGTTAGCATTCCAAGAATCCAAGCTCCAAGTCACAGATATCCTGATTCAAAGTTTGACTGCTCTACTTAATATTTTTTTACATTTGAAAAATAAACATAAAAATCAGCAGACACATGCAATAAAAGGAGCTGAAAGACAACTTGAACATGGCATTTATTTAACAAATAATAATTCTATATATATATATATATATATATATATATATGTTTATTGTTATTGAAAAAAGCCATTTAGTTAAGGCGTAGGGGATGGTGCCCCTCTCGTGAAAGCAACCAACCCTTGGTAGCTAAGAGAGCAGCAGGGTCTGGCACTGCATCAGCTGCATGCCATGTTGCTTGCCTTACTTCTATCATACTTCTACTACTAAAGTATTCTTTCTTTAGCTTATTAATACCATCATGTCAGTTGATATCATTTCTTTTCTTTTTCTTTTGTTTTCATTTTCGAGAATGTCTTCTTAATTAGTTAAGTATTTTCTTTTGACAGGATAATTTTTTTTTTTTTTTGGTGTTTTCACCCGGTTCACCCTTCGGGTTACATCCGGATCGAGGCCAAGTTCGGGGTGGTTAGGTTCCATTCCTCTCCCAGGGTGTTGCGGGATTCGAACACGGGTCCGTCCTACCAAAGCCAGTCCCCATCACCACTGGGCCAACACTTACTTGGTTTTTTGACAGGATAATTAGTTGTCCTTTGTGTCCTTCATCGTAGAAGCAATAAATGAGTAACGCCAATATAATAAATTAATACTTCACAAAATAATTATACCACTAGCAAGTATCTAGGATCTACTTTGGTTGAATAAAAGCCATTTGCCCTAGCTAATATAATAGTTGTAATTTGTTTTGATGATGGGATTTCAATCTCAGGGTTTTTAAGTTGATGGGTTTTCTATGAATTTTGATTGGATTTAATTCATTGCTATACATTTTAGTTTAATGATAGTATAATATAATAAGCTAAATAAATACTCCCTCATCTTTTATTTACTTGCTATTTTTAATTTTTCACAATTTTAATACGTTTTTAACCATTAATACTACTCTTATTCCATTCAAGTTAAAATCATAATATAAATAAGTATAGTTCATGTATCATACATAAATAGTTTCATCATAAGCAAATGAGATGAGAAATAATTATGCATGAGTGTTTTAGCTAGTTTTAATAAGTTTCTTCTCAACCATTCTTAATGTAAGAGTCGGATTTCTCTATTAGGCTAACAACACGTAGAATCAATAGTTTTTTGTTATTTAATGTAATAGTTATTTTATCTATTAATATAACAATAACTTTTTTATAAGTGACCAAATAATTAAACATACTCTTATTCATATACCTCGAAAAGAAAGGGGAATAAAATGAATATGGTATTAGGGCAATTAATATATCTTCACAAAATTCCTATATAATAGACTTATGTATTTAGGTTGAAACTTAAAAGTAGCAAGCACATTTCTTTAGTAGATAACTAGATAGGCTTTCTAAGAGATAAGGTTGGTCCATATTTAAGTTGAGAACTTTAATTTCTCAAGTATATTGTCCTCCATGCATGTTCCTCTTTATCTTTTGAAGTGAGATTGATTCTAGCTAGCAAAGCAAGTAGCAAGTGAAAAAACTAAAAAAGAGAAAAGAAACAAAAGAAGGTGACATTTATTATTAGATGAAGACTTTGATAGAGAAAAATGCTAAACTATAAAAAGATTGTCAAGGATAGAACAATGCATGGTCCATGAACCTTATCTTTATTGATTAAAGCATGAGAGAAACTGAGGTGATCAGCAGAAATCAGAATCATATTGTTCAAAGCAAAAGACCAAAAACAGCCCCTTTTATTTGGTGAATGTAATAAACTTTTCTTCCCCTATTTTTCCTGATGTTGACTTGACTCTTCTTGCTTTCCAAGAACCTCGCATAAGCGGTGTAATGCGTGTATGCCCCTTCAAACTTTTTTTATGGTATCTATACTACGACTACACAACCAATGAACCAAACCAACTAACCACCCCCTAAATTTTGGTTACATTATTGCTATATAAGGAAATTACAATATGTCAATATCTATATGTGAAAGTAAATCACAAGAAATTATCTAACTATCGATTATTTTTCCATAATAAATAATTATATATACTTATTTTCTTTTTAGGATCATCATTTATTTATTATCACATCATTTTGAGAAATTATCTTTCATAGTTAGAATTATTATCAAATAATCTATATTTAGAATTATTGTCAAATAACTAGTTATAGTCATGATGATTAAGCCATAACATTGACTTAACACAAAAATAAATGATACATAGTATCGGCTATGATTTTCTCTATCTAATATCTAATATCTACTTTATCGCATGGTAGGAACAAGAGTGAAAGTCTGAAAGATATAGAAAAGACATTATGTATATGGTGTGGGTCATAATTTTCAAAAGTAAATGCTAACCTAAATGTTGGACGTTTAAGGATAGAGTATAGACGATATTAATCTATACATGGGATAGAAGAGTGTTAGCAAAGTATATTTTTAAGTTAGTTGTGTTTTGTCTCATGTCTTACCAATATTAGGAGTAAGTCAGGTCTATATTTAGTTGTTAATCAATTATTAGTTATCAATCTATTATGTGACATTGAATTGCATGGAACGTTTTTTATACACTTGTATTTGTTGATATTATCAGTCAACTACGATCAGGATTCACTCAGGTTTCTCGTGAGTATAATACATCTAAATTTATTCTTTTACTTATTGCTCATTTAAATTATCCAAACTAAGCAAAATATTTTCTATAATTACATATACATAGCATACTTGAGTATATAATGAATATACTTTAGCATCGTTAGCATTTTCTTTTTTTTTTGAGGGGATAGCATCATTAGCATAATTCAGTTTGATGTTGAATGAAATTCCTGATTTACGTTATGTAGATAGATCACGCATTAGAATTTACACTCACAAGTCACATGTGTAGTTTTGGTGTCATTTCCTCTTCGTTAAACTTGTAATAAGTATGAAAAGATCATTCGAACTAATAGGAGACGGAACCAATCGGGCATAAAAAGAAAATGGGCTGAAAAAGTGAGGACTCGTCATTAATAATCAAAGCCCATTAGCTCAAAACTTTACTTTGCTAGAGGCCTTTCAGCCTGCACAATGCCACAAAAATATGCGCAGTTGTATTCATTCTTCTGTTTTGCTTCCATGGGCTTCCCAACTAAATTAATTGGGCCATCTCTTACCTTTTTCTACAATTTTTAAATTTTTTTGGTGTTGGGGTGGGGTACATAATTAATTGGGTTTTTCCTAATGAGTACTTGTCTTACATATTGGCCCTATTTTTATTATATTATCCATCCTACTGGGTTTGGTAACAATCCTTTCATTCCATACAAAAATCACACATTTGGAGACTCGCGATTTTACTTAAGAGCCTAAGAGGTAAGATCTTAAAACAATCTAAAGGAGAGAATAAAAGTATGGATGGGAGAAAGAAATAATGGACCAACAATAAGCAATACTAGATCATTTTACAATCCTCATATGTTGATTTTAACTCATTGTATGTGAACAATTTTGATTATTGATATCTTTTAATTATGAAAAAATTGTCAAAAAAATCTACCTAATATAAAGTATGTTTTTGTGATAAACTATCTTATAAAAGAGCAATTGTGGAAAATTACCCTTAAAAGCATAAATGTTGTAATATGCTATCTTCGGCCAAATTTTGGCCATTGACCTTCGGTTTCAGAGTTAACCTTTTAAAGCATAAAATGTTGTAGAATGATACCAATTGCAGTAGTTGAGCAAATTTAGATATATGTTAAGTAACACAACAAAAATAAAAGCTCAACGGGGGAATAAGGCGGTCGATGGTTGGAATCCGGCCAAAGATCATTTCTTGCAACATTTTTGCTTCAAAAAGTTTCAAAATATAGGATAGTCTTTAGTGAAAATAAGTGTTGACAGAATTTCCTTTAATTTCTATCACAAAAGCTTATACATTAATACAAATCCAATTATTATTATTTGGGTTGGGGGAGGGGGGGAGAACAAAGGTGATGTAACCGATTTTGTATTGATGTATCATCTACCAAAACACCTAGTTGGACCAAAATAATGATGTGCGGAAAGTAGAAGAGCCTAAATCTCAATAGATTAAACATTTTAATCCTTTAATATTGGTTAAATAATTCGATCATCAACTTTGTTTCACAATCAACGAATAACTCTTAGGTAATTGGCTAAGTTTTCACTTGTTTTTTTGGGTGAAAGTTTAGGGCAACGAAATACCCAACACAGCTACAAGACGAAGTGAAAGAAAAGGCTAAGAGGAAACATAAAAGAAAACACACAAAAAAAAAAAAAAAAAAAAAAAAAAAGCTACCCTACAAATAACAAGAAAACTGAGTAATGTTGCTTCTTGACACCATATGAGACCAAGCTACTCCTCCCAAGTCTTAAGTCTTCCAATAAAACGGCAAGAAGATCCTCCGGGATCGCCTCTACTAACAAGAACTTCCATTTCGAAGTCATCTCAAAATTCGTCAACCAATCCGCCGCTCTATTGATCTCTCTTCACCACTAATACATTCCAACCTTCTCTCTTGATGAGAGTCATACACTTCCAAGTTCCAATCAATGTGAATATAAGAAGAGTTAGAGGGAGAATCTCCCTCCAACAAACGAACAACAACTTCTAATCCACCTCAATTTGGACTTGCCTACAACCTCCATCCCACGCCACCATCAAACCCCTCATTACAGCCATCAATTCTGCCTTAGTACATGAACACGAACCACAATTAATCGCAAATATTTCATGTAATTTCCACTTGCCACAATTGATATCCGATATGAACAATTTGCATTGATAGAAACAACGAAACTAAAATCCAAACTTAATTGAAGATATGTATTAATGTATCTATCTATATAGATTAAACTCTTCTACATTAAACTAAAACTCTTACATCAACGTCATAATCGAACTATATAATCTTAGTTTAACAAAACATACCATCAATAAAATCATCGGAAATACAAATTGATAAACTTAAAAATCAGAACAACGACCACCCTTTTCCCAATCACCATAACGAGTAGGCTCAGGACCTCTGGGCCCACCAATCTCACCCGTTTCTTTATTCATATGAACTCCATCATCGTCTTCGTCATCATCGTTATCAACATTTTCTCTCTCCTCAACTATCTTAGTTGTTGTCGCTTCTTTCTCATTTTTTGCCATGGATTCTTCTGATGAAACTTCATCTTTGTTTTTTGACCAAGTGCACATCATCATACTTGTAACTGACTTCGGTACCTGCCGAGTCACCGATTCCACCCAGTAATTCGAGATCATCGTTGATGCGATCCCACGGCTCAGATTGCTCGCCATGAAAAGAGATTAATTTTATCTGCAACACATCAAATCATTTTAGGTTTTAACAATCGAATTAGGGGTAAAAATCAATTTAGGGATTAACCGAATTAGGTCAAAATTTAATAATCGATTGATAATAACGTGAAATGAATTGAAGTTTACCTGAGATATATTGATCGATCCTAAATGAAAAGTTCGGAAGTCCTGAATTGGAGTTGGGTGGTCTTGAAATAAAAATTATAAGAGGAAAAGGAAAAAATATAACTTCTGGGCTGTGTGTTTCCACGTTTGTCTTTCTTTTAGAGTTGTTAGGCCCATTTTTTAGTGGTTCTTCATACTTCAGTATGAGGAGGCCCATTCATCCCCGTAAAAGTTAAGGATGCCCGTATATTCATATGCGCGTGAACAATCCGATCCAGAACCGATAAATTGTTGGATGGGCGACGTGCTGATTGTTTTAATCCAAACCATGAAAGCCCGTTGGCAGCGCCCACCCCAGCCCAGCCGAACTCCCTAAACCTTTAATATTTCCATTTGTTTTTATTTTAAGTTACTATAGAAGTGTATATTGTAATGAGTTAAATTTAATGATAATAATTATAAATATTATAGATCGTGAAAATTACTAATCATTATTTATATAAATTACTTTTCAAGTAAAATATATAATACTATGATAGAATAATTTTGGCCAAATTAGGTCATTGGGTGCATGTAGTCTCCGAAGCTAAAGCTCTAGTCATGACGCTGTAACTGGGCAAGAAATACAAGTTTCGAGAGGTGATTTTTGAGTCTGACTATCAAATCTTGATCCACAAGCTATCACAAGGGAACATGTATCTCTCTGGTTTTGATTTAGTCATGAGTAACATCATGTATTTGAGTACTAGTTTCACCAAGATTGTATGGTCTCATGTCAAGCGTGGGGGTAATTTCTAGCACAAATTGTAACTTTTGGTACCGAGCGGCTCTGGGAAAACATTGTTTCCAGGACATTGCTCCTTATGTGTTCATGGATACTTTCTCATCTTCTTAATACAAGTTTTTCCTTTTCCTCTCAAAAAATAAAATTAAGGCCAAACTTTGTTGTAGCCTAAAGATCGGCGGCTCTAAGTAGGAGTGGATTTATTTGGGTCATACACGTGTCCCATCCTTGTCGAAGAAAGTACATAGCCAAAAGGGAAGATAACTGAAGTACAAATCTCAATTTGGAGAAGTACCAGCCCACTTTTCTGGCCTGGTTTGTACTTGGACCCAGAGTCCCAAAAAAGGCATCTGCATAAAGTTGGATGATGTGTGCTCTCCAATAAATGCCTACCACGTGTTGTGATTTCATTGCTTAGCCAATCAGGTGCTCCCAAATTAGGATAACCTCAAGGTACAATAATTATCCCAAACACTATAAATAGTCCTTGAAATCAGGAAAAAGGTACGTTTTTCAGAGTAGAGTACATTTACTCTGTCATAATTCTCTTTATCTCTCTATAACTTTCTATCTCTAAAAGTTTTCTTTACTACTCCTGATACCTGACTTAAGCCTCGGAAGGGGGGTAACACCCAAACCTCCAGGGTGGGTCCCTTTTTGCAGGTTCGAGAGCGGAGCTCAGGTTCAGGATATTTTGACCAAGGCATTGTTGCACAAGTCTCAAATTGAAGAACCTGTTGTGGGAATAACAGTATATTTACGAGTCAAAAACTACATAACAGAATTGATACATAATTACAACTTGCATATATTATACGAATTAATACATCTATTTCACAATGAGTAAAACACTTTTCTTATTTGGAATAATAACAATAACGACACTTAACTTAAATGGTAAAAAAGTTAACTCCTATTAGTATATTACAAATATGCCACCAAAGAGCAATAAGGGACCTAATATTTTGTTTTATTACTCTACTTTATTTTGGTCCCAATTTTATCTCTCTACATTCCTTAGTAATTTTTCATTTTCTCCACGTGTTCACTTATTGTAAATCGGGAAAGTAAAATTAACTTGCAACAAGATTTGAACCCGTGACCTCTTGACATTATACATGATACAATTACCATCTCAACTTACTTTTAATCATGCTTTAAATGTCTTTATTATTATGTTTATACCTTTTGAATGTTCAGTTTTTCTTAATATATTTTAATGGGAATGGAAAAAAATACATATCAAGTTCGGAAACACAATACCAACCCGGGGCAACGCCTGGGCCCAAATACTAATTAAACAATAAAAATGTGCGTGTCAAGACTCAAATCCACAACCTCTCCTTTGAGATCCAAATACACAAACCAACTAATCTACAAATTCATATTGATAAAATGAGTAAATAAGTATTATACTAATATATCCTAGTTTGACAAAGTTATATTACTTATCAAGTTTTCATTTACCATAATAGTGATAATAAAACATCAAATCAAATTTGTTGCATTATAAAAATCTGTATTGGCCCACCGAACCTTAATTCATTTTTATCCCTCAAGATTAAAAAAAAACACATGATTATCTATTTGAAGGAGAAATTTGAGAAAATTATATTGCAGTTAATTTTAATCAATCATAAGTAGGAACGGAAGTGGAACATGTCGTTATGACTCGAAAAATTATATTACACTTTTTGTCGTATTGATTCAACTAATTCAAAAGCATTGATTCCTTGTATGATGAGTTTGTGTGCGGGTACTATTTGTCTTAAATAGACACTTATAAACATATATATATAGGAGTTATATTTTAAGATTTTTTTATATAGGAGTTATATATTTAAGATTTTTTTATATAGGAGTTATATATTTTTACAGTTTCTCTTTAGATGTGATTAACCTGTTGTCCTAAATAAGTCACTTTTACTTATATGCAAATGACTCATTTAAGGTAAACAACTATTCTTTTTGTAAAAATGACTCATTTTGACTTAAAAGAGTGACCTATTTTGCGAAAAGTGAAAGATATCACAATAAATTTATTATTCACCTCGTAATAATTGAAAGTAATGTAGCATTGCAACCCTTTGCAGGTCGTCACGTGACATGTCATTTAAATGTATACGCTGACATAAGACATGTAATTCTTAATTTCATAAAAAATAAAAAATTTATATGCAATGACTCGGGGCTTCGCATGAGACAACAACTAGCTTTTTATATAAAAACCCACCAACCCCAACCAACCCATCAAACTGATCCATCAGACCAGTGGACCCAACACACAAAACTCGTAGTATGATCTCGAGCCATGACAAGCCAGCTCATCCCACCTCAGCCCACCCAAATCTCGCATTGACCACCTCTAGAATGAATAGTAGTAATTTCACTTGTATGGGCATCACGTCTCGATTTTATATACTTCCTCCGTTTTGTTTTAAATGAAACATTGGATGAAATGACACTATTCATTGATCAATTTTAACTCCAATTTATCGCTATTATATAAAGAAAAACATAGTCAAGTGAGATCTTGTTAGATTCGTCTCGATGCATACTATCAAATTATAACTTTTTTATATTTTTTACGTGTACACAACTAAAAATATTAATGACTAAAGAAGCGCGTTGGGTTGCGTGAAAAAGCAAACGTTTCATTTAAAACGGAACGGAGGAAGTATCTATTCTCAGCAGTCCAGTATCTCGCCGCACTCTTTCTCAAAACAAGTGACCCATTCTCACTTAAAACACAACATCTGATCGACAAATAATCTCAAAACGACGCGCATAATGTAAACCAAAAGATAACTGACTCCCGAGATACCGACATACGAGGTGGGCCTACAGGAAAGCGGGGTCGGTGGACTGCACTCTAGTTGGAGTTACTATAAACAAAACACCTCGGAATCCCACATCTACACGTGTCAAGCAAATACCCAATCAACCCAATTCCAAATTTCCAATCCAACGGTTCATATACCAAACTCACTCATCAAGTGGGGTTACTGATTTCTGACTCCTTACTATACTAGCAAATAGCAATACACACTAAACATTGAAGTGGTGGTGTCATTTCTAAAACTACAGCTAAGATATTTTTTCTTTCTTAAAATCACCATTTTTTATTTGAACTCTTTTGGAGGTGTAAAGAAAAGTAAAGCAGAGACAAAATGGGGGTGATGGATCATGTTTCAGATTACTTTAATTGTTCTGGAGTACATGGTCATAAGTTCAAGCATCGCAAGCAACTTCAGGTAATTCTTTTGCTACTAATACCATTTCTTCTCACGATTCAATCAAGTGTTCAACATATTTTAACTTTTAAGCTCTTTTTTTTTTTTTTTTTTGCTTTGATTTGTGTTTTAATTTATACACAGAATATGCTTAGGTTAGTTCTGGAATCTGCATAAAGAGGTGGGGTTGATGGAATTTTTTTTTGTTCTTTTAATCTTAATGGTTCTGGATATACTGAAATCTCATAAAGTGAGACTGAGGAGCTAGGTGAGTTTAGTCTTACTTTTAGATCCCGACTTAATTAGTTTTCTCAGTGAAATGGCATAATTAGAATTCGCACGCTAAGGGGTAAAAATCGAACCATTGTTATAAACGTGGAAAAAGGCTCTAATCAAATAGACTAAACAGAATGTAGATAGCGGAGAGTGAAGTTGGGATAGCCTTAATAAACCAGGTGGAGCGGATGGTCCCGTGAATCGTGATCCATTAGATATTGCCATCTCTATTGGCAGAGTTAACCTAGTCATTAGCTGGTGCTCTGAGTCATATTACAAATTTTTTTTTTCTTATTCATCTCGTTTTTTTTTTTATATTTGCAACATTTAGTGTTAGATTTATCTCTATATACAATAGTTCAACATTTTTCATAAATGAGTAGTTAAAGATATTAGAGATCAAATTAGTATATTAGCAAACTTGAAAGTCGAAATATTGTAATACTAATTAAAAATGGGAAATTAGATAGAAAACTGTTGCATCACTCCAGAAAGTAATGTCAAACTAGTATTGGATGATGAGTATGTGACACTGGCAGATATTATGTTAAGGTGTTAACTTACCAGTAAATTTGTTTCACATTAAAGAAAAAGAGAGAATGACTAACATATTAGCTTAATAAATGAGTACTTTTTTTATTGTCAATTAATTTTCGAATCGAACTTGATCTGAACTTGTATAGCCCGTGAGAGAATGACTAACATATAAGCTTAATGAATGAATACTTTTTTTATTGTCAATTAATTTTCGAATCGAACTTGATCTGAACTTGTATAGGCCGTGGGGTCACTTTCTATATGCAGGCTGAATAATGTATTTATCATGCCTTGCGATGATATATTTTTATATACGCGGCCCTACTCACTGAGTCATATAATAACTAATGAGTTATGTATTTATAGATTATTGACTGAGTATTAGTAATTTAGTATGGTTAAGCCTTAGGGTCTAAAATGTTTATCCTATATGTGAACCTAAATTTATTTTTTAAAATAGTTGGATAGTGATAGTTTAAGCTGGTTTAGGGGTTATTAATCTTGCACTTTCAACTACTAGTTTAGATTCTTTGTCCAATCAAACTGGTGAATGTTGAAGGGAATAGATTAGAATACAAGATAAAACACGAAATAAGACAAGGATCTTCATTGACTTGCAACATGTTATACGCATAACTTTTACTCCGATGCCCTTTAATCAACTGATTTGTAACTATTGCTAGGATCCCCTTTAATCAACTGATTTGTAACTATTGCTAGGATCCCCTTCAATCAAGATTATAAAGATTAGGAAGTACTCAAGTTAAATGCTTATTTATTTGACTTTGTGTTTTGCCAAACTTTCTAAGACACACATGAAAAAAGAAACAATTCAGAAATGGCAGGTTTAAAGATTGCAAGTTTTTGGTGTTGTGTCTTTGTCAAAGTAGTAGATATTCAAGCAATTTTTCTTTATCGTTTAGTGAGTGAGGTTTGAAACTTGGAAGCTTATACTATTATCTAATTAGAATTTAGACAAAAAAAATATCTAGGTCGATTGGGCCTAGGGTCCCAATGTCATGTGCTTGCGAAAACTTTATCTTTAATTTTGTGTCCGTTTCATCATTAGTGACTTTGTTTCAGATTGAAAAATATAAAGATGTTAGTTCACTCGTTGTCATAGGGTCGGCTATCACCATCCACCATCACCATCACCATCACCGTCACCATCGAACATATTTTGGCATGTAGCCGTTCCCTTACTCACTTTTCTTAATTGCATCATTATCGCCTTATTAATGATTAATTACCTATTTTTCTAATACATTAGATGACTTATTTTTACTTCTGACATTATTCACGTACATGACTTCGATTATCACTTTAGTGCTAGTCGAAAAACCAATTGTCTCAACTAAATTTTTCTCCTTAATCGACATACAATCTTTGGTCTGCCACCATTAAGGATCAAAATCTTAAGATTGTGTTCATAATCTATATTTTTGATGACTATTAGGCATATTCTAAGGATATTTCTGACAATAAATAACTCTTACTACTTTTGTTTTAAATTAGTTGCTACATTTGTATTTTTTACGTATGAGTTATGACAATGCAAAACTTTGAGTACTTATATTTCTAATTTTGTGAGCAGCAGGTGATAGCTTAGTGGTATTGGCATCACCTCCGATCCCAGAGGTCATGGGGTCGAGTCTCACCCCTTGCAAGGAGGGATCTCCAATTTCTCCCTTCCTTGCAAGGGACTTCATCTCACCTTAATATATATATCTTTAATTTTGTATTTATAAAAAATATAAAAAGTACTTCATGTTTTCTTTTGTGTTTCCTATTTGGAATTTTATGGTTAAAGTAGGAACGTATATAGTAATATATGAAGTAGTTTAAACTTATTTTATTTGTATATCAAGTTACCGTTATTTATATAAAAAGTATCTTATTTTATCTGAACTTATCTCGTTTACGAACTCTTACTCAGACGGTGGAGATCAAAGTAAAGATCGATTGTGAAGGATGTGAACGAAAGGTAAGAAGGGCAGTAGAAGGAATGGAAGGAGTAACCCAAGTTGATATAGAACCAAAGCTAAGTAAGCTGACAGTAGTTGGATATGTTGAGCCAAGGAAGGTGGTATCACGTGTGAAGCATCGAACAGGGAAAAGGGCTGAGTTATGGCCTTACGTACATTATGAAGAAGTGGGACACCCTTACGCTCCTGGAGTATATGATAGAAGAGCACCTGCTGGTTATGTTAGAAATGATTATAATAATTATAATCAAGGTGTTAATCAGCTGTCTCGTATGAGTTCTACTGAGGTTCGCTATACTACAGCATTTAGTGATGAGAATCCTGCTGCATGTTCAATCATGTGAAATTGTGATTATTATTATGTTCAAGTTCAACAACCATCATCGTCTCATATGTGCAAAGACTTTTTTTTGTTTTGGTTTGTTTGGTAATTAATTAGGTCTATATTTTGGACAGGTTTGTATTAATTTATATGTTTGTATTAGAAATTTGGACTGGCGTCATCAATATTTGATTCCAATTATCAAAAATCAATGTTACTTCAAGTATTACTATGTGAAGTATTTCATGATTTACACACCTTTCTTTAAAACTGATCTTTAAGGGCGGTTTCTGATTGAATTAATTGAAATTTAGTTTATATTAGACAAATTTAATTCAATTTAAATGCAATTCAAATAGTCTTCTTTCCATATTTTAATTTAGTTCGCTTCAATTAAGTTTATTCCAAAAAAACAGGCCGCAACTTTCTCCAACTCCCTTCCTACTCTCATTGGCTTTTGTACTCCATTATTATTGCAACTTGTAATTTTGCATTTTTTTTTTGAAAAAAACATTTAAAATAGAAAGATGTATAAACAAGCTACGGACCTATGCAATAAGAAAGATACAAATACCAAATTATCATATAAGATAATGTTATTATTTTTGCTAAAGAAAAAGACAAGGTTACAATTACTATAAAATTTCAAAATTAGCAAAATGTTGCATATATAAAGAGCGTAAAGTATACAATATAAGATGGTTAATCGTATATAGCTTGTAAGGTGCAATAATTGAAAATTTTGTTGTCTTGTTATTAAACTTAGAGGCGTTTGGTTCAATAAATGGAAATGAAAGGTTTAAAAAAGGGAAATGAGGCGGGTTAAAAGCCAAACCCTTAAATTTAGTAGGTTGTTTGTTTCATAATATATAGGGAATCAATAATAATAATAATAATAATAATAATAATAATAATAATAATAATAATAATAATAATAATAATAATAATAATAATAATAATAATAATAATAATAATAATAATAATAATAATAATAATAATATTGAAACTCTGGGGTAGGACGGGGAATGGATATAGAGGAGTTTGAGATAGGCTATGTTCAGTTCACCTTATTTTTGCTTATTTCAGATCTAATCAGATCAGATCAGATCAGAAAAAATAAGTTCAGATCAGATCAGATCAGATCTGTCAGTTTTTAAACTCGTTTTTACTATAAAATATCTTTCATTACATATTAGTAAAAATTATAATAATTGAATATTAATAAAGTACTCATTGAGACGAATCAAACAAGACCCCACATGACTATGTTTTTTCTTTTATATTGAGAGAAATATAAAAGATAAGATCTTGTAATCAGATCAGTTCAGAAAAAATAAGTTCAGATCAGATCAGATCAGAAAAAATAAGTTCAGATCAGATCAGATCAGATCAGATAAGTTCAGATCAGAAAATTTCAGGTGAACTAAACATAGCCATAATAATAGGATAAAAGTAATCATTGAATTGACAAAACAAACAAGCAAGGGTACATGATATAATAATGTGGAAACTATTCGTTTTAGGTTGTATTACTCCGTGCAACTAAGTTATAGTTGGAGCAATATGAGTAAGCATTTTTTTTTTTTTTGACAACGAGGAATTACACGAGACAAAGAAAAAAACACAAAACCACCAACCCAAAGATACGCTTATCCGTAATCCATGTGATGTTGTCGACACCATAGAGCCAATTGGTGCGATGCTTTATCTGAGAGCTCGGAACACTGACGACTTGACAAGTTGTAAGATGCTTGGCTGTAGTCTTGATGGCGTCTAAAGTCCATTTAATGGTTATGTCCCCATAATCTCGCGAGCGAAGAGTGCGAAGGAGTTGATTCGATGTCGTCATGACATACGAATTTCTGTGCCCTTCGTTGCTGGACCAGGAGATAGCCTTGAGACAAGCCATAGCCTCAGCTGCTACTCGTGAAGAAGCATAGCAAAAAAAGCCCATATTTTGTTTGGATTGCCTCCTGTGCCGAGGTAGAGACCCAGGGGATTCCTGTCGACAAATTATGCTTATCCCAAACTGCAGACACTTCAATCCTGAGTGGCCTTTCTCTATGTGGTTATTGTCCAATGTGTGCGATGTTAAACCCCGGTGGTGTTGCGGGTTCCCTTTGGTCCGTAGACGGCTCAGTCCTTCCTTCGACAAACACTTCGTGTTGCTGGTCACTCCTAAGAAGAAGTAGATGGATGGAGGGCAAGGTCAGTCGTTGCTGACGGAATACCTGACCATTCCTTAGAAGCCAAATCGACCATAGAGTAGCTATAAATTTTGGTAGCTGTTCTCCTAGGTATCCCTCCGCTTGATCGATGCGCAGGATCCCGGACGACAACCAATCCCTGAAGCATATGTCTGGAGGTGAATTCCGGTACATGGTGAATTGGCGGTGATCGCAAGCCTCGATAGCCAAGGGGAAAGACAGGATCAGGTGATTCATATCTTCTCTCTCATGTAGGCAAACCGGTCAGTCACTAGATGCGTTAATCTGTCGGTGAAAGAGATTCCAATTCGTTGCTATTCCATTATGTCACAATTTCCAGAGAAATAGTTTCTATTTCGGCACGATGCGCAATCCCCATAGGATCTGAAAGAATTTCCTATCGGAAGAGGATATCATGCTACAGATTTCGTTTTGCTGTTAGAGTAGTATTGCATACCCCGATTTGATGTTATATGTCCCCGATTTATGATACGGCCAAAAGAGCTCATCTTTGACATTATGCCCAACAGGAAGCTCGATACTTTTAATTTGGCGAGCTCAAGTTGGTTCAAACAGTTCATTTATTTTCCTCGAATTCCACGTACCTTGATTTGGCAGAATGAGGTCTGCCACTCTGAGGTTACGCGCAAGCGCCAATGAGATATGATCCCTGAAGATATGCGAAGAACCACGTAGCCAAGAGTGTGTAGTCACACCAATCTCAGTACCATCTCCTACTTTCCACTGCGAGTGATGACGAAGAAGGTCGTCGGCCATGACCATGCCACGCCTCCCCCATGAAGCACTCTTGAGTTTTCTGATGGTAGAAATCCCAGTTTGGGAGGATCTGTGGTAAACGCAAGATAGAAGTAAATGTGGGTTTTCATGGATCCTCGACACCTTAGACATCAGAAGAGCCTTGTTGAAGACTCCAACATTCCGAATGCCCAAACCCCCCTCCTCCCTAGGTTGTTGAATGATACTACGCTTTTTCCAGTGTAGACCGTTACCTTGCCTATCCTTCCAGAAAAACGCCGCAAATAGGCTTTTTCCTACTTTAAATGGACCTTATGAAACACAATAACCTATTTCTTCTTTCTTATTGACATATTTCATCACAAATGAACATTAGTTGTCTTAAACTACTAAATCGCAAAATACAAAATTATCTCATGACATTTTTCAGTTCCAAAAACTAGTTTAGTCCTTAAACAGTTAAACTACATGTCCGAATTAAAAGAAAGATGGAGGAAGTAAGTCCTAATAAGTTCCAACAAATTATGATGTTTAATTAAGGATCACTAAATTTAAAACGAACATAACCAGTTATTCGATATATAAATCTTTCCAATCAAACTTAATTCAAACAACCCACTTATCCACCTCTTGATATCCTTCTTAAAATTCTGGTACCACTTCCGTAACGAATTTACTAACAACATTTGGTATTATTTGCGAGAGTATAAATATTCAATATTACTAGTAACTCGTTACGAATTGAGTACAAACGTACAAAACATGGAAGAAAGTAAGGAACATTCCATTTCACTTTTTCATGTTTGGGCCCAATTCATGGTCTACCTCCTCAAAGTAATAGTTTTCTTCATCTAATTGGGCCAAACACTTTTTTTTTTGGCGGGGAAACCCTATTTTTTTCCTCATATCTAAACTGTCAAACCAAGGTTCTCTTCACATTTCCGGCGGGAAAATTAAGACATCCAACAAAAACAGAGAAAAAAAAAATGGCGGAAGAAGAAGAAACGCCGTTGACGGAGGAGCAGTTAAACGAAGAGTTTCAAGTATGGAAGAAGAACACTCCAATTCTCTACGACGTCGTTCTTTGTCATCCTCTAGAATGGCCATCTCTCACTGTTCAATGTGTTCCATCATCACCCCATATCAATCCAGATTCATCTCTAGCCGTCCATCAACTTATTCTTGGGACCCACACTTCTGATGACTCCCCTAACTTCCTCATGGTCGCCGATTCTCACCTTCCCTCCAACAATGGCACATCTTCTTCTGTTCCCAAGGTAAAAAAGTTATGCTCACTAAGTGTTCGATGAAATGCCTCAATGAAAAAAGAGAATTTATTGTGTTTATTTTGATTTGGGTTTATTGGGTTTTTTTGTTAGGTGGAGATAGTGAAGAAGTTTCATGTAGATGGGGAGGTTAACCGAGCCAGATGTATGCCGCAAAAGCCGAATCTTGTCGCGACGAAGACGAGTGGTTTGGAGGTGTATGTTTTTGATGTTTCGAAGGAACCGAGCTTGGAGTGTGATCCTGATTTGATATTGAGAGGTCATGAGAAGGAAGGGTATGGGCTTTCATGGAATCCATTGAAAGAGGGTTGTTTGTTGAGTGGTTCATATGATTGTAACATTTGTTTGTGGGATGTGTCCTACATGCCTGAAAGTAAAGTTCTTGATTCCATGAGTGTTTTCAAGGTGATACATGATGTTTCTTTTGTGACATGTATTTCTGAATTTTGTTGTATGATCAAAAGGGAAAATTTACTAATGTGCACTTGTTCTTATGTGTTAGGCTCATGAGAGTATAGTTGAACATGTAGCTTGGCATGCAAAGAATGAAAACTTGTTTGGCTCAGTGGGGGATGATGGAAGGTTGATGATTTGGGATTTGCGGTCCGATGATAAGCCGCAACATTCTGTCATAGCTCATGAAAAGGAGGTAAACATCACTACTTCTGAGCCAAAAGAAAAAAACTCCTTTTTGGTGTTTGGCTTTCCATTCCACGAAAAAAAAAACAATCTGAAACTACTAGTAGTTTAGTTATCAGTATATGGTGAAAAATGTGTGTATACTGTGATTTGGAAGGCTTGTTATATTAGCTGATTATAGATATCTGAAACTGTATATTTCTATTGGTAGCTTGTATTTTGTATTCAGGAAAGTGAAGTTGTTTAGGACTCATGAGCATAATTTTCAATATTGGTGTGTATAGTACTAAAGCTTTTTGGAACATATGTTATGCTTTGTTGGTAGGGGTGTAAGTTCGATTTTTGGTTTGGTTTTAGGTCAAAACCAAACCAAACCGAAATAAATTCGGTTTTGAAATTTCCAAACCAAATCCAAACCGAAATTCGACTCAATCCAAACCAAACCAAAATATGAAACCAAAAACCAAACCAAACCAAACTAAACCGGATTTTTTTATCTTTTAAAATCCAAACCAAAACAAACCAATTTTTTTTCATATTCCAAAATCCAAACCAAACCGAAATGAAATTAAATCAAACCAAGATAAAAACCAAACCGAATTTAAACCAAACTTTTTGATAATTTGTATTTTAAGTGACAATATTTTTGTATTTTCGTAATTAATATTAAAAAAAGAAACACAAAAAAATAATAGACAAAATTCGTATGTTAAGTGACAATAATTCGGTTTTTTCGGTTTTCCAAAACCAAAACCAATCCAAACCGAAAAACCGAAGTTTTTTTTTTTTTTTGAATCCAAACCAAACCGAATTTCAAAAAAAACCAAACCAAATTACTAATTCGGTTTGGTTTGGTTTGGTTTTCGGTTTTTAACCAAATAACTTACACCCCTATTTGTTGGTAGACATTTTGCTCTTAGAGGTAAAGAATTTACCTAATTTTTCTGCATTGCCTCATAGCTTCAACCTCTTGAATGAGGTATGTTGTGGCAAACATTATTTGAGTTTCAACTTGCATATGTGTATCAATTTGCATGTAAATACAAGACTTCTTTTTTGTGACAGTTTAATTTTTTGAGAAGTTGGTCAAGATAATTGATAATATAAGTTTAGCTTTGAGATAATATCTGTAGGTCTAGTTTAGCTTACAACATCCTCTTTCTGCTCCGTATCGCTTTCATCCACCATTGGTATTCGTACAAAACCGTTCTTGATTTTAATTTTTTTCGAGGATGTGAGCTTCAATGAAATTCACAACTTTCCAGGAGAGACAAAACACTAAAATTCTGTAATTTCGTTTATTCTTTCTGTTATATACTTCTTGTCATGCTGTTTATTGCTGGCTGCTGCAAGCTGGTGGTGCAATGGTCCTACACCCCCTTTTCCTCCTGCAAGTTAATGATGCACTTGAAATCCAATGACGACCACCAAACATCTTTGATGCACAATGAACTTTTGTTTTTCTGCAGGTGAATTATCTATCTTTCAACTCATTTAACGAATGGATTGTGGCGACAGCTTCATCAGATACCACCATTGGACTGTTTGATATGCGGAAGCTGGCCGCACCTGTGCATTTCTTGTCTAGTCACACGTATAATTACTTCCTATCTAGTGAACTTCATTGTTAATTGTAGTATATAGCTAAACCTGGATATAATTAATGTTATTATATAGCATTTTAAACCATCTTTAAGACTATTGTTCTTACTAATTTCTCTACATTTCATGTCAAAACTATGGTTGACATTGTCATTTTCTTTGCAGGGAAGAAGTTTTCCAGGTTGAATGGGATCCGAATCATGAGACTGTGTTGGCATCATCTTCTGATGACAGAAGGTTGATGGTTTGGGACCTTAACAAGTAAGCTCTTATCAAACAATTTGATATATTTTTCCATTATGAAGTGCGGAGGATGTGGTAAATCTAACTGCTGGTAATGGAATCATGGTTTTTTCTTTTCAGAGTTGGTGATGAGCAGTTGGAGGGAGAAGCACAAGACGGGCCGCCAGAACTCCTTTTCTCTCATGGAGGACATAAGGCTAAGATATCGGATTTCTCGTGGAACAAGAATGAACCTTGGATGATATCGAGTGTGGCAGATGACAACACATTACAGATTTGGCAAATGGCTAAGAGTATATACCGTGATGAGGATGATATGCCAGCTGAATGAGCTTTGTCCTTGAACTTTTTGTAATAGCTTGTCCTTAATGAGTTGCTACTTCTTAGAGTTAGGGTTTTAAACTATTAATACAAGTATGAGAATGGTTTCTAATCTCTTGTGTCATAATGATGATGAAAGTTGTCAACCTTAGAAATCTCAATATGACTATGGTGACAACTCGTTGTTGTACATCTCAATGTAGTTTGCATGACAGACTCATTGGGAAGAATCTCAATATGATTTGAAGATCAAATTCCTTGGAAGGATTTAGACTTTTGCCACTCGGACAAGTCGTACTTGGTTCAAAACCCTACATAATAAGATGCATTTAGGCCGCTTGGCAAAATTGTACGCCAACTTGATACTTAATTGTGTCGACCAATGTACAGTAAATTCCAGAAATTTCTCTGCAGCAGCCAGCAACTATGAAAATCTTGAATGATGTACTAAGTATCATTTTCTCAAAATGTACCTTTGCTAATATCATTTTCTCAAAATGTACCTTTGCAAAAGATATCAAAGATGTTGCTATTATCACTTTCTTTGTTTCAAAATAATCTTAAGAGGTAGTCTATATTTATATTTTGCATTCAACAAAAACAAGAGTCAAAAACTAAAGGTAAGAGATAGAAATAATAATCAATTGAGAGACAAACTAAAAAGGTAGTGTTTGAACTATTTCGAGACAAACGAAAAAGAAATACTCAAAATTATGCTAAGGAGTATGGACAAAGGCGGTAATGAATTGGAAGAGTGAAAAAGGATAAGAAAATCTCCATGCAATCGGTTAAAACATTTAGGTTAGATTTGGTTAGATACAGTAAAATATTTTCAATGTAAAAATAATTTTTCATGAAAATAATTTTCGTTTATTTTTATAAAAAAAAAACTATGGAATAAAAAATAGAAGGGGAAGAGATAGGATAGATAAGAGGAGAGTAAAAGATTGTTGAGGAAGGATGAAAATGTATTTTCCCATCTCTTTAAAAGAAAATTGATTTACACCTATGCAGAAGTTCTCTCCTTGATTGAAAATTAGTTTTACACCCCTTACTAAACCAAACAATTGAAAATGAAAGTAAAAAGAAAAACTCATTTTTATGGAAAACATTTTACCGTACCTTGATGTAAAAGCTACTACATTACTAGAGTCTGGACAGCCTTACCAAGGGAAACCTCGTGTATACCAAGTAAATGAAGATTGCAACTCTGCAAGTATAATTGATTTGAAAACCAATAATGTATTAAATAGTAGACCTGTTCACTGTAAAGCATAGTTTCTTTCGAGTTCATCAAGTTTCAGAAAACCTTGCAACAAATTGCAGATTTCATACAATCAACTGAATACAGAACCTACAGATAACACAAGTGATGAAACACTTGGAGCTCCTTGAGAATTAAAAGTTCTCACTTCAAACTTACACAAACCAACGAAATAACAATTACAAGTCCTAAGAATATAGCATGTTCTAAGATTTCAAAAAGGAGTGGACAAACATCTCCACAGATATAAAGAGAGTAATGCAAGTAATAGAGCCACATAAACAGAAGAGGGATCCCTCCGTCCCGAAAAAAAATGAAAGAAAGAAAGAGAAAGAGAAAAAGAAAAAGACTGAATGTAATTATTAGAAAAAGGAGCGAGCAATAGATGGGAATCTCTGCTGAGTAGTGAAAGCATTCCTAGTTCACTGATGCTACTTCCAGATGATACATGTCTCAGCTTCATATCTCCATAGCATCAAGATTCAAGAGTGACCGATTAACTTGCTAATTTTGCATGGTTAGCTGCAATATGAATAGAGTAATTAAATTCAGATTAATAAAGATCATGATTAACATTATCATATACATAGTACCAATGTACCATCAGAGGGTGTTATAAAATATCATGCATGCAACTATTCTGAAGTAGTCAAAATTAACTTGAATACAAGGGTAACATGATTGTGATTACAGGCAATATGAGACTAAGCATGCAGCTAGGGATAACAATCGGATTGGTAGGATGCGCTGTACCTATATCTGACTAAAATTTTGTATGCATCACCTAATCACCATCCATAGCGGATACAAATTCAAAATCCACACCCGCACAAGCGGTTATAGATATATTACCCAAAACACGCCGATCGATAGTAAGACAAAGATCAATTATACAAGTATTGTAGTATACAACATTCCGACCAGGAGATTTAATCATTTATACGGTTGCCAGACACAGTTATGCAGAGCAGCCATAAAACAAGAAGAGAGGAAAGCTATGTGTATCATCACAGCAGGCACCAATATTACAAAGGCTTATTAAGGTAGGCAAAATATGGTTACTTGAGAATTTAAGTTCCGGGCGACTAAATATCATAACCAAAGAATTTCAGAATTCAAGCAAATAAACATTTGGGTAATAAAGATTTGGGTAAGAGGAGGAAAACAGTAGATGATACATCAAAGCATATAAAAGTAAACCAAAACTAAATGAATCAAATCCATTCTAAGGTCTTATATAAATAGTGACCACACTAACCTAACAAGAGTGGGAACAAGTTGCGGAAACATATATGTCAAATTCAGATAACTGAAAGCCAAAGTAGACTGTACGGCGGATAAGACATTAAGGCACATAGCAAATGTAAATAACAGAGATCAATTCTCTAACAAATTAGTGAGTCCATGATACATTTAAAGCTCCCACACTACATAAGTGGAGAGAAACAACCACTGATGGAAGATAAAAGTGTCACCATGAAAATTGAAATAATAACAAGAAGAAGTACCAAATCTGAGGGTAATTGAAATTCTTTACATATGATGCATTGTCCAGTAAGCCCGTGACTATTCGCCCATTCACCCAGCTATCTTTTGAGCCACTCCTTCAGGGTTAAACTCTAGGGAAAAGACATTTCGCTAAGCATTTCACACCCTCCCTCTAACTTTCTCCCGAACCCGAGGGAGTGTCTATCAAACTCAAAACTCTCATCTGTCTGCGACTCTGCATATTGTCCCTGAGACATTTTGTCCTCAGATGGCAAAGCTTTTCCTCAGAGCTCACTCAATGATGGCCAAACTCTTGGTCATGAGGAGCGAGAATGCAATGAAGATATCAAAGAATGAAAAGTAGGGAGCATATGAGAGCTGTGATAGCCAAAAAGTTCCTGGTCACTAACATTGTTGCTTGATCATACTTCAAGAATTATTTTTACATATAAAATTATCATCTACAAGTCCATAAAGTACCTTATTCACTAACTATATCTCCTTACCTAGGACATCCCATGTCTGCTACCAACACTAAAATTTAATACTAGGAACACTTCAATTCCCTTGCAAACTGGTGTTGAACCTATATGGCTAAATCCAACACTTCAGAATTTTCAGGGGGAAGGGGGAAGAGGGGGGGGGGGGGGGGCGAGGGGTGTTCCTGTTTGAATTTTCAAACTGGTGTTGAACCTATATGGCCAAATCCCACTGGCCACTACTACATCCAAGACTTATACCTCAGACATGCCAAGTCAACAAACTCTTACAAGTTACACCCTTACAGCAACAGTTATCTGCATATTATTACATTCTGTCAACATCAGCAACCATTCCAAGATAATATTGTCTAATGCAATATTCATACATTAATTCCTTTTCAAACCTGGTCCAAGTCAGCAGCAAAATATTAACAACATTTTAGGAGATCCACTAAATTTTACAGAAAATAACACAAAATTCCTTACAAAATAGGTAAATGATTCCATGGCCAAGTCAACCAAATATGGGGAGGCATCATCAATCCATCAATAGAGAACTAAGAAATGCACTTCATTGCAAGAAAATTATTGTACAAACAGGGAAAGGTTGCCTGATGACAGAACACATAGAATAACTTATTTCTTTACTTCTTATGGTTGATTTGAATTTTGGACAGAAATCAAAGTGACTATTTAAATTTCGGAAACCCAAGTCATAATTCATACAAATTTGGCACTTACCCTGTTTATATATTTTGACAACGGGAAAATAATAATTGATGAGTACCAATTGATCAGAAAAAATAATAATTAGAACTAACACAAACAAATAGACAGAACTCAGGTACTGTATAATAGTTGAATCCAATACTCTGACATGTAAATACTTAATAGCATAGAGTTTTAGCACATTTGAATAGCCTGGTTTAGAGCAAAACAATTCAATCCAATCACTTCGCCTCGTACCAGAACGAGCAATGAATATGACATAAAAAAAAAAGCATGGACTTATTACCTCTTTCTCCTAGCATTACCAGATGAAATGCCAGTGGTTGTCACATTTGTCGTACCGCAACTAAAATGGTCCTTTGGTGTAGATCCCAAACTAGCCATGCAATTCTCGTAGTCACAACCACTAAAACCTTGATCAATTAAAGCTGCACCTTCAGCAGATTTTCCATCAACTCCGGGATTGAGGCAATAAATCTG
The DNA here is from genome assembly GCF_026745355.1 of Beta vulgaris subsp. vulgaris. NCBI lineage: Eukaryota > Viridiplantae > Streptophyta > Magnoliopsida > Caryophyllales > Amaranthaceae > Beta > Beta vulgaris. Next base: position 43,678,224 of record NC_079210.1, read on the forward strand.
ATCGCCACATTGAGCATTACATGGAATCATATAGGAACCAGGAAATCCAGTATTGCCATTATTTTGATACATATCCCCACTCTTGACTGGTCTCTGATATGGAAATGAGCCTATCTCCCCTTCAATTCTCCCCCTTATGTCAACAAGCAGACACTTGAGCCTTGCAATCTCAGCCTCCAATGCAGCTTGGCCCTGCAACCTCCTTACCAGTTGCTGATTCAGAGCCCTCAATTTCGCAACCTCATCCTCCAATGAGGCTGCATGAGCTTTCTTCTTCTGACGATACTTGCGAACAGCTTCTCTATTTCCCCCACGCTCCCTCCCTCGTTTCTTACTCTTCAGTTCCTCGGATTCAGCAGAATCGTCATTGTTACCACTCTTCTCTTCTTCACTGGGAGGAGGAAGGATTTTAGTGTGCACATGGAAACAGGTGTGCGTATGATGGAGATCAGGCCCTGGGGGGTTACAGGTGTGTGTATGAGTACAAGCATGAGTATCTTTTAGAAGTTCATCAAAGAAACTATCCATAGATCCACTACTTGGAACATCGCCAATGTTTGCACTAGAAAGCAACTCTTGATTCGAAAACTCGAGCTCCCCATCATCCATCAAAGGAACTCGGTTGCTATTACTACTGTTATTGTTGTTGCTGTGATTCTGATAATTGTCCTCCATTATAGCAAGTTACCAGAAATCGCCCTAGAAAAAAGCATTGTAAAAATTCAATTCGACCCACAGCATATTTCTCCACCAAGTACCCAAATTCAGCTACATTTCTCAAGAATAATTAAAACCCATCAAAATCACTCAAAACCCTAGAACCAAAATTGTCCAATTACTAAACCTAACCATTCAACAACCGCAAATTCACCCACAACCCAACCAAATGATCCCAATTCAACGTTGAATTAAATCAAAATTAAAACACATACCCACCCACCAACATACACTAATAACAAAATTGGCATGCAAATTCACCAAACCCTAAAACACAATTGCATCAAAAGTCAGCACAATCACCCGATTCTAATAAAAAACCCAGAAACAGAAACAACATCAATCATAAAGTAACATCAAAATTCAATTAAAAAAAAACTCTTACCAAAAAAAAGGGCAGGAAATCCCACAGCCAAACAACTTCACGGTAAAATCGCGCAATCTTCAGCAAGAGGGGAGAGAAAGTAAAAAGTGAAACTGGGAATTGTCTGTAAGGTACGAGTATGGCGAAGAGGAGGAGAGAGAAAGAGGGGAAAACCCTAAAATTAGAGAGAGAAAGATGGGAACTTTTTATAATTTGATAGAAATGGCGAAATAATTGAGTGGAGGACGCAGAAGTGAGGACATAGCCAAGCAAGCCAAACCAATTTGACAGGGCTTCGGAGATTCTCTGGTTTTTCATGTACTTTCTATCTCACAAAAATGTCTTCTGAGCCCTTTTTGGGAATTTACACTTAATTGAAGGGTTTCTTTGCAATTTCTCATTGATTAATTTGATGGAATCTAATCATTGTTTCTTCTTTCAGTTTCACTTCTGATCTCACCAAATAACGTCGTCCATTTTGTACAACTTTTTTTTTTTTAAAAAAATGAGAAATAGTTTGTCACCAACTTTATTTTGGATTATTTAGCTATAATAATACAAATTTTTGACCATTCACGCGCAATAATACAAGCTTTTGATTATTCTGCAATATATTAATTTTTTTAAAAAAATTCCTTATTAGACAATACCGATTATTAACTTGTTGTAAGCGGTAAACAAGCAGACGTGGCACTGACAAGACACGTGTCGTCATTTTATTGGTTGTTTTTTACTCCCTTCGTCCCTTAATAGAGTGCCCATTTCTCCAATGCACGTTTGCCAATGCATGTTTTGTATCGTTAATATCTTTAATTTCATATTAGTAAAAATTATAAAAGTTTGATTTTCTTAATGTACGTAATGAGACGAATCAAACAAGACCCCACATGACTATGTTTTTTCTTATATATTAGAAATATTTTTTGAGGGCTTTCTTTACCTTTGAATAGTGTCCAAAAAAGAAATGGGCACTCTATTAAGGGACGGAGGGAGTAACTTAGAAAAAAATAATTTTTTTTCTTTCTCCTCCTGCTCCCCCACCTCTGGCCCCCGCCCAATGGCAACCTTCCCAACTAATTCTCTATCTTTTCATGGCTTCCATTCTCACTCCTCCTCCCCGATCAACCACTAGAGCTGTCAGTTTGGTTAATAAACTGTTGGTTGAACTGAAATAACAGAAATCCGAACTGAATTAAACTGAACTGGGAGTAACTGTAACTAAAATCAACTGAAAAATGATGAACTGAAACTGAAATAAACTGTAAATGATAAACCACAACTGAACTGCAACTGAACTGAAATAAACTGTAACTGAAAATAACTGTGAAAAACTGAAAAGTTGATCGATCAACTGAACTGAACTGAACTGAATATTTAACTGAATTAACTGAACTGATTCAAACTGAAACTGAACTGAACTGAACTGAAACCAATTTAAACTGAAACTGTTTTAAACTTATTTTTAAATATACCTCAATTGCAGTTCAATTACTCGTATGATTAAATGAGGTTACTCATATAAATAAATGTGGTTGCTCGTATGATTAAATGATGTTACTATAAATAAATGAGTTACTAGTATGATTAAACAAGGTTACTCATATGATTAAATGGGATTACTGCCATACTGGTATGAATGAATAGAGTTATTCTTTATAAATGAATGAGGTTACTAGCTCATATTAATAAATAAGGGATTACTTGTGTGAACAATTGGAATTACTCCATACTTAATTCAAATTTATAATCAAAAGTTCAGTCAATAAAACTTATCAGATAATTAACTTTTAATCAAGGCTTAAGATTAATATGATTTTCCCATTATAATCCATAGGACTATAGGAAAACTAACATATATCTACATTAAGCTGACTAACTAGTCCATAGCACATAATTATCTCCAACTCAACCTCAACTTCTAACGTGGATATTTAGCACAACCACAATTTCAAGGATTTTTATAAGTTAAGAAATTTACACCATTTATTTCACAACACTGATTTGGCTTTAAAATTAGAGAAGTTTCAATCTTTAACTCTTCAAAATTCCTTATCAAAAACTCATTCATTTTGTTCCCACCCATAACAAGATTAAAAACTAAATTCATCACTAAAATCAAAAAATAAACCTACCACTCAATTGAAATTAAACAAGGGAGTTGAAAATTTATCTTACACCTAACAAAGAAATAAAAAATAACTTTAACTGTATATTAGCAAAAGCCAAACAATTTGCATTTACATGAAATCTAGAAAACCAAAACCTAAAACCGAACCCTATATGACCCCCAAAATGTAAATCCCTGCCTCTTTGCACTGCATCGAGCCAATCGACGAACAACGGGTTTAGTGATTCCCTTGTTATCCCAAATAACCTTCTTGTGCCTCCATCTTCCTTTTCCCACAAACTTCCAGATCTAGGAGCATTTCACTAATGAAATAAAGACACCAAAACTTCAACTTAGAATTATTTAAGATAACAAAGGAGTATTGCAAATCTCATGTCTTCAAAGCAGTGTCAAAAAAACATAAATAAAAAATTAAGAAAAGTATAGGAAAGCAACAATACACAAGCAAAAAATGAAATCATAAAACAATTTCAAATCTTTACAAAAATCTAAGAACAAAAATCCCATATTCAACTATTTTTTTTTAAAAAAAAAAACACAGAAATCAAAAATTAAAAACGGAAATGAAATTTTAGATAATTACCTTTAAAAAAAATCCTCATGTAGAACTCAAAATTCGTTTATGTTCTTCGCCAATCTTCATCATTTGCACTAATCTCGCATGAAGGCCATTCTCAAACGAACCCTAAATTGTAAATTCTAACAGAAATTATACATCCACACACATGTTTACATACAGATCAGAAATGTCAAAAAATGTAAACGAAGATGAAAAAAAAAACATAAAACTGAAAAGAACAGAGAAATTTATAAACGAAAACGCAAGAACAAATATAAACGGACCCAAACCCTTGATTTGTTTTTCGCCGTCTTCTGGACTACAGAGAAATTCATCGTTTATGTTCCATTATTTTTTCGCCGTCTTGGACTACAGGCTCTGGTGGTTACTTGGTTATAACAATGAGGTGAAGTTGTGGCGTGTTAGATGGATTCCTCGACCTTCATTGTTTAACTAGATTAGAATTCTCGGAGGGTCTTCACATTCTGAATGTTGTTGAAGGACATTAAACGAATTTCAGATGTTGTTTTTAGATGCAAGTCGTGTGGTGCACTGAATGGAATTGAAAATTCATACGACTTTGGAGTGTTCGAAGAAGAAGAATGGTTAGGGTTTTTGTGAGAGATGGTGTTGATCTGAATTGCGAAGAGAGAAACTAATATTAGGGTTTAGAAAAGTGGCGAAATGAGGGAAATAAAAAAAGGGAGTTTATATAGTATGGATGGTAGGGTTAGATTTTAGGGTTAATTACTTAATCTCAGCCGTTGGATTTAGAGTGAATGGTTGAGATTTTAGAGTAAAGAGTATAGAGAGTTCTAAGGTTACTATGTTAGAGAATAAAGAAATGAAGGGTTTAGATTTGATATTGGTTAATCAATGGTCACAATTCATGATCTTTGATTTGTTTTTTTTGACCAATGAGCATTAAGAGTGACCAAGTACATGGATTTCAAAATATCAATGGTTGGATTTTTATCATTCTCAAATCAATGGTTAAGGTTAATATTCTATTTTCTAATTTCTAAATTTATAATTCTATACTTCTAGTATTGATTTGATAAGCAATTAGTAATCTACTTAAATTCCTAAACTATTATTAATAATATAAATTAATAAAAATTATAAACTTTAGAAGTATAATTATTATTTTGAATTTCAAACAAGTTGATTAATGTAAATATGATTATGAATGACGTGAAACAGTTAAGGCAAAGTTGTAATAGCGTGATTATCGTAATACCGATACGACGATACGTATAACAACTTAAAGAGACAGATAATCAAATAGATTCGAGACTCCTAAGTCATATGTTACTATCTTAGTATCTTTTAAGATCCACATATGAAACATCAACGATGAAAGTCGATCAATCTAATGATGTTTTGGTTATTGTTAATTGTGTAATAACATCGATGATCGAGCCCTGTCTTGCATAAAGTACCTCGTAACACTTATTTGTGCTTTGATCGTTAATGTATCAATCCTTAATCAATATTCACTAATCATAAGTTAATTAAGTTCAAATAAATTATAAACTTCATACTTTTCATGCTTTCCTGTTTATAAGTTCATATTTCATCACTTTATGCCCCGCGGTCTAACTGGTGTCTCTATTTAACTCTTTTTGTTGTTATATAGTGACCAAATGAGACTAAATAAATCACTAACTAACTAAATGGCTAAGTTTAATAACTATAATAAATAGTCTAATCATTAATCATAATGGAGTATGGACTTATAGATTATGATAGTTAATTGTTAGGTGGTTTGTGTTCACAAAGAAGTGAAGAACAAAAGTACTTTATCTTGATTATCGAATGTCCAACCTGCAAAGTCAAAACTATAATCCGAATTTGATAAATTAGTCATTGATCATTATTCATTAATGGCTAATCACTTCTCTTCCCCCCCCCCCCCCCTAATCACTTTAAAGTTTAGATCTTTAATGTATATCAATACATGTATTAATGTAAGTTTGACATGTTAATTGAGTATAACTTTAGTCAATAGTATATATGTATTAGCCAATAATATAAGTCAAGTCTTAGTTTAGTTTAATTACTTTTAGTATTGGTAATATAAGTTTGACATGTTAATTGTTATAACTTACTATTTTGTAACTTAATAAGTAATATAAGTACTTACGTAGAATACTATTATTATCTTGAAATAAACTTAGGGTACTGTTTAAATAGATGTTTTGAGTTTCAATATGAATTTAATGTATAGAAGATTAACTTAAATGGAGTACTGTTATATTAACCAATATACCGAGTTACATCATTCTACATTTGTTGTAACTGAATTAGATGGTTTCGGATCCAAATTGAACTCAACTTAAAGATGGTTAACTTAAGTAGAGTACTGTTATTATATTGAATTAGTTTATCGACTTACATTGATACACTCATTCCAATAACAACATGTTTCAATTTAAGTGAACGTTTTGAGTTTCAATTACTTTATCGACTTACATTGATACATTCATCTAATCTAATATCAATTGTAATTTCTTTTAGTTTGGCTAAGATACGTGAGTTTCAAATTGAATATAACTCGTTAACAATTAACTTAAATGGAGTATTGTTATCTTGATTTCACTTATCGATTCACATAGATAGCTTGAGCTAATCCATAATCAACTTATTTTACGTCGATTATAGGCTTTTAATTTTCAAATACATAGAGCTTAATGACTTATATAGATATATTAATCCATTGAACTAATACACTAAAAGTAAGACATTAATATAATCAACTTTTTTAAAACGTATAACTCGTCTTTTGAGGAAGTTTATAATAATTTATATTGATATGAGACATCCTTTTTAAACCAAATATGATATGATTTACATACAACTAAAAGTTTGAATACCGACTTACATAGATTTGTCTTATTCAAAATCATATATATGTCAGTAATAAAGTACACTTTTACCAATGTCACTTTCATTCACGTTTTTATGAAGTACAACTGTTTTTTTGAGACAATTGTGGAAGTGTCGACAACACTTATTTGTTGCATTAATTTTTAACCGGACCCGAAAAAACACTTGGCCAAAATCGACACAAAGCTCAATTTTTCCCGAACAAATACAAGAGTGTGATTAACTTCTACCCGAACCGATGCGATTATCGTCGAAGTTATGTGGTTTTCGTTAATAACTGAAATAAACCGAAACGAAACTGAAAATAACCGCAACAAATTTTAACTGCTATGGATTCAACCGTTGGTTGGTTTATCTGTTTGGTTAAAACTGATTTAAACTGCAACTGAACTGAACTGAAAATGGAAAGGGAAAAAACTGAATTAAACTGAACTGAAAAGTTTGTTAACTGAACTGAACTGTTAATTATTTCAACTGATACAAACTGAACTGATATCAACTGAACTGTTTGGTTATAACCATAACTGAACTGTTGAACTGAATTGACACCTCTATCAACCACCTCCCATTCCACCACCATCAAGAAACCCCTTCCAAAGAAACACTAATTTCCCCTCCGAAATCGCCACCGAATTCTCCCACCATCCTTGCCACTGAACGCCACCATCAACTCCTTTTCCTCTCCCAATCCGATCATTTCTATTTCTCCCTTCGCTCTGGGATCGAGTCCTCTCACTGCCATCTCCTCTCTTTAATCAATGCCTCTCACATCGATGAAATCTCCCTCGTTGACAACGCCACCACCTCCACCCTAATATTAGAGGGAGAAATTATGGTTTCTTTATAAGGAGCTCGGTGAATATATATATCACATGATAATGTTCCTTACATGAAAAATGAAAAATGAGAATGAATCTCAACCACACGATATATCACATGAGAATGTTTCTTACATGAAAAATGGGAATGAATCTCAACAACTACGCAATTGAATTAGGGTTACAACACTTGTTCATTAGAGTTATACCCTCCTAAAATATTTTGACCCCAAAAGAATTTTCTTTTTTGAATTTTTTTCCTAATATTCTTTTTTTTGAGTTACATCACTTGTTCATTAGCGTTATATCACTTATTCATAAGAGATATAGCGCGTAAAATTCATTCTCATTTCTCATATAAGTATGAATTCTCATATGAACTCACCCATATATATATATATATATATATACATACATATATATATATATACATACATATATATATATATACATACACATATATATATATATATATACATACATATATATATATACATACATATATATATATATATATACATACATATATATATACATACATATATATATATATATACATACATATATATATATACATACATATATATATATACATACATATATATACATACATACATATATATACATACATACATATATATATATACATATATATATATATTACATATAATATATATATATATATGTATATGTATATATATATATATATATATGTATATGTATATATATATATATATATATATATATATATATATATATATATATATATATATATATATATATATATATATATATATATATATATATATATATATATATATATATATATATATATGGGTGAGTTCATATGAGAATTCATACTTATATGAGAAACGAAGATAAACGAAGGAGAAAGGAGAGAGGAGAGAGAAAGTTTGAGTTTCAGAAGATAAACGAAGGAGAGATAGAGGAGAAGAGGAGAAAGAAAGTTTGAGTTTCAGAAGATAAACGAAGGAGAGAGAGAGGAGAAGAGAGAGAAAGCACGCGCTCAACTCATCCGTGAATTTCGTCCGTCAGATTATACTATGGATAATCTAACAGTTGAGATTACTTGTTTTCAATTTTCAGATTAGCTAGTGGTTTTCACAAGATCCCATTCATATATATATATATATATATATATATATATATATGTATGTATATATATATATATGTATGTATATATATATATATGTATGTATATATATATATATGTATGTATATATATATATATGTATGTATATATATATATATGAATGGGATCTTGTGAAAACCACTAGCTAATCTGAAAACTGAAAACAAGTAATCTCAACTGTTAGATTATCCATAGTATAATCTGACGGACGAAATTCACGGATGAGTTGAGCGCGTGCTTTCTCTCTCTTCTCCTCTCTCTCTCCTTCGTTTATCTTCTGAAACTCAAACTTTCTCTCTCCTCTTCTCCTCTCTCTCTCCTTCGTTTATCTTCTGAAACTCAAACTTTCTCTCTCCTCTCTCCTTTCTCCTTCGTGTATTCTAGATCAAAATTCCAGATCAAGCGAATTCCAGATCAAAATTCGAGTAAGTTTTCATCTGTTTTTTGGTTTTAGATTTAGTTTATTTTCATTTACAATTTTTTTTTTTGAGTTATGTGATTTGATGAGTAATTGTTAATTTTATGATAATTTTGAGCTCATTTTGGTTATCATTATCAGATCTTCAATTGAATTTTTTAATCTAGTAATTTTCGATCGAAATTGCCAAGAGATCTTCATTTTTCGTTCGAATTCGATCTGTTTTGTTTGCAATTTTGAAAGATCTACCACATTTTTCATAATTAATGTATTTATTTGAATTATTTGTAGCAGATTTTGACTGCACTGGACAAAAATGAGAAGATATGTTTATATCAATGATGATGAATCCATGCGTGAATTTTTTGACAATCGCATATCGAACATGATGAATCCATATAGTGCTTAATTTCCTTCCGAAATATTTATGGGAACAGTTCAGTTGCTTGTATTTTTATTGATAGTTAATTTGCTTTTTCTTTATCAAGCATTTGTTGTTACGAAATTCGTTGAATGTTATTGCAAGTGTTGATAAATCGAGTTATTGTTGTTTTGATATTTTTATATAGTTACCTTAGAAGGGGAAGAAGTTACTCTTATAGCATATAAAGTTATCCTAAAAGTGCTAAAAGTTACCCTTGAAATATATATATATATATATAAAATTACCCTAAAATTGCTAAAAGTTACCCTTGAAATTTATATATATATATATATATATAATTACCCTAAATTGTTAAAAGTTACCCTAAAAATGGTAAAAGTTACCCTAAAAATGGTAATAGTTACTCTTATAATAAATAAAGTTATTCTTGAAATATATAGAACTACCCTTAATATAATAAAGTTACCCCAAAACTAGAAAAAGTTACCCTAAAAGTGTTAAAAGTTACCCTAAAGGGGTTAAAAGTTACCTTTGTTTTCAGTTTTCAGATTAAGAGCGGTTTTTAGCGGATCCCACCCCTTCTAAGGTAACTATATAAAAATATCAAAGCAACAATTAAGCTGAAAACTGAAAACAGTTAATCTGAGCCGTCAGATTTATAAAATAATATTTGAACGGCCATGATTTAACCATACGCGTGCCTAGAAGCTAAGTTTCATTCCTCCCACCTGATTTTCTTTCTCTTACTCCTCATTCTCAAACATGATTATCTCTCCTAAATTTCTTGAAACATGATTCTCTCACGCTTTCACTATCAATCAATGTAATTCTTTGTATGATTCGAAATTTGAGTAAGTGTTTGATTCATTTCTTCATCTTTGACCACAGAATCCGCCATTTTCGCTATCCAAGCTAACGGCTTCGACCTTTTCGATAACTCCATCGCAGTCTCTAACCTCTCCATTCAAATCCTTCCTCACAAATATAACTCAACCTCAGTCAACAATGGCGTCGGCCGCCATGGATTCATCTTTCTTGCACCTTCAAACTTTGTACTCTTCTCTCTCGACATGTCAACTGACGCCTTTACCTACGTTCACTCCCTTCGCTTCTATGTTATTCCTCGTCGACTCACATTTGCAAAGCTTCGCAATGTTTCTCTCTCCTCAAATCCTTACCTATTGAGACTCTTACGCCAGGCCATGTCTGCTTCCAAACTCTACAAAGCAATTCTCAACGACAAAACTAATAACTCAATCCTGATTTCTCTCTTACCGACGCGACAATCCATCGCTTTTTTCCCCACTACCGATCATCATTCATCAACCTCACTTTCTCTCTCCTCTCCTCTCCAATCTCCAATTCCTCAATTTCAAACCCTAATCTCTCTCCTCCAATTCCTTAGAATCACATAATCTACTTCACATTCTCCATTCTAATCGCAATTAAACCTTTTTATTTACTCTTGATTTTGTATTTTGAAATTCAATTAGAACATTATCATTTTGCTTCAACTATGTTATGATAGCTGAGAATGATAATTTTGAAGGCTTGATTGTTTAATGATGTGGTTTTCCTTCTGGAGATCCAGAAACCGATTCTCCTTGAAATATATATATGGTTACCTTAGATGTGGAAGAAGTTACTCTTATAGCATATAAAGTTACCCTAAAGTGCTTAAAGTTACCCTTAAAATATATACTGCCTCTGTTTTTATTTAGTTGCAACATTCACCTTTTTGCACAAACTTTAAGAAATGAAAAAAGAGAGTATAATTGACCCACTTGTCCCTACTACTAGTACTATAATTAAATGGGGAGAGTAGGTGAAGTAAGGGTAATATAGTCAAATTATCCCAAAAGCTTTCCTAAAAAGGGAAATGTTACAACTAATAAAAAACACCTAAAAGTAGAAATTGTTGCACCTAAATAAAAACAGAGGTAGTATAAAATTACCCTAAAATTGCTAAAAATTACCCTAAAAATGGTAAAAGTTACCCTACAAGTGGCAATAGTTACTCTTATAATAAATAAAGTTATCCTTGAAATATATAGAACTACGCTTAATATAATTAATAAAGTTACCCCAAAAAACTGACAAAAGTTACCCTAAAAGTGTTAAAAGTTATCCTAAAAGGGTTGAAAACTACCCTTGTTTTCAGTTTTCAGATTAAAAGTTGTTTCCAGCGGATTCTACCCCTATATATATATGTGTGTGTGTAATCCGAGTAAGTATCTATCAGCTTTGCCAAGTCTATATATCATTTTCATTATATAAGAATACTCACCTTTTAAAGTCAAAGTTTAAATATTATTCTCTTGCAAATTATCTTAATACAAGTAGTAAGAAAATGACATAACTATATGTACTTATGTATTTTATATATGCTGTAACTATAAGATATTATTATGGTGATTAAAACTTTAACATAGCTATGCATGTAACGGAATTATACTTTAAGAATATAGTGTATAATTCTGAATTCCAATCTGTTTGATGAGTTATCAAAGTAGAAATTGAGTATTAATATTATCAGAACTTTAGATGCATTCAGTTGGATTATGACATTTGGAACCTCAACACTGAATTATACTTTATAGAGTATAATCAGAAGAACTGAGTAAGCACAAAAAGAAAAATGTATTTCTCATATTGATGAGTTTCCAACAGTCATAATCTCACATGACTAGTCACAACTCTCAAGTTATATATTCAAATATTTATAATCCACTATAATAGAGTCAGAAAATAGAAAATAATTAAAGTAGTAAGGTCTACGAGAGAGCTGCATTAGAAAAAAGTAAACTAGGGCAGAGACTATCCTGGATCATCTATTAAGTTGTGAGTAAAGGTTCTTGACTACCACTTCTATTCTGATATTCTGAAATCCATATCATATCAAAATTTTGTTCATATATCTACGTTTTAAGGATCAAATTACATATTCATGATGTAGAAGTTCAGATTGTTTCTTCCCCATGACGTCACGTGATTAATTGGCTTTTGAGGAGTTTGATTGGCCAAGCTTCAATTCAGAGAGAACAGTAGTGCATTATTGGTTTTTTACAATGAGTTTCACTTATATATGTTGACTTCTATATCTGTTATTCTTATACTCTATATTTTAATTGCGTTATTTATGTGCTTTATAAAAAGGACTGCGTTATTTATATGAGTCATTTTTCTAGTCCTTAATTTGGTTTAGCTCATGTCTTTCGATGGTGATGATGATTTGTTTATCATAGGGGTGTTAATTTTGACGGTAAATTCAATGCTAGTTCGATACTTATTACTAAATCGAGTCAAAACGGATCAATTTGCCAATTAGATCGGATCGATTCTAGTTGGGTTACTATCTGGTCGCGATGAAACCGGTCAATTCGGCCTATTTGGCCGGATCGAGTCTTAACCCGATATCATGTTCTAATTCTCGTCAATTCAATCCAGGTTGAAACATGTTAGAGTGGATCGGATTAGTTCGAGTTTGAGTTGTCTTCGGGTCAGCCATATTTGGCATCACATTGTCTTTGGTTGTGTCAATTTTCTGCGGTTGAATATCGGGTTGCCCCCCGTCGAGTAATGTTATATTCAGATCACATTGTTTTCTCAATCAGATCATTATCAAATTGGGTTGACTCGAGCCAAATCATTTTCGATTCGGGTGAATTTCTAGTCGACCACTGTTTAATCGTCTTATATTCAGATGATATGATTCTATAAACCTGGATATTATCAGGTTTGAGTTTGACTTCAAGTCGGATCATATATTATATTAGATACTCGAGTTAATTCACCTTTGATTGTGGACCGAATCCTATTGAGTTGAGGCAATATTCATATTTTATCTTTCTCAAAATTGGGTCATTATTGGGTTGTATGTCGATTGGGACTTTTTGTTATTTTCATCTTGCGTATTTCATTAATTATATTGAGCCATTATCTCCTTATCATATCATTTTAGGCATTTAATTAATTGAATTGGCATAATAATATTTGTATTTACGTATTCAATCAACAGAATTGAGAATTTAGAAAAACAATAATTGTTTTTCCCACTTTGCTATGCTTATTAGTGGAAAAACCCTAAATGAAACAAAACAATTGATCTGCTGAATCCCAAATTGATCTAGAAGATCACGTGAATCAGAACAATTAACATAAACTGATATGGTGGGCCGCTGCCCTAATTAGTTAATGGTTTTGCTTTTTAGAAAGAGCACGTCCTCACTCCTCTTAACTCCTTTTACTTCGTCGCCATTTTAAGATAAAACTAGTTATTAGGTCTGGGCTATGCCCCGGGTAAGAAAAACATTCATTTATTAATATAATACTTTATGATAATAACACTAAATACAAGTTAGTCGAGTGGTTAAGACTTTAGTATATATATGTACTTGAGGTCTCGGGATCAAACTCCTATACTATGCAATTTCTAAATTTTAAACTAAAACTCCATAGGAAGAGCGCCACGTGACACAGTTTCTTGTTTATGTACGCCTTTTAATATATTTGTAGAGATGTTATTGTTTATGTAGGATCTAACTTAGCTTTCTTTTTCTATATGTACGAAAAATAAAAAGCTCGTATATTAGCCCTAGATTTATTAGCCAATGATTATTTTAGAGGTGAAAGGAGTGGAAGCATAATTATATATCTTCATGTTCTAATTTCGTAGGTGGAGATGCATGTGGACAGTCGTAGTCTCATAGATGCTCCGAAAAGGAGAAATTCGGGCAAGGACGACGTACGTGCATCTTCTCATCTCTTCTTTTGGAAGCTCTTATAGTGCAATTTGAATAATTATCAAATTCATAAAATTGTTGATTACTCCTATAATATACTTATTCATTTTAGATCTAACTTTATTTCGATGGGTCTCATACTCTTATGAAATACTTTTGGCACAATAGACGGACACCTTTATTTGGAGGAAATGGATGGACAGCCGTTGTTCTTTGTTTTCCTATGGACTATATTCTTCTTGTAAAAAGCCAGATCGAGTGAGACTGAAAGTGAAAGTGACTTTTTGGCTCTTTGGGAAGTCATGTCAGGCTTATTGAAACATTTCTTCTACAAACTCTTTTAAATATACTTCTATAATAGGGTTCTTGGTACTCCCTCTGTCTTTTTTTATTTGCTACAAGCACTTTTTCACAAAGACCAAGGAGGGAGTGGGGACCATTGACATAAATGGAATTAACAAAAAAGCAAATAGGTAAATTGTGGGACCTATGTATTATATATGGAAACATTTACAAAATCAAGAAGGAAGTGATGGCAAGTTTGTAAATAAAGTGTGGGACCTATGTACTATATATGGAAATATTTGCAAATGTAGCAAATAAATTGAGACACCCCTAAATGGTAAAATGTAGCAAATAAAAAAAGACAGAGGGAGTATTTCTTAACTAATCAAACTATGCTAGTTTAGCATTATATAAGCAATGTATTCATGTGTAAACTAACAGAGAATTTATCTTAATTAACATGAAATTAGAATTTCACAATATGACTATGAATTAACATATATGTATAAAATAATATCTGAGGATGTCATCTAGCTTAGATGGTAAAGTCTTGTGGAGGTGGTATCCATGATCTGGGATCGAATCCAGTCTACATCCTCGCGCTTAGTCGCTTATTAGCACAAATATATATATATATATAAAGTAATATCTTTAACAGCAGGGAAGTCAAACATGAACCATATACTTAGGTATACTATGAGTTTGATACACTTAGAGCTTTCTTTAATGCTCATTTGCTATTTTGAAGTCGTCATTGTGCCTTCTAAAATGAGCAATGAAGAAAAAAGAAGAAGTAATTTTACATGTGTCGGTCTTATGTTACACCCAAGTGTACAATATAAAGTGTCATAGTGAAGGTATTGTAATTTTTCAATAAATAGGAAAAAAAATCGAATTCTAATTTATGTAGGTTTTTAAGAAATTAAGCCAAACAGTATTAAAATCTTCATCGATATTTCTTCTTTTATTATGTCATTGGGTATAACAAGGATAGCATAATCAACATTTTGAAATAGATTTAATTCTTAAGTACTATTGTATATCTTGCTCATTTTCCAGTGTTGATCCTCATTCTAGGATGCTTGGAGAGAGATCAGTGTGACTTGAGAAGACAAAGAGGTAGGGGTTCTTTTTCCCGTATTAAGAAATTTAATAATAATTGTTTTAAATATTGGATCTGGAACCTAAGTGAACTTAGACCTTGGTCACTTCAGCTTGTAAAAAATATTTAATAAATATAATTTTAATCAGCAAAAAGCACTTTTATTAGCAAAATCAATCTAAGGGTGCGTTCTGTTCAACTTAAAAAGTTTCAGGTCCAATAAGTTCAGATAAGTTCAGATAAGTTGCAATAAGGTCTAATAAGTTCAATAAGTTCCAATAAGGTATAATAAGGTCCAATAAGTTTCAATCAGGTGCAATAAGTTCCAATCAGGTCTAATAAGGTCCAATAAGTTCCAATCAGGTCTAATAAGGTCCAATAAGGTCCAAATAGTCAATGTTTGATAAACATTTGTATTATAGTCCACTATTTTGTTATTCATAATTTCATATCACTATTAGCGGATTATGTTATTATTAGAATTTTAATTAAAGTACCACAATGATTATATAGTATTATACTTGTATTAGTGTCTATTATTTTATTATTTATTTGTATTATATCTATTATTTTATTATTTATTTGTATTATGTCTATTATTTTATTATTCATATTACTATTAGCTGATTATGTTATTCTTAGAATTTTTTATTAAAGTATCACAATGTATAGTATTATACTTGTATTATTGTCTATTATTTGATTATTCATATTGCTATTGAATAATATTATAATCATGGTCAAATAATTAAGGTTAACAATAATAATAACAATAATTATAATTACAATATTTTGCAATTCGTCTTTAAATAACTAGAGATAACATGTTTTCGTTACTAATAACTATCAAAAATATAAATGTTATCAATTGATTGCTTCATTATCATCACTGGAGTATCTTTATTTTGCTCATCTTAGATTAGTAACTACTAGTATTTTATAAAATTAATTTTTTGATTTTCTACTAGTGTTTTATAAAATTAAAACAACACTGTTAGATATATTAGTGATGAAAGTTATGTATAGGCAAATATATAAATAGTAATTTTTTTGTTAAATTAATTATCATAAGAGATAATTAATAATCATTATTTTTAAAGGACGAATTATAATAATTATTATTCCATAAAAAATTTTGAGGGGTAGTATTTACGTTAGTGGTAATATTTATGTTATTCATGGTCATTGTTTTTGTCTAATAAGGTCAAATAAGTTTCAATCAGGTTCAATAAGGTATAATAAGTTTCAATCAGGTCCAATAAGATCTAATAAGTTTCAATCAGGGTCAATAAGTTCCAATAAGGTCCAATAAGGTCAATCAGGTTCAATCAGGTCCAATAAGTTCCAATCAGGTTCAATCAGGTCCAATAAGTTGAATCAGGTCCAATCAAGTCCAATCAGGTTTAATAAGTTCCAATAAGTTCAGTTCAGGTTCAATAAGTTCAGTTCAGATAAGTTCCAATAAGTTCAGGTCCAATAAGTTGAATAGAACGCACCCTAAATGAGCAAAAACCAGTTTTAAGAAGCAAAAGTCAGTTCCTGCACGTTTACACTAGAGAAGAGTACTAGAGAATATGTAAAATAAGTTTGAATAAGCAAAATCAATACAAATAGCTCCAAAATAGCCAATATATACGCATTTTCGATTTTCTTACCCGCACAACAAACCCTATGGCCCATGAGATGTATCATAAATCCATATGAGGTCATTATATTGAAAGATTATCCATGCCTAAGAACTTTTGTTATCACTTTTATTAGCAAAATCAATTCAAAAGAGTAAAAACCAGTTTAAAGGAGCAAAAGTCAGTTCTTGCACGTTTACATTGGAGGAAAGCATTAGAGAATCTGTAAAATAAGTTTGAATCACTAAAATCAATAAAAAAAAGCTCCAAAATACCCAATATTTACGCATTTTCGACATTCTTGCTCGCACAACAAACCATATGGCCCATGAGATATATCCTAAAGCCATATGAGGTCATTATATTGAAAGTTTATCTGTGCCTAAGAACATGCATATGTAGGCCTTCTGAAGTATTTTGAAGTTGAACAGGAGATTATATGTAGAATTAGCCAAACTCAGATAGATAAAGTTAACTCATAAAATAGCTTCGAACGTCATCATAGGTTGATTATAAGGCATGAATATAATTTCAAATTGTCTTCCATGACCTCAAAAGTCACTACACGCGGTTTGTTGTTGGTACATCTTGAATATCCAAAAGTGAGAGTTATAGCCATGAATATAACTTATCTGAATTTATCTGAATTTATTTGAACTTATTGAACCTGAAACTTAATTTTTTAAGTTGAACAGAACGCCCCCTTATTCTACCTTCATAATAAGTTCATAATCATACATTATTATCCGGATTCCTAGTTTCACATTCATAATATTACGAGAAAAGTGACCCCACAGAAAAAAAAGTACGTGAAAGGTAAAAATTATAAAGTGTAACATGTTATTTCATAACTTATTGTGTAACAAAACCTTACACGTACATAATAACGTAGACTAAAACAAAAATGACATAGACTATACAAACAATGACATGAATATGATATCATTTTGTTATTTTTTTCATATTATTTGAATTATTTTACAAAAAAATGGTGTTTTTTGAGTTGTTACACTATAAGTTATGGTGTAACAATTACACCAAAAAATGTCTGAATTTTCTATTCATAATCTTAATTCTAATGTCAATAATGCATGCATATAAATTTTAAGCTAGTGCTCCTTTTTTTTAATGGTAATGAGTATACTGGGATCAGGTCATTTGTACCTAGGCCTTCTATTCGTTGATTCGTTGGGACTGAAGTGAAATGAGATGAGCTGAAGTGAAGTAAAATTGTAAAAGAAAAATAACTAAACTGAATAGATTTGAATTGAAATGAGCTGAGTTGAACAAAACTGCAACTGAACTGAGTATACTGGGATCAGGTCATTTGTACCTAGCCTTCTATTCGTTGATTAGTTGGGACTGAACTGAAATGAGATGAGCTGAAGTGAAGTAAAATTGTAAAAGAAAAATAACTAAACTGAATAAATTTGAATTGAAATGAGCTGAGTTGAACAAAACTGCAACTGAAATGAAACCAAATATGTCAAAAGAACAGGATCCCACTCTATTACTCCATTTTTTCAGTACCTGGCTACCTGCAGCTTGCTTGGTTTTTGTCTTAAATTTCAACAAGAAGGAAATTGGAAATGAAATTCAATACATTACACTACTTGCATTCAAGATTATAGTTCTACGGTCCACTTAAGCTGAATTGAAGCCTTAAAGGCCCATTATTTTTGGATAATTTTACCATGCTACATATTATAGTCATGATAATTTGTCTAATCTAGACTATTCATTTTTAATCTAAAATATACATCATTTATTAAATTAATATAATTAAATTACAATCAAAATTAACCGTTATATATTAATAAATTCATAATTAACAGTCCATCTGATTTTTGGCAAATATTTTTGAAAATTTCAAAGGTTAATATTGTAGTCAATGGAGAAGATGAGTCATCAAAAATAAAGGACTGAAATTAAGTCATTGTAATAGATCGAAAATTCAGATCAAAAATATTTGATCCGCCTAAATCGAACCATTTTCAAATTCAATTACAAAATTTGGATTGTGGATCGAAAATTGGGTTATTTGATTTTGTGGAATTTTAGGGTAACTCCTAACAAAGGTCAGTGAACCTCCCACTTGGCACCAACCAAAAGTGTTAGCCACTACATCAGCCAAAATTCTTGGGCTATGCTTATAGCAATAACTTGGATGAGGATATCTAAAACCTTTTGACTTCTTTTGGGCTTAGGAAAATTCCTGTTGGGCCAAAAGCTTACAAGGTGTCTATGACTGTCTACCCATTAAATAAAAGGCTTTAGAAAATATTTAAAAGTTGATCCACTTCAACCCTCATCAATCAATCCCGAATAAAACCAATCCATAAATTTGTACATGTTTTGGTGCCTACAACTAGTTATCAGGCTCGGGTATGTTTCAGGTAAAGAAAGTATTCATTTATTGATATGATACTTTATGATGATAACACTAAATATCACTTGTTCAAATGGTTAAGACTTTTTATAAACTTGAAGTCGCTGGATCAAACCCTGTACTATGCAATCATAAATTTGTCAAGGTTGTGTAATTATGATTAATTTGTCAAGTTTGGGTAATCATGAATTCATGATTAATCATTGCTACAAAAAAAGTTAATCAAGCTACTAATTATGTAGCCATGAGCTAGATTTAAAATAACAACTAGTTATTAGGTCCGGGTTATGCCCCGATTAAGAAACAATTTCATTTATTAATATAATATTTTATGATAATAACACTAAATACAACTTAGCCTAGTGGTTTAAACTTTAGTATATGTACTTGAGGTCTCGGGATCAAACCCTCTACTATGCAATTTCTTAATTAAAGCTAAGTCTGTACTGTACCTAGTTTCCCAAAAAACAAGTAGTTTTTCAATCGCCCTCCACTAGTTTTAAGTGCTCAAAGCATTAAAATTTACCATACATTTCAGCTTATTTGCTTTCATGAGATTCCCCTTTAAATCTATACAAACTAGTTGCATATGCACGCGACGCGTGTGTTGACAATCTTATGTAGTTATATACAAATTGACATGTTTTTTTTTTCTAAAATTATTTTGATAGTGATGTAAATTATTGAGGTTCTTTTGTAAAGGTGAATGATCTTTAACCTAGTCTTTCAATACTGTCACTGTAAAATTTGGTCGATGATTTAATAATTTCTTTTCAGCGACTTTAGTATAGTTTTTTTTAACAATTATAGATGTCAATAAACCATATTGTTTGAAATTTGTAAATATTAAATATTATGTTATCACGATATGTTGCTAACTTTTTTTGGTTGAAGATTCTAATTGATTTTGTGAATTGATTGTGTCAATCTAGTTTGTCAAGTTATTAATGGTATTGCATATTTCATTTTGACCTACTCATATGGCAAGTTTCATTGATTCTCATTTTTCAATTTTTTATAAAAAGAAAAATATTGTTTTAAATTATTAGAGGGTATTTTAGTCACTTCAAAAGAGAACACCACACCTCCTCCCTTGACTTATATAATAGAGATATATTAAAAGGCGTGCGTGACAATGTATACACGCCACATGACATCTCTGTTAGTACTCCACTAGAATTGTCCAGTGTGTACATAAGTAATGTCAATCAACAAAAATAAAATTAGTTTACAACAAGATTTGAACCCGTGACCTCTTGCTATTATACATGACGCAAATATCATCTCAACCAACTTTTAATCATGCTTTCAGTGTCCATATTATTATATTTGTACCTTTTAAATGTTGAGTTTTCCTTAATATATTTTAATGGGAATGAAAAAAATGCATGTCAAGTTCAGAAACACAATACCAATTTGGGACAACACTCGAGCCCAAATTCTAGTTAATTCTTAAAAAGTTTACATTAATTGCGCAAATTAGATGTTAGACACGAGTCTATCATCTAAATGGTGTGCACCATTCAACCCAATGAACAAAACAACATCCTCAATGAACAAATTAAGCAAAAGAACAACACACGATACTCAATAAACAACTAATTCAGCAATGAACAACAATAAAAAAAGATGAACATATGAAGAAATATATATATGATGAACAACCATTCAACCTAATGAATTGACAAAGAAAACACAATGAACAAAGAACTATCTGCAATAAACAAACTAAGAAACATAAAGATAAATGTTAACAAAGGAGAATCATCGAGATCGATGTTCAATGGAGAACAATTAATGTTCATCGGAGAACAGTTGATGTACATTAGTTTTACATGCTCATTGGAGAACATTTGATATACATTAATTTCACATATTTATTGGAGAACAATTGATGTACATTAGTTTCACGCGTTTTATGATTTTTGGGTTGCGTTTTGGCCCGTGTCTACCATTAGAATGGTAGACATGACCCCACCATTTACTAATTTCATTGGAGAACAGTTGATGTACATTAGTTTTACATGCTCATTAGAGAACATTTGATATACATTAATTTCACATATTTATTGGAGAACTATTGATGTACATTAGTTTCACGCGTTTTATGATTTTTGGGTTGCATTTTAGCCCGTATATATCATTAGAATGGTAGACATGACTCCACCATTTACCAATTGCATGTATTTTGTACTTCCTAATAACATATTTTAAAAATTCTCTCTAGCATTTTGCAGTGTGTATAGCAATTGAACAAATATGTTTAAAATACACCCACAAGTTAGGATTACTCAATGAAAGGTTACGAATGTAGGTAGAATTTTCCTGTAAAAAAATTGTAGGTAGAATTTGATGTTTAAGGGTACTACAACTCAATTTTTTTAAAGTAGAGATAATGTGAAGAAAACAAAGAAATTTAAGAATAATTCATAAAAAAACCTTGCAAAAGTAGATGCGAACTCACCTAAAATGCTTTTGGTTACCTCAAATAAAAGAGCACATGCATACAAATTACAAGAAAAATTTGACACTAGCAGTTTTAAATATGTTTAGTTTATTTTAAAAGATCTTAACTTTTAATTGTCTCATACTAGTACTGTATGGGGGCTAATTAAGTTTCATACCGGTCTAATTAGACCAATACGTATTGCTGTGGTCACACACGCTTACTACATAACCGTTGACTTTGTCATGCCGGTTCAATTAAGATGCCTAGCCGGCATCCCTCTTCGGGCCTTTTACCAAAGGCTTGGGCCTGATCCAACTTCCATCTACCACTGCCTACGAGCCTAAAAGATAGAAGTTCAGCATAGGATAAAAGAGTATCCACAAAGGATATCCTGAGGAATATTCCAATAACAACAGAATCCTACTTGGATACGGGGCTCGACGGGCTCCTTATAAATACTCCCCTGATCTGAGTCATGAGGTACGTTGACTTACACCATCATACTCCACTTGAGAGCTACCGGTTTTACCCAATACTGACCTAGGCATCGGAAGGGCATTCCTCGGATAAACCTCCGAGGCTAGTTTACGTGTTCTCTCTTGCAAGAACTGAACTGGCTTAATGGACTGAGGACTTACCGGTTCGTACTATACCCTAAAAACTTGTCCCATACCGGAACAAGTACTAATTTTAATAATTTTCTTACTAGAACGTTGTTTTAGTTTTACTAATATACTAAATCAACAAAGAAGACGCATAAACTCATCTAACAACGCTTTATTTAGATCATCTAAGCCAATGAAAGTGTACTATATTACATCATAAGTGAATTAAGATGTAAGATCGTAAGCCTCAAAGTTACAACTGTTATGAGTTACAACATACACAAAAGTTAAGAGTTGGGATCTTATAAAGTAAACTGACCATAGCTAAAACCAATAGTGTCAATTTATAAGATACAAAGTATTGTATAAGATACCATCATACCAATTACCAAGCAACCACATTTTCTTTTATCAATACCACCACATTAAGAGGGGTGCAAAATGCATATATAATTATATATATATACTTGAATATCCTCAAAAACTATACAAAGAGATTCAAAAGGTAATAATGAAATTACAATTAGGAGGCTAATGGAAACTGAAAGTTCTCCTGCATCTTCCAGTTAGGTAGTCCTGAAGAGTATGAGGGCTGTTGCTCCGTTCTCCACTACTAAACGACGTCGTTGTGTAATCATCTTCTACATCGAGGAGTGCGAGGCTTAAGTGTGATTTCTTATCACTTGAGTTTTGGTAAAATTCATCATCATTAACATCCATGTTCTCTCCTTCTTCTTGCTCATCATATACATGAGCCTTTGCCCATGTCTCCACTGTTTCGTCCCCTTTCAAAAGTTTTAGTATCTAAAAATATTGTAAAAAATACATCATATATTAGTACACAATGTACAATTATTGCTAAATAAGTACCACGGGTTGAACTATCAACTGGTGATGATAGAGTGAAACAGTTACGTGAATCAATTAATAACTAACAACTAATCGTCAAATAAGGCTTTGGAACTTATAATTCCTTGAATTTTGTGATACAAGTTAGGGTAGAATTACGAGTTACGTGTTTAAAAAAACCTATAATGTGAAGAAATTACGAGTTACGCTTGTTTATTGAATTCACCAATCACCCTACTATATTTCTTCACATCATATGTTTTTCTTTAATTATATATACTGAAAGTAATAATGAAAAAGTGAGATAACTAAATAAATTTATTTATAAGTTATGGAAATATAAATTCAACCAAACAAAAAAAACCCGATTTAAAACCACGGAAAACTTTGAGTATTCAATACGATCTTTGGACTAGTTTAAATGTGATCCGATACAAATTTAAAATTATTTAAATTAAAATCGACCTAACATCATGTTTGTTTTTTCCTTTTTGAGTCTTTTCATTAGGACAAACCTCACATGGTTGTTGTTTAGTGTAAAGAAAATAGAAAGATTATTATTCTTCTTTGGTGGGCCTTTTTGCAAACATTACCTGGTCCATATTAGGACGAAGCCTAGTTGCTCTTGTCAAGCAAAGGGTAGCTGCAAGGACCATTCTTTGCATTTGAGACTCTTCTACGCTCCCTTCCAAACTCGGGTCTAATATTTCATTAATTAGCTTCCCTCTTTGTAGCATTGGTTTTGCCTGAATTCACCAAAAATATTTACAAGTATAAATTTAAAAAAATCTGAAAAAAGCACTTCGTATTACTATGTTCCCTATCACATAAGAAGGCCATGTGCGGAACATGTAACCTGATTTGATATGAGCGGAAAAAATATGTTGGTATTATTCCTAAGACAAAGTTGCATAGGAAACAAAAGCAAATAATTTGTAGCAAAAAAGTTGCATATTATTATTGTAAAGACAAGGTTAATAGTATTATCAACTTATAAGATACTTAGTACTTACCCACATGACCAAACTCTCTTGGCCTTTGGAGGAATTAATGGGTCTTCTTCCGGACAACAGTTCAAGAAGCACCACTCCAAATGAGTATACATCGAGCTTGTCGGTGACCTTCCCGTACATGAAATATTCGGGTGCTAAATACCCAAATGTGCCCACCACATCAGTGTAGGTCTCACAACTAGACGAATTCGGACCCCATATTGCAAGTCCAAAATCAGACAACTACACTCAAAATTTGTCAAGAAAATAAACTTTAAGCATTATTGTTCATGTATTATTATTGGTGAAAACAAATGATCAGATTTTGATATCTTAAAAAATCAAAAAATATAGTACTTGTGATAGTTACCTGAGGTTCAAAGTTGTCTGACAAAAGAATATTGGAAGTTTTGACATCTCTATGAATAACAAGTCTTGAACATCCTTGGTGCAAATAAACAAGGGCTTCTGCTATTCCAACTGCTGCTGTAAACCTTGCATCCCATGATAATGCTGATTTTTCTTTGTTATCAGCTGCTACATATTGAAACTAAGTATGTCACACAACTAAAATTTTAACTAATTTCGACATAATAGATTTTGTAACTTGTAAGGAAGTGATAAGCAAATAACATGTACACAAGAGTTACCATGTAAATTGTCTTCTAAGCTTCCTTTGGACATAAACTCATACACAGAAATTAGCTCACTATTGTCCATGCAAACACCAAGTAATGGTGTAATGTTTTTGTGTCGCAAAGAAGACATGATATTAACTTCTAGAGAGAAATCTTTCCATGCTTGTTTCGACGATTTTAGAACCTTCACAGCCACTTCCTTACCATCAAGAAATGTTCCTTTATAAACTCGGCTACAACCTCCTTTACCTATTAAGTTCTCTGCACATAAGTATAAGTTTTCATCAGCAAAAAATCCAGTTTCAATCAGTTCAGATTGCAGAGTCTTTTCTTTTATACATGAAGAAAAACAAGAATGTATGCTTTTACCTGAAGAGAAATTTGATGTCCCGTGTCTCAAAACCTCGTAGCTGAACCAAGTGAAATCCAAAAAATTCAATTCAAATGGAAGCCCGGGTTCTTGATCAAGTAACTCACTCCAGAGCGAATTACTACTTTTCCTACTAAATACACCATTACTAGAATTATCATTTTCTCTTCCAAGGGGACTCTCCGACTTGGTGGAAGAAGAATCGCCAAGACTATTAGTACTACTACTACGACTTTGAGGAGTATCGGGTGGTGAACGATCAGGGAAGTTCATCACCCATTGAACTACCGACATTTTCCTAGAATCTAATGCCTTCTGAGTAGGAAGGCTAGATCGTCGAAGCAAAGGCCAACCGGGTTTCTGCTCCATTATATTCTCTGTGTTACTGATACTCACTGCTCTTAATGGAGCTCCTTTGTTACTCACAACACTTGTACACTTATTTTCTACTTCTACAACTTCTTCATTATAATCAGTTGATTCAGATTCTGAGTTCTGGCAGTTCAATTTAGGACTATTTGAATCCATTTCTGATACTTCTGAATCACCAAATTCGGATTGATTTCCACCCGGTTTTTCCAATTTATAGAAGCTTGGCCTTGGATCTTCTTGAAGCCCTAGCACAAAGTACATGAAAATACATATACTTCAGCATATAATTATAACACCCAAGTAAGAAAATTTAAGAACTTTTAGAAAGTTATTACAAAAAAAAACCTGTTGCATGATCATTGGAGAGCCTTTGAAAAATTACTTTGCCATTATGTATAGTGAAAATTTCAGTGATTGAAGGCAAATGTTTTGCACAATATTTAGCAGTTGATACTCTACCCCTGAAATGAATTAACTGTTTACATTAATTAGACAGAACTATAAAAAACTAAAAAATTGATATACATAATTATTATGATTTTATTCCTTAAGTAGCTAATTTCTTACCCAATTGAACCAGGTTTAGTTATTCCAACAATTACAGCAGCAGCTGTACACTCCTTTGCCTGTTTTACAAGAGTTTTTCTTATTGATTTTCCTGTCAATATCTTCCCACTAAGCTTCACCTGAAAATTGTTCATACATAACATAAATTACATGAAATTCTTCTTTTCCTATTTATTGAACATTTATCAATAGATTAAAAAACAGAGGAAAAACAGAGGAAATGAAACAGGGGAGATTACCTTCTTAATATCACATAATCCCTTGTATATTTCTAGATAATCATCCAACAATATCTTTTCCTTTGATGCATCATCTACAAAAATATAATAAGAAAATATTCAATGATATAAAAGACAACCTTTTCCGTGCGTGTTACATAGGTAAAAAGTTGTACCTGAATTTCTACAAACATGAACAGCAACAACATGATCATGAAGCTCAGCAACCTTAACAATGGCCCAACCAAGAAGCTCTTTGCTTTCGACATCGAATCGAATTCCAACCAATATATTTCTGGGTTGATTATGATTAATCTCCATTTCTTCCTTATCAAATCTCATTTTTGGAATTTATTTGATCAAACTTCTTGATGGGATAAAAAATTTCTTTTCTTTCTTAAATGTTCATCTTTTCCTCAAGAGATTGAGCTCCAAAATGAAGAACTCCAAATAAGCTGATAAATTTAAAGAAAGTAACCCCATCAAGAATTCAAAATAACCCTACTTTTGATTAGACAACAAGAAAAAAAGGGGCCTCCCTAGATTAGGTAATAAATCTTAACATTTAATAAGTTCTTTATAAGTCAATAAGTAGAAAATTACAAAACATTAAGGGACAAAATAAAATCAACCAAAAACATTAAATTATAATTAAGATAATAAATATAATAATAAAAAGTATATTGAAACAAGGAAAAAAATGTGGGTTTTTAAATGAGGAGAATGTACCGCCAAATACCCATTTGTGGATGATCTATAACCACTTTTGCAACTAAAATTTGGACCCATTATGTATATACTTTATTATATGAAAAAGATAGGTGATTTATAATGATATCATATCACACAATAGTATAAAAAAATAACATAGATTTAATATCACTAGTTATTTTGTCAGTGGTTAAATATAAGAGATGGGCAAAAAAACCGTCGGCAGAGGAGAGGAGAGAGAAAATGGGGACCGGGAAAATAGTGGCGGGAAACCCATGATATCCGGTCACATAGTACAGAAAACACATGGGGGTTAAATACTGAAACCGGCTATCCCGGGTTAATCAAATTTATTAGAGGTAAGAAAAACTTTGGGGTTAGTGAAGAATAACTAAATTAACAGTGGTGAGAGAGAATAGAACAGGGAATCCATGGAACACGCCATACGTAATGGGGGGCCCAGTAAAATCAGGAGATTTAATTTTCACCTGTTTAAATAGGATTTTTTTTTAGGGAAAATTAGGAGTATATTGTGGAAGAATCTTAAGATTAAGCTCTCTTTTAGGTGAAAGTTTGTTGAAATATAAAATAATTAAATCAAATTGTAACAAAATTTAATTCCGAGATGAGGTGTAGCAATTTTCCCTCCTTTGAATTCAATATAAAATATGAAGGTTCATATGGGTGTTTAGTCATGTTCAAGTGATTAAATTAGGTATTAGGTTCGAAGTCCTTCTTTCTCATTATAAATATATATTGTTTATATTGAAAAATAATTTATAAATTTTTTGTTGAATTTTTAAGATACATAGGACCGTTCCAGTTTATAGTTTTCGTATTTTATTTTGGGTGTTTCAAAATGTTGTTCCCATTTCTCTTATTTTTATTTTTTAACATTACTTTTTATCCTCTCTATCCACATTTACAGATGGATTTTTGGCACTCATTTAACGTTCCTTAACTCTCATTGGTTGGGTACAACAAAAAGGCATATTTTACTCTTTCTCTCCTCTTTTCATATGTCCACCCATTTAGGGTGCGTTCTCGTCAACTTATTGGCCTTGAGCTTATCTGAACAGAACTTATTAAACCTGATTGGACCCGATTCAACTTATTGGACCTGATTGGAACTTATTGACCTGATTGAAACTTATTAGACCTTATTGGCCATGATTGAAACTTATTAGACCTTATTGGACCTGATTGAAACTTATTAAATCTGCTTGAAACTTATTAAATCTGCTTGAAACTTATTTGACCTTATTAGACAAATTTTTTTTACCATTAATAACATAAATATTACCCCTAACGTAAATACTACCCCTCAAAAATTATTATGAAGTAATAATTATTGAAAATTCGTCCTTTAAAAAAATAATTATTATTAATTATCTCTTATGATAATTAATTGAATAAAAAAATTTTACTATTTGTATATTTGCCTATACATAATTTTCACCACTAACATATCTAATAGTCTTGTTTTGATTTTATAAAGCACTAGTTATTTAAAGACGAATTGCAAAATATTGTAATTATAATAATTATTATTGTTAACCTCAATTATTTGACCATGATTATAATATTATTTAATAATTATATAATCAGCTAATAGTAATAAAAATAATCAAATAATGACAATAATACAAGTAAAATACTATACATTGTAGTACTTTAATAAAAAAATTCTAATAATAACATAATCAGCTAATAGCAATATGAATAATAAAATAATAGATAATAATACAAATATTTAATAAAATTATAGACACTAATACAAGTACAATACTATATAATCATTGTGGTACTTTAATTAAAATTCTAATAATGACATAATCAGCTAATAGTGATATGAAATTATGAATAATAAAATAATGGACAATAATACAAATGTTTATCGAACATTGACTATTTGGACCTTATTGCACCTGATTAGACCTGATTGAAATTTATCAGACCTTATTAGACCTTATTGGAACTTATTGCCTGATTGGAACTTATTCGACCTGACTGGAACTTATTGCCCTGATTGGACCTTATTGCAACTTATCTGAACTTATATGAGCTTATTGGACCTGAAACTTAATTTTTTAAGTTGAGGAGAACACACCCTTACTGTTCTCATTTTTTTTCCATTTTTTTATGAAAATAATTCCAAAAAGATCAACAACAACTCCCCATGCAAATACATAATAATAATTGTTTTCTTAATTTCCATGTCCAAAATAAAAGGGGAACTATCAAATGGGACAGAAGGAGTATTATATGCCTCACTTGTGGAACATATAAGTTTTAATAGATCAAGTATATGCATAATATGCATTCTTGCTATTGTAAATAATGTTTGTATTGCAATCTTTTTTTTTTGAAAGCAAGTTATATTATGAAGAAACAAAACAGACATACACGAACCGACTACCAAGACCCCCTGCGAACACCTACATCAAGTTGATGGGCCTCATGGATCAAAGTACGTGAAACCTTAACTATAGTTACAAAAGATAAAGACATAGCAAGAGTTTTGATATTCGAAAGTATATGAAGATAATAAGGAGAAGTATTAGTAGGATGATGCAGTCCTCGCACTGCAAGAAGTGAGTCCGTGAGTATGAATACTGAGCCAGAGTGCTTTGAGGTCTATAATAAGCCCCTCCAAATCGCATGCAACTCCGTTTGTTCTGGGTCCGCTGTAGCAACGAGGTCCCCCTTGGCATGCATAAGCATTTGAGTGCCACCATATATGCCAAGCAATAGCTGCGCGCCAGGTACCACGTCTTCGACGTCGCTTCCACGCTCCATCTACCTTGACAATAGCAAGTAACTCTCGCAATTTGCCCCAAGTCCATGAGGGCCAAACCTTTTGACGCATCCACACTACTCCAACAATTGCTATTTTCAATAATAGAATTTAAGATTGCTTTCGGGTTAACCGCCCATGAACGAAACAAAACATCATTGCGATGAAGTCATACACTCCACAAAATCAGAATAAACATTGAAGCCCCATTGCCATCCACACCACCCGCACCTGTAAAAAACAAGTGAAGAAAATTATGTGCCCAAGTAGCTAGAGGAATATATTCTTGGAAGTTGATCTTGATTCCTAAGTTAGAAGTAAGCCTGCCACACATGTCGTTTCACGTTTCAGTCCCTAAAAAGATGCTCCGGAGTTTCCCTGTTTACTTTATTTCAATCTCCAAGACGCACACTATTTGACCAGTAATAATGTCTCTAATAAAGTATTATAATATATTATAAAAAGTTCATCTTTATAAACAACATGTAACAAATCCAATAAGATTTCATATGATTTCACAACGACAAGGAGGGGAGAAGGATCATCTAGCTTTACTACAAGCCTCGTACAATTCATCTTTTAGCTAAATATTACGACCCCCATTTTTTTTAATTATTCTTTTGTAGTGGATATTAGGAATACTAGTTCTAGTTCGATTAGAAAAGTTTATATGATAGCTGATCATGAGTAATACTCATGCATATTTCCAGTATTATATACTTTTGACCATTAATATAAATCACACATTATAAAATAGGAATAATTTTAAAAAATTACCTTATATAACCAATTTTTTTTAAGAAAAACTACCTTATAAAAATTTCTTTCAAAAAACTATCTTATATAAAAATTTCCTTTCAATATAATACCATTTAACGTTTATATTTAATACCAATCAATAAATCTCAATCGTCGTAGGTGTTGCTGTAGCTTTATGAGAATTTTCCTATAACATATCATAGTGTATATCCTAAGATTGTACATCGAAATGATTTATCGTTATATTTAGGAAAATGATAAAATGGTTATATAAAAAGCTAAAAATTGAAAATATTAAGTAATAAATAAGCATTAATTACGTAGATTGACACGTGATTTTGCAAGAAGTTTCTAAATTTATACAATTCTTGAAAATGTATTTAATATTTATTTGCAACCATAAAGACTGCATATATCAAAACCTATATATTTATTGAAAAGATACTCCGTATTCTCGACAATATGTTCTTCCCGTCTAGAGGTTTTTGTTATGGTGATCATCTGTACCTGTATATTTTTATTTTTGTGCAGATGTTTTAGCTCGTCAGCTCCCTTAAGCTAGTACAACAGGATCCAAATATGTATGGGTAATTCTAGGTCATTCTATAGTTAAGAATCCATTTTTAACTTTTACAGATGATACTATGATATTTGTAAAGCTAATAGAGATAGTTGCCATTTTATCAAAAATATTCTTAAAACATATTGTTCTATGTCAAGACAACTTGTCAACTTTCATAAACCTGCTTTCAATGTACTCAAAATAATCCTCCTGAATTGATCAATATGTTTGCTCATATTCTTCAAATGGATGAGGCATTATCTCTTGGTAATTATTGGGCCTGTTCTATTATTAATGGTAAGGTGACTAATGCTACTTTTGGTGATGTCCAAGAAAGATTTTCTTCTCAATTAGCGAAATGGAGAGCTAATTCTCTATTCCAAGCAGGTCGTACAATATTGATTCAATCTAATTTGGCTCCTAAAGCTAACTATCAAATGTAAAGTTTTGATCTCCCTCCTGTCGTTCATACTTGATCTCTTGATAAGAGTTATAGGAATTTTCTCTGGAATAAGGATCTAAGTTCTAGGCTCCAAATTTAATAGGTTGGGACAAGGTTTGCAAACCTAAAAAATTTGGGGCTTTGGGTTTGAGAATGGCTAAAATTAATAATACTGCTTTGCAATTATTTAAATTATTATGAAATATTTTTAGTATGTCGGATGATTTATGGGTTAAGTTGGTGCAGAATAAATAATTAAAAATGATGATTTATTTTCTTATAAAACAAAAGTTAATGTGTCTTGGTAGTGGTGTAAGCTTATAACATTTCGTATTCCTTTTAAAAAAGGTTTAAGATGATCTATTGGTAATGGGAAGGAAGTATCTTTTTGGGATGATACTTGGGTTTACTGATGCCCTATTAGTAAGACATGAATCTCTTGTTCCTGGTTCAGAATCTTTACGAGTAAGTTATTTTATTTCAGATGAAGCGTGGTGGAAGCAAGAGCTTTTAGCTCAATTTGTTCCCTTTAATATTGTTGATGATATATTGAAGATTTTTATTTCGTCTAACATGTTATCAGACAGGATCTTTCGGGGGTATGTCTTCATATGGGGAGTATTCGGTTAAATTTGGGGGTGCTTTACTTCAAGGGTATGGCTTAGAACCTCTTCCCTCAGGTTAGTTATAATTGGATCTGATCTCTTTCCAGTTCTTCTTGTGAATGATTTGTCAGAATGGTCTTCCCACAAAAAAAAGACTTGAAACGAGTTATCTTTTCCTCCTTGTGAAATGTGTGTCATGCAATTTTCAGTCTTAAGATGACTGTTATTTGTTTTTTCATTGTCCTTTCTTAAGAGATGTTTTTGACGAGATATAATCTTCTGTCTTCTTTTCCCCTTTCCCTAACTTAGAAGATGGGATGTCATTTGTTGATTTTTTTTTCTATGCTAAAATCTCATACGAGAGTCATTAGTACTAACTTTTATGCTATCATTTGATGGTTCATTTGATATGCTAAAAATGGTATGCTAGAAATAGTATTACCTTCTGCCAATATGTTTTTACTCCGGCAAAATTGGAGGCTATGATTAGAGCTTATATGGGGAATATTGATTTGCCGTTGGAGAATATATATTGAAGTTTCAACAAAGACGAGTCAATCTAATTGGAAAAACATTGCTTGGATCCCTCCCCCGACAAATTTTGTTAAACTCAATTTTGATGGTTCTAATATAAATTGCAAGATTGTCGTACTGCTTATGAGTTTGTGATTAGAGATGAGGTTGGTTAGCTTATTCTTTGTGGAGCTAACACTGTTGATTCTAATAACACTACTTTAATTGCTGAGGCTTGGAGCCTTAGAGAAAAGATTTTTGGATATCTCTAATCTAGTGGTCTAACATGACAATTTATCGATTATCCATGCAGTTAACAGAATTTGGAAAATTTCTTGGTCTATTAATGCTCTTGTTACTGATGCAAGTAAGGATCTTAAGAAGTTTGCAGTTGTTCAAGTTGGGCATGTGGTTAGAGAACCGAGTTATGTTGCTAATTTGGATGACTAATCGTGGTCATTCTACGTCGAATCTCTCTTATTGGTTTGACTCTTTTAATGTTGCTTTTTCCATGATCATCCGCAAAAATGCTTTATTTTGAGTGGCATTTTAGTTGGGAACCTCCCTAGTTTTCTCTTCCCTTATAATAAAAAATTGAAAATATACTCCACATCGATAATTTATATATATTGCGCATATATTCATTCAAACCCTAGCGAAGTTCTAATGTTGACCGGACCAGCTTTCTGGTAAAAGTAAGGCTCCTCCTATTACGTGATTTTAAAGATGAAGAATCCATCTTTACAAAGCATTATTAGAGTCAATTGTCTGCTACTTTTAGTCATCTGCAGTCGCTTGCAACAAGTCATAACGCTCATCCTTTTATAATTATTCCCTAGAAAATTCATTTTGATAAATGTCGTAAATTGTAAGTGGCTTATCTTTTAAATCATTGTGCCAAACACTTTGGTTCTTTTTTTTTTTTCTTTTTGTTTTTTTAGGTGGCATCCGTCCATAATCTTGTAATACTATTGCAGCTGACTCAAAATTTATCTTATCTGAATCGGACTTGGAGAATGACAGCAAGTTTATCACAGTGGTCCACTAGTTTCGCACTTGTACTAAGGTGATTATATGATTATTATTATTATTTGAAATAATGTGTTCTTACTTTTTCTAAAATGATAATAATACTAAGTACTAATGATAATATATATAAAACAATAATTACAATGATAATTGGTATTAACAATATAATTAACATTATTATTTGAACGTCGTATAAAGAACTATGATACAACGGAAAAAGACTGAATTAAAGATCCAATCAAAAGTTTCTTAGAATGAAAAGCAATAGAAGGATTTATGTACATATTTTTTAAGCTAAATGTGCATATGTTTTGAAATAAATATGCGTATTATAGTTTTCGAACTACCAATATTTTTCCCTAAACAACAATACCAGTACTTGTTCTTGAAAATTAGCATGCACATTTTGTTAGAAAAAAAATGCACATGAAAAACATGTTGCACATCCAGTAGGAAAAATATACACATTTTAGTTCAAAACATATGCAAAAATACTTTTCATCCTTCTCGTTTTGAGAATTTTCTCATCTATACTAATATATTAAACAAGGAACAATATCACGTGTAGGGATGACAACTGGGCGGGGGCAGGTGGCAGAGGATCATACCTCCACACCCGCACAATATTTTCATCCTGTTAACTTTTGTGGTTGAACTCCATTAATGGAGTTTAGACAAAGAAATGGAAGAAACAGTAGAGAGAGGAGGAGAGGTGAGAGAAGGATAATAGGAGAGAAAAACTAAAGACTACATTGTATTATCTTGATAAAAGTAAGTAGAATAGTACAACCTATCTTATTTATACTATTTACAATTAGTAATAAAACTAACACTAAGTAACTACAATAACTAAAACTGTATATTCCAACACCCCCCCTCAAACTGGAATGGGGATGACCATCCCAGTTTGAACTATGCGACATATGAACACTTAGCAAGGTGTACAACAGCTACACTGCAGGCTGACTATCAGCATTCAGATGAGACAATAGTAGCCAACCAAAGGACAGCAGATCAGCTCTTCTAGAAGGCCAGCATAAGAAGGCCAAAAACAGCTCATACATACAATTGTAGCTGAAAGAAGCTGCAAATTGTGATGAGTACCAACTGACACTTGATGAAAATAAGCAGCCCAATAATTTTCAGAAATCCCTTTGCATGGAGAAAGATGCTTCTTTGAAGACCATCCTCGTTCATTCAGTGACTAGCTTCCAATGAGCTTTTGACATAAACTCATGTTGTTGAGCACAAAACAACAAGAGGCTGACTGAACCAACAATATCTAGGCATGAACCAGCAGTCACCAAAACTCCACAACTAGCGATCTCAAACAATCACTCATGAACTATCAATATCAAAACACCACCAATTCAACAAATGTACCATCCACCAAATACACCATAATCCCCCCCTCAAGCTTAGAGGGGTTGAAAAACACTCTAAGCTTGAAGAAGAGCGACCACATAATAGAGATGGAAAGAGGAATGTGTTTAGGAATTTGTGAATGAAAGAAATACGAAATGAGAAAAAAAAAAAATTGTGAGAAATATGAAATGAAATTTGTCAATGGGCTTAAACTTGATCTCAATGATCAATCAAGAGGTTAAAGTCATAAGACTATCAAAATTTGGAGGTTAAAGTCATAGGACTATCAAAATTTGGAGGTTAAAGTCATAAGACTATCAAAATTTGGAGGTTAAGTCATAAGACTATAAAATTTGGAGGTTAAAGTCATAAGACTATTAAATGATCTCTATGGATCTTCAACAATGACCATAGGGTCCAAAAATGACCTTCTATGGGTCCAAGAAAAGTCTAATGGGACAAAAACAGACCACTATGGATCACAACAAGCCACTATGGGCAAAATCAAGCCTCTATGGGAATCAACAAGCCATATGGGCAATCAATCAAGAAGAGGGAATATGGAAAGAATAAAAGAGAAAGAAATGAATGTGTTTACAAGAAGGAAAGAAAATGTTGAAAGAATCAAGAGTGTGAGAATTTATCTCACAAATCAGAAAGAAAAACCCAGAAAGTATACTATTCACCTCCATCATCCAACAATATCATCAACTCATCATGTCAACCATCATATACAACAACAAAAAATAACCATCCCAGATACATCACCAAGTAGTAAAGGCCTTCTCCCAAGTTTATCAACAATTAGAAAAGCAACTCCGGTCATAATGAGCTTAAAAAAAAAAAACAAGCAGAATTGAGACCCTTGTCGCATCAGATGCTGCAGAAAATCCTGCACTTTTCAAGATAGAAGCAGCATAGTACAGGATACTTGGTGGTTGACTTGTTACCTGAGTAGAAACTCCGATTTCGAAGATCGCAGAAGTACAAAACCTTGTATTATGAAGCGGAAAATATCGAAGTAGAAAATTCAAGAAACCAAATCAAGAAGCACCCATGAAATCTTCAAGAAACACCCATGAAAATCACCATAAAACTGATCGAAAGTTCACCAATATAGAATTCAAATCAACAATTTGTGGCTAATAGTTCAAATTTGAACAATTAAGAGGAAAATGGAAGAACCCTAGAAATTGGGAAAAACAAGAATCGAAAGATTGTGTGATTTCTGGTTCGAAAATTGAATGAATTTCATTCGAAAAATGAAGAAAAAAAAAAGAAGAAATTGGTTCGAATTTTGATGAAAGGAGAAATAAGCTATGTTTATGAAATTTAGAACTGAAAGTTACAGAAGAACAATGATTTTGATTTTCAGATGAATTAATAGAAATTGATCAATCTTAGAAATCAAATCAAGAATTTGCAGAAGTAAAGAAACCTTGATTGATCAAACTTACAGACAGATTCCAGAGAGAATTTTAGTTCAGAATTTTGTTCGAAATGATTGAAGAAAACGCCAGAAGAATTAACTCAGAAATTCTTGACCTGACTTGAGCTTTTGCGGAAGAATATAGTGCAGAATCGATCTGCTCTGATACCATGTTAACTTTTGTGGTTGAACTCCATTAATGGAGTTTAGACAAAGAAATGGAAGAAACAGTAGAGAGAGGAGGAGAGGTGAGAGAAGGATAATAGGAGAGAAAAACTAAAGACTACATTGTATTATCTTGATAAAAGTAAGTAGAATAGTACAACCTATCTTATTTATACTATTTACAATTAGTAATAAAACTAACACTAAGTAACTACAATAACTAAAACTGTATATTCCAACACATCCCCACCCCCACCAACCATCGCGGGGGAAAATCCCAGACCCATCCCCGACTCAACAGGTACGTATCTAATTTCCCGCTCCACCGCCCGCATGGGTACCCGCACCCACTAATTCGTACCCACTTCATCCCTGCTCCATTATCCGCATGGGTACCTGCATTCGCTTCGTACCTGCGTCATACCCACATATATATATTTTGCAAGATAAAATTATTAATAATATATTATATAAATAGAATTTTAATAATAAATATGCGGGACGGGCGGAGATAACATAAAATCAACACCCGCTCCACCACTCATTGCGAGTACGATTTAGTCCCCATCCCCGCCAAACTTAGACCCGTACCCGCCCCACTTGGGTGGAGATGGGGTGGGTCTCCGGTCTTCTACTTGACCCGCCCCACTGTCATCCCTAGTCATGTACGTGGCGCTTTCCCTTATAATGTTTAACTCCATGTGATCTACATACAATTAATACGAAATAGATATGCAGTTGTATAAGATCATACCTCGTGATCACAAGCATCTATACTAAAGTCGATCTTAACTGCTAAATTGAACCAAGTTATACTTAGGTCTTGCTCTTTTGAACTTATTTTGGCTGAACTGAAATGAAATGAACTTAACTGAACTGAAATAATAATAATAATAATAATAATAATTAATATAAATATAAATAACTATAATAATTAATAATAATACTAATAATTAATATTAATACTGCTACTAATAATAATTATTATTAAATATAATAATAAAATTAATATTATAAATAATAATAATAATAAACTGATTTGAATTGAAAATAAATACAAAAGAACAGGACCTTAATATTATCATTGTAAAATACAATATTAATAAATGAAAGATATAATTACTCGGGGATAGCCCGAGCCTAAAACTAGATTAATCCTAAATCATGCTACAATTACTTTTGATATTTATAAGGTGTGTTAAACACCAAGTTGTTTTTTTTTTTTGTCTATTCAAAAAAAAAAAAGTTGTTTTTTTGAAGTCAGAGTACTACTCATTCCCTTGTAAAAAAGAAAAGAAATTTTAAAATGTTCGATAAAGCTACCAAAAGTAACTTTTTGAATAACCATTTACATATATATACTAGAGTGATCAATTGATCATGGACCGGGCCGGGCCGTGGCTGAAAAATTTTGCCCATTGGTCGGGCCGGGACTAAATTCGGGCCGAATTTTGTGTCCAAAGCCCGCTATTTCGAGCCTAAATTAGCGGGCCAAAACGGGTTGGGCAAAAAAATAGACTAAAAAGTCATTTTTGGCTTGCCCAAAGCCAAAAAATTCTGCCCAAAATCCGGCCCAAAAGCGGGTCGGGCCAGGCCGGGCCGGGCCGGGCCAAAATGATCACCTCTAATATATACTTTTATAATTCAAGACAGTTGTTTTCGAGAACCTACATCAACAAACCATTATAAATTTTAATTGTTGACCTAATATGGTTTTGTTGATGACAAACTACACTAATAAATCAACTGTCAAAGGACCAACTCAACCAAAAGTTTAAGCTAATAGTTGGAGTCCTAAAAATAATTTAAAACTCTACCATGCCCCCTCATGGGAGAGCACATTGAGCTTAAAGTGTGGATACAACTAGGGGCGTGCATCGATCCAGGACCACCGAAAGCGCGCGGCTGGACCGAAATTTGCCTTTTTCTTAGACCAAGACCGGAGCGGATTTTCCGGTCCGGTCTTGGATCGGTTGGACTGGAATCAATAATTTTTTCAAAAAAATGTTTTTAAAAAATATTTTAATAAAAGATGTATTAAAAATTAATATTTTTAATTACAATAATCCTAAAGTAATAAGTATTAGGTTTTTTAATTTCTAACTTTTTACATTTTTGTTTTTAACTTTTTTTAACATATAATTTTTGTTTTACTAAAATAATAGAAATTCGGGTCCAACGGAATTCAGACCTGGACATTTGCCCCGTGGCCCGATTGTCTGGCCTGGACGTTCGCTCCATGGCCCGAACGTCCAGACTGGATGTTCGGGCCATGGAGCGAACGTCCATGCTAGACGTTCACCCCGTCGTCCTAAAAAAATTTCGACTGCTTCCATGTGGGTGGAGGAGGAGGTGGCAGTGGGGGAGATAGGTGATGACGGGTGGTTATAGGGGGGTGGCAGGTGGTGGTGGGTGGTGTGGAAAAGAGGAAGGGTAAAATAGTATATACAAATAAATTTAGGGCGATTTTAAGTAATTTTGGAGTGACGTTTAACAAACCCCGGGAGACAAAAGGAGGAGAGAGAAATGAAAAGTAAAATACAAAATATTGAACGTATGAGATTTCATTACATCATCAATTTACCTCTTAATTCGATTTGTTCAGGTCATTGGAGCATTTTTGGTAGATATTACCAACAGTTGGAATTATTTAAAAAAAAATCATACTCCCCACGTCCCAATTTATAGTAATTGTATTCTATTTTGGGTTTCCCAACATGTTCTTACTTGCTGTTTCTTATGTTTTTCATATTTCATAAATTCCCTCATCAAAAAAATGATATTCCTCTCTTGTCCTTATCTATACAAATATATCAAAAGGCATTCCTAGCTAGCAAAGGAACGGTGACACGTGACACTCTTATCAAGTTTCTAATACACATGTTTATAATCTAAAAAAAAAAACAATGTGTAGTTACTAGGATTCGAACACATATCAATGCTTAATGTTTCAAAGTAAAACATTAACAAAGTCTTATAATTATATGTAATTATAAAAACATGTAGACAAGCTTTTTGATCTTTA
Source organism: Beta vulgaris subsp. vulgaris (assembly GCF_026745355.1). NCBI lineage: Eukaryota > Viridiplantae > Streptophyta > Magnoliopsida > Caryophyllales > Amaranthaceae > Beta > Beta vulgaris. The sequence goes on from NC_079210.1 coordinate 43,718,260, forward strand.
ACCCTTTTATTAAGTAATACCATTTTCTTACCAAAATTTCATTGAAGTTGTTACTTTATCCACAATTTTTTGAATTTTTTGGAACAACTTATCATGCCATAACGTTCATTTTCTGATCTCGCAATAGACTGAATATTACAAAAACTTAATATTATCAATTATAAAATTGAAGAATAATAATACATTTAATAATTATAACTGATCTGGGACATCTCCTGGCCAAAATATTACTTTTTACTGGAAAAATTGTAGCACATAGCCCGAGGCCCACATTTAATATTTGTCCTCATCTATCTATAAAAATCTAGTAAAAAGCGTTCCTAGACAAGGAACGACGCTACGTGGCGCTCTCCCTTACTGTGTTTTATTCTATGTAATACATGTACAATAAAAAATAGAAATAGAATAGTATAAGGTTTGATCTCATGACTTGAAGTTCACATGAAAAGTTGAAGTCACATATAATATTTATACTCTTCAATGCAAGTACTATAAAATATTTGAACTAAATGATAGTTTTCTAATTCCCTTGTAAAATGAGAAACAAGAACTATAAATTGAATCTATGCTAATATATTAAAAAGTATTCCGGCCTAAAAAAATTTGTGTGTCATGTGGCATTCTCTTCTAAAGCTCATGCAAATGCGTTATATTTCCAAGTCAATCCCTCAATTTAAAAACTAATGTTGTATAGTTACAAGATATTGAACACGTGACCTTTGAAATGAAAAGTGAAAGCTTAACCATAAATTCAACTTAATAATACCATTGTTTAGTATTTTAAAATATAATATCATAAGGTCTTATAATTATATCTCATTAAAAGATTTACACAAATACCTAAACTTTTTGTGATAATAACAAAATAGTATTATAGATATAAACTCTTACTCTAATTTCTTGTAGAAAGTTAAGCTATTGCTTTCATCGCTAAGCGTCTAAAGATTTATTTTTCAATATATCATACAATAACTTACCTTGTCATTATGTTAATTTTCTCACTAGATATAAAATTACAGAAAGCAAGTAATAAGCAACAACCCGAGTCATCGCCCAAAATACTCACTAGTTGAGTATTATTAAAAGTAGACAACCTACATTGATGTAAGTAATACATTTTTTTTTCATCTATCACTAAGATCGCATCTCAGAAAAACTATTCTCTCTCTACGAAACACTCTCAAAACCCTAACCCTACCCAAACACCACCCGCCGCTTTTTATCCTAGGCTCGTCGGGGGCTGGCCGTTCAGCCTCGTCTCCGGCGAGCCTAGCCCCCTGGCTTTCTTCCCTTTTCTGTTTCCCTGTCGTCTCCTCGTTCCCCTCCTTTTTAAGCACCCAGTCTCGTCGCTCTCCACCACTCCCCTCCCATAGTGTTGTGTTCTTCGTCGTTGCGGTTGCGTCGTCCGGTCCGTCGCCGTGGTCGCATCGTGCGTGTCGTCCCCCGTTATCCGTCGTTTTCCACGTCGGTAATCCCCCTTCCCTGTTTGTTGCGTCCCGCTTTCCCCGACATCAGGTCGGATTGGTTCGTTGGTCGCCTCCCCTGTCTCGCGTCTTCCCCTTCCCCTGTTTTCGTTCGTTGGTTGTCCCCCAGTCCTAGGCGTTCCCCGAGTCTGTGCGGTTCATCCCCCTCCCCTGTCCGGTGAGTTCCCATCCCCCGGCTTCCCCTTTTTGTAGTCTGTTGCTTCTTCCCACCCACGATTTTTGGCTCGGCTCAGTGGTTCTTAAATCCAGTTTCCTTGGTCAAGGTTTTCCCCTCCCCGAACCCCCCCTTTTTTACGAAGGTTTAGTCTAAGTTCCCCTTCCCCGTCCCCCTGGTTAGGTTTAGGTGTGGTCGAGTTTCCCTTCCCCGTCCCCCGCTAGTGTTAGGTGGAGTCAGTGTCTTTAGTATGCCAAGGAAGTCTTTGGTGCACGTTCGTGACGGTGTTGTTTGCCGGAGCTCATTATGTCGGGTGGCAGTTTATGTTTTCATTATTTTTCTGTTGGTTTGTTTCCGATCTGTTGTTTGTCGGTCTTCTGGTTTCGGGATTGTCACTTTGGATCTTAGGATCCATCAGTGGGGCGTAGTTCATCAAAAGAACTCGCCCCAATTTCTCGTGATGACATCATGTGTCATCACACCTAAAAAAACGCATCTTGTGGGAGGCCCCCCAACTTGTTTTGGGGCACGTCAAGACCTCCACCTCATTTTTCGGGTTTCAGTCTAATGTGACTGATCTTTGAAGACCCTCGCAGCAGGGTCCGAAGTCATTCTCGACAGTGACTTCTTTGTTCAGCGAATCAGGAGAATCCCAGGAGGCTCATCAAGGACCTTGGGATTTCGTGCCTAGTGAACAGGTTCTACTAGCAGTTGTACGACAATCTCTCTATGAAGATCGTCAGAGTTGTGTCTTTCAACAGATTTTCGCTCACATCCATCTTCACTCCCCATCGCACAAGACAACAGTTATTCGGCCTGGACTTTTTCCAGTTAATGTTTATGTTACTTTGTTTTTACGCGTTATGATAGTTTTTCATACTGGTTGTTGTTTCTTCTTTCTGTTTAGTTTGGTTGTATTACCATTAGGTTGTACTCCCGATTTTCATTAATGCAAATTTCCTTGATGTCAAAAAAAAAAAAAAAAAAAAAAGTAGACAACCTTACCATTTTTCAAAAAAGAGCAAGTGCCCGCTACAATTTTAGTGGTTGAAAAAGATATTGCTTCCCACATTAATTCACCTTTTGAAATTGCTGCTCTGAGACTGAATATCATGTGGGCGTCCCTATCTAATAATGAATTAAGCTCTCTTTTCCATACTAAACACTTTAAGGAGCACGTGAACAGATTAACCTCTAATTTTAGAGCATTCATGACTAAGTGAATAAGAGTCTACAATAATAAGTCCATCGTGATTGTTGAAGTTTCAATTATACGTCAATGTGAGTTACTTCGTGGTGCTGTACGTGCTACTGATCAACCCTTGAATTCTGTTTTCTGTAATTACGTTACAAAATTTTGGTGGTGGACCAAGCCCGAAGGTGGCTCCATGAAGGCAGAAGGTGGCAACGGGATGGTGGATTGGTGGCGATCTTGTAGTATGACTACACGCTTGTCGAAACTTGATGATAAAGAGATGTACTTAACACAATATAAAGATACAAGTTTGAAGTTTGGTTGTCGTCTCATCAAACACAAAGCATGAATTGGTCTAGCCCAATATTTTTCGTTCGATCGATATAAAATTGTTTATCAATGTAACAAATACGAGTTTAATTTTTAAAGATTACATTTTTTTATTATTCCCTCCGTCTCATAATATAAGTCCCGATTCTATTTTACACGAGAATTAAGGTAAAATGGAATCTTATTTTATTTCGATAAAAATATTCATTTTTATTAGAAAACACTTACATTATTATTTCTTTTTAACAAAAATAAAAAGTGGATATTAATTTGCATGTTTTAATGTGTAGAGGAATTTAATGAGGTAGAAGATTTCATTTTGTCATTAATAATAGTGCATTGGAAGCTGAAATTATGAAGACATTTTGAGAATTAAATTATTTTCATGAGGACATTTTGGACATAATTATTGATTGAAAATAAAAACAAGACTTATATTTTGAAACACCTTATACAAAACAGGACTTATATTATAGCATAGAGGGAGTACTATATAATCATCCCAAGTGAATTGTACTTTTAGTTTTACATAAAATCATTAATAACATTGGGATTTATTGATCATTATTGCAATTACTACAGCAAAATCAAGGAATACCTAACCTGTCTAGGGGGACCGAGTGTCCAAGCCTTATGCTTGCGAAAACTAATTATATTGCATGTTCAGCTGTCTTGATCAAAAAATATGTAGACCCATGCTATGAAACCAGCATATCAAATAAGATGATATTTTTCTATGAAATATAGGAAGATCTTTGTTCATTGGACACGTGTATATTCTGCTTTCGGTCAGTTTATATGAAAAGTTCTGGGGTCAATATCTTTGTACACAATGTCAACATCGTATATAATGCATTAATGCATAAAGCTTCTTCTGCAAATCATGCTCAGAAATGTGAATTATCTGATTGTTAGAAGATTTGTGTAATAACGTTATATGAGATGGGGATTTCAATTGCAATTATTTAGGAGAATGAGAGGCACATGCATCATGCATGCATGCATGACACTATTTCTTATGTTTAAATCAATTTATGTATGGGAATTCTTACATATGTATAATTCGATATCATATAAGAGCAACGGTGGAACTATAAGATTGGTATTTTGGGATTGGAAAATTCAACAATCAACACAATTTCATTCTCTTAGATGGCATGACAAAAAGTTAATTAATTAGGTACACTTTAATTTTTTCCACATATGAAAATATGAAGTCAAAGTCGCTATTAAAAAACTGGCTATATATACGAATACATGATGTGTTATTTTTTTTTATCAAGTTCATTATTTTTTATAGATAAGACAAGTAAAATAAATTAAAATCTTAATCATAGTCAATGCAAATCCTATGCCTAACAATTTTTGGTGTAATTAAGAGTATTAGACCGTATTACTATTAGTAAGATTGAGACATCAATATGATTTCATTACAATAGTTCCGTAGGAGAAATTTTTGACTTCATGTTTTTCAAGGATATCTTTATGGACGAGTTTTACACTCCTACTTCAACTTCTTCTTGTTGGCTCGTAATCAAAAGCAGTTGGTTCTCCATACAAATAGTCGGTCCTGGGCCTTCGTATTGTTTGTGCTTTTATAAGCATCATTAATAAAATTCCATCCTAATTATGAAAAAATTAAAAAACAATCCATTCATTTTTACAAGGGTACATGATTACTCCCTAGTCCTTTCGTATTTTTCTAATTACTACTATTTTTTTTTAGTTGGTAAAATGAAGGATCTTCTTAACAAGCACATCGCACAGTATAACCAGCCAAAGCCTTGCTTGATAATTGCTATATTCTACTTGTGGGGTACTATTCACTTGATAATTTTGACCTTCTTTATTTTCTATACGTAATAAAAATACAATTATGCATGATCTTGTTTTATTTTTCTTAATATGTATTTTTCAAATATATAATCTTTATAAATTTTCTCTTATACATAACTCAATAAATTAATATTTGAAGTTGTATCTCGAAAACGACGAAATATAGTTATGTAGCAATTAAAAGTAGACAAAGGGAGTATTAAATAAGATGATATCCCATCCACTTGATTACTGGCATTTTTTTAGTAAACATCACTATTTAATTAACAATTTCTAACATTTCTAAGAATATTGTGATATGTTATTAAAAGAAAGAAAGAAAGGTGAAAGTAGAGAGACAACAGGTGTGGATGAAAATGAATAATTCTCTAGCAAAAATGTAAAAGCCCACAATTTGATAAATCTATTATGTGCAACTTTTACATCATCAATTTCTCCACGATGTAGTTTATTTTAATCATTATGGTTCAATGATAGAAATATAGAATCGATGATGAGTTGATGACAGTACAAACAGAAATTTGGCATTTCAGCAAAAGCAGTACGGTTCAAATTAGGCAGACCATTGTGACCGATCGAAGCTCACAAGAAAGGAGCTACAAAAGTTTTGTTTTTACCCTCAAATATGAAAATGAGATCTTATGGATTCTTATCAACTTACTGTAGTCTGTATACTAAATGTTACTTTAACGTGAAGGTGATAGGGGATAATATAGTGGCTACCAACCAGAGGTACTGTACCGGGCGATCCAACTCGTGCAAATGCTTATAAAAAGAGAAACACATGTACCCCCTAAGGATCCCAACTCACAAGATTGGATTCCTTAGCTTGTTATGTTGTGCAGCATGATGATAAAACTACTTGGAAGGCTCATCTGTTATAAAGATTTTGTAACCAATATTGTATTTAATTTGGTCGCTCATCGATGGTATCTAGCTTCAAAGTTGTATTTAATGTATACATACTGTTTCTGTCTAGAAATTAAGGGTTCTGATTCCTTTGCTTAGGGAGTACCGGGTCAGATTCGAATGTCCTGAGTTCAAAGTCCGTACGCCGGAATCCTGCAAAAGTAACGGTTAGACTGCCCCGGGGGTGTTCCGGGATCGCCTCTCCGACGCTCAAGTCAGTGATCAAGCTTAGAGAGATAAAGTCTAGAGAGAGATGCTCTGGTTGGTTAGGTCAGAATTCAATACCTTCTCATTGATGAGGGGGTTGAGTATTTATAGTGCTGGGGATATTCCAACTATAGGCCAGCTGGAAGGCACTGACAGCTGGGAGGCATTTATCACAGGTGGGGCCCACTGGAGATTTAAGGCTTTATTGGGCTGGATTATCCCTGGTAAACCTAACCCAGGAAATGAGCCCAAACAATTAGCCCCACGCCAGGAATGGAAAACATCGAGGCCTTGCTGAAGCGTTTCCCGTTCGTGGCGGAACCTAGACAGTCTTGAACCCAGGCTGACCTGCTTCTTAGGCAGGGAAGGAGAGCACGTGCCGACCCAGTCTCCTCAAAGAGGAGGGGTGGCCAGTGCCGACCCGGTCTCCTGGGAGAGAAGGGTGGCATGTGCCGACCCAGTCTCCTCAAGGAGAGGGGTGGCTTGAGTGCCGACCCGGTCCCTCAAGGAGAGGGGTGGCTTGAGTGCCGACCCGGTCCCATAGGAGAGAGGGGGAGCTTGAGCGCCGACCCGGTCCCATAGGAGAGAGGGGGAGCTTGAGCGCCGACCCGGTCTCTTAGGAGAGAGGGGGAGCTTGAGTCCGACCCGGTCTCATAGGAGAGAGGGGGAGCTTGAGTACCGACCCGGTCTCATAGGAGAGAGGAGGAGCTTGAGTGTCGACCCGGTCTCATAGGAGAGAGGGGGAGCTTGAGTACCGACCCGGTCTCATAGGAGAGAGGAGGAGCTTGAGTGCCGACCCGGTCTCGTAAAGAAATGGAAGGGTATGATTGGTTTACGGCTCGGGCCAGGGACCAATGAGCCGCACGCTTGTCCGAGCCAGTACCCTCATTCGCTAAGTTAATCAAGGAGGATAGCCTCCTTAGGCCGAGCCGGTTGGACGCGTCTCGGATGAGGGGCCAATGAGCCCCATGCTTGTCCGAGCCGGTGCCTGCTCTCGCTAAGTCTATCTGGGACTTGGGAGACTTACTCAACCAAGGAGGAGTGCCTCCAAGGGCCGAGCTGGTTGGACGCAGCTCGGATGAGGGGCCAATGAGCCCCATGCTTGTCCGAGCCGGTGCCTGCTCTCGCTAAGTCTATCTGGGACTTAGGAGACTTACTCAACCAAGGAGGAGTGCCTCCAAGGGCCGAGCTGGTTGGACGCGCTCGGATGAGGGGCCAATGAGCCCCATGCTTGTCCGAGCCGGTGCCTGCTCTCGCTAAGTCTATCTGGGACTTAGGAGACTTACTCAACAAGGAGGAGTGCCTCCAAGGGCCGAGCTGGTTGGACGCGGCTCGGATGAGGGGCCAATGAGCCCCATGCTTGTCCGAGCCGGTGCCTGCTCTCGCTAAGTCTATCTGGGACTTAGGAGACTTACTCAACCAAGGAGTGCGTCCAAGGGCCGAGCTGGTTGGACGCGGCTCGGATGAGGGGCCAATGAGCCCCATGCTTGTCCGAGCCGGTGCCTGCTCTCGCTAAATCTATCTGGGACTTAGGAGACTTACTCAACCAAGGAGGAGTGCCTCCAAGGGCCGAGCTGGTTGGACGCGGCTCGGATGAGGGGCCAATGAGCCCCATGCTTGTCCGAGCCGGTGTCTGCTCTCGCTAAGTCTATCTGGGACTTAGGAGACTTACTCAACCAAGGAGGAGTGCCTCCAAGGGCCGAGCTGGTTGGACGCGGCTCGGATGAGGGGCCAATGAGCCCCATGCTTGTCCGAGCCGGTGCCTAAGATATTGGACCACTGGCTGAAGTGACCGAGCGGGTAACCTTGAGCTGATGAGCTAGTAATCTTGAGCTGGTAAACTTAATAGCTTCTTGGGAACCCAAATGCCACGTGGCAACGGTGGATTATTGGGGTGCTTGAAAACATGGTGGCGATTCAACTTCTGGTCATTTATGACTTTTGTGACGATTGACCTTCCCAGGAGCTGTGCATTTTGAACAGTTTTGGGCGTTTGGGAGGCCCATTAAGGTGCTGAAGACACAAGGCCCGGTCCAAGACGTGACGTGGAACACGGGGACCGAGGACTTTGCCTATAAGTAGGGAGAGAGGGGAGAGATTTTGTCACTTTTACAATTCTCTCTCTCTCTCTAACTTTGAGTTTTCTGCTCTTTCTCTCTCTACTTTAGAGCATTTTCTCTCTCTAAGTCCGGGCTCCATCTTCTTCGTCCGACCAGGTATGCCTTTGTTTTGTTTTTTCGCTAAGTTTTTCTTCTCTTTCTTTTAATAAAATCGGCCGACCCCTTCTGTTGATAAATAATGGGGAGCTCGTCCGAGTCAGTGACACCCCCTCCCTCACCTCCTTACAATTTAGCCGAGGAAGTGAGGGGTATGGGAATGGTATTGGTGTCAACTTTAATAAGTTGCCCGGATCCCTCAGCTGTGCCTGAGGCGCTTTCCCTCCCGAGTACTCCTTCGCAAGCCGAGGAGGAGGAGGCCGAGGGTACCATCCCCCTACCCTGGGAGGTGTCCCTGGCTTATCCTTCTTCGAGGAGTTACTTAGACAAATATTTGTCTGATGGTGTAGTTAGGATAGCTATGCCGGGAGAAGAAGGCGAAGCTTCCACATCGGGTCGGCTCGCATACCCTGAGATCGACCCCAGAGGCGGTCCGGGAGCAAAATTTCCACTTCCCTCCCTAATAAAGGCCTTGCTGGAGGATGCCCGAGGCCAAGCAGCAAAATTTCAAATAAAGGACCCTTATCTGTTGGTCCGACCTGATGCGAGTCATACCATCTTGTCTCCACCGCCCGGATGCACGGCGTTTTATTACAAGGCAATGGAACTAGGCTTAAGATTCCCGCTGACCCAATTTGAGAAAGACATTCTGAACGCCTACAACTTGTGCTTGGGTCAGCTCTCCCCAAATTCTTGGGGCGGTATCTTAGCGGTTCAGGTGATCTGTGACATCATCGGTGTGAAACCGACCCTGACCCTTTGGCGGCATATGTACAAATTGTTTGAAATGCCAGCCGGGGATCATGGTCCGGGCTGGTGGTGCTTTCAGGCTCGGCGGGGCTACCGTACAGTTCTTGATCTCCCCACTTCTCAGAAGGGGTTCCGCCGAGGGTTCGCTTTTGTGTACCATGGTGGGGAATGGGGCATCCCCACCGTGCCCCCGTCAGCCGAGCCGAACCACTGTTTGAATTTCAAGGTGCCTGAGCTATCCGACGAGGAAGCCGTGGCCGCTATCTACTTTCAGTTGGAGGCTAAGATAGTCGATGGTGGCGAGGTGTTTGTAGCGGGGAACTGGCTCCCGAGCTGCAAACTGTTCAAGAACGAGCATTTCTTGGCGGCCTTTGGCTTGAGTCCGGCCTTTCCTAAGGGTAATTCGGCAAGAGGGGGTACGGTTGACTTATTTTTGTGCCTTTTTGATTTATTGTTTAACTCTTTTTCCTTTTGCAGAAGCCTCTCTAGCCTTCCTTAAAGAGACCGACCAAGAGATGGCCGAACGACTGACCTCCGCTGCTCTGAAGGCAGCTCGGATTAGGGCCGAGATGAAGGCCAACAAGATTAACAAACCTTCCAAGCCGAAGGTGAGCACCCTTTTCATCCGACCCGGTTTAGCTTTAGATTTGCTAATTTCTCACCAACTTTTAATGTGTTTTGCAGGATCCTTCCAACCCTAAGCCGAGGAAGCGCAAGGAGCGCACTGAGGAGAGGGTGGAGATGACGGAGAAGGCCTTGGCGAAGGCCCAAGCTGAAACGGAGGCCTCGGCAAAGAAGGCGAGGCAAGAGCCTTCCGGGGAGGTGAACAGCCCTCGCCAGGCTTCTGGGGATGACAATACCCACATCTCCCTTCATCCGGAGGACTTCGAGCCTGTGCGCAGCTCGGGCCATGCACAGGGGACCTCGCATACCGAGCAGACCTTATCCGAGGCGCCGGTCCCCTTTACTCAAATGTCCAAGACGGACAAGAGAGAACGGATTGCCAGTGCCTTGGAGATACTGGTTACCCAAACCGACCGAGATCACATCAACGCGGTAAATGGGAGAAACGAATCGAGCGAACTCTTTCGCTCCTGGATGGACGTAAGTTCTTTGGCCTTACTCCTCTTTATTGCCGCTTTTAACTGGTCCTTGTTTTGCAGTTTTCCATCCGTATGACTAAAGTGGCCGAGGACCGGCTCGCTTTAGTACAAGAAGTCCAGGAGCTGAAGGACGCGGCTCGGTCACATTTTGACGAGCTATACCGAGCCAAAGAAGACAAAAGATTGGCCGAGCTGCGCAAGGAAGAGGTGGAGGAGAAGATCCGAAAGGGCGAGGAGGCCTGGCAGAAGGAGCAGGAGGATTGGAAGGAAGAGAGGGCCAACCTCTCCTTGGCTAAGGAGAATGATGAGTCGGCCAAGGCCACGGCCGAAACCAAGCAGGCTCAAGCCGAGAAGGAACTGGAGGAGGTTAAGCTCAAACTCTCGGCGGCCGAGGCCCAACTGAAGGAAGCTCAAGCGGTCGTTTCTCGTTCTCAGGAGGAATGGTTCAACGCCTGGCAGAAGTCGGACGACTGTACCGATTTCTGCGCCGACGTGGGCCAATCTTCCCATAAGATGGGCGAGGACGAGGCGCTCTCTAGGCTTAAGGTAGCCTTGGCTGACTCCTGTCCCGAGGCTGACTGGAATTCAATCTGGTCTCGCTACCAGGAGTTGTCCGAGGCCGAAGCAGCTGAGATTAAAGCCAGTGGCTTCCTTCACCGTTGTTCGAGCCGACCAGAGTACTCCAGGTAGGTCGTCTACCCATGCACCTTTAGCTGCATCAAGGGATTTCTTGATACCCTTTAGAACAATTTTATTAGCCGACTCGGCTTGGCCGTTGGTCTGAGGGCGGGAGACCGCCGAGAACCTTGTTTGAATGCCGAACCGGGCACAATACTCTCGAGTCGGCCCGCTGTTGAACTGTCGGCCATTGTCTGATACAAGGCTCTTGGAATTCCGAACCGGGTAATGATATTCCTCCATATGAACAACTGAACCTGCTTGTCAGTAATTGACGCCAGTGGCTCGGCTTCGGTCCACTTGGTGAAGTAATCAATTGCCACAATTAGGAACTTCCTTTGCCCAGAAGCCGGGGGAAAAGGTCCGAGCAGGTCCATGCCCCACTTGTCGAAGGGCAGGACTGCTTGAATGGTGGTGAGGGGAGTGGCAGGCGCCCTTGGAATATCCGAGTGAACCTGGCAGGAGGGACACCGCCGGACTAAGTCCGAAGCATCAGCTTTCAAAGTAGGCCAATAGTATCCGGCCCTCAGTGCCTTTCCGGCTATTATTCGACCCCCTTGATGGCTTCCGCAAGCTCCTTGGTGTATTTCCCGGAGACCATAATTTCCTTCCTCGGGAGTTATACATTTGAGGAGGGGATGAGTGAAAGACTTTTTATAGAGCTGCCTTTCATGCCAAAGGAACCAACCTGACTTATGCTTGACCCGGTCGGCTTCTTTAGGATCGCTGGGTAAGGTCCCGCCTCGCAAGTATTCCACAATTTCACCCATCCAGTTTGAGGATCGATTGAGTACGAGCTGTTCTTTGGCATTTATGCTAGGCTCCTTCAACACTTCCCACGTTATGGTTCTGGGAGCTGACCCCTCAGCAGAACTAGCCATCCGAGCCAGTGCATCGCTTGCTGATTTTCCGAGCGAGGAATGTGAGTAATCCGGAATCCGGAAACCTTGCAATGACAGCTCGGGCTTTGGCCAAGTACATCCTCATGTTGTCCTCCTTGGCCTCATAGTCTCCGGAAATCTGACCCACTATGAGTTGTGAGTCGGACTTGGCTATGATTGAGGTTGCCCCAGCTAGGATGCATAGCTGTATTCCGAGGATGAGAGCCTCATACTCGGCTTCATTGTTAGATCCGAGAAATTCGAACTTAACAGCATATTCAATTTTTTCTCCGACCTGGGGTTTGATGACCAATCCGGCTCCACAACCACTCTTTGTGGATGATCCATCAACAAGCAGCTCCCACTCCTCTTGCGAACCGACCGGGGTCGAGTTGCGCATTCAGTGATGAAGTCAGCGAGTGCTTGGGCCTTGATGGCTCTTCGGGGCTCGAACTCGAGCCCAAATCTGCTAACTGGTCGCCCAATCACTCATCCGACTCGAGTGTTTCTATTCTCAATAAGCTTCCGGAGCGGTTGTCCGGTTAGGACTTTGATGGGTGTGCTGGAAATAGGGCTTGAGCTTCCGGCTCGCCATCACCAAGGCGAAGACCATTTTCTCAACATCGCTGTACTTCGCCTCGGCCCCCCTATAGGCGTGGCTGATGAAGTATACAGGGTGTTGCTTTCCTTCTCGCTCGGCTATTAGGACGGCGCTAAGAGCGTAGTCCGAGACACCAAGTAGATAAACAGGGGTTCCCCCGGCAAGGGGGAGATCAGTTTGGGCAAAGATGCCAAGTGATTCTTGAGGTCAGCGAAGGCTTGCTCGGCTTCGTCATCCCATGCGAACTCTTTTCGCTTCAGGGCCTTGAAGAACAACAAGCTTTTATCGGCCGACCGGGAGAGGAACCGACCGAGTGCCGCTAAGCAGCCGGTTAGGCGCTGTACTTCCCGAACATTCCGAGGCGATTTCATTTCTAAGACCGCTTTGATTTTGTCCGGGTTGGCCTCTATACCTCTCTCATCTACTAGAAATCCGAGGCACTTTCCCCCTTTAACTCCGAAGACGCATTTTTTAGGGTTGAGCATCATTCGGTATTTCCTTAGGGTGCTCAGCGTTTCTTTCAGATCTGCAGGGTGATCCGACTGGGCCTTGCTTTTGACTATCATATCGTCAACGTATACCTCAATGTTCCGACCCAATTGGTCGCTGAAGATTTTGTTGACGGTTCGCTGATATGTCGCCCCGGCATTTTTGAGGCCGAATGGCATCATTTTGTAGCAGTAGACACCCTGAGGAGTGATGAATGCTGTATGAACCCTATCCTTCTCGGCCATGGGAATTTGATGATAGCCGGCATTTGCATCCATGAAGCTGAGAAGGGCGTGCCCTGCCGTTGAATCGACCAGCCTATCGATCTTTGGCAGGGGGTGATTGTCTTTTGGGCAGGCTTTGTTTAAGTCGGTGAAGTCGACACACATTCGCCATGCCCCACTCGGCTTTTTGACCAAGACCACGTTGGCCAGCCATTCCGAGTATTGACACTCTTCTATGAAACCCGCTTCGAGCAGCTTCTTGACTTCTGCTGCTGCCGCGGCATTTCTTTCGGGACCTTGGTGCTGAGCTTTTGCTTGATTGGTCTGAACCCCTCTTTAATGTTAAGCTCATGACACATGATTTTCGGGTCGAGCCCCGGCATTTCTGTGGCCTCATAGGCAAAGACATCTTGGTACTCCGTGAGCACTTGGATGATATCTTGCCTTGTTTGGGGGTCCATGGCCTTGCCTACCCTGACAGTCCGACCGGGGTCCTGGCCGATCGCGACTTCTTCGTCATCCTCGGCTGGCTGAGGACGTCATATTGCTTGGGGTTTTCAGTTATGTACACCCGAGGCTGTTGAGGGCTGACCCCCTTCGTATTTTCTTTTTTTCGAGTCCTTTTGGACGTCGTTGTCCGAGTCCTTTTGGACGTCGTTTTTTGAGGCTATTCACATAGCACTCTCTTGCGGCCTGTTGGTCGCCTTGAATTTTTCCTACCTTCCCGTCATCAGTCTCAAACTGCAAGAGGAGCTGGTAGGTGGAGATGCGGCCTTGGCCTTGTTTAGCATGGGCCTCCCCATTATTATGTTGTAAGGCAAAGGGATGTCTACCACCAAGAAGTCGATCGGTAGGCTTCTCCCCTTACCCTTTTCACCATCCGAGTGGGTAATTTATTGATCCGACCGGTGGACAGAGTTGCCCCGAAGCCTATGAGCGGCTGAGCCATGGGGTAACATCCCGTTCGGTGTACTTCAGCTTTTTGAGGCAGTCAAGGGTGATTATATCAGCGGATGACCACTATCCACCAATACCCTCTTCACCTTTGTATTGCTACCTTGAGCTCGATGACAGGGGGTCGTCGTGCGGAACATGCAACGTCCGACTGGTTCCCCGAAGTCATGACGGGGCACTAGCTCGGGGAGCTGGACATCAAGTACCTGATGTTTAGGTTTGGAGGTGAGCCTTGCGCGCTCGGCCGGTTAGGCCTCCCGACCGAATCCCCAGCGATGACACCAATGAACCTTCCGTGTCCCCACTGTTCGACTGACCCACCTTTTGCTTCCCTTTTCTTCGCTCGAGCGCTTTAGGTAGGTTGAGTTGCCCTGGTCGGCCAAACCGTTCAAGGATTTCTTGAGCTCCCGACAGTCTTGGTGGTGTGTCCACATTCCTTGTGGTAGTCACACCATAAACTCTTATCCCTCCGAGACGATGATGTCCGGATGGGCGTCGGCCTGGGAAGCCAATTTTGTTTCCGGATGTCAAAGTAGATTTCCTTCCGGTTTTTATTGAATCGGGGGTCGTTGCCATTATCGGTGAGCCGATCCCCTCGGCCCCCGTTCTTTGATGTTAGGCTGACCCAGTGACTCCTTCATCTTTCTCTTCTTGCCACCCTCGTCCGAGTAACGGCAGATATCCGTTGCCTGGATGAATCTTTGGGCCCGAGCCATGGCTTCCGAGTAAGTTTTACTTCATTCTCGGCCAATGACCATCTGAGCCGACCCGGTTGGAGCCGGACATGAGGGCAGCGAAGCTACAGCGTCCTGTAGGTGGTTATTTTGAGAGATTCCTCTTGAACCTCTTTATGTAGTCCGACAAGGATTCATTCTTGTCTTGCTTCACCCCCATGAGTGAAGGCTGGTTTTTCTTTGCCTCTTTCCAGCTACGAACTGGTGGATGAAGAGGTGTTCCAGTATGGCGAAGTCAGTGATGACCCCCGCGGTATTCTTGGAACCAATTGAGAGCCAGCCTTTGAGGGTGGTAGGGAAGAAGCGCACCAAGTGGCCTCGCAACTTGTCTGCACGCTCATTTGAGCCTTGTAACTAGCCATATGATCATCTGGGTCGGTTAGGCCCGAAATGGCTCGATCAGGGGGGTTTTGATTTTCCCGGGGTTGGGTCCCTAGGATTTCTTGCTGAAGGGGATCAGGAACTTGAGCCCTCCTCCAGCTAGCCTAGGAGGCTGAGAATGAGCCGAGTCCCCTTGGCCCTCTCGGTCATTGCTTTCTTCCTGAGGAACTCCCGAGCGTCATAGCCTTGGCTGAGGCGCTTCTTGTTGTTAAGGAATTCTCGGGCATCTTGGGGTTTCCGACCCGCACCCCCCTTGGGGATTTAGATATATGGGTCTCGCATGCTGACGGGCCGACCCCTGTCGCGCTGACTTTTCTTTTCCTGGTGGCTCGGATCTCTCGCATCGGACCGTGGCCGGCTAGGCTGCGGATCCCGATTAGAACGAGAGTGTCCCTCTGGGAGCGGACGACCGTGCGCTCTCTGGGCTCAAGCTGATTGAGCGGGACGGCTTGTTGCGGCTGCCTCTTGGAGCATGGCCATCATGTCCATCATCCCTTTTGGAAGTTTCCTGGAGCTGAGCCGTGATAAGGGCCAGGTCAGACGCAAAGAGCGGCTGAGGCTCCACATGCTGAATATGCTGGGATACGACCGAGGGTCCAGAGTTTGGACGGTAGGTGACCTCCGGCCGGTGAGGGAGTCCGCTCGGCCTCCCGGTTATGCGCAGGCGAATGACCTCGCTCCGGTCGGGGATTGGGGATCCCGATTATGTGCGGGCGAGTGGCCTCTCTCTGGCCGAGAGACCTGATCGGAGGCTGGCTTGCCGCGAGTGTTTTTGGTTGGTGCCATTGTCAATTGGCAACCTGAGCTGAGTAGCTGAATGAATAAATCTGAGTGAGCGGTGGCGAAGTAACTTTTTGTACTATCCCCACAGACGGCGCCAAACTGTTTCTGTCTAGAAATTAAGGGTTCTGATTCCTTTGCTTAGGGAGTACCGGGTCAGATTCGAATGTCCTGAGTTCAAAGTCCGTACGCCGGAATCCTGCAAAAGTAACGGTTAGACTGCCCCGGGGGTTGTTCCGGGATCGCCTCTCCGACGCTCAAGTCAGTGATCAAGCTTAGAGAGATAAAGTCTAGAGAGAGATGCTCTGGTTTGTTAGGTAAGAATTCAATACCTTCTCATTGATGAGGGGGTTGAGTATTTATAGTGCTGGGGATATTCCAACTGTAGGCCAGCTGGAAGGCACTGACAGCTGGGAGGCATTTATCACAGGTGGGGCCCACTGGAGATTTAAGGCTTTATTGGGCTGGATTATCCCTGGTAAACCTAACCCAGGAAATAAGCCCAAACACATACTAAAAGCGGTAATTTGAGTGGAAGTAGCAAGTCGGACTTTGCTAAATGGGTGTAAGTTTGATGAATGTTGAAATGGATCTCCAAATAGGCCGTCACCTGCAAAACAAGAACACTAGCCCAGGGTCTCGGGCGAACCCTCTCGGGTAATTAAGCCAGTTGGCTAAGCGATGGAAAGCAAGAGAGTAGAAGAATTGTCAAATGTATGTGTTTGTTAAGTTAGACGAAGTTACTTTTTATTTGATGTCAAATAGACTATATATAACCGAGAATAGGTCTAGGGACTCTAGGAGGCATTGGGCCCTGTCCATTATGTACCTTTACTTCCACTTTCCCTTCTTTGGCCTGATTGCTTTATTGTGGGTTGTGGCCTTGTAGTTATTCGGAACGGGCTTGGGCCGATATATAGAGTATAGACAACGTAACATCTATTTGGTCGATGGTCAATTAATAATTTGTGCGAAAATTTAAGGTGTTTTTGGTATAATTATTAAAAGACAATAATATATCACATTCAAATGTAAAGGGCTAACCCCAACTATGAATAGCATGTATTAAATGAACTAGTAATATAGCATTTAGAAAGTACTAATGGAGGCCTCACATGTTTTAATATGTGGTTGCAAATAGCACGCATGTGATGTTCCATCCACGTGCATTGCACTCTTTATTAGGGATGTTCATGGGTGGTTAATTGATAGGCAGGCGTGTCACGCACCTAACAAAAATAAATAACCTAACTAACCTTCTAACTATATACTGTAGTAGGGTAAGTTAGGGCCGATCCTACAGAGAGAAAGTTATTCTATGATTAGCCCTTAAATAATAGTAAAACTAAAGGAGATTAATATCAAGAATAATGATGGAATAAACTATACTTATCAATATCAAAATAAATTAAAAGACTCTAGAGTTAAATATCCTCACTAGCATGAATTAATACAATAATACTTCCTATCGCAAACTACTTAATTAAATATTCACAAGGAGAAGTACACACTATAAAATACCATAAACCTCTCTTGAGTATCTATGGCTTCCTTAATATGCACTCAAGCCTACTCCCGTGGAATCATATGCAAAATTAAAGACATTAAACGCGACACTCTAACTTCCTAACAGTCCATTCTACCTAGTCCCATGGAGAACTTCATGTCCTTAATTGAAATATTTGAATCCGTCAAAACTCAACTCCCATTGTGATGAAGGAATGGAATTTAATTATAATAATACTAGTTATTCATAATCTAGTATCGGATTATGCACAATCAATTAAGCAAGAACAATTAAGCAATTAATTTGGAGATTTAAAGGTATAATCACGAATTAATTCACACTAGGGTTCAACTTAAATGTAGATTATAAAACTATGAAAGTATAATCAAAATAAATAAAAAATAGAGAAGAATAATAAAACATACAAAAACAAGGAGAAGAGAAGAAGAAAAAAGATATACTTGAATTAATGGAAAAAATCTAGTCTTGAATAAGAATGGATCCACAAGTTTCTCTCTCTAAAACCCTAATTATAAACTAATAATGATGATATAATTTCTAGACTACTGAAAATAAGGTTTAAAAGCCTATTTATAAGCTAAGATTAATATAAATCGCCATAAGTTAGGTCACGCAGAAGATACAATATTACAACAAGTTTCTCGAGCATGCAACTTCTCGCACGGGGGTGCAAGGTCGTGCACGGTCGAGGGAAATCTCGCTCGGTCGTGCGAGCAAGACATAAACTTTAGTGGATTTTTATTGCAAGTTATACGGCCGAGCATAAATCCGCACGGGTGTGCGGACGGGGCAGTGGCTTCAGCTCGACTTTGAACAACTATAACTTCTGATACAGAGCTTTGTTTTGCATATGTAATATATAGTTGGAAAGCTCTTGAAGTCAAGATTTAACCCAGTTAAAATTACTTCATAACCATTCTTTTGTCAAAAGTTATGGGTAAAATGATGCAGAGGTGTCATATCTCGCACAAGTACAAAAAGTCGTGTGTATCTTATTCACTTTAAATCCGTTTTGGGCACATGATATATCGTGTTGAAGGTCATCTGCGTGTCTTAATAATCATGTCCTCAATTAGGAGTCCAAAGTACACGAGACTACATCAAAAGACCAAACAATATCATAGCTTATGAAAAGGGACCTA
The DNA here is from genome assembly GCF_026745355.1 of Beta vulgaris subsp. vulgaris. Taxonomy (NCBI): domain Eukaryota; kingdom Viridiplantae; phylum Streptophyta; class Magnoliopsida; order Caryophyllales; family Amaranthaceae; genus Beta; species Beta vulgaris. The sequence continues at coordinate 43,736,836 of NC_079210.1, forward strand.
AATATACAATAATGCAATGTAAATGATCTAATACTACAATAAAATGCACCCTAATATGCAAATAAATGATGTTAGAATATACAGTTATCATTAACCGTCCCTAAACTATATTTCAATTTCAGTAACCGAAAGTTTCATCTTTTGCGAACCGTAACCTTACTGATCACTTTTTGGTTTCAGTGTATGCACGCGGGAAGTGTGAACAAGAAGCTCCTGTCAATCACATCTGTCATTGTAATATTATTTGTTTAGATACTTCATTGAAAATTCAATATCTAACAAAATTCAGTGGATTACGTTCAAGGACGGAGGTGACTCTGAGTACGTGCGACATAGGCAACCACACATGGCCACCAAAAATTTAGGGCTCTATATAGTATTTTTTATATTAATAGATATCTATTAACTCACTGTATACAATGTTTTTCATTGTTGGTGTAGGACTCATATATCACATATGCACCGTCTTTATTGGAGAATTATCACTTATGATTATTAAATACGATTTTAGCATACTTAAATAATTACTAATTTAAGTAATCAAGCAATAATTTTAATACTCCTTGACTGAAAGATTGATGTCACTCCTCAAATATTTCAAAAAATTATTTTTTACAATTTTTAATCCTTGAATGAGATTAGACACTTTTTTTAATACTAATAACAAACTAAGTCATACGTTGAATGTAAGTCATATTGGATTTGATAAACAAGCCCAACTTACATAAAGCACCATGTAAAACCCTTACTGTAAGGGTAATGTAAAACCATGAGTTTATTAACTATTAAAATATATAGTATAAGATCAGATTGTAACACATGGCTATTAAGTAAGTCAACCAATACAAAACATAAACTTTTGTCTAGAGGTAAGGAAATTAAAGTCAATGAAACCAACATTAAAAAAACTTATTCAAAGGGCGCCTATGATTTTACATCAATAATGTTAATGTGTGAATATGTGTTTATTTTATAATCCAAAATTTAAAATTTGGCACATATTTGTACTTTTAATATATTAAGAAACGAACTAATATTATCTTCATTGTATATGACCTGTTTGGTAACTGAACTGATACTAAATACATGAATATTTATATATTTTATACTATTAAATAAACAATAAAACATATTTGTACTTTTAATCTATTAATAAAGGGTTCAATATATTCTTTGTTGCACGGTATCTCCTTGACAAATGAACCACCCCTGGTCAAATAAATGAAAAGTAGTAATTTATGAGTTCATTTATCATACACTCGGGTATACCATGCACCCCCTTGACAATTGAATCTCCCCTGGTCAAAGAAATGAAAAGTGGTAATATGTGAGTTCATTTATCATACACTCGTGTGTACCATGCAAGTGCATGGTACACTCAAGAATAGGGATGGTAATGGGTCGGACTTGGACCGGATTATACATTATTCAACTCCGCACCTAGAAGAAGTCGGATTTTAAATCTGACTCCGTCTCTGACATCAGACTCCAGAAATCCTACTCTGGCCCAACTTAAAATTCTAACATCCGACTTCGATCCGATTCGACTTTTTTCACCCCGTTTTTTAATAGAAAATTTTTCTATAACACAAGTAATTTAATTAATACTATTTTTTTAATAATCATATGGAGATCTTATGTAGTGCAAATAATTCAAATATTACTTTATTTTTTACCATTATTTCTTCAATTGGGAAATCTTATATAATACAATTGCATCAAAGTTGAAGTCAAATTATACATACATAATACATTAATATAAATAAATAAAGGATTAATTGCCCTAAAGTCGGAGTCGGATTCAGATGTCGAATTTTTAATATGAGATTCGACTCCGACCCTCCTCTGACTCTGAGTCAGATTTTTTAGACGGAGTCGGATGCGGATTATTTTTTTGTTAGAGTCGACTTAGATTTTTTCTTTCAGATCGGAGCGGACTAGGGTCAGATTCGGACTGGATTGTCGTCCCTACCCAAGACTTTGCTCATATGCTCCTTTGAAACTCTCATTTTTTTTTAGTACATATTGCTCAATTTAGATGATTTCAAATAAGCAAACAAATAGTATTGGGTGAACCATGATCATGATACACGCAGGTGTATGATAATTCTTTTGGTAATTTAATTATAGAAGATTAACATGTATGAGGACATTTATGGTTTTTTATGCCAATCTCTCAGTAAATAAATTACTCCCTCTCCAAGTATGAATTACATAATTTTTATTTTTGGTATAAACGAGCGATTAAATACAATGATGTCGACGAGATTCAATCTCAGGTCTTGGCTACCACCACCTACTCCCACAAGATTTTACCAACTAAGTTAAATAACATCATTTTTCCTAAAAAAAAGTTAAATGACATCCACAAGTATGAATCACTTTATACACAAAATTAACTCTTTTGATCTAAAAAATGAGAAAACCTAATTACTAATTAATTTTTAATCAATGTAGTTACTTCAATGAGCATGCAATAATCTTTTGAGTTTTCACCATATTCAAACAACTTCTAACCAAATCAATTTTGTAGAATTCATCTCCTGATTCAATTAATTTTGCTAATTATAACTCCTAATTTAATCAATTCGACATTTATCTCGTGTAGTTCTGGTTTAAGCATACAAATTAGAAGTGGCGTAAGTTTAAGGGTGACAATTATAAAGCCAAATCATATTTCATTATAGGAAATCATCAACCTTTCAGGATCCATACCATATTTATCTCTGCAAACAGATCTTGAATATTAATTCCATTTGTGATATTGGGATTGCTTTTTCAATTAGCATCCTCAACATTTCAATTTAGAAGTTTGTCTTGTAAGAGACCGTCTACTTTTAAATTAAAATTAGGCAATAGGAGCCCAATATTAAAAGAGAACTAAGGGCCTGTTCTCCCCAGCTTATTTTCAGTTCAGTTCAGCTCTAATCAATTCAGCTCAGTCCAGTTCAGTTCAGCTCAGCTCCAATCAGTTCAGTTGAGCGCAACTCAGTTCAGTTCTGTTCAGTTCAGTTATGTTCAGCTCCATTCTTTTATAACCATTTTGTTAAATATTATTATTATGTTGGTATAATTTATTTTACTAATTACTCTTATTATTATTATTATTGTTATTATCATTATCATTTATTTATTTTTGTATCATTACTAAGTATTATTATTATTATTATTATTATTGTTGTTGTTGTTGTTGTTGTTGTTGTTGTTGTTGTTGTTGTTGTTGTTGTTTCTATATATTATTTTGTTTATTATAGCTTTACTCATTATTATTAGGAGGAACATGGTTTAGGTCAAAGCACAAATAAACCCACGTTTTTTAGCCCATAAACCAATCAAATCGCGTCAAGACGGTTTATGATGTAATTTTCGCGGTCCAACTCAATCATTATATTTATTACTAAATATTATTATATTGTTAAATCTAATTATTAAAATAGTAATATTAATTTACTTCTTAGATATTATTGTTATTATATATCATCATCAAGTATTAATATATTAATACAGATAATATAAAATAATTATTATTAATCATCATTATTATCATTAATTATTATTATTAATTTATGATTATTAATATTATTTATTTATAACTATCATTTAAAAATATCCAAAATACTATTATTATTATTCATCATTATTACTTAACATTATCATTATTATTTAATATTCATATTATTATTATTTAAAATATTATTTATATATTTATTACATTCAATTTAATTCAATTCAGCTCAGTTCAGTTCAGCTCCAATCAGTTCAGTTCAGTTCAGCTCCAATCAGTTCAGTTCAGTTCAACTCCAATAAGTTCAGTTCAGTTCAGTTGTATTATGCCGAAGAGAACAGGCCCTAACTCAATAGTGACTAGGTTAATTTCTTTTGGTAGTGACTAGTTTAATTCATTTAGTGACTAGTCTATTTTTATATTAAAATTAGACTGTCTCTTTTAATAATTTTTGTCAATTTAGAGTTAGATATATACATGGCCAAACTTATAAACACATAAAAAATCGAAAAACGAAGATTTGGCATTGACAAATATGTAATCGGGCCTGCACATACAGGCCTACACCAGTGGAGAGATTAACCACACACAAGCCCAAATGAGGTTCTATCCTAAAATCAATTGGCAATATGAGGAGTAGCTCATTAAGCTTAGTGTTAGTCCCCCTCTCTCCTTTTTTTCAATTTGGGACAAGTTGACATGTGTGAACACCTTAACCGACATAAATAATAAACAAGAAAAAAGTGTACAACCTCACTAAGGTAAGATATCAAAACCCTGAATAAGGTATACATGTCGAAATCAAAAACCATAATCAAAAGGGATAATTAATTCTAATAATACAATTTTTCACCGATTGATTTTTAATAAGTCAACCTTTCAATTATACTTGAATAATACGAGTTTTTGGTTGTATTTCCTTTTAATGGGTTGTAACGTATCGATAATCAATTTGTTTGATAAGCCACATTTTCCAACTCGTCCAATTTCCGCTTCTCCTCCATGCCACTACTTTTATGGTAAAGAGTTAATATTTTAGACGGTTTTAAATTATTTTAAATCACTAGAAGTAAATAGGGTATATAAGTTGCATTATTCATCAATAATTGAAAAGTTGAGTTATTAAAAATTAATAGGAAATACATTGTATTATTAAAAATTAATAGGTAAAATATTGTATTATTAGAATCAATTATTTCTAATCAACATGGAGTTTGTAAATAGTTACAAACACATAGTATGTAGATCAAAAAGAAATGAAGGTAGTATTAGATTTCATGAGAAACATAGGGAAAAATTTAACACAAATAAATCTAAACCATGAGCCATATTCAGTCTCTATACAAAACTTTCCTTATAAAGACTATAACTTATACTTTTTTCATTTTGAAATAAATGAAACACTTATCTTAAAAAATCTTCACCTAAAAGATCAACGATTTATATATTTCAAAACAAAGGAACTAAATAAGCCATGAAATATAAATTTGGAAATACATGCACTCGTAAAGTTGATACTAATATTTATTAAAAAAAAATGAGGCATAGTAGAGTTGGGACTCTTTGTGTCATTTTCTTCTTCTAATATATTATTCAGACAATACTTTCAAAATGAAATTTTCAACTTATTCGAAGAGCTTCATAAATATACTTTTCTTTAAGTACAACGGAATCTATAATATAGCTTAATGGTAAGTGGTCAATTAGAATCAAGAAGAAAAGTAGTTAGGTCAACTAGGCCAGTTTGGATTCTTCCAGGTTGAATATCAGAGGACTATATATGAAATTATGAATATATCCAAAATGGAGTATGATGGTGGAGATTAAGGTTTTTTTGTGTGTTTGCACCCAGGTTCATCCTTCGGGCTACATTCGGATCGAGGCCAAGTTCGGGGTGGTTAGATTCCATTCCTCTCCCAAGGGTGTTGCGGGGATTCGAACATAGGTCCGTCTTATCAAAGCCAATCCTCATCACCACTGGGCCAACACTTACTTGATTGATTGTTGATTGTTGAACCACGTTGTGTGGAATACTTGAATTATCAGAATTATTAGAATATTAGCTTAGCATATTCTTTGATGTACATAAATTAAGGATATTGTCATCCTTAATTATCTCGTATTAGTTAGGAAAGTTGTGGATTGCTTCCTAGTTTGTAGCCTAACATTGTATATCTTGTGAATATTGTGAAATGAGAAGTTAAGGAAAACTTTCATGGTATCAGAGCCAGCGTGACAAAAAGGTCACGGATTCGAATCTCATCCACCCCCTTTCTCAGTGGAATATTTAGCGCCAGGTATGAGGGAGACCTGTGCTGCATCCACACTTCAAGCCCAAAGAGCTCTTGCCTGAGGGGGCGTGATAGAGTATAAATCTATTCTTGGGGCCTCAACCATCAGCTTAAGCTTTTGATTGAGTTGGTCCTTTGACATGGTATCAGATTCTTCTTCCTAGGGACCGGTTTTCTTTCTTCCGATCTCCCCTATTCTTCCGCTGTACTCTCGGCCCACCACCGGCGCCGCCTTCCTTCACGGCAGCCTCTTTGCCTCCGCACCATGGCTGACGGCAAGACTCCATTTCATCCTGCTCTTGTGGTTTCCAACATCCGGAATCACATTTCTATCACCCTTGCTATGGAGAATGTTCAGTATTCTACGTCGGCCGAATTATTTAAAATTCATGCTCGCTCCCACAAAGTCATCCACCACATTATTCCGCCGGAAAAAGGGAAAGAGCAGGTTCCCTCCACGGATGCCGAAAAGGAGTTATGGTCTACTCTTGTTGCTACGGTCCTCCAATGGATCTATGCGACCATTTCCACTGATCTTTTACACACCATTATTGAGCCCGATTCCACGGCTATGGCTGCGTGGAATCGCTTACGTGATATTTTTCAAGATAATAAGAATTCTCGTGCCGTCACTCTTGAACAAGAATTCTCTAATACGCATATGGAGGATTTTCCTAATGCCTCTGCGTATTGCCAACATCTTAAAACTTTATCGGATCAACTCAAGAATGTGGGTGCCCCGGTTTCAATAACCGGCTTGTTCTTCAAATGGTTTCCGGTCTCACGGATGCCTACAATCAAGTTGCTACTCTTATTCGTCAAAGTGACCCTCTTCCTCCATTTTATCAAGCCCGTTCGATGCTTACACTAGAGGAGGCGGGTCTTGCAAAAAAAGTCTCTACCGGCGCTGCCTTGATGGCTCGTGAAACTGATGATGTGGCGCCGGACACCACCTCTAACCGCTCACCCTCTCAAAGTGGGCGTTCGAATGGCCGCAATCGTGGCTCAAACCCTGGCAGAAACCGCAATTCCGGCGGCGGTGGTGGCCGGACAGGTGGTCGTGGTGGCCGGACCTCCGGCAGTGGTGGTGGTGGCCGCAGTCAGGCCGGTGGTGACGCGCGTGCTGGGCAGAGGTACTCACTGCCTCCTCCGTGGCCTTGGGGCTGGGGTCCAGGTACTTGGGCTTTACCTCCCTCTCCATATCCCACTTAATCTTGGCCCAGACCTTTGTCTCATCCGGTTGGGCCTGGGGTATTGGGCTCCAGACCAGTCCCTCCTCAACATCAAGCTCATGTTGCTGCAGCAGTCCCTCAAACTCAGGATTACAGCCCAACTGACATTGATTCCGCTATGTACACACTTGGGCTCACTCCTCCTGACCCAAACTGGTATATGGACACCGGGGCCACCTCTCACATGACTTCTCATCAAGGTACTCTCTCTCCCTATTTTAATTTGAGCAATTCTCGTAGTATAATTGTTGGTAATGGTAATACTATTCCTGTTCATGGTTATGGAGACACTCATGTACCTTCCCCACATGCCTCATTAGCTCTCAAAAAATGTTCTTCATGCTCCCCAACTTGTTAAAAATTTAGTTTCTGTTCGTAAATTTACCACTGATAATTCTATGTCTGTGGAATTTGATCCTTTTGGGTTTTCTGTGAAGGATTTACAAACGGGGAGCCGGATAATGAGATGTGAGAGCCAAGGAGCTTTATATCCTCTTTCTACCACCATTGCTTCACCTTCTTCCGCTTTTGCCGCCTTGGCTTCCACCACTTGGCATGAGCGCTTGGGCCATCCGGGAGCTCCTATCTTAGCTACTCTTAGGAAAAATAAAATGATTGATTGTAATCAAACTTTTAGCTCACATGATTGTTTTTCATGTCCTCTTGGAAAACTTGTTAAGTTACCATTTGTTGCTTCTACTTCATGCACTGTTATGCCTTTTGATATTATCCATGTTGATCTTTGGACTTCTCCTATTTTGAGTTCCTTGGGTCATCGCTATTATCTTGTCTTGTTGGATGATTTTACAAATTTTGTGTGGACTTTTCCATTAGCTAAGAAATCTCAAGTATATTTAACTTTTATCTCTTTTCAATCCTTTATCCGCACTCAATTTGAACGTGACATTAAAACTCTTCAATGTGATAATGGGTGGGAATTTGATAATGAGCCTCTAAGGGATTTTTGTAAGAAACATGGATTAATTTTTCGTTTTTCTTGTCCTTACACTTCTTCCCAAAATGAAAAAGCCGAACGAAAAATACGCACTATTAATAACATTGTTCGTACTCTCCTTGCTCATGCCTCTATCCCCCCCTCCTTTTGGCATCATGCATTACAAATAGCAACTTATCTTCTTAACATTCTTCCCACCAAGGGTCTTTCCTATCACACTCCTCACAAAATTCTCTATCAACGGGATCCTTCTTATTCTCATCTCCGGGTTTTTGGGTGTTTGTGCTATCCCTTATTTCCCTCTACCACCATCAACAAGCTTCAAGCTCGTTCTACTCCATGTGTTTTCTTGGGATATCCTTCTAATCATCGTGGTTACAAATGTTATGACATGTCTTCTCACAAAATTATTGTATGTCGTCATGTTATTTTTGATGAGTCCAAGTTCCCATTTTCCACGCTACATACTCCCTCTTCCCACACATATGATTTTTTGCAAGATGGTGTGCATCCAGCCATTCTTCACCATCTGGACGCCTCTCCTCCTTCTGAGCCTCTAAGCCCACAAATTCAGCCCAGCCCTCCTACAGACACGCGGCCCTCTCCACCCGCGTGTCTCTCTCCTGCTCGGTCTCCAGCAGACCCGGTCCAACCCCCTCCTTCTATGGACACGCGTGCTGGGCCTTCTTCCCCTTTCGGCCCAGCCGAGTCTTCTGTGGACTCCCAGCTCTCCATTCCTTTGGCAGAGCCTATTTCTTCACCCATACATTCCCAGGCCGCGCCCAACTCCATTATTCTTCCCACTTCATCTTCTCAGGCCCCTTCCAGCTCTATTTCCCGCCCGGTTACTCGTAGTCAACATGGGATTCTTAAGCCTAAACGCCATTTTAACCTCCACACACAAGCTTCTAACTCCCCTCTACCTCGTAACCCTGTGAGTGCTCTCCGAGATCTGAACTGAAAACTTGCCATGACTGATGAATATAATGCTCTAATTAAAAATGGGACTTGGGAGTTGGTACCCCGCCCCCCTGATTTGAATGTTATTCGTTCTATGTGGATTTTTTTACTCATAAAGAACATGCTGATGGTACTTTTGAGAGGCATAAGGCCCGTCTTGTAGGTGATGGACAGACTCAGCAGGTTGGCATTGATTGTGGTGAAACTTTTAGCCCGGTTGATAAACCGGCAACTATTCGGACTGTTTTGAGCTTGGCTTTATCCAAATCTTGGTCTATTCACCAGCTTGATGTGAAGAATGCCTTCTTACATGGGGATCTCAAAGAGACAGTTTATATGCATCAACCTATGGGTTTTCGGGATCCTGATCGCCCTAATCATGTGTGTCTTTTGAAGAAATCCCTCTATGGTCTCAAGCAGGCTCCCCGGGCCTGGTATATGCGCTTTGCTGACTATGTCTCTTCTCTTGGCTTCACTCATAGTAAGTCTGATCATTCTCTGTTTATTTATCGGCGTGGCTCCGATATGGCTTACCTGTTGCTTTATGTTGATGACATCATTCTTACTACCTCATCTGATGCTCTGCGCAAGTCTATCATTGCCAGCCTTAGCTCTGAATTTGCTATGAAAGATCTGGGGCCTTTGAGTTATTTTCTGGGTATTGCTGTGACTCGACATGCAGGTGGTCTGTTCTTGTCTCAGCGTAAGTACGCTCTTGAGATTATTGAGCGTGCTGGCATGTCTTCTTGTAAGCCTTCACCTACACATGTGGATACGAAGCCCAAGCTGAGTGCTCATGCGAGCACCCCTTATGAGGATCCCTCACATTATCGGAGCCTTGCAGGGAGTATCTTACCTTTACTAGGCCTGACATTTCTTATGCTGTTCAACAGGTCTGTTTATTTATGCATGATCCCCGTGATGAACATATGCAGGCTCTTAAGCGTATTGTGCGCTATATTCAGGGTACTATTGATCATGGCTTACACTTGTACCCTTCTTCCATCTCCACTCTTGTTTCTTATACAGATGTAGATTGGGGTGGTTGTCCTGATACTCGTCGATCTACTTCTGGCTATTGTGTCTTTCTTGGTGACAATTTGGTCTCTTGGTCTGCCAAACGCCAGGCCACCTTGTCCCGTTCGAGTGCCGAAGCAGAATATCGGGGTGTGGCTAATGTTGTGTCTGAATCCTGCTGGTTACGAAATCTACTTCTTGAGCTACATTGTCCTATACCGAAGGCTACACTTGTTTATTGTGACAATGTCAGTGCTATTTATTTGTCTGGTAATCCGGTTAACCATCAGCGTACCAAACATATTGAACTTGATATTCATTTTGTTCGTGAAAAGGTAGCCCGTGGCCAGGTACGGGTATTACATGTTCCTTCTCGACATCAACTTGCTGATATCTTCACTAAGGGTCTCCCTTTGGTTCTGTTTGAAGATTTTCGAGACAGTCTCAGTGTTCGCCTTCCTCCCACTTCGACTGAGGGGGTGTATTAGAATATTAGCTTAGCATATTCTTTGATGTACATAAATTAAGGATATTGTCATCCTTAATTATCTCGTATTAGTTAGGAAAGTTGTGGATTGCTTCCTAATTTGTAGCCTAACATTGTATATCTTGTGAATATTGTGAAATGAAAAGTTAAGGAAAACTTTCAAGAATGTCTATATGCTTGAAGCAGTTATGTAGGACTAAGTAGCATAACTAATAATAAGCTCTAAGAAGGGAATATATCATAGGAGTAGTGGACTTTTGACTCCGAGTAACATTTAACAAACATGGGTACATCTGAGTATGATTTTCATTCTTTCCTGATTAGTATGCTTTTAGTATTAGATAAACTATGAGTCAAGAGTCATGATCATGGATGATGACGCTGTTAGAATATTGGTGATTATATTAGAGAAACGTGAAGAGCTGCTCATCTGTTTGAGGAGCCATCCACGACAAGTTCCACAACTAGATTGTGAAAATTATTTTATATTGACATCACTAGTACATATCTAAGAAATATAGCACGTCAATCTTCCGACTTTTATATTTGCTAATGCACGAATTTTATAATTAATTTCTTTAATTATCTGTTAATAAAAATTATGAAATTTATATTTTAGAAATATGATTACCAAGATTAAATAAAATTTACATTGTATATAATTATGCGGATTATGTTAATTGTCTTTGACAGTTAATTTTATAGGATTTCGCTTCTCTATGGTTTCTTTTAAAAAGTGAATGTCGGTGTCTCATTACAACATATTTCCATGATAGAATATAAAATTAATATTGAGACTTCAATCATCAGCTGAAACTTCTGGAGAATATATTACTTTTTTTCTTCATACCAGCATTGAGACATCGATCTTCATATCTTATCATCGAAATTACATGACGTGGGCATTTTATGCACTAGTATAGATTGATGAGGACATGGTATGTGTTTATATTTTTCTGTTTGAGCACAACCAATCAACAAAGAGAAGTTCATTATTTGGGCGGCGAACAATGACGATCTACATACAGTATTTAAGTTCTTAATTAGATTAGAACTTTTAAACGAAGTGAAAGCTATAGCACCGTTTTAGCGACGCAAATCGTAGCGCTGGTAGATCAGTGTGAGGCAATCGTTATCCAACTATCCAAGAATCTTAACTAACAACAATATGTAAACTAAAGCTATGTCTTAACAATAATTGCAAATTATGGCAATTTTAGTGAGAGACCTCCCAAACACGCAATCAAAATTCTAACAACTGATTTAGAAGATAAATTCAAAGTCAGGGTTTTAAAAAGAGTAAACCTCAATCAAGTAAGCTAAGGGATTATGATTGTATAAGGTTATTAACGTATTATGTATCATAATCGGTAAAAAAGAAAATACTTTCTCCGTTTCATTTTAATGCAACAAATAAATATTATTTGTGAGATATAAAATATTCATTTGTTGCATTTAAAACGAAATGGAGGAAATATTAATAGTCAAAAAATCAATATGTAGAGCAAAATAAAGAAATATATATGAAGGTTAGGAAATTTGATGTGATTTCATGCATTTCATTGAACGATAGAAGAAATATAAACTTCTTAACAAGACTCGTGCTTGAAGATTACGGACTTCTACTGTTCTACAACGAACTAGAGTAAAAAAAAAACCCTCTTATTTGGACCCATGTCATAGACCAATTCGTTTTCTACGAAATTACTAAAATCCCTCTATTTTTAGGGTCATCAACCCTCCACCAGCTGAAGAGAGTTGACCTAAATACCCTACTATAAATAGTGATTGTCTCATCAGTCAAAAGATATTCAATTCTCAATTAAAAAGTTAGAGCATCTCTCTCTACAATCACTGCTTTCTTTCTCTACCTAAACTACTAACTTGAGCGTCATAGGGGTGTTCTCGGAAAAAACCTCGTGATAGGTCAAAGATAACCGGCTTTGTAAAGGGCAGATGGATGCCCGAGAAATCCTCAATAGGAAGGAAGCTTCAAGGGTGTCCCCATCAAGACACAAGCGTGAAACTGGTCATCCCCACTCCGCTCGGTGAAAGCGAGAGAGATTCCCTCCTCACTCGCCTAGGCGTTGGGACGATTAGAGGGACTCGACTTCCTCTCAACCGCAGGTGGTCAATACGGGCGTCCTGAACTTCGTGACTCCCTTCAGCAAAGAAATCATGGACTCCCTAAACCCAAGTAAAATAAAAGTGCCTCTAATGGAGCAAATATATATGCGGGTTCAATGAACCAGCTTACCACATGGCCTCATACAAAGTACAAATGAGCGTGCAAATAGGTTGCTAGACAGCATGCATGATGTCTTCACTTCCCAACCACACTTAAAGAGCTAGCGCTTAGCTAGTTCTTCGAGGTATATCCGGAATCATCACAAACTTCTCAGTGTTAGAGGCACTCTTCCTTCAACACTTCATTGCAAGTAGGAGGCACAAGAAGACTAGCATCCATTTGATGTCGATCAGGCAAGAGAATAATGAGAGTCTAAGTGACTATATCGAGAGGTTCAATGAAAATTCACTAAGGGTTCCCGGACGATTTTGTATTCACCACACTCATGTCCGGGCTCTTCCCGGCAAGTTTCGTTGGTTCATGTACCCCTCCTGAACACCCCCCCCCCCTGTATAGAAAAAAGGACAAAAAAGTAATGGATCCCACTCTTCAAATGGGCTTTCATGAACAAAATTCTAATTAGGCCACACTATTGGGAAGAAATTTGATGAGCATAAAATTGATGGGCCTCGTCAGCATGAAGAAAGTAATATTGTCTCAGTGATTGAGTTAAATAGCCCCGAGATGATGAGTTAAAGCCTCCCTCGTACAAACGAGAAGTGTCCTAGCTTAGAAAAATAAACTAAGTACCGCTACTTCATGTCTTCTCGGATATAGGGGCTCATTATCCCCTCCGAAGGGTGAACAAAGACCTCCCTCGGACAATGAGGAGCATCGTATACTTAGAAAAGAGCTAAGTATCACAACCTCATGCCTTCTCGGATACGGAGGATCATTAGCCCCTTCAAAGGGTGACCCTCGGACAACGAGGAGCATCTCATGTTTAGAGAAACAAACTAAGTATCATGACTTAGAACCTCCCTTGTATGACAAGGAGCGTCCCATACTTAGAGAAATAAACTAAGTATCATGACTTAGGATCTTTCTCAAACGATGAGGAGCGTCCCATACTTAGCAAAATAAACTAAGTATCACTACCCCATGCCTTCTCAGATACAGTGGCTCATTAGAATCCAGTCCGAATCCGACCCTAGTCTGCTCCGATACCGAGGAAAAAATTTATAATAATGTATTATGTATGTATAATTAGACTTTGAGCTAATTGTATTATATATGATTTTTCCATTGAAGAAATAATGGTTAAAAATAAAGTAATATTTAAATTATTTGTACTATATAAGATTTTCATATGATTATGAAAAAATAGTATTAATTAAATTATTTGTATTATAGAAGATTTTTCTATAAAAAAAATGGGAATAAGAAAAAAGTCGGATCAGAGTCGAATTTACATAGTCGGATGTCGGAGTCAGATTTAAAATCCGACTTCTTGTAGGGTCATAGCCAGATTATGCATAAACCGGTCTAAGTCCGACCCATTGTCATCCCTAGTCCCTTAGAAGGGTGACCCAAGATCTTACTCGAACAAGCGAAGCGTCCTATACTTAGAAAAATAAACTAAGTATCAACACCTCATGCCTTCTCGGATATAGAGGCTCATAGTCTCTCCGGAGGGTGACCGAGGGCCTCCCTCTGGCAATGAGGAGCGTCCCATACTTAGAAAAAATAAACTAAGTATCACCAGGGCTTCTCTCGGACATCGAGGAGCGTCCCATACTTAGAAAAAATAAACTAAGTATCACCAGGGCTTCTCTCGGACATCGAGGAGCGTCCCATACTTAAAAATATAAACTAAGTATCATACTTAGGACCTCCATCAGACAAACTAAGTATTGCTAGCTCATGCCTTCTCGTATACAATGGCTCATTAGCCCCTCCGAAAGATGACCTCCCTCGGACAACAAGGAGCATCCTATACTTAGTAAAATAAACTAAGTATCACTACCTTTTCCCTTCTCGGATACAGGGACTCATTAGTCCCTCCGAAGGGTGATCTAGCTAGGGTCTCCCTCGGACAACGCGGAGCGTCCTATACTTAAAAAAAAACAAAATTTAAGTATCAGCACCCCTCATCCCTTCTCAGATACAGAGGCTTATTAGTCCCTCCGAAGGATGACTCGGTTCCTCCCTCGAACAATGAAAAGCGTCATATACTTAGAAAAATAAACTAAGTATCACTAGGGCCTCCCTCGGACAACAAGGAGCACCCCATACTTAGAAAAATAAAACTATCATACTAATTAGGACCTCCATCGTAGAACGAGGAGCATCTCATGCTTGTAATAATAAACTAAGTATTATGTCGTAGGACTGCTTCAGCCAAAAAGAAGCGTCCCCAAGTTCCTCGTGCATGCGGCGCAAGAGAGTACGTCACGAGCAAACAAGTTGCGCAAAGTGTGTCAACTGTGGGACGAAGCCATTTACTTATATCGCCTCGACCCTTGCACTTTAGAGCTGCAATAGAGGAAAACGATCGCTTCAACTACGCCTGCATCACGCGCGAAAACATGCACTGAGGCGCTGAGCGCATGACGACGCGTCGTCCGCACCATAATGCATCAAGAGCAACATATATCTCGGCCTCGGACTGTGTCTGACACACGAAGGTTTACCGACAACAGGATCCATCAAAGCTCTCGTACCCTATCAACAACCAGTTATCATCCCATTCATCATTAATCAAAGTTTCTCAGCAGAAACACCTCTCATTCATGTACAATGGATCTTTACATCTTTTGAACTCTCATTTGCTAAACGGCGCCCTAGATTTTTCCATTAACGCCCTAAATACGTATAATATACGTATTTTTTCATTTTCAGATTTTCTTCCTTCTACCTTCAGTTTTCTCCCCTCTTCTCCCACATCACCATTGGGCACCGGTTGAACACCACCACCGTCGCCGCACCACCGTCGCTGCCGCACCAGTACACCCGCCGCACCACACCGTCGTAATCCCACCCTCCTCTTCTCTGTTTCTTCATTGACATATCTGAATTTTTTTTAAAAAAAAAACAGGGGAGCGTCCACCATGGACGCCCCACCACTGGGTGGAGGCGTCCATGGCAGGTGCTCCACCACATGGTGAGGCGCCTGCCATGGACGCCTCCCTTTAATCTGAATTTTTTTTTAAAAAAAAGGGGAGGCGTCCACCATGGACGCCCCACCACTGGTGGAAGCGTCCATGGCAGGCGCCTCACCATGTGGTGGGGCGCCTGCCATGGACGCCTCCACCAGTGGTGGAGCGTCCATGGTGGACGCTCCCCTGTTTTTTTTTTTTTTTTTTTGAATAAGATGGCGGACGCTCCCCTGTTTGAATAAGATGTAGCATAAATTAAAAACTTTTTAAGAGATGAGAGAATCTGTTATTTTGTGAAAGAAAAATGAATAATGTGTGATTTTTTTTTTTTTGCCGGGTATAATGTGTGAAATTGGAGAAGAAGAAGATGGTGGTGGTGTGGTGGCGGTTGTGGTTGAGAGGAGAGAGAAATTGGTGGCGGTTGTGGTGGAGAGGAGAGAGAAAGTGAGTGAGTGAAGGGGAGGAGAGAGAAAAAATACAAGTATATAAATACGGTATAAAAATACTGTATTTAGGGTGTTACTAAGAAATACTAAGGCGTTGTTTAGCAAAACCCTTTGAACTGTATGTTAACTTACATCATCTCTCCATTTCACTCAAATAGTTGTGCTAATATTCGACATTACGAAATCGGAAAATGAACACATTATTCCATATCAAAGACACGAAAAGTCAAATAGCCAACATTTGGACATGTAAAATTGATAAATGTTCAGTAAAATTAAAATCACACCTTTAACCAATAGTTTCAAAGTTTTAATCTGCAAATATAAGTTGGGATTCAATAAAAATCAGCTAAAGTCAACATGGATTATATTTGCCTCTAACATAACTTCCTGATGAGTTAAAATAAAATAGCTGAACACTAGGACACTCCAATCAATACCAAAAAAAACACAAGGTATTTCTAAAAACAACAAAATGCTAATGCAATACTATATCAAAATGATGTGTTTTTACACTTTTTATACCCCAGAAAATGAATAAATTTATTTTTAGCCTTTGGCTGATAAATGGTCTATGAGTTGCCTCCAATTATGTACTCCATATGAGTTACAGATTATAATGAGCTCTTAATTTCAGTTAACAAATTCCAGGATACTTTTTAACCCTTGACATTATGCTTCAAGTTTTTATTCCCAGAAACTCAACGATGAGAATAATGTCAATGCTAAAGAAGGCTCAGACCATGGAGTACTTCTGAGTCCAGTTACGAGCCATGGATTCGTATGCGGTTCGATCCGTCTTGTACAAGTGAGCATACTCTGGAACCAGTGGATCATCCGGGTTCGGATCCGTCAGCAGGGAACATATTGACAGCAGAACCTACAAGACATGAACCACATCACATGAGATATTGTTATGGTTATTTATGAGAAAATAAAACTTGGTAATTTGTTGTTTAATTGAATTTAGCATATTGGCTAAGTTGAGCAGAGATCTAGCTCTTAAAACAGAACAACTGATATAACTTCACTCCTAGGAGTGGTTACGAAAATGGCTACAAGTACACAATCAGGATTCGTATTTGGCTAAAAATTTGGACTTATCTAAACTTAATTGAAGTTATTTGAACCTATCGCTACTAGTCTTTATTAGACATTATTTGAACTTATTAGACCGTATCTTTTGAGTGTGACAAAGCTTATTTTTGCTGAAATGAACTTATTAGACCTTATTAGACTTTTACTAAACTTATTTTTTCTTGCAAGGACTGAAAATAAGTTGAACAGAATAGGGCCTCAATATTATGATTCGAGTTCATAATAAGCAAAATTCCAAAGCAAATTGGGTTTGGCTTGTGAGTTGGTTGTGCTGATTAATAAGTCTAATAAACTAATGTTATAACTCTAATCCAATCGTGTGGTTGAGATTCATTCTCATTTCTCATGTAATAAGCATTTTCATGTGATATTACCCCTATAGGAGTAATATATATACATTAATATTCATGATACTTTGTAAACATTATTTAAGTTCACAAAACATATTCGTGATTGCAAATGCATTTATCATGGAAGTTTAATTTTACTACAAGTGAGAATAAATGTTAAGGCGTTCGTTGATTTCATGCATATGTAATATTGTCAGAATACGAAGTAGGGATTATCACCTTGGATATGGTGAGTGCAGGGCTCCATTGCTCCTTTAGTATGTCAAGGCAAATGCTCCCATTACTATTAATATTTGGGTGGAATACCTTGGTCTTAAAGGCTACCTGCATGTACATATTAATTTTAAAAATTCTAAGCATGATACCAATCTTCAAATCAATAACTATTGTAGATCAGAAAATGAGCCTTAATTTTAAAAAATAAGCATCTGTTATCTGAAAAGTAATCAATCAAAAGAAATATGGAATGACATAAAAAAGATCACCTTAGGAGGTTTAAAGGGATAATCGGGCGGAAAATGGATGTTCACAAGGAAAACACCACCTGAATAGGGACTATCATTTGGACCATATATTGTTGCTTGCCAATGGAACATATCTTGTGCTACCGGACCTATTTATATCACCATTCAACCAGTAGAACAAGCAAATAGTCATCCAATCAAAATTCTAATATTTGACAAGAAACGGTGAAATGTGACCACTCTTCTAGTTGTAGTAAATGTATTCAGAGATCATTAATTTATTTTTGTAACCATTTCATACCTACTGAGCCTAGAAATAATTGAATTTGAAATTTTTCAAAAATTAGAATGAATATGGATTAATTCAAATAATTATGCACATCTCAATTATTATTACCTGCACTGCAAGAACTAGGTGGATCCCTCTCAAGTTCCTTGAGTTCCTTTATAATTCTTCTAGATGCCATCCTCAAGTTTGTGATACACAACAGTTAAATATTATCTTCTAAAGCAATAATAATTGCTCAATACAATAGGTAGCTGAAATAAACTACAATGTAAATATTTCAAGGAGAGATATGTAAGAGATTTATATGGGAATTGTAATAGTGGAAAGAAATGTGGCAATGCTTCTGTATACACTACTGAGAGTGGGAATAGAACAAATTCCAGAAAAAGAAAGTAACAAGGAAAGAATCCAATAGGCAATATAGCAGGGCTTCCATAATGATCTTGGTCCAGCCCATATATTCTATATAGGCCCTGTTCTTTTAAATTTATTTTGACCGAATTGAAATTAAATTTATTATTATTAAATTTAATTTAATTAAAATTAAATTAACTGAGAATAAATCCAAAAGAACATGGTCAAAGTCATCCTATCATTCCGCCAAGGCACCAATAACTTGGACTAGTGGCAATTTATTGCATTTAGATATATATTAGATGCTACATGAGAGAGTTTAATTTACAATATGCTTCCGAAGCACATATCATTCAAGTAAAACTATATACAAAGTTCAAGATAAAAGAACGCACGTTCATACATAAACATATAATGGACAATATTAATAAATAAATAAAAATACTTTTTCCGTTTTAATACAAGCAATATTTGTATAGTAACCACTATTCATCTATCAATCTTATCTCATAATTTTTTACATATGTATAAGAAGAAATATAGTCAATTGTGGTCTTATTCGATTCATCTAAATGCATACTTTCATATATCAACTTTTTATAATTATAATTTATAGTCCCTCCGTTTCAAAATTTAAGGCACACACGATGTTCGAAGTCGGACTTTGACCGTTAATTGCTCTCAATATGTTGATAGAAAATTTTAAAAAATAATGTTATTATAGTATTTTCGTTTCAAGATGAATCCAGTGGTATAATTGTTATTATTTTTGTTTATCACATTATAAGAGATATTTTTTGTCAAAGTAAATTTTTGTAAAGCGTGAATGTCTTATATTTTGAAACGGAGTGAGTACATAATTAAAGATATTAAGGAACAAAGTAATAAATTAAATATCGTGTAAGTAGAAATGTTGAAACAATTGAACATTTAGTATCAAGGTTAGCCTGGTTGATTGGAGGTTCAATTCTTGTGCCTTGCAAAATGAGATTCTCCTCTTCCCCCTCCCAAGGCGAAATATATTCATCTTTCCTTTAACAAAAAAAATATATTCCCTCTATTTCAAAATATAAGGCATTCACGCTTTACGAAAATTTGTTTTGACCACAAATATATCTCAAATATGATAAATAAAAATTATACCGTTGGATTCGTCTTGAAAAATACTATAATATCATTATTTTTTAAAAAAAAAATTAGCAACATAAATTGAGAGTAATTAACTGTCAAAGTTCAACCTTGAACATCATACGTACCTTATATTTTGAAACGGAGGGAATAGTAGAATAGTTGAGTATATTATATATACATAAAACCGGGTATATAGCATATCAATTTGTCATGTTTTTGGAGTATAATAGATTATTTAATGTCCAATCGCTTATATTCAATAGATATCAAAACATATCTTCGAAAATAGAAATGATTATCCCATGGTACGACATAATTCCATATCTCCATGTGATAATGAACAAATAATCTAACTTGGAATCTAACAATAACCTTAATTAGAGGAGGTCAGAAATAGAGCTATAAAGAAGGCCGTCCATCCAAACGTAAGATAATCCTTTAAACATTACCCTCATCAACCATTATCCAGTGTCGCCCACAGAATGTATGAAGGAGATGGACTTTGGTCCCAAACTCCCAACCACTCTTTATTTCTTAAGAATCTTGTACACATTAATGGACATGGGACTAAAGCATCATATCTTCCATACGTGATCAGGGAAAATGCCACCAACTCGATGCGACAACTTTAATAAATTGGCCCTCACGACTTCTTAGAATTCTATCGTCTACTTTAGTAAACAGAATAATACTCCCTCTATCCCAAAAACTAAAAGTTACTTAACGCGTAACCATTTTGGGACATTCACCTACCTAAATAGGCAGTATCCACCCTTTGTACTATTTCATTCCAGAACCATCTAGCATAAGAGTGACTTCAGCAGTAAAACAAAACTGCAGAAGAAACCACAAGGCACATAGAAGCAACTAATCCAATCTTTTAAACACAACAGGAATTAACAGATAGTTAATTCACCTAACTTACAATTGAACATATAATACAACAAAATGCAATAATGTTTTTCTAAGCCTCTTAGAGCTTAGTTTACAAACACTTCTATTACTACATCTTCATAAAAATCCCAAATTTTACAGAACCTTCTCTCTGGTTCACAAACATAACGCGAATGATGATGATATACAATATCACAAACAATGTTGAATTCAACCAATCCACCACCTGATACTGCTTCAGAGCGAGTGCTCCTCGGGTTTTGTCAGTCACAAACTATTAGCATCTAAAGAACATGCCACTACTCTTCTAGTATGGTAGATGAAAGTAGTTGCAAGGCAAATGTAACAGAAACTGGTAAGTGGTCTTCTGAAGCCGAAATCTCCCTTGTTATAAAATTGAACAACCTTTCTGAGACTTTCTCTTCTTTCTTTTCTTCTGTTTAGGTGGCTGGAGTACTACTTTAATTGCAGCATCAAACACAGCCTTGATGTTCTGCAAACCACAAGTAGCAGTAGCAAGAAATGTATGTCAGTGAAAGGTCCAAAAGAATTTCAGTACAGTACAAACTTTTAAGTATGAACAAAATAACTACCTGCTGTGTTTTTGCACTACACTCTATATAAGCAGCTGCTCCGATCTGCTTTTTCAGTTCGTCGCCCTTTAAAAATAGAACGACAGAATTTTGGTTTAAAGATCACAAAACTGGAAACTAGAGATTTGTTATACTCTTAGCAGATGATATTTGTTTACCTGGGCTGTCGTGATAGGCACTGCACCAGGATGGTCTAGAAAAAATTGTTTATCATCTCGAAGATCTGAAAAAAAATTGAGATGTATTAGACGGACCCAAACAAGAGAACCATAGGGCATGCACATTTTAATTACAAAGCTCTTTTCCCCTTTCCGCCCCGTATTACTCAAACCAAAATGAACGTTGTATTAGAAAATTTACTCAAATAGCATCTCAAAAGCAAAGCCATATACACTTTAGATACCGCACGTCAGGACAGAGCAAATCATGGAAGATTTTGATGACCAAAAACTTCTAGCTACTGAAAACATTCCCAAGAGCAAAAGATGAACTATTTTAACATCACAAAAATCTTACCCTACTCTATAATTGGCTCCCAGAAGTTCTCATTTTATCACATACGACGAGTTTTAACTTTTTTTTAACAACACCCTCGACTCTCGAGTAACAATGGAGTAGAGATCAAAGATTAGAGCGACCGATCCAACACCAAATGATGAAAAAATATATGTGTTGATCACTCTCCAATACTTTTGCAAAATTACCTACGATCACCATAATGCAACCCATAAGGCTTTGTAAAGCCTACTCAAGCTATAAAGATCATATATTGTTCATAAGATAGATATCTAGGAGATGTAGAAAAGGGTCTATACAAACTTCAAGCAAGTCAAAGTAGCACAAAAAATCAAGCCAACTTAGCAACACATCAAGCCATCAACCCACCATTTGAGTTAATACCACTAAACATCACTAATCTAACTTTTGAGTATATCAAGTGATTTAATGTGCATGTGGTAAAGAATTCATCTACATACATGTGATCCTGAATGTTAGGGAAGACGAGGCACATCATTTGCTGCACATAATATATGCATAACGTCCATACACTACTATTCTTGTTTTCTTCAAATATATTATTTTCACAATGTAAGACCAAGAGTAGTCAGTTGAGAATTTAGTATGAACGAGTCAATATTCTTATATATACAGTAGATTAAAAGGCTATTGCATGCGATACCATAAAAGGCAATAAAGGGGGAAAAATGTATGAAAACTACGTTGTAACAAAGGGATGAGAATGCTGAAGGAAAGATAAGAGAGAAAATGATAAATGAGATAAAATCCCTGGGGAGGGGTGGTCATATATATTTAAAATCAATTAAACAACCAAAGCAATTGGAATGTCAAGTGAACACATGGATTTGACGCGCACATAACTGATACCTATAGTATGCACTCAACCATCAGAAGGTTCAAAGAAGCAATACTACAATGTCAACAGCAGTTCAAAAGTGTCTCAGCACCAGCGGATCTATCCTCTTTATTGTGATGCACCAATGGGGTCTCCAAGGCAACATTATAGTTTATGGAAAAGGAGAGCGTTTGCAAGATGAGAAAACATCCCCATATTATTTATAAAATTTTCATTGGCAGCAACACAGGGTACCTCATTTGTCATATGACGACCCACTGACCATTGGATGATAAACAAAAGGTCTCACTCCCAGACCGCAGCTTCTACCAAGCGCCCACTATTACTGATTTTAGGTCTAAACCCTACGCAACCAGGAAGATCCTAAGATATCTGAAAGGCTTTCCTAGATTCTTTTCCAGAGTTTGCAAGCAGCTTCCTGCCTCCAAGAACGCAATGTCCACCTAGCGCTGCATAAGACAAATCTAAATCCTAGCAATACTGGTGGATCCTAAGGTACCTGAAAGGATTCCCTAAAATATTCTTTTTTTCTAGAGTTCCACTAGGTCTCAGGTTCCCACAGCCTGAGCTTGTTATATAGCCTTTACTAAGGCAATAAACTCCTAGTCCGAAATTATATAAAATTGCCTGTTAGTTGAACAAATCGCTCTCCGTCATTCCTATCAAAGTTCATGCTTCGACCATTTCAGTCTCAAGGGTTATTTATATCCTTCAAAAAGGTCTACTAAGTATAATTTTCAATTCATTCATTTCTAGGGGACAAATAGTCCTAAAAATCTGATTCATCACCTTAAAAAAATGGTTGAGACAACCAATATAGATTTACAGCAGACCCTAGAAGGTCCACAGTCTAGCCCAGGAAACTTGCATCTGGTTTCCGTCTAGTTTGAGCAGAAATTTAATAATGCTGCTTGTAAATGGATCTCATGAACACTACACATAGCCTGCAAACAACGGTGTGATTTACTCAAAATACCATATATGAAGAATTGATCAGTTGAAGACTATCGCCATTAAATAGCATTTTCTCTCCCTCGTTCTAACAAGAATTCCTGATTATACAAGGGGGTCTCATAGACTTAAACTATAGCCTTTGAAAAAGAGTCCCCATGGAAACTTCAGACCCAATTTCATGTATATTATGCACGGGTCAATGTGGAAACCCCTCAACTAAAAGTCATCTGGCTAAGAAGCACTCCGAGGAAAAAAAAAAAAAAACTAAGTTGGGAGACTAAAAGCAGCAAACAGGGCCCTCAATTAGACAACTACTCCCTCCGTCCCAATTTATTTGCTACATTTTGCCATTTAGGGGTACATTTTGCAATCATTATTCTACATTTGCAAATATTTCCATATATAGTACATAGATCCCAAACTTTATTTACATATTTGCCATCACTCCCTTCTTGATTTTGTAAATGTCTCCATATATAATACATAGGTCCCACAATTTACCTATTTGCTTTTTTGTTAATTCCATTTATGTCAATGGTCCCCACTCCCTCCTTGGTCTTTGTGAAAAAGTGCTTGTAGCAAATAAATTGGGACAGAGGGAGTACCATTTAAGATGCTTTTTTCTTTTACTATCTATATCCTTTTATTATTTTTGGTTGCTAATGTTAGAGGAAAGAGGAGAAATCTCCAAATTGTTAGGTCAAATTAGTGCATTGCTAGAATGATGAAGAGGTGCTTGGAGGTCGAGCAAATTTTCATCAACTTCTATCAAGACTTTCGAAAGGTATGATTAATTACATGTAGTAAACAAACCTAGGATCTATAGATTACAGCCATGATTAGTCTTTGAGATAGTCTCACTTATTGTCATCTTAATTTATGCTCTATATAGTTAACAGTTATATAATAAATCCGGAACATGTTATTACCACTTGTCCACTTCCAATCATCTTGTGTCAAATATACGGGGCTATACATTGGAGGTTTGGTGTGCAAAAGAAAAGTTCTTGAGCTATAGTAGCATTCCCTTTCTTTTTGATTCTCCCCCTCTAAAACATTCTAAAAGAAACTCATTGAGTGCCTCAAGGAAATTTTGGCTCCAGCCCAAGCAAAGCTTGTGTCCAGAATTGGTTTTCTAATCATGATTCACAACCTTTCTCAAGGGCTATTAACCTTAATCTCATGGCTATTGGAGAATAATTTTAAACTCTATTTCCAACGAATATCAGACCAAGCCTCAATCTAGTCAAATGAGGTCAAGCTTGCCTTTGAAATAACAGCATGTAAGATCCAAATGGCTAACATGAGTCGCCACAATTGCTACATATGGAGGTTGCTAGTGATTAGTGAACTGAGAGGCTTCCCCCTTTTTTTCCGAGATTTTGCAAAAGCATTCACAACTAACCCCCCACACCTTGATTAAACAAGATCAAAGCTAGTCTCCTTTTAGGTTTCATTCCACTAATTTTTCCTTAGCACTAATTGTCATCCCATGATACTTTTTCCTCCCTTGTCTCCTTAGACTAGCCTCTTTAAAACACAAACAAATATTTTTAGCCCACTAAGTAATGATGGACGTTAAATGATTAAAGCCCTTTTTGGTGATTCCCGAATAGCATATACTTCCTACGTTTAGAAAAAGTTGCACCATTTGCAAAGTGTTTACTATTCACATATTATACTTTAATTGTCTTTAGTGATTTATATTTTAGGAAAAACGTAGTCATATTGGATCTTGTTAGATACATCTCAATGTATATTTTTTAACTTTTTAAAATTTTTACTTATTGATAAATAAAGATATTAATGCTTGAGACCATGCATCGACAAGTGTGAAAACATGAAAAGGTGCAACTATTTCTAAACGCAAGAATTGATTGTATTAGTTGGTTTAACTAGTTGATTGTATTAGTTGTTTGTATAAAAGTGTTTGGTAAGTAGCTGATAGTTAATTGCTACTTGATTGTGTAAAATGACTAATAAGAACATGAGCAAAATCCACTATTTGTACCTTTTATTGTTTATGAATTGGATATGCTTGGAAGCCTTGGAGAATATATTGGAAAACACATTAATAAAATAATAATTTAAATCACATCTACAAAATTCAAGATTAGTCCTTATTTTAAATTTTTTAAAAATTCAAGTTCCATGAGTTGATAATTTGCAAATATATTAATTTAAAATTATCATGCATATATATAAATATTTATTAGTGGTAGTCAATGTCATCAGGATTGGGATCCTACTTTGGATCGTAAGGGTTGGTAGGATCGAATAGGCAGTATTGAATCATAAAATCATAAGATCTACAATATAGAGTAAATTAGTGGTAATTATGTTATAATATAGTCAAAAGACTCCTATTAGAACTTTACAGACATTAATAATGATGTTTTTCATTCCCGAATGATGATAGTAGTTCAATACTCCTATTGAAGTTTTATGATAAAATCAAATAGGAGAAAATAATATCTAGAATTTATGATAAAATCGAATCGTTAAATAGCAAGATCGTAGAATAGCAAGATCGTAGAATCGTGGTGTGGTCCTACCATGTGAATTTTGGTAGTTGGGTAGGATCGAAAGATCCCATTAAATTAAGATTCTATGTAGGATCACTACCGAAAAAAATGGCAAATATAAAATAGAAAAGCTAGAAATTTCACCATCTTACCTCAACGTAATAGAGCAATTAGGCCCAAAATGAAAGAATTTAACTACCTAATTCCTTTATTTACCGAACTTCATATGGTGAAATATGTTTTTAGAATTTTCTCTATTCTTCTTATTAACATTCTTCCAAGCCTTCAACTTTCCAGTTATCATGCCTAATTTGACGCCTCCTCCGTTCTAAATTCTAATGTCTCCCCAACTAATTACCCATAACTACAACTATCTATTCATGGTTTTTATTCTCTAAGAACCAAGATATCTATTACTCTATTTTGGTAGTGGTTCACCTTCAACATCTCCAGTTACCCACCCTTTGTTTATTCGATGGAGTAATTATGAAATACTACTTCCGTTTCCTAAAGATCTTCCTTGTTACTGTTCCTACAGATTCCAAGGAGGATCCATTTGTGTGGGGTATGGGGTGGGTAAAGTAGGAGAGAGAAAGGGGTTAAGCTAAATAAATAAATAAAAAGGGGTTAAAGTAGGAGAGAGAAGAGAGTAAAATTGAATTAATAATGTAATGGTGGACCATATGATAGGGACATGAGAGGGTAAAAAGGGAAAAAAATTTCCAAATAAGGAATAAATTAAAAGAGGGAAGATCTTTTGAAAACGCACTTAAACGGAAAGATGGAAGATCTTTAGGAAATGGAGGGAGTATAATGCTAATTTTTTACTAATTTGACATGCAAGGTGGTATTTGTAGAATGGTGTTCATATTTCTTCTTCTTTTGGGTACTTCATTTATAGTTTCATCTTAGATATGGATGACATTTCCTCCACTTTTGGGCAAGAAATTTTCACCGAAAATTTATAAACCCCTTCTCATGTTTGTATAATCAAAGATGTGTTTTTTTTTAAGTGAATCGCACGGAAGGCTATTTTTGATGAGATTTTACCTTCATCTTTTATCACTCTTAACAGAATTACTGAATTGTTCTTCAATTAAAACTATATTTGTGGGAATGGTTGTCATTTTGCAATCAAATATCAAAATGCTAGTCTCAAAACGCAGGGTAGAGCATTGTAACTTTCCAGAGTGAGCAGATTGGGGCCAATCAGCTCTTTTTAATCCTCTCTTTACCAAACAGCGAAAAGAGTGGATTTGACAAGCCAAACAGCTAATTTGGTCTAAATAAGCTATTTTGACCCTAAAATGCTCTCCACTGAATAGGGTCTAAGACTTATCCTATGCCATTAGAAATAGGCTAGAGGTTTCATTGGCCTTTACAGTAGGAAGTCCTTTGTGGTTCAGATAAACTTTTGACAGAAGTGCAAATGTTATTCTTCAAACTTCTAACACGAACCAAGACAATAAAGTTTCTACAGTTCCCAATCTATACTTCCATTAGAGGACATAGTTGGACTAAGCATTTCTTATTGACTTTAAGATTTTAAAAAGTATTGTTTGTAATTCTCCACATAAAATGGGAAATTCCTTGAAGTTTACAACAAAGTAACGTCCAATTAAATATCTAGATGCTAGGGATTATTATGAGTTCAAATTTCATTGATGACATGATAACATAGAGAAGAAGCATGTGCATCTTCGAGATTGAGAAGTTGTCAGCATATGATATACATAATCGTGTGTAGAGAAGGTAGAACATTATACCTAGCTTTGTTCCAACAAGAATAATTGGCACACCAGGAGCATAATGCCTCAATTCCGGAATCCACTGAAACATTGATAAACATAAGAAGACAAACATCAGGAGTCAGGACGTTGCAACTTGCAGTACGAACTCTAAAGGTATGATCTTACATATATTATTACTTAGATATCTTACTTTCTTTGAAACATTTTCGTAGCTGGCTTTGCTGATAAGTGAAAATGCAAGAAGAAAAACATCAGCCCCTCGATAGCTCAATGGCCTCAGTCTGTTGTAATCTTCCTGACCTGTCATTAAACAAACAAAAGATCAGAACAGGTTCACTGAACACTACATCAAATCAGGAGAGATGGGGAGCACCACAAACATACCAGCAGTATCCCACAATCCTAGATTAACTGTGCTCCCATCCACCACCACATTAGCGCTAAAATTGTCAAAAACTGTTGGAACATAATCCTGTTTAATGAGGAAGGAGAAAGATAATGTTACACCTTACAGAATAACAACACATCTCTAAAAGAAAGATGACAGCTTCTGGTTGACGCTAGAAAACATTATACTGTAGAACCCACAACAGCAATAAAGATGAATTTAAGTTTGGCATGTGGTTTCTCACTTTCTCCATTTGTGCAAAACAAACGAAATAACATAACTTTTGCGCAGAATTGACTCTCTTTTTTGAGATAAAAGACAGTCCCCCCACTAGAGACAATTAGGAAAGGTACGATAAAACACAGAATTTCAGAAATTTAAAGAACAGAACAAATTAGAATAATTTGCTACAGAATCTCATTGCAAGAGCACGAGATTCTCATCAATTAAACTAGTATCCCAAATCTCCCATCAAAGAAGAAACCATCTCCAAGAAGATTGCCTCTATCAATTCATATACATTAAAACTACCATCTGAACATACTTCCACACTCCAGACCTACCTCGTTCCACCGCCTAGAAATAAAGGGGAAAAACTAGAAAAGCTACTCCAACTATTCTGAAATTGTTTATATCTTCAGATTGCAATAGTAACAGGCAAAAAGACAATTTGACAGCAAGGCAAGCTTAATTTGCAAGCTGGGAAAAAGTAAGGTACACTACTCTTTCACAAAACAAGACACTTTTTGTGCTCTGCTTCTGCTCAAGCCTCAAAGTGATTAACAAATCCAGATAAGACTCCCCTACGGGAAATGTATGAAGGAGTCACAGATTAGAGAAAACAGTGAGCTATCGAGCAGCTATGCCACAGATCCGCAGTACAAAAGACTATAAGGGTCAAGTTGAAGCAAACTTGAGAGTGGTCCTCCACTGGATCATTTGTCTCTATTGTCTTAATGCAACAAACGACTTGAAACCATCTAAAAACAATAGATAGGATGATTCCACTAGAATCATCATTGCGAATAAGCAACCAAGGATCTTTATTGTTTACCACATAAACATTCATATTGATCACCATGAACACCAATGAAAAATGAATAGCCAAACTTCTACAGACTACATCTTGATTCTATTCTATATCCCCAATGAGAGAAACCACAGGCAGCCACAACTTCTGCAAAATTTGAACAATACACCCAAGTAACTCATGAGTAATAAGGATCAAACTATCAAGGTTTTAGGGTTTCAAACAAAGTCAAGAACACCCAAAAAAAGACCATCCATTTTTACTCTTAATCACCTACTAGCTGTAGTTCCTTATATAGCAAGTCATCCACCCTCAAACCTCTCCAAAATTAAGGTTTTCATCAAAGAAATCAAAGCACAACCCATAAACACAGAGAATCCCATCAGAATCAACTACCACAAGGGTGAGTCAACTATTAGATATGTTTCAGCAAACTAAAACATTAAACTTCGCTGCAAATCAACCACCAGCAAAGCAACATTGCAAATTTGCAATTGAGGAAATTTGTGTTTTTCCAACAAAAACCATGAAGGAAAAACCATTAAAAAAAAAAAACCATATAAGAAAATGAAACCCACATAAGAAAAAATAGAAAAAAAAAAAAATGAAACCCGTATAAGAAAAAACCAAAAAAAGTGAAACCCATATAAGAAAAAACCAAAAAAAAAAAAAAAAAAAAAATGAAACACATATAAGAAAAAAAAACCAAAAAAGTTAGAGACCCATATAAGAAAAAGCCAAAATAAATGAAACCCAGGAGCTCAAAATGCAACTTAAGAAGAAATTATTTTTCTTTATAAAACTTGTAAAAAATTTCTAATATTGGAGATAAAAAATAAAGAGGAAAATTAGTAGGAGATAGAAAGTAAAACTCACAGTAGGAAAAGTGTTGCTGGTGTAAGAGATGAGCATACAAGTTTTTCCGACGGCTCCATCGCCGACGGTAACACACTTTATAAACCTAGAAGCGCTCATTGTATCACCGGCGCCGGAGAACAAAAACGGCGTCGTATAGTTCCTATTGTTGCCACTTCTTCTGCAAAAAATTAAGCTTCTTCTTCCAACTTCCAAGTGCTTTTTAATTTGGTGGGTACTTTGCTTCAGTTTATCTTCAAATCTAAACACATTTCAAACAACCCAACAAAAAAAGCTTGAAAATTGGTCAAAAGTGAAGAAGAAAAGTGTGAATTAAGTAGTAGTAGTAGTTACATTTGAAGAGAGAGAAATAAAAGAGTTACCTTGGAAGTTTGGAGCCTTTGAACTTTGGAGGGTGGTGGATTGGGGGAAGTATTGAAGAAGAAGACAGATATTGACAACTTTAAAAACAAAGAGAAAAAGATGGAAACTTTTTTTTTTTGTGTGTGTTTTTTGTTTGTGAGGTCTTCAAATGTTGGACCCAACCCAACTCAACTCACCCACCTATAAAGCCACCCACTCCAATTATATAACAACTTGAACCAACCCATTTTCATGAATTTTGAATTTGAAATTTTGTCATAAAATATGTAATAAAGTGTTTGCTTTTGTTTTCAAAAACTTGAGATGGAACGTTGGTTTTTTTGGGGGGGACATCTATGAAATCTTATTCCACTTTCACCAATGAAATATGTCATGATTTAAGATGGATATGTTATACTCCATTTATGAATTAAAGTAAAAGCACATGCATTGAAGATAAAAAAAATCATAACATGTAGTGATATCTTGAATTTAGAGATTAATTTTTCATAATTTTAAAAATATATACAAAATATATTAATGGTAGATATATATGAGTGAGTGTGAAAAACACGTGTGTAAAGTAAAAGTTTTAAATAGATAGTTAGAAACTGAGAGATAAAGACGTAAATGTAAATGACATTTTATCATTTGTCATGGGTGACTATTTTTGATAATTTATCAAAATTAAGTTTGTTAGCGTCTAAACAAGTTGTGGCAATTTGATATTCTAAAAGTGATCGAGTATGTTGGTCGGATAAGAAAAAAAAGGATAACAAATATGTAGTATCTTTATAAAAAAAAAAGGGAGGTAATTACTTTCTCTTGGAAAATAGAGTACAAATACTGTGGTAATAGGTTATTATATCGTATTTGTTATCTTAATAATGTTAAAATTTAGGGAACATGAATTCAAATTTATGTACTCAACCTTTTATGTATCATATGTTTATCATTAATCTTTATTTGTTGATGTATTAGCATTATAGCCTATCAAATTCGAATTCAAAATTAAAATACATATGAAATTCAATCCATATATTCTCAGACATATGATTTGACTTATCGGGTAGTGTATCATTAATCTTTATTTGTTGATGTATTAGCATTATAGTCTTATCATTTTCCGATTCAAAATAAATATACATTTGAAATCCAGTCCATATATTGTCAGACATATTATTTGACTCATAGAGTAGTTATATGGTTAACAAAGTGAATATGAGTGTGGGATAGCTTATATCTTAACAAAATACTGTGCAAAAATGTTTATATAGTGTTTTTATATTGTTAGCTCTTAAATTTTGTATATAAGCACAAATACATTTATCAAATAGAATCGATTTGAGACTTTATCACAACCCGACTCTACTAATATTCAAATATCAAGTATCCATCTTGTATTATTGTCTAAGTCTAACTTATTGTATATGACACTTAAGACCAAATTTAACATCTTCCAAATTTCTATATGCATCCTCCTACCATATACACCTAAGCTTAAAAAGTCATTTGTGTGCAAAAATTATAATAATACCTAATGCTTTAGAGTCAACCAAACACATATGACATATCATGCATAGCGTGGTTCAAGAATCAAGACTACAAGTAGTCTTTAATGTTAAGATTAGATGGAAAGTAACAACTAACATGAATAATGGAGTATTAATCAAGAAATATTACATTCATTACTTACCAATACAAGTCGTAACAAGAAAAAAATCTACTGAGATGATAGATTTGTGGTGGTAGTTGATGATAACTAATACTACTATAGTATAATATGCTTGTTTATGAAGCAAAGTGTAATGAATTGCAAAATGCAAAAAGGATGCGGAATCTTGACTTTTAAGGACCCCTAATGAAGTTAAACAAATTTATAGTCTGATTAGTCACATGTATGAATATAGGTTAGTCTTAGGTATCGGATTGATCATAACAAATTTGCATAACTAAATTAATATTAGGTCAGCGACATGATAACTTAAGCTGTCATACTAGATTATAATTTCATAGTTTATGCATTGCTGCCACCTCCTACTAGTGGAGCACTGGAGCTAGCTGCTAGAGGAATAAAATTGATTTTCAGGACTCAGGAGCACAAAGCTCTATGACTTTGAAATTAAAACTTACTAACTTTGATGATAAATTTGTTAAGAAATATGCCATTATACTAATGTGGCAAATTATAAGCAACATATCTAGATCTATCTTAGAAAATATAGTATTTTCTAGAAGTGATCGTGGGTCGAGTCTTTAAAAAATTGTCCATTTGGACCGGGCTAAAAATCGAGCCAAAATTTTGTGCCCAAAACTCACTATTTCGAGATGAAATGAGCGGTCTTTTCGGGTCAAAATCAAACCCAACCAAAAAAATAGATTAAAAAATCATTTTTGATTTGCCCAAAGCAAAAAAATCGGGTCGGGCCCGACCACAGGCCAAAAAAATTCTGCCCAAAATCCGCCTAAGAATCAGGCCAGGCCAGGCTGAGTTGATGAGCTCTAGTATTTTCCTATTCCATGACATAATGATAAACATTAATGATGAAAGTTAACAAAGATTACAATTCCCCTCAAAAAAAAAAACAAAAACAAAGATCATAATAGTATCAATCTACAAAGATATGAACATTTTTTTTGTGAGGATGACGAGTAGAAATAATACCCCTAGTTAAATGAGGAAAAAAAGAATAATCATGAGATTAGCAATACTTCCTCCAAACGGTAGATGCAAATTAGCTTAATTGGTAATTTACGGAGATGGTAATTAAGACCCATGAACAAATTTCATCGCATTTCCCTCTGATTGTAGTTTGTGAATGAAGTACTATGTAGCTGATTCCTTTGCTTTACATTTCCCCCAAAGTCCACAGTTCATCTTCAAGCTTCGTACACTGCACATTTCAGATCAATTTTCTACTGATTGCTGAATAGTACTCTCAATCTGACACATCAATGCCTAATGCCTTTAAATTTTCGAGCATTCATCTTATTCAATTCCTTTAGATCTTACAATGCAGAAGTTTTGGGTGCAGCTCTGCCAACTGTTACAATGCAAAACAATCATCATCTGAGCTGACATAATCCAATTCTATCATCTTCTTTGTTGTTTCCTTAAGATTTTGAGATGGAACTTGCTTCGACTCCGTTCTTACTCTCTTTGGATCTGGTACCTGATTTTTTTGTGTGACGGATGAGCCTGATCTGAAATGTGAGGAACACCATATAGATCAGCTGTATGAAGAAAAGCCAGAATTATATTCAATTTAACAAGTCAGATAATTTTCAGTACCTTTTTATTGAGCCACTCTTCACTTGGTTTTTCTGGGCATGTTCATCTTTTGCTGTTGTTGTGCTCCTACTGACTGCAAGTGCAAGAGAAAGTTAAGCAAACTAAGAAAAAAGTTGTAGATATGCGGATCATACTTTCTAGTATGAGAATAATTAGGAAGAATTCAAGACCTGTAATCTCATTGAGAAATCTTATCCCTTGAGAGTGTGAGTTTGTAGTCACATGACCTGCATTGCTGTTGAATTAAAGAGTTCCAGATGTTATTAAGTTACCAGCAGTAGCACTGAGAAGTTGGTTTTCATGGGCATAATACTAAGCGCATTTTGTGGAGAGCTAACAATCTATAACATGACACGACCACACAATGAAATTGGAGTATCGGACACACCACAAACATGAAGTTATTCAGAGAAACATGAATCTAACTCCATACTAAAACGAAACCAACCCAATCAATTCAATTCTATAGAATTGTTAAAATATGCAATTATCATACATGTTATATCATTTTGATACATTTTCAAAAACAACCTGAAATCAACACAAGACCAGACACGAACACGACCCATGCATTTATCCGAATTACCAGCTCTAATTGAGATCAGTGCGACTTTTTGCATAATTCGCTGTTATTGAACTTCAGCAACTCCTTGAGCAACACTATTGCTCAAGATTTTTCTTTTTTCCCCGGTTACTGCTCATTATGCAGAAATATCAAGTGTTGAATATCACTTGTGATTTTCACAGATGATGGCGCAGAGAGATTAATAAAATAGCAACATGTGTTAGGCCCAGAAATTTTCACTAAAATACTAGGATAATGCAAAAAAAACATTTAGAGGGAAAATAAAATTTGGCCAACATTTATACCTCAGGGCTTTCTTCAATCCTTCAACAGACAACACTTTTTGAGGCTTTTTAGACCTCATTGCATTTGCTCTGTCTCCCAAAGGATCAACCATATAAATTCCTTCTGGCTGACGTGGATTCCTAAAAGCTGTTCTTATATTCCTGAAAGAAAAAGAAAGAACTTATTAGCACCGATTACAAGCAATGGCAGATTGATTAAACTACTTCGTGCCTTTGCAATCCTATATGTAGAGTAAAATACAGGTTTCAATCAGACAAAAAGAGGGGGAATTGAGGTAGGGTTCTTTGCTAGCCTAGCTGATATCATTTGACAGAGGATATTTTGCATTGTTCAACAAAACTCCTTTATCAAACTACTTAACTAATCACTACACTATATAAAGCGATAAG
Organism: Beta vulgaris subsp. vulgaris; assembly: GCF_026745355.1. NCBI lineage: Eukaryota > Viridiplantae > Streptophyta > Magnoliopsida > Caryophyllales > Amaranthaceae > Beta > Beta vulgaris. Next base: position 43,771,921 of record NC_079210.1, read on the forward strand.
GGTTATTCTCCCACAAAGACTCGGGTAATATCCAACAAATAATAATTACAATAAGCTAGGTCAAAGCATTCAATGCGGGGATTGTCAACTACCAACATGCAACATAAAACTAACTAAATTGTGCTAGTAAGTAACAAATAAAATTAACTAATTCATGTTCAAGCAATCAAGCAAATGTAACCATGTGAAGACGATCAAGCAACTGATGAAGCTAGGAAGGTAACTGACTCATTCTCTTTCAAGGGTGCATAATTAAAACCGCATGACTGAGCCACTTTCATGGTCTCAAACATGCAACAAGGGAAAAGCACCATAATGCTTTACTTAGTTTAATGGTTGTTAGGGAGTTTCATCAAAGAGTTTGGGTTAACAACATAAATAAGAACATTTATCAATCACTCGATGTTCAAATCATATGATTGATCGGGGCCAACAAGTTTTCTGCTGTCATGCTTATATCCAAAGAGGAATTTCAGCATTAAGCCAAATGAACAAAGTATACGAATTTGGTGAGAGGAAACATTTCCCTGGAAAGAAAATGGGAAGATAATATTTCCAGGGGTGGAAAATTATACCAAGGATGGAAAATATTTTATTTCTCTATAGGAAGAAAAGTTCCATTTTCTCCCTATTCCCTAACTTCCCTTTCTCCCACCCATCATCAATTTTTTTAGAATTTTCTTTTGTCTCTAACTTTTCATATATTGAACCAAAGAAAAGAAAATATTTTTTTTCTTGGAAAAAAGAAAAAGGTTTTCTGTCCAACCAAACAAGCCTAAAGTGTAAAAAAGAAAGAATTATAGGAAATACATCTTCCCAAGTGAAGAATGGAAAAGCTCTTATGCTATATGGGCAGGAAGAAGCTTACCCTCCTTTGAGCTCAGAACGTGTGACAGTGTATTTCTCCGAAGTTTTCTGCATGAAGAGTTTCATAGTTGGAATTAATGTCTATCAAAAAAAATATTCCGAAGTCCATATGATAAAACATACTCCTTACCACCCTATGGAAGCTGCAGTATATCCCAAGACGTCTGAAACGATAAAACAAACAAATATTAGTGTCGGGATCCTTACCACTAATTAACAATATAGATGCATCAAACAAACAAAAAACCAGGAACTTATGCCTTTGTTAGACTACAGAAGTTAAACATATCAGCCAATGGCAAAAGTGACCAAAGAGTGGAGTTTCGCTTGAGAAGATGCAAAAGGAAAGGACTTCATATATCACAGTAACAAGTTTTAGACATATCAATTTCTTCTACATCATTAGTAAAGTCAAGTTGATACATTTAGCCTTCAAACTATCAGGAGAATCGATTCCATAATGGTAATCAGAAACAAATACAAGACAATGTACTCTCATAAGAGAACACGGGAGTAAGAGATTCCAAATGCCCTGCATTTGTTTATATGGGAATTCATTGCATAGTTCAATCAGTGTGTTAGCATCTTAGTCAGTGTACGAATATAATTCATCAGCAGCTATGCAAGCCAGAACTTTTGTCTGTAAAAATTAGGTGAAACTACAGTCAAGAATTCGGAAAATCAAATCTGCCAAATATAACCTTCATACTCTGGACCAGATATGAGAAAAAATAAGAAGTAATGAAATCCAAACATTGCAGCATTCACTATAAAATCATAAATAAATGTCAACTATCCAAACTCCAACATACACCACAGATTATAGGCCATTCTATTCGTATGATCCTTCAATATAAATGTCACAGCCAATTTGCAGCAATCACTTAATATCATAAACCAAAACCAATTATCCCAATTACCAGCTCCTATTTTGTAGACTATAGGCCATCCATATCAAACATGATAGAGAACAGCTAAACATCACAATTAGTCATTGGCGTAGCAGAGGCAACATACTTGTTTACAACAATACTACAAGGAAGACCATCTTTCCTCCGTCCTTTGCAAACTCCATAATCAACAGAAGTACCAATCTTCAAGATTTGATTTGCATTAAAAACACTCAATTGGAAACCTGAACCCTACAAACAAACGAGCATTCAAGCAAACTTATATACTATTCAATTCACAATTAAAGAAGCTATTCCAATAGCATATGAAGACTTCATACAGAAGCTTCTTTGCGAACATTCGCGTTGAAGAAGGCAAAAACAGTTGAAGCTGGTTCTTTACTGTGCTGCTTGTAAGCATCACCAAACAAGAAAATTGTTATGAGCTGCCCATCCAAACACCCAACCTTCCATATGCAATAACCTTTCCCGGTAGTGCTTGTTTTTTTAGTTCCTTTCTCAGTTAGAACCCCAACAGTTGCCCAACAACCTGATAGAGTCTCCCCTCTTATCAGATTCCTATCAACACATCATAAAAAACCAAAGTCAGCAGCTTTTTCAGACGCAGTAATACCTCAATCATTCTCTAGTTACAGGGATTACTTTATGGAAGACAGTCGGACAAAGCGAATATCCGAAAACTGGTTGCTAAGCTCTGCTGATGAAACTACTTGATTCCTGTAGCCCAAAAAAAGGGTCCATTTATATTCAAAATTGATCCAAAACAATCAAAATACTTATTGGCATTCTCCAAAAAGCTTGACGACAAATACCGGATTCGAAGACCCGAAAACTTTTCAACATCAAGATCAGTTGAATTTTTTGAACGAATCGATTTGAGAGCTTTTTTAGCTGTTTCAACATCATAGTCCATACAATCCTCAACAGCAGTCCTGAAGGCGGACATGTCCACATTTCCACTTGGTCTTCGCATTTCATCATCTGATTGATAACCTGCACAAATTCAGCTGATTAAGAGAACCCCAAAATCAAATAAGAAAAATAACCCTAAATCAGTAACGCATGCCATGTGTTTGTATAAATGCGCAAATGAAATTTTGGCATAACATACTCAGATATTAAAAACCCATGTAATAAATGAAGAAATTAATAGGTTGAAATGAAGGGAAAATATAATCATATAGTGAGAAATTACCAGGGGAGTTGGGATGAGAAGGAGTAGGAGAAGAAGGAGGAGTTTCAAGAACACGGTCTTGAAGAGAGAGAAGAAGATCAAGGTCATCTTGGTGCTCCATTGAAATAGTTGTTAATGAAGCTTAAGAGATTCTGAAACAAAATGCTGGGAAAAATTGAAGGTGTTTGTAGTTCTTGCTTTTGAAGAAGGTCAATTTTGCACAAGTTGGAGGGAGAATTCATGTCTGGCGGGATTTTTGAAAACGATGAAAATCAGGACTTTTTTCATAAGATAAAAAAGGGAAATCAGGGCTTTTAACCTAAGTACTATGGATTACAATTGGGAGGGACGGGTGCGGAGGATGGTACCTCCACACCTGCACCCGCATAAAATTCCAATCCCTATTCTCGCCTCAACACTCATTGCGGGGAAATATTCCAGACACAGCCCCGTCCCATCAGATACATATTTATACCCATCCCCGTCCCACCACCCGCATGGGTACCCGCACCTGCTTCATACCTGCATAGTACCCACTTCATCCCCACCCCCACCACCTACATGAGTATCCGCACCCGCTTCGTACCTGCGTCATACCCACATATTTAAATTTTGCAAGATAAAATTATTAATAATATAAGTATATCAACAAAATTTTAATCATATATATATGTGGGGATGGCAGGAGTGGGGCGGGGCGGACGGGGATGGGGTGGGGATAGCATAAAATCCATACCCGCTCCACCACCCATTGCGGGTGGAATTTTAATCCCAATCCCCGCGGGTCTCCTACTTAACCCGCCCCATTGCCATCCCTACTAAGTACTATTGTAATTTGTAGTACCTGACAAGGGTACTAGAGGTATAAATTTGAATTTTTTTCGCAGATAATGTCAAAGGTAGTATTACTTAGGGGCGTTCAGAGTGCGGTTTGGATCCATACTAAACTGCAACCTAAATCATTTTTTGCGGTTTAGGTTGGTTTGCGGTTTGGGTCATGATTTCAAGAAAACCGCAGTTTGCGGTTTCAGTTGGGTTTTAATATTTGTAGACCAAAATCGCACTGCAAACAACAATTTTTATTTGTTTTGATTTTTTTAATTACACTTGACAATATAGCATACAAGTATACAACTAAGAAAAGAAGTTTGAGGTAAGGAACTTGGACACGTTTGATAAATTATCATCTATACTAAGACATTAAAAGGCGTGCGTAAACCAGGAACGGTGCCACGTTTCGCTCTCCCTAAAGAGTTTTAGTTCATGTAATCCATGTACAATAAAAAAAAAATAGAAATTGCATAGTATAGGTTTGGATCCCGTGACCTCAAGTTCATGTACTAAAGTTTTAACCACTAGACCAAGTTGTATTTAGTGCTATCATATCAAAGTACAATATTAATAAATGAAAATTTTCTTACGCGGGGCATAGCCCGGGCCTAATAACTTGTTTAAGGTTAATTATAAAGTCAACTTCACATTTATTTGGACTCTTTATCTTTATTAACATTTTTTTTACACTTAGATTACAAAATTAGTGTCACAAAGGAAAAAATGGTTAAACCGCAAACCAAACTACGCTGAACTGTTTTGCGCGGTTCGGTTTGGGTTGGTTTGGGCAAAAGTGTCGTGCAATTTGGGTTGGGAAAATGTCAAACTGTGTATTTTTGCGGTTTGGGTTGGGTTACATCCCAAACCGCACCAACCCAAATCGCGAATACCCCTAGTATTAATTCCTCATATGCGTCAAATATCAAATTATTTTCCCGCTTACCGTCCACGTAGGACAGCATTGCAGAAAAGAATATTGGCAAAGCAAACCGCTACCCATAGTAGCGGTTAACTTTAAGTTAAACCGCTATTCAAGGTGGTTGTTTATGAGGGAAAACCGATATGCCACCGCTAAATCGTCATTAAGAGAAACAAAGAAAATGTGCGGCATGCATGCAGGCGTTGTGCATCCCAAGCACGTGGCTGCACGACATGCAGTGAGCTTGCGCCCATTGCAGGCTTGCTGCACGCCGAGCAGCCACGTGCATGGACACACCGCGTCTGCTTGGCGTGCATTTTCTCATTTATAGTTGCATTGCTCATATACTGTAATGAACTACTATTTGACGTGGCGGTTTATAAGTGTGCCATATACCCTTGTCTTAGGGACACAATATAACCACTATTTGAAGTAGCGATCAACTTTGGTGAAACACTATTGGTATTTAATGCTACTTGTAGTAGAGGTTTTTTTATAAAAATCAAAAAATCTGGCATGTTGTCCTACGTGGACCGTATGCCCAAAATTAATTTGAACTTTGGCGCATAGAAGGAATTAATATTTCCTTTGACATTAGCTAGGGAAAAAAATCATATAAATTTGATGGATTGGACTTCCTGAAATCCGGTACAGAGTTTTGGAAATTGAAAAACTAAGTCTAAATCTGATTCCTTTTTTTAGTTCAATTCAGTCGAGTCTAAAACTTAATCTTGATTACAGATCTAGTCCAATCTATTTCAAATTATATAATTATTTTCCCCATATTGGTTCAAATCGTTTTCTCAGGATTTAAATTTGAAAATTAAGCTCCTTATTGCAAAATTAGTTTTTGAGCAAAATGAAGTATGGATGTATTAAAATTAATAACAACGACATTCCATATAATGAGTAACTAAACCTATTTCGTAAGAGTTCTAGCACTAGTAGAATAATTTCTTATTGTTGCGGCTGAATTTTTGCGGTTTTACCCATACGCAACAATAAACCACGTCAAAAGTAAGGAAAAAAAATTGGAAATCAACCTATTATTGCGGTTCTGGGCGGAAACCGCAGCATAGATGTCAACGGAAATTTTTCAAAATTGTTTGACTAGTTTGATCAGATCTATGTTGCGGGTCTCACCCAGATCCGCAATAATAAATTAAAATATTGTATTTATTTATCAATTGTTGTGGTTTTTTTTGGAAGAATCTAAGAAACAAGTGCTTTAAGTGAAACATGTTGCTAGAGTTTTAAGCCCATCTTTCTCACGCCTCATTTCACTCATCTCTCTCACGCCTCATTTCAATCATCTATCTCCTCTCACTCTCAGTTCTCACGCCTTTTTCTCTCATCCTCTTCAAAATTTTCGCATCTTTCATCTTCTCACCTCCTCCTCATCTCTCATCTCCCATCTCCTCACCTCCTTATCTCTCATCTTCTTCAGGATCTTCGAACATCTCCTCATCTTCTTCAGAATATTCGCACCTCATCTTCTCTCAATTCCTTTGCATTTCCTCTCTCGCTGTGAAATCTGATCGTCGGCATCAAAGAAACGAGCAACCGGCATCTGCTCACTGGATGTCGACATCAAGTTAGAGTTTGTCACTGGGTTCGTCGGCATCAACCAAGCCAAACGAGGCATCTGCGCGCTGGGTTCGTCGGCATCAAGCAACCGGAATTATCGCTTTGGGTTTGTCGACATCAAAAACTCGAACAACCTTGCTTGGGTTCGTCGGCATCAAAAAATCAAACAACAAGTTACGCTTTGTATGGGTTGGGCTTCGTGGGTCGACCCACTTGAATCTTCTTGTTTTTTGGTTTTTTTGTTGGGGGGGGGGGGGGTTCTATGGTGTGCCCTTGTGTTATTTAAAATTTTTACGATGTACCCTCACTTTTTTTTCTCTCTCCATTGTACCCTCCTACTTTTTAAGCTATCTTTATGGTACCTTCCCGTTAAGTCAACATTAAGTTGACTGTTAGTTTTGTTAAATCCTAACAAATGGTGGAAACTTTTCCCACCAAAACACGTTGCAACAGTTCTATCTTCTTTAAATCTCTCGTATCTCTTTTATTTCTCTTTATATCATCTCTCTTTGAAATCTGCATCTTTCTTCTCCCTCTCTTCCATTACTGAATATGTCAAGTTATTATTCTTCTAAGTCCTCTACAATAGTTGTGAATAGAAATTCATAAGTCCTAGGTGCAACTGCTGCCTTGCAAAAATTGCAAAGCTACATATATCTGGGTCCCAAAGAAATCCGCGAAAGGCCTACTTCAAATGTGACTACTGTCAGTTCTTTCTATGGCTGAACAATAACAATGTTGTTGTGAGAGGAGAGACGCTTGAGAAGCTGTTGATGCATGGTGGTGATGAGCATGGTCCCATGCTTGAAGAAGAAGGTTTGTTGGAGATGAAGCACGAAATTACTGATTTGAAGGAGAGGGTTGAAGAACTTGTCAAATATTTGAAGGAGATGGTTAAAATTGGATAGTTTATGTATGTTTTTCTGCTTGCTATTGTGAAATTAGGGTGAAATTGTTAGTAAAAATGTAATGAGATATGAATATCCTACTCAGTTGGTGTAGTTGTTCGACAATGGATGGAACTTAGGGTTTTTGTAATTGCACTTTTTGGTGTAATGTTGAACTTTTGGTGAACTAATAAAAAATGGTTTTGCATTATCTCAATTTGCTCCTTAATAATTTCAAACTATGTCTGAAGTAAACTACAAAAGTCAGGTGCATAATTCATGTAATTCAAAGAGTTTTACAATTAGTGCAAATTGAACAAGTACCCAAAAACTAAACAAGCACCAATATACCTTACAAATAGTGCAATTTTCCAGATTACCCAAAAAACTGAACAAAAGTAAGAGTCATTTATATCTTAGGCTCAATTGTTCACAAAAAATACCACGACATTATAATTCTAAAAAAAACATTTGTTTACAATCTTCAAAGAAGGGCCATACGGTTCATAATCTTCCGCCTTTTAGCACTAATTCATCCAGTGCTACTTGTTGAAGCCGCCTTTTAGCACTAATCCTTTCAGTGCCACTTGTTGAAGGCTGACTAGAAGATCGTTGATGTTGCCGAGGAGGGTTGGCAGTTGTAGTAGGTTGGCTAGATGATGCAAAGTCAACTTGTCTTCTTGTTGCAGCTCTTCTTGTTGGTTGCTCTAAGTTTGTGCATGACTGATGGGTCATCAAATCAATGAGATTACAATCAACTTCTACTTGGCTGCTCTGACTTTGTCTTCTTTTTGAGGGTTGGCTACTGCCATCAGGTCTAGGTTGCACCCCACATCCTTGTTGCTCCCTTAGTTCCCTGTTTGTAGCTCCACCTTTGCAAGTCTTTTGAGTTATGGCCAAAGTCCTTGCATTTCTTGCATCGTACAGTGGTGCTCCTCTTCCCTTTCTTATGTTCTCCCTCATCTCTTCTCTTGTTCCTAGATGGTCTACTAATTCCTCTTTTCATGGTTGGGGGAATAAGTGTTGGTTCACCCAAATCTGGCCATTGCTCAGAACCAGGGATTGGTGAAATGTTGACATTATAAGCTGCTTTATACCTAGATACACTAAATTTATTAATATGACACATAGTCTAGTGGGTCTTTAGTAGCATCCAAGATGACTTTAATTTCATACTTACATGGAATACCACTACTTACCACCTTCCACAAGCACACTCCTTCCTATTCAATGACACGTGCAGATGAGCCCTCCCATCATGCACCTCATACTCTCCCCTCCTAGATGGATAGGCTTGGAAAGTCCTTGACTCTTTTGTCAAATATCTCACACTCTCTCTGATGTTAGGACATATACCTGATTCTGCCCATTGTTGAGATAAGTGTTGTCTAGCTAGTGGTATGCCTTACCATTGCAATCCTTCTCACACTTGTCACAATCAAAACCAAAGTAGTTTAGTGTTTAGATAATAAGGCATTGTACATTAGTAAAGATAGTCTAAATGCATATTAAGGAGGGTAGTTTAGTGTTTACCATATAATAATGTGAGGATAGGATTACACCTGTCTGCACCTATTGTGGATTTAAAACTCTCCACAAAATTGTTTGTCACTTCATCATTGCACAAAGTGGGATCAAACTTCCATTTGGTCCATTTGTCAAGTGGACCCATATCTTTAAACCACTTAACTGCTCCTAGTCCAACCACTTTTTGAATTTTTTACAAAGCTTTCTTGAATGAGTATTGAGAACATGACTTCACAACTGACCAAAAGAGCTTTTGCATCAAGATCACTGGAAAATCAGTCTTGAAAATTTTGCACAAGTGTCTTGCACAATATCTTCTAGGATCAATGCCCTATAATACACATTAATGTTACATAAATAAAAAAGGAATACCTAATAATTATAAAAACATTAAAAGTGGAGGGAATAAGGTTACCATTTGCCTATCTGACATAATGGTCCAGTCTGACCTTCCACTTGCAGTCAAGGTTGTCTTCAGATGATGGAAGAACCGACTCCATGATGTCTTGTTCTCATAATCTACCACAGCAACTGCTACAGGAAATATCACACGGTTCCATCCAATAAGACAGCAGATAACAAGATCCTCCAAAATTCCCTTTACGATGGGTGCCATCAACACCAACCAAACCCCTACAACCATCTATTAAGCCTTTAAACTGAGGATGGAAGCTAATGAAAATGGACTTGAACTGTAAAGGCTTTTTAGGCCTCTGTAATGTTGCCCAAGTACAAAAGGCAAATGAGTTTCAGTTGTTCATCTTAAGCAGCTCACAGTAGGTTGGTAGATTTGCGTAGGGATCATCATGACCCCCTTGGACGATGATTCTTATTTCCTTATCTTTCATTTTATAAAGTGTGGAAGTTGTCATTATCACACTATACCTATCCAAAAGCAACTCATTCATAGTTTTCCCTCTAAGGTTCATATTTGCTTTAATATCCTCCAATAATTTTCTAGCAGCCCATTCACAGTTTACCATAGGATTAGTAACTAAAGTCAAATCACAATTATGCATTTGCTTCATTGTTTTGATTATCGAAGTACACCCATCTGCTAGCCTAGCAACATGGATTCTCCACCCACACCTTTCATCAGCACAAACTGCTGTATACCTAAGCTCCTCTGACCTAATAACAACTAAGGCAAAACCTTCCTATACATAGTAGTCTCTCAGGGTGTCTTTGAAGTGTTCCTTGTCCACAAAAAGCATCAATGGTTTTAGAAAAATCTTCCCTATCTCAACATCATCATACATAACACCATTTTTGTATCTACTGAATATCCTCCTTTCAACATTCAATTGAGTTCCTAAATGCTCGCTCCACCATCAACAAAATTCCGGTGCAATAACTCATTAACATCCTCTTCCTCTAAAAAATCATCACCATCAACTTCTTGATTAGTCCCACCCTCTTCATCATTCACATCTTGCACCCACTCCTCTCCACTCTCACTACCACCCTCACCACTGATATTTGGTCCGTCCAAAGCTACAGACAGTGGCGGATTTAACGTGGGTTTAGTGGGTTCAACTGAACCCATGTTGGATCTTGAAAAAATCTACTTAAACTGGAAATAAGGGAAACCAAATAAAGCATAGTACTCACAAATCATTTCACTGAATAATATGTGGCACACTTGGTAAACAGCGTGTGATAACTTAGAGCTTTGCATTCGAGGGGTCTTCGCAGGTTCGATTACTGGTAGGAATAAGTTTTCTTTGATTGTGTTTCTTTTTTTTTCTTTTTTTTTTCTTTTAATCTTTTACTACCACAACTCATATTTCTTGGTTTCTTTTTATTTTTTTTTGAAGGGAAACGTGATTTCATTAATCCATGGACAGAGTGTCCATTAAAACATACGGCGCTACATCACTTGGGCAGTGAAATTCCCAACGTTGTTCAACACCAAACGGAACTATTCTAGCAAGATTATGGGCAACAAAATTCCCATCCCGCTTAACATGAGAAAAACTTACAGAAATGAAATCACGACAAATATAAAAAACATCCCCTAGGATCGCATCAAGATCGGAAAAGAACACCGCAACTCTTGATAATCGATTAGTCACCACTTGGGAATCCGACTCAAAAATCACCTCTTGCATTCCATGATTCTTAGCCAGGCGAGCAGCCATATAAACCGCTTTACATTCAGCAACCTCCACGGGCCAGTACGCCCTTACTCGTTTCACCGCCGAGAAGAGAACTTGTCCCTCCGCATCACGCGCCACCACACCGAGCCCTATCCAACCATCTGCGCCGAGGCTTGCATCGGAGTTGATCTTGACCACACCCCTAGGCGGAGCTGTCCAGCGGGACGAGCTAGCTCTCCCCTGCTTCATCGGCCCACCATATATGCGACGAGAATAGTCGCTAAATTCCTCCACCTGCCTTCGCACTCGCTGGCAGACTACTTCGAATGGGGTCAAGAGTTCTCAAACAGAAGGCTGAATCTGTTAGACCACAAGTTCCACATCAAGTAAAACCCACGCTGCACCTTTCCCTTTTCCATCATTCCCCATCTAACCATCGAATCGCACGTCCCTTCACCCTCAACCCCACACACCATCTCGCCACACTCTAGTGCCTCCCAAAATCGCCTAGCATATGGGCAATGAAACAACACATGCTGGGCTGTCTCCACCTCATCCACACACCGCGGGCAACTGCTTTCTTCGACCAAGTGGCGCTCCCTAAGGACTGCTCTCACAGGGAGTGAGTTTGTTGTGACACGCCATAAGAATTGGCGCACCTTTGATGATACTTCCATGCTCCACAAAATTCCCCAAGCCTTATGAAGATCATCTAAATTTCCTCCTTTCCCGAGCATGTAAGCGGTTTTCACAGAGTAGATGCCGTCTTTTGAGTAAGCCCACATCAATGTGTCTTGTAAAACTCTGGAACTCAGTGGAATAGCTAGGATACATCGCTGGTCACGAGCCACAAAGTTGCTCTCTATCACATCAGTTTTCCATTCCAACCCATTATCTGTTATTAGATCACTAACAACGTTCAAATTTGCCACCTTCTCACTCATTAGAAATCTCCCTTCTTCATCCCCAACCCATGGATCACTCCAAATATCAATCGATTTCCCATCTCCCACCTTCCACATCATACCTTCCTTTACAAGACTTTTAGCACTCCAGATACTCCGCCACGAATAGCTATTCGAATATCCTAACCGAGCCTGAAAAATGTCGCCTTGTGGATAGTATTTTGCACTCATAACACGACTCAAAAGGGAATTTTTGTATTGCAGTAGGCGCCAGACTTGTTTCCCCAGTAAAGCATCATTAAAGACTCTGAGATCCTTGAAGCCCATACCACCCATACATTTAGGCCTACACATTTTCTCAGCTCAACCAATGCATTTTCCGTTCATCTCCCTTGCCACCAGCCAAAACCGCGCCATTGTCGAATGAACTTTGTGGATAATTTCTATTGGAATTTTATAAACCCCCATGAGATACGTTGGCAATGCTTGAATCACAGCTTTGATAAGCACCTCCTTTCCTGCTTTAGACAACAACTTTTCCTTCCAACCTCTCAGTTTCTTCCACATTCTATCCAAAAGATCCCTGAAAATTACTTTTTTCGAGCCGCTACAGATGGTCGGGATACCAAGATACTTCTGGTGTCTGTCAACTTGCCGTATATGGAGTAGATCAATCAATTCTTCTTTTTTCTCAGCTCTAATCCCTTTACTAAAAGACACTTCCGACTTTTCATAGTTAATTTTCTGCCCAGATTCTGCTTCATACTTGTTGAGAATATCAACTATAATACCGCATTCCTGTCGGGTAGCCCTCGTAAAAAGGAGGCTGTCATCTGCAAAAAGAAGGTGAGATATTTCTAAACCATTCCGGCTAGATTTAGCTCCATGAAGCTCCCTAATATTAACCTTCTGCTGTATCATTTGAGAAAAGGCATCAGCAATAAGGATAAATAAAAAGGGGGACAAAGGGTCTCCTTGACGAAGGCCCCTAGTAGGACAAACCGAACCACAGACTCTGCCATTGATGATGAAGGAATACTGCACTGACGACACACAACTCATTACCAAATTCACCCATCTGCCATCAAAACCCATCGTTAATAAAAGCTTACGCAGAAAACCCCATTCCACACGATCGTAGGCTTTACTCATATCCAACTTCATCGCCACTAAACCTTTCCTGCTATTATTCCTCTTTTTCATTGTGTGAAAAATTTCCAGCGCTATCAGGGAGTTATCAGAAATCAGTCTCCCAGGAACAAAGGCACTCTGGTTCTCAGTAACAATTGCAGGGAGAAATTGTTTAAGCCTAAGCACAATAGCTTTAGAAGCTATTTTATACAACACATTACACAAACTGATCGGTCTGTATTCAGAAACAGACTCAGGGGATTTTACTTTTGGAATTAGAGCAATATTGGTACAATTAACATTACCAGAGCAGGAATAATTATGCAGAATATGGCTCACAAAATTAAAAACCTCATCACCAATAATGTGCCAGAACCTCTGATAAAATATAGCATGCATACCGTCAGGGCCAGGAGCCTTGCAGGGGTGCATCTCACTCAAAGCCGCGAAAATCTCCTCTTTAGTATAGGGTCGGAACAGCAAATCATTATATTCTTGGGTGATCGACCTCCGAACATGCTGCAAAACCTCCTGTAAACAGTCTGTAAAAGGCAACGTCGAGGTAAAAATGGAGTCAAAATAGTGTTCCACTTCCACCTCGATCTTCCCACTCTCCATCTGCCAACCCCCAAATCTATCACGAATGCCGTGGATATGATTTCTCTTCTTTCTCTGCGAGGCTTTATGGTGAAAATATGAAGTGTTGCTATCCCCGTCTTTAACCTCAGCGACCCGGCTACGTAGGTACCAGTATGCCTCATTTTTTGCGTGCAAAGAGTCAAGCTCCCTCTCCAGCGCCGAACATTCCTGACAACTCTCTTCCGTTACCGGTTTTCTCTGCGCCATATGCAACCGTTTTTCCATGTTTCCGATTTGTTTGCCCAAGTTACCAAAGCCCTTTTTACTCCAAGCTTGAAGCTTTCGAGCCATTTCGCCTAATCTGTCCGTGATCACCCCACCAGATGACTTAGCCCATGCACCCCGCACTACCTCTTCACAAGAAGCATCAAGTAGCCAGCTTGTTTCGAACCGGAAACCAGTGCGTCCCCTGTTATTTTGCCGACTCACTTCCCCTCTCAACACGACAGCAGAATGATCGGAGCCATATCTCAATGTGTGATCGATATATGCCTGAGGAAATAATTGCATCCACGAATGAGATACCACAAACCGATCCAATCGTTCCCTGATACGAGTCTCCGGACTCTTCCCCCTCTCCCAAGTATACCATTGTCCAACAAACCTCAAATCCCCTAGACTACACCGGGAAAGAACCTCACGAAACCCCTCCATAGCACGTCTCTCTCTGGAAGCTCCCCCTTCCTTCTCGTCATAACTGAGAATTTCGTTAAAGTCACCCCCAAAAACAATAGGACCCTCGAAATCTGCACAGATAGAACTAATTAAGTCCCACATCTTATATTTATTTTTTTCTTCAGGCCATCCATAAATACCCACAAAACGCCAATTCACATTTCCCCGACTCTCCACATCACCGCAAATATGATTTTGAGAGAACGACACAACCGAAAAAGAAATCTTCTCACCCTTCCAAAACAAACACAAACCACCAGCTCTACCTACACTTGAAACACCTATAACATTTGAAAAACCCAACACTTCCTTTTTCTGCTCCACTACAGCCTTAGTCACCTTTGTTTCCGACACAAAGAGTATGTCGGGGGTATTAGAAGAACACAGCCTTTTCATTTGTCGAACTGTCCAAGGGTTACCCATACCCTGACAATTCCAGCATATTATATTCATAATGCCCGGCGGGGTTGGCTATGTCCAACCTCCGCCTCGACAACTCCAAAGTCATTGCCATCAATATTAGTCCCTGTCACTTTCTGTTTTTTACTGCCATTCTCAACTAAGTCAACATCATCATCAACTACCATATTATCCACAAGTTTGCGTTTTTCCCCAACATCCAAATCATTAAAAACATCAAACCTTACATCCACATTTAAGTCACCTACTGCTTTTGGGGAATGATGCTTTAATTTAGTTTTCTTAAACTTTTTTGCAATTTTACCTGAACCTGCTTCAAAGAAAAAGGGGTTGGACTTACCACTCGTGATAGGCTGAACATGCATGGTAGTCCCTTGCAGCTCCCCATGCACACGTTGAGGGGATACCCACGCTATCTCCTTGGACCCTTCACTATTTTCGCTCAACTTCACCTGCTCTCGCTCATGTGGTTGGTGGGAAAGAATTGGAGCCTCCTTCTCGCTCGTCTCTTCCTCAATATCCGAGCCTTATGGTATCGCCCCCAAGTCATCTTTCCCCCCTTTGGTTTTAACTTCCAACTCAGAATCTGTCCCAAGAAAATCAAGAACCCGAGCCCCCTTCAAGAAAGCCTTAGCCTCCTCCTCGATCTTCTGACGACCACGTCGAGGCGAAGCTCGAATCCACGACCCCCATTGCTTCTCATCCTCCTTGTTTTCCCCCGAATCCTTCAAACAATCTCTCTCGATATGACCTATCACACCACACATATAGCAGAATGTGGGTAATCTTTCATATTTTATCTCAATAAGGGCCGAGGACCCTCCCTTCAAAGATACTCGCTGCACTCTTCGAAGGGGCTTGGTAACATCCAGCAAGATGCGCAATCGAGCCGATTTATCCCATATTATTCCATCAGAATCCATCTCTAAAACCTGCCCAAGACTACCACCGATCAGCCGAATATGAGCCTCCGACCTGCTCCGCAGCGGCAGATTGTATAGGCGCACCCAGAAGGGACAAAATTTCATAACAATATTTGATGGTTGCACATCCTCGTCAATCTCCTGTAGCATGACCAGGTTCTGATCAAAGGACCACAGACGACCCGCTAAAACCTTTTCTTTATCCCGTTTACACGCAAATTGAACGACGAAAAAATCATTTTCAATTGATCGGAAAAGGGCACGTTTAGAAATCGCCCATATCTGATTAAGGGTCCTCTTCAAAGCTTCGAAATTATGGGAACGACAGGTTAAAATCTTCCCCACCAAGGCTAAAGATAAGTCCTGTTCGTATTCACTCTCCGGAACTTCGTCTAGGGCAATAACCTGATCTTCCTCCTCCGTTATTTTAAGGTTTGAAACCTTCGCTGCTATGTCATCATCCATCACCAAATCCCGACCAATCCCACTAGGGATCAGAATTCTCGAACGATCGAGCCCTAGATGTGGAAAACCATATTTCTTGGTTTCTCTTTTCCTTTTCTTTTTTATTTTTTTTTATCTTTCCTTTAATTGTTTTAGCTCTCGTTTTTTTATTTATAAATCTCTTCCTCCCACCAAGTACTAATGCAATAATATACTTCCTCCATTTCTAATTAATTGCAACTTTTAACATTTTGCATTATTTACTTGCTTTCATTTGACTATTTTTGGTGATTTATATATAAGTCAAATATAGTCATGTGAGCTTGTTACATTTGTCTCAATTTATATTTCACCAATATCTAATTTTTATAATTTTACATATTTAATTTATAACTAGAGATATGAAAGGTTAGAGTTATGGATTGGAAAACGTTAAATTTCAAAAGATGCAAGTAAAAGAAATTGGAGAAGTAATAATTAGCATTGTGTATATTACATCAGGTGCACAATAAATTTATTGTAAAACTATTTAAATTTTGGCCAAAATGAGTCATATTTAAAGTCAAGATCATCACTTTAGATTCCATATTCATTCTAGTTGATAATATTTCTTATTTTTACATCGTTTCATATCATAGATAGTTTTAAAATTTAAATTGATAGGTTGATCTAATGAAAAATGTCTTGAATGTCTTAATAATTAATAGTGTGTAATTTGTTTTATAATAAACTGATAGTCTTTTTTTAAGTAGAGCATGGCCAAACCCCCTAGTCTTTTGTTAGTACAAGTATTTAATTAGTTATTTTTCTAACGATATAATTAAGGATGAAAGTTTTGTTTTTTTAATAAAAAATGTAACTGTCAATGAAAGATATATACTATGAAATTTATGTTCGAACAACTCTGAACCCACGTGGTTCAATTTTTGGATCCGCCACCGGCTACAAATTTCCTCCTACATCTCCTAGTCCTAGCTACTTCAACATTAACATCAACATTGACACTAGTGGAGGCAGATTTAGGAACCCAAATACCCTTTTTCTTAGCTGTGGTCCTAGCCATCTTTTTCCCATGAGAAAAGGCTGTAACAGTATTGAGTTGTGTGCTTTCCTCTATAGTATTGGAAGGTGGTGGATTGGGCTCATTTTGGTCATGGGTCGGTGGATAATTAGGTTCGTTTTGGTCCTGGGTCAGTGGGGACGGGGTTCAGGTTCATTTGGGGCTGGGATGATGGTGGGAAATTTACAGTAGTTTGGGCCTGGAAGGATGGTGGACTGAGGTAAATTTGGGGTTGGAAAGATGGTTGTGAGTTTAGGTGAATTTGTGGCTGGGAGAATGGTTGGGAGTTTAGGTGAATTTGGGCCTATGAGGATGGTGAACTACGGAATAGTAGTTCAGGGAATCTTGGGCTTCTCCTTAGTGTAGGACTTGTAATTAGGGGGAGTCGGATTTGTTGGACAAAATCAAGTTGGGTCAATTGAGGTGAGTTTGGCTTGACTGATAATTAATAGTAAAGGCTAGGTCTGGGTTAAGTGTAGTTGTCTTAGGTTCAATTATGTTGGGCCTTTTTTTTTCTTCTAAGCCTCAAGTTTTGGACTAAAGGTCTTTGATGAGCCTCCTGATGGCTTGCCTAGGGTTTGTACTTTTTTAGGTTTGGGTTGGCTCTCATACTTAACCCTTTGTGCTAACTTTCAGATGAAATCGGGTTCTTCTAAACTATCAACCCATACATCAATTTTTTTGCTGCCCAACACCTCAAACATTGTCATCATGCTGCCATCATCAACAAGTTCATAAGTTGTACCCCCATTTTTATACTTAAGCACAGGGTATGAGGGAAGCTCAAAATCATTCTTCTCAAATAATTCATACATGTCATACAGAAGATCCATCAACAAGCATAAATCCAGAGCATCAATTCCTAATTCTACCACATTTCCTAGATAATGAATTCTCAAAATTCTCTCAGCCATTTTCTGCAACGTTACACAACAACACACACGCAAAACTCATTTTCAGTTCCTAGGCTAAACAAACAAACCCTAAACACAACACTATAGCAAATTATCACATACAAAAAAGAAAGATGAAATTTTTAAGCTTCAAAATTACCTAAAATTTGAGAATTACACCAGCGTAACAATTGATTATCCTTCTCCCTGCTCTTCCTTTCTTCAATTAGGTGCAACAATTCTCTTTCTTCGCTTCATGCAAGTCTGCAATTTGTTCTTCACTTAAACGCACAAATTCTGGGAAAAAAATTTGGTTTTGGAATCAAAGGATGGATTTTGGTTTTTGATGCTAATAAGAGGTTTTTAGTGTGTCGTTAAGGCACCAAAAATCGCTTTTAAAACAATACTTATAAAACCTAACAAGCAATTACTAAGAAAATAGTAAGGGCAAGTCAAGGGTCGATCGATCCACTGGGAAAATGGGATTAATTAAAGTCTATCAAGTCTAAATTACCTAATTGAAGGGTACTTGGGGGTTTGAAAAGGTTTGGTGACAACTATGACTAGCTAATAACAAGAACAAGCAAATAACACGAGTTAAAATATCAGATAGGAAGACACTAGAGTTAAGGTTACTAGTATGAATAAGACAATGAATGTTAATGCGATTGTGAAGTAACAGAGATGATTATGCAAGGTTTAGTTTCCCTCTAAAATACTCGAGTCCTCTCTCGAATGGTCCTCAAGAATAATTACTTAATCAATCAACTAAATCCTCTCTCGAATGGTCTTTAGTTAATTGATTAAGAGATTCAATAAATTCGAAAAACCCCTAATAAAGGATCTCCTTAATTTCTACCCAATATCTTGGTCTAAAAATTAAGTTGATTCTTGGGGATGATAAAAGAGTTCAAAATTCGATTTAAGAACATTTGAATTCAAAATACCAAAGTATAAATGTGATCAATATCTATCCTAAGGTCTCAAAACACCAAGATCAATGCATAAACTTCTTTAAAACATCACAATCACATCAACAAAACATTTAAACCCTAATCCATACTTTCACCCTAGTCCTAGATAAGAAACTACTCACTAATCATGAATTTAAGCAATTAAACAAGAAATTTATGACTAATCTAGGGCTAAACATGATTAAATGATAATTAATCTAATAAAAATAACAATTAGGAGACTATAAGAATGGAGAACTAATAGTAAGGAAGAACAAGAACAACCGTGAAAAGATGGAATAAAAATTGAAACTTTGAAATTAAATTAAATAAAAAGTACCTTCGAAGTTGTAGGAATCACAAACTATGATCTAGGAATCTCAAATCTTTGACAAAAATAATGTGTTTATCTCTCTAATATGAACCCTAACAATACTCTCTATATTCTAGAATAAAGCATAATCTTTTTCAAAAATAAAAACAAAACTATCGTTTTTGATGAAGGCTCGAATTTTTCTTTTCCGAAAACAAAGGGTGCGGGCGCACTTCACCCTTCTGCCTCAAAACCAAAATCATTCGTCAAATGGTGCGGGCGCACCAAAATAAGGTGCGGGAGCACCAAAACAGGTGCGTGCGCATCATTCTTTCTGATCTAGTCGAACAGTTCAACTTAAAATAAGATTAACTTCTTCGTTTTATATCCAAATCAAGGTTATGACCAGGTTTTGGAAAGATATTGAAACGAGCTTTCACCTCCAACTGGAATTACCTTCATCTGATTTGTGCTTTGAAAGTTATGTCCATTTGAAGTTCTCTATTCAAGATTCTATTGTGCAATGTGCTCCTTTGTGCGAGCGGACATGGGGAATGGTGCAAGCGCACCATTTCTCAATGTGTGCTTTGTTTTCATTGCTACCTTTTCCAACTCTACAAATCGTAGCCATCTTAGTAGTTTCACCCATATCAAGAACATGGCAAAACAAGGTGAAAGCAAATGTACTAGAAATTCGGTCAAAAATGACTGAGAATCCAGCAAAATGTCACTATGATCAAGTGAATGAAATAAAAGGAGAAAGGGAGAAGAAAGAGGGAAGAAAGGGGACAAAGAGGATCAAAATGAGCTAAAAAGAGTCCATAAAGTACGTTTAAACGCACTTATCATCAGATGCGTGTTTAGGAAGATGAATAGGCTGATAAGTAGGAGATCAGTTAATAAGGTTTGAACTAGAAACGGAATGTTGGTGGGCCTAACGTATTTCATAACGTCGTTTTTAAAACATTAAAACAAAGGGTACCATAGAGATAACTTAAAAAGTATGAGGGTACAATGGAGAAAAAAAAACGATGTACAACGTAGAATTTTAAATAACACAAGGACACACCATAGAAAAACCTTTTTTTTTTTTTCTGGATTTTGCTCTTAGTTTGCTCATTGTAGTTAGTTTTAGTTTCTTAATTTTTTTTGGATTTTGATTTCTTAGTTTTTGGTCGACCCACTTGTATTGTAATTAACTAATTTATAACATGTTATAAATATTTTCTTGCATTAGGGGGTTTTGTTTAAACATCTTTGATTTTCATACATTGTCGCTTATTCAAATTTGTCAAATTTTTAATTTTTTTTTGTTTTTTTACGTACATTTGTTGCTGCGGTTTTGGATAACAACCACAATAATGTGTCTTAATCTATTGCTGCGATTTTTGTAACCGTAATATTTACCTATTGTTGCGCCTTGATTTGCGACGGTGTGAAATCCACAATAATAGACCACTTACAAATCGCAGCAAAACGCGATTATTCTACTAGTGTAAAGTATATATATATATAAAATAACATACAAATTGCAAAATAACAGACTCGAGTCCCAAAATAATGATGAATATGTGTTTTGAACACCTTATAATATCTAAGGACCCATCTGCAATATTGAACACACGCACACAACAATCAATCTAGGGTAACTTTAGACTATTTAGGGTAGATTTATGTAACAAGAAAGTAAATATGGTATAAAGATAAGACAATCAACTATTTGGTGTTGAAGATTATGTATAATAGGGTAACTTTGGACTATATATATACACACACACATACATAGAGGCATACATAGAGGTAGGATCCACTAAAAACTAAAAATCAGCCTTTTTACTCATTTTGCAGATTTTTGTTCATTTTATGTTTTTGCTCATTTGAAGAAACTTTTGCTTATATTAGGAAACTTTCGCTCATTTTTACGAATTTTTGCTCATTATTACGAATTTTTGCTCATTTTTCAAACTTTTGTTCATTTGATGTTTTTTTGCTCATTTTAACTTTTCGCTTATTTTAAGAAGCTTCTGCTCATTTTATATTTTTGCTCGATTTATTTTTTTTCTCATTTTAAGAAACTTTTTGCTCATGTTATTTTGCATTTTTCAATTTTATATATATATATATATATATATAAATTATATATATATTATATTATATATATATATATATAATATATATATATATAATTATATATATTATATAATTATATATATATTATATATATATATATATATATAAACACTTAATAAAATGAAAACTGAAAACAGAAGATCTAGGCCATCAAATAATATTACTCAGATGATCTAAGGGCTGGAATTCTTTCTCCTTCCCCTCATAAAATCCAAAATAACCCCCTCTCTCTTCCTCCTCTTTTTCGCTCAAAAAAAAAAAACCCAAATTCTCTCCTCAAACAATGGTGATGAGATCCTCAAAAACCTAACTAGATAACAACTTGTTTACATGGAGAAACTCGTTGAACAAGCAGAAGTTATGAAGAAATGCGAAATACATGGACAAACTCGTTGTCACAACTCTTCCGGCGTCGACTCTCCGATCGAAGAGAACCACCTCTGCCGCATAGAAGAATGTCGTCGGCTCAATTCACGGTGCTTGACGTATCTTGTCTTCGATTGAGCCTAAGATTGATAACGATGATCATGTTTTTGAACCTTCTTGATTGTATTTTGATATGAAATCTGAAAGTTATGATATTCACGAAATTTCTGATATTCACGAAATTTATGATATTTCTGATATGAGCATGTATGGAAAGTTGAATTTTGAAATTTTTGATATTATTCTTTCACTAGATTTTTGATTATGAGAGTTGAGAAAGAAAGAGAAGGCTGGAAAAGATGAAAGTTGAAGAAGAAGGTGAGGGAAAATTAAAAATTGTCGGTGATTTGATTTTGTAACTATGCATATTCAAGAGGGGAATGTTTGGAGGTTATATTAATTAACATTATTTCTCTTATGTTCTCTGCTAATGTGCTGTTGTACACTCGTACTGATGTGTTACTATGTCATGGCAATGAACTCTTCCTTGTTTGTAGATGACTGTAGGTTGTAACTATGTATTGAACAAAATCATCATTTTATTCTTTCATATGCTTCACTTGCTTTATTTTCTTCAGCCTTTCGTCGAGGATGGGAGACTTGTGGCTGGTCTGTGTAAAACTTTTAATAATCTTTCGTTTCATGTGGTATTGTCTACTTTTTACTTTTCGTGTTCTCTCTGTTATTTTTATCTTGTTCATTATGGTGTAGCATACTCTGTTTTTATCAGTTTCCAAAGTATTGTTATTAGTTGCTGTTTTAAAGTTATTTGTTACCCCCTCTCACTAACATATATTTGGCGAAATTCATACAACCTATTAGCCCAATTGGCAAAACATTGTGTAAGACATAACGATGTAGGTTCGAATCCTACATAGGTTTAATTATAATCAAAGTTAAAATAAGTTTCCCTTAAAATTTAAAAAGTTGTCCTAAAAATAGTAAAAGTTACCCTAAAAGTGGTAATAGTTACTCTTATAATAAATAAAGTTTCCCTTGAAATATATAGAACTACCTTTAATATAATAAAGTTACCCCAAAACTGACAAAAATTACCCTAAAAGTGTTAAAAGATACCCTAAAGGGGTTAAAAGTTACCTTGTTTTCAGTTTTCAGATTAAGAGTTGTTTTCAGTGGATCCTACCCCTACATATATATATATATATATATATATATATATATATATTGGACTCTACAAGGTTGAGTCCAAGTCGAGTCTGAAAACCTTTGAACTCACAAATTTGAGTTCAAGTCCACCAAAAGAATTCCGGTCCAATTCAGTTCGATAAGTTTGGACTGTGTTAATTAGCTAGATTGGACTATGGAATTTCGTAGTTTGCTTACACCCCTAAAGGGTGCTAATTGAGTTGAGCATTTAATCAACTTGGACTCGACTTGGTCAGCGCTTAACTCGAGTTGGCTCGACTTGAGCTCGAACTCAACTCGATACATTAGTGAGCCGAAGTGACCTAGCCTAAACTCAGCTCAATAAGCTTGTGAGCTTCTCGATTAATTTTTAATCATTATTTGTAAGCTACTTTAGAATACTATCAAAATCAAGACCTTTGCGTAAAATACATAAGGTAATAGATTAATAAAAAATAGATGAAACTTTATTTTGAATAATTTAGGGGAATTCATCAAGTATATATATCTTCTCAAAAGTAACTCGAACTCAACTTGAAATCTTAACGAGTCGAGTCGAGCACAAGACAACTCATGACCGACTCGTTCGATAAACACTTTTAGTGCTTAGCTTGAGTCCTTAAGTAGGTAGTTATAAATTCCAGTTCACATTTTAATCAATGACCTAACATATCCTATACACAACGGTCATCCCACACCATGCATATAATTACCTATTAATTCATTGGATAATGTAATATAAAATTTCTATGTTATTATTATGTATGTATATAATATTTGTCTAATATAATTGGTGTTTCTAATTGGCTAATTGCTATTGATGAAAAGAATTTGTTTTTTATTCTAGGGTTTCAATAAAAAGAGGAAGTTTGTTTTCATGTGGAAATTATTGATGTGTCATGTTTACATATATTTTTAATTAGGTGCATATATTAGAGCATTTATGGTTTTACATCTGCATTAATTACTTAAGTCATTTTATTTTACTCATATTTGGCATAATTGGTGTTTTTGATGTATGTTTAGATATTGAGAACATATTTAAAGTGTTATTAGTCAGACTTGAGTACTAGAATCATTTGGAATGAAGGTACATTATTGCATAAGGATTGTCATAAATATATTAGACTATGGTTTTGATCGATTAGAAGTAAAGTAGAAAATTATCAGAATAAACGGCTAAACACGATATCTACTCTTTTGATCATAACTTTTGAGGTACTTATCAACTTTTTTCTGGACATGTATATGACAATTTGTCAACTACTTAATAAAAAAAAGAAATAATTCATTATTAATGTAGTTTTCGATTCAAATGATTGAAAATGAATACAATGCAATATTAAGAAAAGATTATCTATGATTGGTATTTATTTTAAAACTATTATTTACCATAATTGCATATATAAACTTTTGGAAATCTTATTATATATGACTAGTTTTTGAAGGTTGTACAAATTACAATGCACTAGTTAATGTTTATGTGGACATATTACATCTATATGTCAATACTTATGATAATAAATAACATGTGTTATTATTTATTAAGTTGTCCCATCGTGACGTGGCTTGGTCATATGCATATCTATATCACTATATGCACGGGTCAATGATAAAATACATCTGCTCACATGCACAGGAACAATAATGAACAAATAATATGTTGCTGTTCATTTAAAATTTTATATTATTAATTATATTATAAATGGATTTTATTTCTAAACATATTTCAAACAATCTCCAATAATATAAAAAATCATAATATATTTTATTGTTGTATGACTATATACCAAATGAATCTTATCATGAAACATAAATTTCAAGTAATATCCAATTGTATAAGAATCATTATTATACCATTGGTTACTTAGTAAAAGTTATACTCTTTGAAATTTCAACCCTTGCATCAAAAATGTTTGTTGCCGTGATCATCGGTGGATGCATAAGTTTAAATGGTCAAAATCATTTTAATTATTTGAATTACTATTATAAGAGTGGAATGAAATAAGAAAGTGCAGAAGCCTTTCAGGCCATCAAAGATGTTTCTATACCTTCATCCACATATTCACAAGAAAAGAATAGAGGAAAAACGTTGTTTAAGATACACCAACCAATCATTCTAGGAGATCAAACCAAAGTTCTCAAATACACAAACATCACTTAGCCACCAATAATTTCTTCCTTGTTTTTCTCTTCTATTATTAATAATGTTATTTTTGTATGCAAATTATATGAACTTAACTTGTACACGATCAAGTCTTTTCCACCCCTTCCTAACTACATGCTAAGGGAGAGTCAATTTGCTTGCCATAAATTCTAGCCTTTTTGTTCTCTGATTTTTTTTTTACAAGTAATAGTGCTTAGGATAATCATGGCAAGATGTAGAAAGTATATAGTTATGATAGCGCTCCTCTTCTTGTTCGCCACTACCGTGCGTTGTAAAGAAGAGGACGATGACGATAATGGACAGAAACCTGGAAAGCCTTCTACTGTCAGCTTTGATGGCCGATCTTTGTTCATCAATGACAAACGAGAACTCATATTCTCCGGATCAATTCATTACCCTCGTGCTCCAGTTGCGGTATGCATGTGATTTTTTGTAAAGAGTATATATGCATGGGGATATACTATTCATGCACATAATTAGGAACCGAGCCGGGCATGGGTTGGTCCGACATGAGCCCACCAATGACTCGTCTTGGTATAAGAGACATGGTGGTGGGCTATACATTTTTTTTCAAGAATAATTAAGCACGAGCTAAACACGAGAATGACTGATCGGCCTGCTCATTTTTAATCAATAATGAAAAAACGTAAAATTATTAAGAAGCCCACCTATACAAAATATAGTACAGGGCATGTACCCTTCGTTTGAAAAATTAGCATGAGCAACTATGACACCATTTTTCATGCTCATATTTGGCCCGACCCACGAGTCTAGAAAAACAGTACATATAATGCCCTAACTTCTAACTAGGGACATCAACATGCATATATTTAATAAATGATATATCATTTTCTTATATGAAAATACTAGTGACAATTATTGTTGCATATTTGGGGTTTTAGATGTGGGAGGATCTCCTCGACAAAGCTAAAGAAGGCGGCTTGAATGCAATCCAAACTTATGTATTTTGGAACGTTCATGAGCCGACTAAGGGACAGGTAACCTACTATTATATATTATTTTTTATATATATATATTTGTTTTTCAAAGCTACTACTATGTCTTTGTTTAACTCAAAATACATTTATTATATACATGAAGCTCCAAACAAATATGCATTATATTTGAAATGAATTAACCTTCATAAAAAATGCCTACATGTAGATTATGTGATATTTACAGATACTCTCTGCATTTATTTTCAATCTACATACTTTTCTTTTTAGTTTGTTCCTTCTCCACACCGTTGCCTCTTATGTTCTTGATAACATGTCCCATTTACTTTTTATTCTTTTTCCACCTATGTCATCCACTTCATAATATTTCAAATCACATTTTAGGTTTTCTCTCTCAATTTTCAATTTCTTCCTCAAAATTACATGAGTAAACTAAAAAAAAGCGGAGAGGATATATCATATTTATTTTTAGTAATATTCTTTTGAAACTTAAAAGGAACACATGGATATCATAAATTGTGGTCTAGGCTAACATAAGCCATACATTACGATGTACGATACAACTACTAGCATGTATGATTTGGTACAAACTTACACATTGCTTTCGCAATTCGCAGTATAATTTCACGGACAGTAATGATTTGGTGAAATTCATCAAGTTAGTAGGCGAAAAGGGCATGTGGGCAATCCTTAGGGTTGGGCCATTCATCCAAGCTGAATGGAATCATGGGTAATAACTAATAAGAATACCCCATCTTAGCCAAATACACATATTTTTCTTTTAAGTCTTGATGAAAATGAATTAATGCTCCTTTTTAACAGTGGACTTCCATACTGGCTAAGAGAGGAGCCTAACATCACATACCGAACAGATAATCCTGCATACAAGGTGATCATAATTAATACTTCTTCCGTTTCGTTTTAAATGCAACAAATGAATATTTTATATCTCACAAATAATACCCCTTTGTTGCATTTAAAACAAAACAGAGGAAGTAACAATGTTTTTTTTCTTTTGACGGTATCATAATAGTATTATTAATGTTAATTCTTCATAATATTGACAAAAGAAAGTTAAATAGTTTGGACTTAGTTACGTAATAAGCTAAGTAACATAAAAATTATATATTATATGCAGGTGAATATGGAGAGATGGGTCACCAAGGTGGTTAACCTAATGAGGGATAACAAATTATATGCTCCACAAGGAGGTCCAATTATCATGTCTCAGGTGATCTACATTAGAATTAGACTGCCTGCTTTAATAATTTGCTCAGATCATATAGTAGTATTAGCTAGACAAATTTACAAAAATATCGAACGTTAAGCAAAATAAGCTAAAGTTACCCTTTTCTTTTATAGACCTAATAACTTTTTAGAGTTTTTACATGTATTTGCCGATCTTTAATTATTTTAGTGTTTTAAAATTTATGTAACAACGATTAAATTGTTTGATATAAAAGTGCGATCTTTTAAATTAAACTAGCAACGTGACAACTAAATTCATACGAAAATTTATTTCTCCATGGCTTCTCCTTCTATAGATTGAGAATGAATACGATCATGTAAGAGACGCTTTCAATGATGCGGCGGAGAGATACATCAAATGGGCAGGAACTATGGCTGTTGGCCTAAAAACTGATGTTCCATGGATCATGTGCAAATCTAAAGATGCCCCCAGTGAAGTGGTAAGATGAAAAAGGAAAATATAGTTCAATTTTCATTTTCTATAATTGAGATAAAGAAAACTTCATATCTAGTTTTTGTATATCATCATTTGTAAATGTTTTTTTTAATATCGAGGTAGATCAATGCATGCAATGGTAGGCATTGTGGAGATACATTCAAAGGTCCAAATACTCCCGGAAAACCATCTTTGTGGACTGAGAATTGGACTGCTCAGTAAGTAAATTTTACTATTGTAATTTGTCTACTAGTAATTTTTACCAAGTGTCACTTTGTTTTTTGTTTTGTTTTGTTTTAAGTTTCAATTTATCCTTAATATCTAAATTAAAGTTAATTAAAAAAAATAGTTTCTAGTTTTTTTAATGTCAATTATTAGGTTAACTCTAGTACTCTACTCGGTTTGGAGAAGCATTTTAGCTACCTTAAAGGATAAGGTGCTAACATATTTTAGGTGCTAAAATGATTAGTAGTGTTTGGAGAGCACCTACAATAAAATTTCAGGTGGCTAAAATGACTTAAATAATAAGTTAAAAAATTAACCCTTTCAAAATCAGGTGACTGAAATTTCGGAAAATCTTTCCAAAATTTTGACAACAACTAATTTTGCTAAAATAATTTATCAACTCAATCAACTAATTTTGCCAAACAGTTAAACTAATCAGTTACCTTATCATTCTAACACCTTATCAGTTTCAACTTTATCTTATCAGTTTCAGTTAACTTATCAGTTTTAGTTTATTTTCAGCTAGTAATGCCAAACGGATAACTTATGACTTTAGAAATCTCATAATCCAAAAACTGAAATTAATACCTAACAGACCCTAAATAATTAGCTATCTTATGTTTATGTTGAATGAAAGTTCTTATAATCGTTTCATTTAATTACAGGTATAGAGTTTTCGGAGATGCTCCTTCTCAACGAGCAGCTGAAGATATTGCCTTCTCAGTAGCTCGTTGGTTCGGAAAGAATGGAAGCCATGTCAACTATTACATGGTATATATTAAACTCCTTGTTTCAACCATTTCAAATTATCAAACATTTTTAGCTACGGTGACTAGGATCATTTAATAGGATTTCAATGTAACCCACAACACCAGGCTCGTTAAGAAAATAGAGAGTCCCAATTTTTTTTTCAAAAACCCACTACTTTTCTCTCATAATAGTTTACAATATTTACTTAGTATTTATTAATCCTTCTCATCGAAATTATAAAATTGTATCATCTCTCATTTTGTAGGTCTATTAGGCCTATTCTCTTCGACATAAAACAACTAAACTGAATTGAATTGAACTGATTGCAGATGAACTAAACTGAATTGAACCGAATCGAACTGATTGCAACTAAATTGAACTGAATTAAACTGACATTAATTAAATTATAACTAATAGAAATGATAATTGAAACTGAACTGAACTAATTGCAACTGAACTGAACTGAATTGATTGCAACTAAACTGAATTGAACTGAACTGAAAATAAATAGGGGAGAACAAACCTTTAGTACAAAACCACCTCTTTCTTTTAGAAGACCTTGATAGAGTACTAAGATGTTCAATCCACAATTTTTTTTTGAGACACCTTAATTAATAGTTGAGTTTTTTTCAATAACATGCATAGCATACCCATTTTCACAACAGGACTCAATAATATTTGATTAAATTTTTTTGTGTGTTTATCTTCATAACTGCGACTCTTATATGCTTATTATATTTTTGTCATTTATGTAGTATTATGGTGGTACAAATTATGGGAGAACTGCTGCCTCATTTGTGACCACGCGTTACTATGATGAAGCTCCAATTGATGAATTCGGTACTCAGCCGTTCTAAAATTCTCTCCTCTCAAATCAATACTACCTCCGTTTCAAATTAATAGTTACACTCCCACTTTTCACGCATGTCGATGTATTATTTTGAGTCTTTATATCTCTAACTTTGTATTTGTAAAAAATATAAAAAGTCGATATTCTAAAACTACATATCAAGACAAATCAAACAAGACCCCACATGACTATATTTTCTCTTATCCATAACTCACAAATGATAGTCAAAGGAAAATTTGTGAATAGTGTCAAAAGTGAAAGTGTAACTATTAATTTAAAACGGAGGTAGTATAAGATTATTCCGCATATCTCGTGCATCAAATAAATCTCACAATTCAACTCATACTCTTTATTGATGATTGTGGATTTGTGATTAGGTCTTGTAAGAGATCCAAAGTGGGGTCATTTGAAACATTTGCACCAAGCTATATTGCTAGCCAAGAAACCCATCCTGGAAGGGACTTATCGTATCCAAAAGAATGGTGCCGATTTTGAGGTATAAGATAAAACATTTCACAATACCGAATCTAATTACATTATTAATCGAATATTAATTTCGAGTAAAAGTAGTTAGATTCAAAATTTAGCAAATAAAGGAGGCTAAAGGACACACCATTTGTTATTAAACAAAAGAGGGGAAGGACATTTTAGTAATTCCACTTGCGTATTTTGGTAACAGATGGTTTGTTGTTTAGCCATACTCTTATTAGTCTTAGCAAATGAGCGCGGTTTCTAATGATATTATTATATGCAATTGGCAGGCAAATTTCTATGAAAAGGGAGACCTTTGTGCTGCTTTTCTATGGAACAACCACACTCATGAAACAAAAACAATGAGATTTAGAGGCAAAGAGCATCAAGTTCCACCTAGGTCCATCAGCATCCTCCCAGATTGCAAGACTCTTGTCTATAATACTGACTATGTGAGTATTATCAACGACAATGTCTATAATACAAAAGAGAATTAATTTGCCAAATGTAGACCTTATCATACTAAATATATACACATCGGTAGAAAGCAATGTTATTGTGACACCTTCGTTCACCTGAAAAACAGGGTGTTGTGTCGTGTTGTGTCCGACACAACACTTTATTTGGATACTTCATTTTAAACTAAAAACTTACCTTTTTTCTACAAAATAGCAGAGTCGGACACTTGGACACTCGTACCTGAGTAGACACTCAATCCGTGTCTGTGTAACATAGATAGAAAGAGATTGTGGAACTTCTTAGCAGACAAAACTATGTACTTAGCGCGCCACCATCGTTTTATACCAGCAAAACTGGTCTTAGTATAAGCAAGTTCAACCCTTTTGATGCTAAAATGATATGCTTTCTCTATTAATTTGACGAAACAGATGGTATCTCAACACAGTGCAAGAGAGTTTGTAAGGTCGGAGAAAGCTCATGCGAATCTGAAATGGGAGAAAACAACAGAGACTCTACCAGGTCCAGGCAAAGGCATCTTCTCCAGGGAACCAAAAGAGCAATACGTTACTACCAAAGACCAAAGTGACTATCTATGGTATAGAACCAGGTAAATCATTAGTCACCAACAATTCTATTCTAAATCGTACCAATCTAGTTGCAACATAGTCGATGTTATTTTACAGTCTCCAATATACACTTGTGACCATTAATATTTGAATTGT
This sequence comes from Beta vulgaris subsp. vulgaris, assembly GCF_026745355.1. NCBI lineage: Eukaryota > Viridiplantae > Streptophyta > Magnoliopsida > Caryophyllales > Amaranthaceae > Beta > Beta vulgaris. Next base: position 43,803,065 of record NC_079210.1, read on the forward strand.
GTTATTTTTAGTTACAAATATTGTTATCATGAGTTCATGACAATATACAATGAAACAAGAAGATAAGATGATACTTTCCTTGTGTATTATGAGTAGTGAAACAATCTGATCAAAGATAATTGACTTTGACTATGAAAATGAAAAATAAATGTTGTAATTAATATATACGGACCGAGTAAATATATGTTCAGTTGGTCTTGTAAAAGACCGTCTAATTTTGGCCTTGTTTGGCAATTGGCTGGAAGCTGTTGGCTGTTGGCGGTTTGGGTTGGCTTGTTTGACTGACTGTTTGGGTTGGCTTGTTTGACTGGCTGTATCATGTGACTGATTTTATAAATATGTTTGGTAAATTTTGTTGCTGGTTGTTATATTGTAAAATGACCTAAATACCCTTCATTTAATAAAAATGTAGATGTGATAGATTTTGTAAATTTATAGATTAATTAGGATATAATGGTAAATTGATTAATAAAAAGCCAAAAGCTGGCTTAAATAAAGCCACTACAAAAAGCCACTTAGCAAACACAAATTTTGGCTCTTTGACCAAAACAAAAAGCCAACAGCCAAAAGTTGGCTAAAAAGCCAAAATCCAAACACCCCTTTAACTTAAAATTAGGCACAACCCAAGCTCAATATTAAGAGGAGAACATGCCACCTTTTTTTTTTTTTTTTAATATAGTGACTAGTTTAATCTATTTAGGCACTAGGTTAATCTATTTCGAGACCAATTTAATCGATTAAGTAATGACATTCTTTAATCCATTCAGTGACTAGTTTAATCTGTTCGGTAAAACTACTAAGTTGTTTTTTTGAAATTATCTGTCGTGGTTCGATAATCAAGAAAAGAAAAAGGAAGGAGAAGAGATCGAAGTGATGACTAGGAATACTAGGACAGTGTTCTGTTAGAGTAAAATGAAATGGACTTGTTAGAAAAATCCAGTGTTAGATTCGTCTAATTTTATGTTAAAATTAGACAGGCTATTCTAATGATTTGTGATGTATGTTTGCTACATTAACTTGTTACATGTTACCTAGCCTAACATTTTTTTGTTCCTTTCAAAAAAGAAAAAAAAGCCTAACATTCTTTTTTGTTTTTCTTCTGGGATCTTGAATGGAAATTCCACCCTCCAGTATAGATTTAGACAGTTCGGATTTACCCTTCAAAAAATCATTCCGACCCGTTCTACAGGTTCTGAGTCTCGGCCACGCTTTGCTCGCCTATGTCAACGGGGAGTATGTTGGTATGCTTGTTACTTCTTTGGAATTGAGTTAATGTTAATACACTCCTACTAAATATAGATGCCCTTTGATAATTATTATCCCTAATCTTTTTACTTTCTAGGAACTGCTCATGGAGTAAAGAGAGAATACAACTTCCCATTCTCAGTTGCTGTAAGATTGAAGGAAGGATTAAACAATATCTCTGTATTGGGTTGCACAGTTGGAATGCCGGTAAGAACAAGATTACTGACCTTTTACGCAAAAATTTCTTTTCCCTAGTTAAGGTAATTTTATTTAAGTATCAAAAAACATGTTACGACTTACTTTTACCCAAACAAGCAGAGACTAGAGCAAACCGTCTAGGATGGACTCCTCCAAACGAGAAGAATAAAGAAAAAACTAATATGACGACAAGCAATCATTTACAACTTTTTCTATATTGGTTATAAAAAAAGGATAAAGTTACAAGAAATAGATAAAAATCGAAAAGTTATACAGAGAAGTACTTAAAAGTTAAGAAAGATCGCAAGTGGTATGTTATGTTGTACACTTGTTTGTATGTTTTGTGGTCTAATATTATGCATGCATCAAAGAGTCCAACCTGGTTAGTTTGTTCGACTTTGAGTATGATTAGGTTATATGATTTGAATGATGAATGAAATTATTACTTAGCGAAGAAAAAAAAAAATTATGCATGCATGTAAGTCGACTGATGATGATATTGCTTACTTTTTTATCCATACAAAAGGATAGTGGAAGTTATATGGAGCGTAGGTACACAGGGATCAGAACAGTGGAGCTATTAGGTCTTGGTACCGGGAACCTTGATATCAGTTTCAACGGCTGGCATCACACGGTAAAAATTAAAGATAATAGAAAAAACACTGAAAGAATATTCATATTTGATATATATATATATATATATATATATATATATATATATATATATATATATATATATATATTATATATATATATATATATTTTGAAATAATTTATTCGGATTTTCTTTTTCAAATATATAGGTTGGTATGGAAGGAGAGAAGCTCAAGTACTTCACTGAGGATGGTGCAAAGAAGGTCAAATGGTCGACCGCTGAAAAAGGACCTGGGGCGCCTCTTACTTGGTATAAGGTAGTAATTATATGATGCTTTTTTGCCAAATAATAATAATAATAATAATAATAATAATAATAATAATAATAATAATAATAATAATAATAATAATAATAATACAAATAATAACACAATAACAAGAACAATAATAATCAAATTAAAACAAGATGATGTTTACTAAAGAATTAGAATATTACAAGTAACAATAGCAATTATGTCTTTCAAAATCTTACTTTTAAAAACTAAGTTATACTACTATAAAGATAAATAATACATACACATAGTTTTGCTTCATAATGGAGTGAGATAAATATTTGTATTTTCCCCTTTTAAGTTTAAACTTTGACTATTAAAATTTCTTGCATATATTTTGATATTTTAAATTTTTTTATAAAAAGTACTGCATTTTCCAATACTAATCTTATCATACTCCTTCGTTATGTTTTAAATGAAACGTTTTTTTACGCAATCCAACGCGGTTTTTTAATCATTAATATCTTTAGTTGCGCACACGTAAATAAAATATAAAGGAGTTATTATTTGATAGTATGCATCGAGACGAATCTAACAAGATCCCACTTGATTATGTTTTTCTTTATAAAATTGCGATAAATTGAAGTCAAAATTGATCAATGAATAATGTCATTTCACCCAATGTTTCATTTAAAGCAGAACGGAGGAAGTATATATTTTACAATTAAAAGGAATTACTCAGTCAATCTAATTGTAAAAGATTATGATAATAATATTGAAACAGAAGAGAGTATCAATCTTTGAACTTTTTCCGATAACAAAAATACAAAATGATGAAGGTCGATTACCTATGATCATCTTTTTTAGGCCTACTTTGATGAGCCAGATGGAGATGGACCATTGAGTCTTCGGATGCTAAACATGACCAAGGGAATGATGTGGATCAATGGCCAAAGCCTTGGGCGTTACTGGTCGTCATATCTATCAGTAATCGAAGAACCTTCCCAGGACGAGTAAGTGATCAATATATAGGATTTATGAGAATCGTTAAACATCGCCTCAAAAGTAATTAAAATAGCCCCAAATTCATTTTTATAAATTGTTTTACCCTTCCTCTTTTCCCCACCATCCACCACCATCTGCCACCCCTTGCAACCACGCGCCATCACCTACCTCCCACTGCTACTCGCCACCTCCTCCACCACCCACCTGGAAGCAGTGGAAATTTTTTAGGGCAATGAGCGAACGTTTGGCCTGGACGTTCGCCACATGGAGCGAACGTCGAGACCAGATGTTCGCCCATCTCTTTAAAAAAAATTCGACTCCTTCCAGGTGGTTGGTGGGTGGCTGTAGCAATGGGGCGGTGGTGGCGGCAGGAGGTGGATGGTGGTGGAGTGAGGTGGCTGGTGGTGCGGGTGGTGGTGGCGGCAGGAGGTGGATGGTGGTGGAGTGAGGTGGCTGGTGGTGCGGGTGGTGGTGGTGGTTTTAGGGAAAAAGAAGGAAAATGTTAGAAATATAGTTTTAACTTTTTTTAGGGTGATTTTAATTATTTTTGGGGCGATGAATAGAAGTTCAGGGATTTATGTAACGTTCTATAATGAGATATGGTCGATTGACATGACATATATGTACAAGTGTGTGAAATAGTTGTGTTAACCTGATGTAGGTTAACCTGGCATTCAATATATATATAGTGTTTACAATACAGACATATGACTAGTAAAGCACCATTCTACCCTTTACATATAATATTATCCTCTGTACATATAATAATATTATCCAATAATATATTAAGCATTTTTTAATGTACATCTTTGATATATATTGTAGCAAGATATATGAAATACTTAAATATGTATATTATACGTGTGTCATAGGTACCACCTCCCAAGATCATTTTTGAAGTCTAAGGATAACTTGTTGGTTATTTTCGATGAGGCCGGAGGAGACATTAACACAGTTCAAATAGAAACAGTAAACAGAGATAGTATTTGTAGCATAATAGATGAGGACTGGCCAGCTGATGTGTGGTCTTGGAAGAGAAAAGGAAATGAAATTGTGCCTGAAGGTGACACCCCACAAGTTAAGGCATCACTTAAGTGCCCAAAGGACAAGGTCATCAACCGTGTAGAGTTTGCTAGTTTTGGCAACCCTATTGGTGTTTGTGGATTTTATCTTCTTGGCAATTGCACCTCTCCTAATAGCGTTAAAATCGTTGAACAGGTAACATTTAATTTAATCAAGCCTTTAGTTACCATTTATGATAATTTACGTTTTTTTGTTGTTGCTAATAAGCGACTAAGTGCATGTGATGTAGACATGGAAGATTCAATATAAGATTTGATATATTTACGTTTTTAGTGACAATTTTTCCAAATTCTTTTTCCTTTTGTTGCAGAATTGTTTGGGAAAAGAGAGTTGCACAATACCTGTTGATAGGAAACTCTTCGACAAGGATAAAGATCCTTGCTCAAATATCAACCCGAAAACCTTGGCTGTGCAACTTAGATGTGGCCGCAAAGAATAAAATCTTTTTCTCCTTTTTGTTCTTATGAATGGATGTGGTCTATGAGTGCAATGCTATTCTGATATTTCTCTTTGTTTTCTAGAAACTAAACGTGGTAGAATACTTGTACTATAATATAAGTACGTATGTATTAGGTAGGAAGTTTCGAAACCGTTAAAAGCCAACTCGGTGAGGTAGAGCTTGGCATGTCTCCCAATCAAATGTAATCTAGACTGATTGGAGCCTAGAAATTTTTTGGAAGTAATTCGAGAGCATTGATTGATTGTACAATCTTTAGGAGGGTCACTAATCGACTCATTATGGTGTCGTGAAAATTTGGAAAGAAACAAGTAGACTACTCTGTAGAAGTTAGTGATTCTATTAATTGCATCTTTGATTCTTTGTTAACCTTTGTAATTTATGTTGTTAAATATTTGTAATGAATATTACTATGAAACTTATCATTGATGTTTTCAAAATTCACTATATATGTAAGTTCTATTGACTATAAGTAAGCATTACTGGGGGATGAGTGAAAAAAACCCTAGCCTCTTTCTCTCCCCTCTCTCCTAAAAAACCCTAATCACTTTCTCTTAGTTTGGTGATGCCATCATCCTTTCGATGGTGGTAAGCCCCCAATTCTTCTTTTTCTTCTAGTTTTCATTGTTTTTGTTATTAATAATCTTCCATTCTCTCTTTTTGAGAGTTTTCTACCCAATTTTTGGGTTCTTTCTCTCCTTTTATGGGAGTTTGGAGTTTAGTTTTATTCTCTTCCCACGTGGAAGTTTAAAAATTGGTATGAAAAATTGTTCATATTGGTTAAACTTCAAGACCATCAACATCGAAGTATTGGAAATTCGGATGCGGTCAACATGGTTAAATCAAGAATTTTCTTCCCCAAACTATGTCAGAATGATAGACTTCCCCATCAATATCTGCGTGATCTAGCAAATACAAGGGGGCTGCGCTGTATTGCTCGATTTCGTTCATTGTAGTTTATTCGTAGACAAATTTGATTTGATCTTGTCTAATTATGTCTTATTTTTCTTTAATACTTATTGTAGACGCGTTTGGCCATCAATTAATGAAATTTCTCTTTCAAAAAAAAAAAGTTCTATTGACTATTAATCTAGGAAGCAATAACAAACAATACTAGAACAACAAATAACAAAGCAAGAAAGAACACACAAGAACTTTTACGTACGTGGAAACCCAAAACTGGGAGAAAAACCACAAATATGCACTAAGAACCAATTAACCTTCAAGAAAGATTACAAAATCGCTCCAAGAACTTTCTCTAGCTTTCTCTCTCTTGAATACGTGAATAATGATGAATAATACTGTAGGATACGATAATAGACGTATTAGGGCATCCTATTTATACCCCTCGGGAAAAACGCGTTTTAGAATCGAAAATGGCCTAAACACCCACCGCCCGATCGGGTCGGGTGAGACCCGCCAGATCGGGCACTTAATGCCAAGTCAAAAACGCTCTCGGGCCCGACCGGACGAAACACGCCCGCGTCGTAAATCGTTGTAAAGTCCGATCGGGCGAAGTGGTCAGGAGCCATCGGGTGAAGCACAAAAACAACCCAACTCTTGTTTTCGTTGCGGGTCCCTTCTTCAGCATTTTGAGTTCTCCCTTACGTAACCTCATCTCCACACCAATACACCTCCATGAGCTCCATATTAACCATATCCCAAAAATCTCCCACTTAGAGATAGGTGTAAGTGAAAAAAATTCATACCTTCATCATCCTCCCATTCATCTAAACTCCTAATGCACCACCTTCGCTAACACTCAACGAAGACCAATGAAGGTCCTGCACAACCTTAGTTTATCATAATTCACACTCTTAGTGAGCATATTCGCTGGTTCTTAGCACCCAACACTTTCTCCAGACTCAACTCATTCTCCTCCACTAAACTCCTGATATAGTGAAAGCGCCTACAAATGTGCTTATCCTACAATGATACATGGGTTTCTTAGCCAAATGCACTGCACTTTAACTATCACTATAAAGTATCACTTTTTCCTGTTTAATCCCATCTCCTCAAGAAAACCGATAAGCCATATCATCTCCTTACCTGCCACCGACATAGCCACATACTCAGACTCTGTAGTAGACAAAGAGATACACTTCTGTAACTTGGACATCCAACTCACTGCAGTACCCCTACAGTAGAGACATATCTAAACGTACTTTTGCCTGTATCGATATCTCCACTGAGATCAACATCAACATAACCTTCAAGCTTTACTCCCTTCTGCCAGAAACAAAGCCCTATACTTGAAGTGCTCTTCAAGTACCTTGGTAACCACTTTACAACATCCCAATGTTTCTCACCTGGATTAGAAACAATCTACTAACAACTCCCACTGCAAAAGCAATGTCTGACCGTGTGCACACCATGGCATACATCAAACTACCAACAGCTGAAGCATAGGGAACATTGGCCATCCGCTCTTTTCTGCTTCTGTAGTTGGTGAATGCTCCCTTTTCAATTTGAAATCGCTAGGAAGCAGCGAATTTTTGGGTTTTGCATCTCCTACATTAAACCTCTTCAGCACCTTACGAATATAATCCTTCTGAGACAACTTCAACATACCAGTAGACTTGTCCCTGAAAATATTCATGCCTAAGATTTGTGTAGATTCACCCAAATCCTTCATCTCAAATACCTGTGACAGCTTTCCCTTCACACTATTTATCACTTCCATGCTAGCTCGTACCAGCAATCATCATATCATCAACATACAAAAGTAAGTAATCATAATCATTTACAAACCTCTGAAAATAACAACAATGATCACTATCATCTCTTTTGAACCCACTGCATACATGAACGTGTCAAACTTTATATGTACCACTGTTTAGGAGCCTGCTTCAATCCATACAAGCTCCTCTTGAGCTTTCACACTAACTTCTCCTCACCCTGAACTTAGAAGCCATCCGATTACTTCATGTAGATCTCCTCATCCAGATCACCATGTAGAAACGCGATCTTAACATCCATCTGCTCTAAGAACAAATTTTCAGCAGCAACAATAGCCAACAAGATACGAATGGTACTCAACTTCACAACAGGAGCAAATATTTCATTATAATCTATGCCCTCCTTTCGAAAACCCCTTTACTACCAATCTCGCCTTATACCTGACACTTCCATCAGGCTCTTTATTCAATTTGAAGATCCACTTGTTGCTAAGTGCTCTCATACCTGCAGGCAATGCAAACAACTCCATGTCTGATTCTTTTCCAAGGACTGCATCTCATCTTTCATGACTAGCTCCCACTTAGATGAGTCAGTCGAGTTTGTTGCTTCCCTATATGATTCTGGTTCACCTGCATCAGTTAGTAGCAAATAAAACATAGAAGGTGAATATTGAATAGGTGTTTTGGACACCCTTGTAGATTTTCTCAAGTCAACTTGACAGACTATTCTCCCTGTACTAGAACTGGAGCCTCTTGGTTGTGTGCTAGTAGCACCCTCTGAATTACTTGGCTGTGGGATATCTGACTCATTTGAATCAGACCCTACAAGAGTGTGAGCTTCATCTCTATGTTGCTCAACCCATTCTGGAACAATGACATCCCTTCCATCAATGCCTCCAATCTCCACAAACTCCTTCTCCTGAACTCCCACTATCTCCGTAATCTCAGATTTATCACCATATACATCCTTATACAACTTAGTCTCATTAAAAGTGACATCACAGTATCTCAAAATCTTCCTACCTTTAGGTTCCCAACATCGATATCCATATTTCTCATAACCATACCCAATAAAATAACATTTAACAGCTTTTGGGTCTAACTTGTCACGTTTTTCAGACTGAACATAAGCAACACAACCAAATAGTTTTAGAAAAGAAAGATTTACCTGCTTTCCATTCCAAACCTCCTCTGGCAACTTGAACTTCAATGGAACTGATGGTCCTCTATTGATCAAATAAGCTGCTATACTAACTAAATCTGCCCAGAACGTCTTTGATAGCCCTGCATGCAACCTCATACTTCTAGCCCTCTCAGTTAGTGTCCTGTTCATTCTCTCCGTGACTCCATTTTGTCGAGGTTTCCCTGGAATAGTCCTCTTCCGAATGATGGCGTTCTCCTCACAAAATTTTGTATACTCTGCCAATTCATACTCACCTCCATTATCAGACTTAATACACTTAATCTTCTTTCCAGTCTGATTCTCAACCTCAGCTTTCTACTTCTTAAAGGTTTCATGAAGCTCAGATTTCTTCTTCATGAAACAGACCCATACCTTCCTGCTGTGGTTACCAATGAAATTAACAAAATATCGTGAGCCTCTAAGGGATCCGACTGGGAAAGGACCCTACAAAGCAGTGTGTACCAATTCTAGTTTCTCAGATTTCAACTCTTTCTTGGCTTTTGTGAAAGTAACCTTTTTTTGCTTGCCATAAACACCACTCTCACAAAATTCCATGTCAACTGATTTCAACCCTGACAACTTAACACTCGAAACTAAAACTTTCATCCCTTTCTCACTCATGTGACCAAGTCTAGTATGCCATAACTTCGTCTTATTTACTGTAGCTGCAACAATCATGTCTGTACACCCTGCTAAGTGTATGAAGTTCCCATCTTAGTACCTCTAGCTAAATCATGGAACCTTTGGAAATTTTCCACTTTCCCTCACAGAACACAATTTTGTAGCCACAAGAGTCCAATTGACTCACAGAAATCAGATTCTTTGCTAGGCCTGGAATGTACCTAACATCATGCAGTTTTAGTGTCCCTCCATTAGTAGTCTTGACCACCACATCTCCCTTCCCCATAATATCCAAGATCTTATCATTAGCAAGATAGACCTTTCCTAACTTCTTTGCCTTGAAATCATGAAATAGCTCCCTCATGGGTGAAGAATGAAACAATGCCCCCGAATAGGATCCATGACTCTATGGAACTATCAACACTCAAAATCAGTGCCTCCTCAACCTCATTTGATGCAGAAAATATCGAAGAGTTGTCTTTATCCTCCTGGTTTCTCACTATGGTCAGATTTTCCACCCTTCTTCTGGAGATGTGGACAATCCCTACTAGTAGAATAATTGTTATTTGCTGCGGTCAAAAAGTGGCATATTGCTGCGATTTTGGCCGCGCATCAATTAAGGGGGCAGCAATAGGTAATTAAGATATTGCTGCGGTTTTAAACCGCAGCAATATTTGAACATATTGCTGCGGTTTTTGGGTAAAACCGCAGCAATATGCTGTAATTATTATAAAAAAAACAGGAATATCGCTGCGGTTTCTTGCGAGAACCGCATCAATATGTTTTTTTAATATTAGAAATACAAGTATATATATATCACTGTATATTTTATAGTTATTTTGTAACACAGAGAGAAATATATACAAGAAATAAAGAAATCCTTGATACTGGAATTGAAACTAGTAATAAAAAACATAAGGGACTGTTCGGTATTACCATGGTTTAATGTTTTTTGGTTTTTTGATTTTCAAAGTCATATGATATATATCCTATAATGAATAAAACATTAGTCAAATTTAATGGGAACATGATGATTTTGAAAACTGACAACTGAAAAGTGAAAACCACTTTTTTCTGGTTTCCAGATTTTGGTTTTTAGTTTTCCAAAAAGGGTAACGAACATGCCCTAAGCTTTGAGTCTTGAGTTTCTTCATGGTATTAGACCGAGGCTGTAAGATCTGATTGAGAAACTCAAACATATAAAGTAGAACAAGAGAAGAACATATCAGTTAAAATGACTGAGAAATCGAAAGAGAAGAAAGGTGAAAACCACGAAGTTCATCTCATGAATCCTTACAAGGATCCACTGGTTTTAGGAGTAAATGAAAGCTCCACAACTACATTGGGTACCATTGTATATTTTTTCAGAAAGCAATTTTGTAACTAGAGCATGAATGTCAAAAGTACTTTGGCTTCTAAGAATAAGCTTGGAATATTGGATGGAGCATGTGTGAAACCAAATATGAAATCTGATGATTTTCACAGATGGGTAAAGGCTGATTATTGGTGAAGAGTTGGACTCTAGCCACAATGAAGCCAGAGATGCAGAAAGTTTGGTATTTGTTGAATCGGCAAAAAGAACTATTGGAGGAGATTGTGGAGAGATATGAGCAAACAAATGCTCCACAACTCTTTCAACTCAAGAAAGAACTATGAGTTACAACAAAATGATCGGTTAGTAGGGGATTACTATTGTAAACTGAAGACCCTATGGGATCAAATATTCAACCTGGAAGGAATACCAGTGTGCAGCTGTGGAGTGATGAAGAGTTGCAAGTGCAATGTTCTTAAGAAATTGATGGAAATGGAAGCAACAAACAAGTTATTAAAATTTCGAATGGGTTTGAACAATGGGTATAATCATATGAAAACAAATTTCCTTTCTATGGACCCTCTTTTGCCAGTTAACAAAGCATATAACTTGGTTCTACAAGTTGAAAGACAGAAGGAGATTTTAGGAGAAATCAAAATGGGAAATGAGGTGAGTGCCATGGTAGCATTTGGGCAAGAGAAGAGTTTGGGACTCCTGAATTATTTCAACAAGAAGGAATATAAGGAGAAGAGGATGAAGAAGGCTTTAAAGAAATGTGATCACCGTGGGAAGAGGGGTCATGTGAAGGATGAGTGCTTCAAGATCAAAGAAGCACCTGAGTGGTATGAAAATCTTCATAAGAAGAAGTATAAGCAGGCATCAAATGTGACAAGAGAGCAAGGAAGCAGTGAGGAGAACACACCCTTCGATGGACTAGGGAAAGAAGAAGGAAGTGGTAGCATAGTGGACAATGCGGTGATATCAATTGTGGTACAGGAGGTAATGAAGGCAATGGGAGAGAAGCAAAGTTTTAGCAACTTGCAGGTAAAATTTCAGCTTCAAATGATAAGAATGCATGGATTGTAGACTCAGAAGCTAGTGACCATATCACTGGCAATAAAAACCTGCTTGTTAACATGAGAATGTTAGCGAAACATGTGAAACTTAGGTTACCTGATGGGATAGTGAAGATAATGAAGGAAGTAGGAGATGTGAGATTGAAAAATGACATTTGGATGCTAAATGTATTATATGTGCCTGATTTCAGAGTTAATTTGCTCTCAGTGAGCAAGTTATTACAAGGAAGCATGATGGAATTTGTGTTTGATAAGTGTTTCTGTCTAGAAATTAAGGGTTCTGATTCCTTTGCTTAGGGAATACCGGGTCAGATTCGAATGTCCTGAGTCCAAAGTCCGTACGCCGGAATCCTGCAAAAGTAACGGTTAGACTGCCCCGGGGGTTGTTCCGGGATCGCCTCTCCGACGCTCAAGTCAGTGATCAAGCTTAGAGAGATAAAGTCTAGAGAGAGATGCTCTGGTTTGTTAGGTAAGAATTCAATACCTTCTCATTGATGAGGGGGTTGAGTATTTATAGTGCTGGGGATTCCCAACTGTAGGCCAGCTGGGGGCACTGACAGCTGGGATGCACCATCAAGGTGGGGCCCACTGGAGGTTCTAAGGCCTTTATTGGGCTGGATTATCCCTGGTAAGCCTAACCCAGGAAATAAGCCCAAACAATTAGCCCCACGCCAGGAATGGGAAATATTGAGGCCTTGCTGAAATGTTTCCCGTTCGTGGCGGAACCTAGACAGTTTGGAACCCAGGCTGACCTGCTACTTAGGCAGGAAAAGGAGGGCACGCGCCGACCCAGTCTCCTCAAGGAGGAGGGGTGGCTAGAGTGCCGACCCGGTCTCCTCGAGGAGGAGGGGTGGCTAGAGTGCCGACCCGGTCTCCTCGAGGAGAGGGTGGCTTGAGTGCCGACCCGGTCTCCTAAGGAGAGGTGGCTAAGTGCCGACCCGGTTCCTCAAGGAGAGGGGGCTTGAGCGCCGACCCGGTCTCCTCGAGGAGGGGTGGCTGAGTGCCGACCCGGTCTCCTCAAGGAGAGAGGTGGCTCGAGTGCCGACCCGGTCTCCTCGAGGAGAGGGTGGCTGAGTGCCGACCCGGTCTCCTCGAGGAGAAGGGTGGCTCGAGTGCCGACCCGGTCCCCTCGAGGAGAGGGGTGGCTTGAGTGCCGACCCGGTTCCTCAAGGAGAGGGGTGGCTTGAGTGCCGACCCAATCTCGTCAAGAAATGGAGAGGTGTGATGAGTTACGGCTCGGACTAGGGACCAATGAGCTCCATGCTAGTCCGAGCCGGTGCCTACCCTCGCTAAGTCAGTCTGGGACTTAGGGGACTTACTCAACCAAGGAGGAGGCCTCCAGGCCGAGCGGTTGGACGCGGCTCGGATGAGGGGCCAATGAGCCCCATGCTTGTCCGAGCCGGTGCCTGCTCTCGCTAAGTCAATCTGGGACTTAGGAGACTTACTCAACCAAGGAGGAGTGCCTCCAAGGGCCGAGCTATTGGACGCGGCTCGGATGAGGGGCCAATGAGCCCCATGCTTGTCCGAGCCGGTGCCTGCTCTCGCTAAGTCAATCTGGGACTTAGGAGACTTACTCAACCAAGGAGGAGTGCCTCCAAGGGCCGAGCTGGTTGGACGCGGCTCGGATGAGGGGCCAATGAGCCCCATGCTTGTCCGAGCCGGTGCCTGCTCTCGCTAAGTCAATCTGGGACTTAGGAGACTTACTCAACCAAGGGGGAGTGCCTCCAGGGCCGAGCTGGTTGGACGCGGCTCGGATGAGGGGCCAATGAGCCCCATGCTTGTCCGAGCCGGTGCCTGCTCTCGCTAAGTCAATCTGGGACTTAGGAGACTTACTCAACCAAGGAGGAGTGCCTCCAAGGGCCGAGCTGGTTGGACGCGGCTCGGATGAGGGGCCAATGAGCCCCATGCTTGTCCGAGCCGGTGCCTGCTCTCGCTAAGTCAACTGGGACTTAGGAGACTTACTCAACCAAGGAGGAGTGCCTCCAAGGGCCGAGCTAGGTTGGACGCGGCTCGGATGAGGGGCCAATGAGCCCCATGCTTGTCCGAGCCGGTGCCTAAGGTTTTGACCACTGGCTGAGGTGACCGAGTGGGTAACCTTGAGCTGATGAACTGGCAATCTTGAGCTGGTGAACTTAATAACTTCTTGAAAACCCAAATGCCACGTGGCAACGGTGGATTATTGGGTTCTTGAAAACATGGTGCGATTCAACTTCTGGTTATTTATGACTTTGTGACGATTGATATTCCGAGGGTTGTGCTTTTGAACAGTTTTGGGCATTTGGGAGGCCCATTAAGGTGGTGAACAAACAGGCCCGGTCCAAGAGGTGACGTGGACACGGGACGAGGATTTTCCTATAAGTAGGAGAGGGGGAGAGATTTTTGTCACTTTTACAATTCTCTCTCTCTCTCTAAATTAGTTTTCTGCTCTCTCTCTCTCTACTTTAGAGTATTTCTCTCTCTAAGTCCGGGCCCATCTTCTTCGTCCGACCAGGTACGCACTTGTTTTGTTTTTTTCGCTAAGTTTTTCTTCTCTTTCTTTTAATAAAATCGGCCGACCCCCTTCTGTTGATAAATAATGGGGAGCTCGTCCGAGTCAGTGACACCCCTCCCTCACCTCCTTATAATTTAGCCGAGGAAGTGAGGGTATGGGAATGGTATTGGTGTCAACTTTAATAAGTTGCCCGGATCCCTCGGCTGTGCCTGAGGCGCTTTCCCTCCCAAGTACTCCTTCGCAAGCCGAGGAGGAGGAGGCCGAGGGTACCATCCCCCTACCCTGGGAGGTGTCCCTGGCCTATCTCTTCGAGGAGTTACTTAGACAAATATTTGTCTGATGGTGTAGTTAGGATAGCTATGCCGGGAGAGGAAGGCGAAGCGTCGACGTCCGGGAGGCTCGTATATCCGGAGCTTGATCCGAAGGGCGGACCGGGAGCAAAGTTTCCACTTCCGTCTTTAATAAAGCTTTGCTAGAAGATGCTCGAGGCCAAGCGGCCAAATTTCAAATAAAGGACCCTTATTACTTGTCCGACCCGATGCTACCATACCATCTTATCTCCACCGCCGGTTGCACGGCATTTTATTACAAGGCAATGGAACTAGGTCTAAGATTCCCGCTGACCCAATTTGAGAAAGACTTCTGAACGCCTACAATTTGTGCTTGGGTCAGCTTCTCCCAAACTCTTGGGGCGGCATTTTGCGGTTCAGGTGATCTGTGACATCATCGGTGTCAACCGACCCTGACCCTTTGGCGGCACATATACAAATTGTTCGAAATGCCAGCCGGGGATCATGGTCCGGGCTGGTGGTGCTTTCAGGCTCGGCGGGGCTACCGTAACCGTCTTGACCTCCCACTTCTCAAAGGGGTTCCGCCGAGGGTTCGCTTTTGTGTAACTGGTGGGGAATGGGGCATCCCCACCGTCCCCGTCACCGAGCCAAACCACTGTTTGAACTTCAAGGTGCCTGAGCTATCCGACGAGGAAGCCGTGGCCGCTATCTACTTTCAGCTGGAGGCTAAGATAGTCGACGTGGCGAGGTGTTTGTAGCGGGGAACTGGCTCCCGAGCTGCAAATTGTTCAAGAACGAGCATTTCCTGGCGGCCTTCGGCTTGAGTCCGGCCTTTCCCAAGGGTAATTCGGCAAGAGGGAGTCCGGTTGACTTATATTTATGCTTATTTCGACATATTGCTCTAACTCTTTTTCCTTTTGCAGAAGCCTCCCTAGCCTTCCTTAAGGAGACCGACCAAGAGATGGCCGAACGATTGACTTCCGCTGCCCTGAAGGCGGCTCGGATTAGGGCCGAGATGAAGGCCAACAAGATTAACAAGCCTGCTAAGCCAAAGGTGAGCACCTTTTTCCTCCGACCCGGTTAAGCTTTAGATTTCTTAATTTCTCACCAACTTTTAATGTGCTTTGCAGGATCCTTCCAACCCTAAGCCGAGGAAGCGCAAGGAGCGCACCGAGGAGAGGGTGGAAATGACGGAGAAGGCCCTGGCGAAGGCCCGAGCTGAAACGGAGGCCTCGGCCAAGAAGGCGAGGCAGGAGCCTTCTGGGGAGGTGAACAGCCCTCGCCAGGCTTCGGGGGATGACCACATCTCCCTTCGCCCGGAGGATTTTGAACCTGTGCGCAGTCCGAGCCATGCGCAGGGGACCTCGCATACCGAGCAGACCTTATCCGAGGCGCCGGTTCCCTTTACTCAATTGTCCAAGATGGACAAGAAAGAACGGATTGCCAGTGCCCTGGAAATACTGGTTACCCAAACCGACCGAGATCACATCAACGCGGTGAATGGGCGAAACGAATCGAGCGAACTTTTTGGCTCCTGGATGGACGTAAGTGCCTTAGCCTCAGTCATTATTTTATACTTTTCTGTTCTATTTTCTAACTTCTCTGTTTTGCAGTTTTCCATCCGGATGACGAAAGTAGCCGAGGACCGGCTCGAGCTAGTGAAGGAGGTTCAGAGCCTGAAGGAGGCGGCTCGGAAGCACTTCGACGAGGTCTACCAGGCCAAGGAAGCCAAGCGTCTGGCCGAGCTCCGCTTGGAGGAGGCCAACAAAAAGATTGACAAGGGCGAGGCGACTTGGAAACAAGAGAGGGAAGACTGGAAGGTCGAAAGGACCAACCTTTCTCTTGCCAAAGAGAATGCTGAGTCCGCCAAAGTTACGGCCGAGACCAAGCAAGCTCAGGCCGAGAAGGAATTAGCAGAGATCCGGCTCAAGCTCTCGGCGGCCGAGGTGCAACTAGAAGAAGCTCAAGCGGCCTCTTCTCGCTCTCAGGAGGAGTGGTTCGACGCCTGGCAAAAGTCGGACGACTGTACCGATTTCTGCGCCGACGTGGGCCAATCTTCCCATAAGATGGGCGAGGACGAGGCGCTTGCTAGGCTTAAGGTTGCCTTGGCTGATTCCTGTCCCGAGGCCGACTGGAATTCAATATGGTCCCGCTACCAGGAGTTGTCCGAGGCCGAAGCCGCTGAGATGAAGGCTAAGATGGCTGAAGAGATGAGCTCGGACAGCGGCTCTGATGATGAAGAAGAAGAAGAAGATGCTGGCAGCACCGAGCCACCTCCCTCAGAGCAACCTGCTGCCGAGCAACCTGCCACTGGTCCTTCTAATTAGCTTAGGATTTTATTTTCTTATCTTCGGCCTTGTCGGCCCTTTAGCTTTTCTGCTTTCGACCCCCTGTTTTTGTAAACTTTTGGTTGTATTTTACAACTTTTGATCAATTGGAATACAACTACTATTTTGCAACTTTGCCATTCGTCGCACATTTTTCGTTATTTGCAATATTACAACATTCAATAGACAATAAACTGGTAGGGTCTGATTCAAATGAGTCAGATATCCCACAGCCAAGTAATTCAGAGGGTGCTACTAGCACACAACCAAGAGGCTCCAGTTCTAGTACAGGGAGAATAGTCTGTCAAGTTGACTTGAGAAAATCTACAAGGGTGTCCAAAACACCTATTCAATATTCACCTTCTATGTTTTATTTGCTACTAACTGATGCAGGTGAACCAGAATCATATAGGGAAGCAACAAACTCGACTGACTCATCTAAGTGGGAGCTAGTCATGAAAGATGAGATGCAGTCCTTGGAAAAGAATCAGACATGGAGTTGTTTGCATTGCCTGCAGGTATGAGAGCACTTAGCAACAAGTGGATCTTCAAATTGAATAAAGAGCCTGATGGAAGTGTCAGGTATAAGGCGAGATTGGTAGTAAAGGGGTTTCTTACGAAAGGAGGGCATAGATTATAATGAAATATTTGCTCCTGTTGTGAAGTTGAGTACCATTCGTATCTTGTTGGCTATTGTTGCTGCTGAAAATTTGTTCTTAGAGCAGATGGATGTTAAGATCGCGTTTCTACATGGTGATCTGGATGAGGAGATCTACATGAAGTAATCGGATGGCTTCTAAGTTCAGGGTGAGGAGAAGTTAGTGTGAAAGCTCAAGAGGAGCTTGTATGGATTGAAGCAGGCTCCTAAACAGTGGTACATATAAAGTTTGACACGTTCATGTATAGCAGTGGGTTCAAAAGAGATGATAGTGATCATTGTTGTTATTTTCAGAGGTTTGTAAATGATTATGATTACTTACTTTTGTATGTTGATGATATGATGATTGCTGGTACGAGCTAGCATGGAAGTGATAAATAGTGTGAAGGGAAAGCTGTCACAGGTATTTGAGATGAAGGATTTGGGTGAATCTACACAAATCTTAGGCATGAATATTTTCAGGGACAAGTCTACTGGTATGTTGAAGTTGTCTCAGAAGGATTATATTCGTAAGGTGCTGAAGAGGTTTAATGTAGGAGATGCAAAACCCAAAAATTCGCTGCTTCCTAGCGATTTCAAATTGAAAAGGGAGCATTCACCAACTACAGAAGCAGAAAAGAGCGGATGGCCAATGTTCCCTATGCTTCAGCTGTTGGTAGTTTGATGTATGCCATGGTGTGCACACGGTCAGACATTGCTTTTGCAGTGGGAGTTGTTAGTAGATTGTTTCTAATCCAGGTGAGAAACATTGGGATGTTGTAAAGTGGTTACCAAGGTACTTGAAGAGCACTTCAAGTATAGGGCTTTGTTTCTGGCAGAAGGGAGTAAAGCTTGAAGGTTATGTTGATGTTGATCTCAGTGGAGATATCGATACAGGCAAAAGTACGTTTAGATATGTCTCTACTGTAGGGGGTACTGCAGTGAGTTGGATGTCCAAGTTACAGAAGTGTATCTCTTTGTCTACTACAGAGTCTGAGTATGTGGCTATGTCGGTGGCAGGTAAGGAGATGATATGGCTTATCGGTTTTCTTGAGGAGATGGGCATTAAACAGGAAAAAGTGATACTTTATAGTGATAGTTAAAGTGCAGTGCATTTGGCTAAGAAACCCATGTATCATTGTAGGATAAGCACATTTGTAGGCGCTTTCACTATATCAGGAGTTTAGTGGAGGAGAATGAGTTGAGTCTGGAGAAAGTGTTGGGTGCTAAGAACCCAGCGAATATGCTCACTAAGAGTGTGAATTATGATAAACTAAGGTTGTGCAGGACCTTCATTGGTCTTCGTTGAGTGTTAGCGAAGGTGGTGCATTAGGAGTTTAGATGAATGGGAGGATGATGAAGGTATGAATTTTTTTCACTTACACCTATCTCTAAGTGGGAGATTTTTGGGGATATGGTTAATATGGAGCTCATGGAGGTGTATTGGTGTGGAGATGAGGTTACGTAAGGGAGAACGTCAAAATGCTGAAGAAGGGACCCGCAACGAAAACAAGAGTTGGGTTGTTTTTGTGCTTCACCCGATGGCTCCTGACCACTTCGCCCGATCGGACTTTACAACGATTTACGACGCGGGCGTGTTTCGTCCGGTCGGGCCCGAGAGCGTTTTTGACTTGGCATTAAGTGCCCGATCTGGCGGGTCTCACCCGACCCGATCGGGCGGTGGGTGTTTAGGCCATTTTCGATTCTAAAACGCGTTTTTCCCGAGGGGGTATAAATAGGATGCCCTAATACGTCTATTATTGTATCCTACAGTATTATTCATCATTATTCACGTATTCAAGAGAGAGAAAGCTAGAGAAAGTTCTTGGAGCGATTTTGTAATCTTTCTTGAAGGTTAATTGGTTCTTAGTGCATATTTGTGGTTTTTCTCCCAGTTTTGGGTTTCCACGTACGTAAAAGTTCTTGTGTGTTCTTTCTTGCTTTGTTATTTGTTGTTCTAGTATTGTTTGTTATTGCTTCCTAGATTAATAGTCAATAGAACTTTTTTTTTTTGAAAGAGAAATTTCATTAATTGATGGCCAAACGGCGTCTACAATAAGTATTAAAGAAAAATAAGACATAATTAGACAAGATCAAATCAAATTTGTTTACGAATAAACTACAATGAACGAAATCGAGCAATACAGCGCAGCCCCCTTGTATTTGCTAGATCACGCAGATATTGATGGGGAAGTCTATCATTCTGACATAGTTTGGGGAAGAAAATTCTTGATTTAACCATGTTGACCGCATCCGAATTTCCAATACCCTGACAGTCCGACCGGGGTCCTGGCCGATCGCGACTTCTTCGTCCTCTTCGGCTGGTTGAGGGCGTTCATATTGCTTTGGGTTTTCAGTTATATACACCCCGAGGCTGGTTGAGGGCTGACCCCCTTCGTATTTTCTTTTTTTCGAGTCCTTTTGGACGTCGTTGTCCGAGTCCTTTTGGACGTCGGTATTTTTGAGGCTATTCACATAGCACTCTCTTGCGGCCTGTTGGTCGCCTTGAATTTTTCCTACCTTCCCGTCATCAGTCTCAAACTGCAAGAGGAGCTGGTAGGTGGAGATGGCGGCCTTGGCCTTGTTTAGCATGGGCTCCCCATTATTATGTTGTAAGGCAAAGGGATGTCTACCACCAAGAAGTCGATCGGTAGGCTTCTCCCCTTACCCTTTTCACCCATCCGAGTGGGTAGTTTTATTGATCCGACCGGGTGGACAGAGTTGCCCCCGAAGCCTATGAGCGGCTGAGCCATGGGGGTAACATCCCGCTCGGTATACTTCAGCTTTTTGAGGCAGTCAAGGGTGATTATATCAGCGGATGACCCGCTATCCACCAATACCCTCTTTACCTTTGTATTCGCTACCTTGAGCTCAATGACAGGGGGTCGTCGTGCGGAACACGCAACGTCCGACTGGGTTCCCCAAATGTCATGACGGGGCAGCTCACTCGGGGGAGCTGAACATCAAGTACCTGATGTTTAAGGTTCTGGAGGTGAGCCTTGCGCGCTCGGCCGGTTAGGCCTCCCGACGCAAATCCTCCAGCGATGACACCAATGAAGCCCTCAGTGTCCCCACTGTTCGACTGACCCACCTTTTGCTTTCCCTTTTCCTCGCTCGAATGTTTGAGGTAGTGGTTGAGCTTGCCCTGGTCGGCCAGACCGTTCAAGGATTTCTTGAGCTCCCGACAGTCATTGGTGGTGTGTCCACATTCCTTGTGGTAGTCACACCACAAACTTTTGTCCCTCCGAGACGATGATGTCCGGATGGGCGTTGGCCTAGGAAGCCAATTTTTGTTCCGGATGTCAAAGTAGATTTCCTTCCGGTTTTTATTGAATCGGGGGTCGTTGCCATTATCGGTGAGCCGTTCCCCTCGGCCCCCTGTTCTTTGATGCTTAGGCTGACCCGCATGACTCCCTTCATCCTTCCTTTTCTTGCCACCCTCGTCCGAGTAACGGCAGATATCCGTTGCTTGGATGAACCTCTGGGCCCGAGCCATGGCTTCCGAGTAAGTTTTGACTTCATTCTCGGCCAATGACCATCTAGCCGACCCGGTTGGAGGCCGGACATGAGGGCAGCGAAGGCTACAGCGTCCTGTAGGTCGGTTATTTTGAGAGACTCTTCATTGAACCTCCTTATATAGTCCGACAAGGACTCATTCTTGTCTTGCTTCACCCCCATGAGGTGAAGGCTGGTTTTTCTTTGCCTCTTTCCCGCCACGAACTGATGGATGAAGAGGTGCTCCAATATGGCGAAGTCAGTGATGACCCCCGCCGGCAGTTCTTGGAACCAATTCAGAGCCAACCTCTAGGGTGGTAGGGAAGAAGCGGCACCAAGTGGCCTCGCAGCTTGTCTGCACGCTCATTTGAGCCTTGTAACTAGCCATATGATCATCTGGGTCGGTTAGGCCCGCAAATGGCTCGATCAGGGGGGTTTTAATTTTACCCGGAGGTTGGGTCCCTAGGATTTCCTGACTGAAGGGGATCAGGAACTTGAGCCCTCCTCCAGCTAGCTTAGGGGGCTGAGAATGAGCCGAGTCCCCTTGGCCCTCTCGGTCATTTGCTTTCTTCCTGAGGAATCCCGAGCGTCATAGCCTTGGCTGAGGTGCTTCTTGTTGTTAAGGAAATCTCGGGCATCTTGGGGTTTCCGACCCGCACCCCCCCTTGGGGATTTAGACACGTGGGTCTCTGCATGCTGACGGGCCGACCCCTGTCGCGCTGACTTTTCTCTTTCCCGGTGGCTCGGGTCTCTCGCATCGGACCGTGGCCGGCTAGGCTGCGGATCCCGATTAGAACGAGAGTTGTCCCTCTGAGAGCGGACAACCGTGCGCTCCCTGGGCTCATGCTGATTGAGTGGGACGACTTGTTGTGGTTGCCTTTGTTGGAGCATGGCCATCATGTCCATCATGCCCTTTTGGAAAGTTTCCTGGAGCTGAGCCGTGATAAGGGCCAGATCAGACGCGTAGAGTGGCTGAGGCTCCACACGCTGAATGTGCTGAGACACCGACCGAGGGTCCAGAGTTTGGACGGTAGGTGATCTCCGAGCCGGGGAGGGGGTCCGCTCGGCCTCCCGGTTATGTGCAGGAAAGTGACCTCGCTCCGGTCGAGGATTCGGAGGATCCCTATTGTGCGCGGGGGAGTGACCTCTTTCTGGCCGACCGATCTGGTCAGAGGCTTGCTTAGCGCGAGTGTTCTTTGGTGGTGCCATTGTCAATTGGCGTTCTGAGCTGTGTAGCTGAGTGAGTAAATCTGAGTGAGTGGTGGCGAAGTAACTTTTTGTACTATCCCCACAGATGGCGCCAAACTGTTTCTGTCTAGAAATTAAGGGTTCTGATTCCTTTGCTTAGGGAATACCGGGTCAGTTTCGAATGTCCTGAGTCCAAAGTCCGTACGCCGGAATCCTGCAAAAGTAACGGTTAGACTGCCCCAGGGGTTGTTCCGGGATCGCCTCTCCGACGCTCAAGTCAGTGATCAAGCTTAGAGAGATAAAGTCTAGAGAGAGATGCTCTGGTTTGTTAGGTAAGAATTCAATACCTTCTCATTGATGAGGGGGTTGAGTATTTATAGTGCTGGGGATTTCCCAACTGTAGGCCAGCTGGGGGCACTGACAGCTGGGATGCACCATCATAGGTGGGGCCCACTGGAGGTTCTAAGGCCTTTATTGGGCTGGATTATCCCTGGTAAGCCTAACCCAGGAAATAAGCCCAAACAATAAGCATGGGTGCTATTTACATGACCCTACCACTAAAGGAGAGTAGATACATGGCATAAATGAGCAAGATCTATATAAGTTGAAGGAAGGATCAGAAGATGGGAAGAAGGAGAGAAATGAAGATTTTTGTAATGATGCAGATGCTGGACAGAAAGAAGAAAAGAAAGAGAAAGATAATGTAAAGTTGGAGCTTTTCCATGCTATATTAGGACATATATATTTATCTAAAATGCAGCACATTCATTTTTGAAATTGTAAACACTTAAAGCACTATTTTTGTGACATTTGTGCTCTTGATAAGCACCACAGGTTACCATTTATGCTTAGTAAATCAGTTGCTGAAAATGTGTTTGATATGATTCATGTTGATTTGCGGGGACCTTATAAAACTAAGGCTATAACAATATCCACCTACTTTCCAAATATTGTTGATGACAATAGTAGGGTAACCTGGACACATTTGTTGTCAAACAAGGAACAAATAAAGAAAATTTTGAGAAATTTCTCGTGAAATGTTGAAAATCATTTTCACACCACAGTTAAAACTGTAAGGAGTGATAATGGTACAGAGATTTTTCAATATGAATGTGGGAAATTTTTCACAGAAAAGGGATACTTCATCAAAGAAGTTTGCCAGGAGTACCACAACAAAATGGGAGGGTAGAGAGAAAACATAGGTTTCTCCTAGAAACTGCCAGAGCCATGAAAGTACATGCTAATCTACCAAACTACTTGTGTGTGTGTGTGGGGGGGGGTGTATTTATCTGCAACACGCCTTATTAACCTTCTTCCTACTGCTGTTTTGAATTGGAAGACACCTTATGAGAAAGTGATGAAGAAAGAGCCATGAAATTCGAGGAATTAGTATGGGCATTGTAATCTCTTTTGGGATCATGATGCTGGTTTTGTTGAATTATTTTTTGCTTTTATTGCTTGCTTCATGTTTTCCTTGATGTGTCTTGTTCATTTTTGTCCTTTTCCATTGGTGGGTATTTTGTTTTTTCTCAATATTATGATTGACTATGATTTAAGTGGAAATCGGAAATGTTTAATTTTCTAATTGTCACATGTATGAAGTATATTCTTTATGTATTAAGTGAAGTCAATAGCATATCATTCATCCTCTTTTTCAAATGGAGTGATTTGAGTGAGCATTTATAGGTGTTGCGATGTTTTTGCCGTGTAGATATTTCTCTCATTTGTGTCTGCTCAAATCTATCTGAGCATATTGAGCTTCTATACTAGTGATGGCAGGTTTTACACCTAACCAAACACACTTTGAAATTAGTGATGGCAGGTTTTATACCCAACCAAAAACAATTTCTATATTCTATTGTTTCATGCCACTGCCCCCTGCCTAGCCTCCCCATCTCCTGCTGCACTCCCCCTGCACACCCCAACCCTCCCCTCTGCTGCACCCCCCGTACACCCCTTCCCAGAACCTGCCTCCTCCCTTGTACCCCTGCACACAACCCCCTGAATATGATATATTATATGTCTAATGCATGCATTAGAAGTTTAGAATAACTCCTTGTGCTTTCGTCAGGCTTAGTGTTTTATGCATATTGGTTTCATCATGTTATGTAGATTTTCGTGCATGCTTTGGTGATTTTTCTTACTCTTCTACCTGTTACATGCAAGTTCTATATGTTGGTCTTAACTCATTAAAGATTAGCTTTTCACTAGGAAAGGCAAGCAAAGAACTTCATCCAATATTTTTGTAATATATATATATATATATATATATATATATATATAATTATTATATATAATATATATATAGTGAGTTCATATGAGAATGCATACTTATATGAGAAATGAGAATAAATTTTACACACCATAACTCTTATGAATAAGTGATGTAAGTCTAATTAAAAAGTGATGTAACTCCAAAAACAAAATATTTAAAAAAAAATTCAAAACAAAACAAATTTTTTTAGAGGGATATAAATCTAATGAATAAGTGTTGTAACTCTAAACCAATCGCGTGGTTGAGATTCATTCTCATTTCTCATGTAAGGAGCATTCTCATGTGATCTTGCCCCTATATATATATATATATATATATATATATATATATATATATATATATATATATATAATATATATATAATATTATATATATATATATATATGCAAAATGCAAAAATGCAAAAAGATTTTTTTTTTTGGGTCACAAGATTTGCGGTTTTCATCAAGATTTGCCCTAAGGGTTGTGTTTTTGGCCCGAAACCCTTGGGCAAAAAGGAAGGACCATTGCGGTTTTTGACCGCAACCTTTCACTACCAAGGGTTGCGGTCTAGGCCTAAAACCACAACCTTCCAATATGGAAGGGTTGCGGTTTTAGACATAAACTGCAAAAAGAGAATTTCGATGCTACCAAGGGTTGCAGTTTATGTCTAAAATCGCAACCCTTCCATATTGGAAGGTTGTGGTTTTAGGCCTAGACCGCAACCCTTGGTAGTGAAGGGTTGCGGTCAAAAACTGCAACGGTCCTTCCTTTTTGCCCAAGGGTTACGGGCCAAAAACACAACCTTTAGGGCTATTTTGACTTCAGCCCTTGACGTTTTTTCAACTAGTGCACGTTAACTCTTTTTATGTTTTTATTGCTTTTTACTTCTCATTTATAGTTTTAATTTTTACATTTATTGTTGGATTGAAGTTAACTAGTGAACCCTAGGTTTTCTTAAATTGCATTTGTTACTAACAATTCGTATCAAAGCTTGAGGTTTAATTTGGGAGGTTTCTAGTTGATTTTCTTGAAGAATATGTCAACAATGAAGCTTAACATTGAGAAGTTTGATAGGTTCATCAACTTTTGGACTATGGCAATTGAAGATAAAGACAATTTTGATTCAAAATGGTGTTCACAAGGCTCTTTAGGGCAAGGCTGATATCATGACGGCTTGTCATCTAAAGGAGCACTTTAAGTCTGAATGCTACAAGCTGAAAAACAAGCAATTGAGGGATGATAAGCCCGGGAAAGGCAAAGAACCCATGAACTCCGCGAAAGTAAGCTATGTTGATTTTGATAGCGAAAGTGATGCTTTGATTGTCACTCATGGTAGGCTCAAGAGCAAGAGCAAATGGATAATGGACTCGAGACGTTCTTTTCATGTGACACCCTACAAATACATGTTCACCTGATCATAGAGATAATGAAGGCATTGTCACCATGGGAAACAATGCAACATTAAGTAAAATGACATCATTCATTGATCAATTTTAACTCCAATTTATCGCTATTACCAGAAAAACATAGTCAAGTGTGATCTTATTAGATTCGTCTCTATGCATACTATCAAATTATAACTTTTTAAATATTTTTTACGTCTGCACAACTAAAAATATTAATGATTAAAAAAGCGCGTCAGATTGCATGAAAAATCAAACGTTTCATTTAAAACAAAATGGAAAAAGTATATGATAAGATGCTCATATGAGAGAATAATAGAGATTGCGAGAGATACACATTGTTTTTTATATGTATATATTACATATTATATATATTATTAATGTAAATCAACATCAAATTGAAAAAACGCTTTGGAAAAAAATGAGTTTGTACAAGTTACATATTTCATATCGTTCAAAATATGATCTCCTCTTGCATGAGCTACTAATGTTCTCACCTCTTTCGGGCGCTAATCTATCTAATCAAACAAGTTTTGATATATTTTTTCATGGTCCAAGGTGACCATTTTAATCTACTTACAACATCAATAAGTACAAAAGAAAGGGATACAAATTCAAAAAAGAAAAAAAGAGGGAAACAAATTAGGACCTCAATAAGTATTAAACCTTGCGGCTGCACCTCAATTGCACGGCCAGGCCTTTGATTGGTAATTCAGGACAATTGTTCTTGCCTTTGTCAAAAAGATCCCTATCAACTGGAATCGAACAGCTTTCTTTTCCCAAACAGAGCTGCTCACAAGGCACAACAAAAGAAATGAGAGTGTTAATAGTTTGACAACATATAGCTTTTTTGAACGCTTTTGCAACAACTAATTTTTCTCGTATGTTGATTGTTTAAAAGATATCTGATATCATGACGACGAAAAGTTAGGACAACTCATAATAGCTAATATGAAAACTAACAACTACCCGAACAATACTTTTTTTTTGTAGACACAAACGATTTATCCGAACTCTTCTTATTACAAAAGTGATTAGCTAGCAAATATGAGTATGCATTAATGCACCATCCAAATTCATGTAACTAAAATCTCATCATTGAATTTGTGATATTCAAGATCGAGGTAGATTAATTATAATGTTCTTTGGATTTACCATTATGAATTACATTTGAACGAATGTAAACAAAAACCACAAGAAAAGAGGGTAGAATATGCTTGCCTGCTCGACAATCTTTTGAGAGTTCGGAGAGTTGCAAGTGCCAAGGAGGAAGAAGCCACAAACACCATAGGGGTTGCCGAAGCTAGCAAACTCAACGCGGCTAATGACTTTATTTTTAGGGCACCTAAGTGTTGCCTCCGTCTTGGGTTCTTCAGCCACAGCACGGATATCATGGGCGTCCCTTTTCCATGACATTACGCTGGGTGGCATGTCCTCTGATATTAAGCTACAAATCACATCTCGGTTCACTGTCTCGATTTGAACTGTGTCGATATTCCCACCAGCCTCGTCAAAGATAACCAAGAAGTTGTCCTTAGGCTTAAGGTATGATCTTGGAACGTGGTACCTGCAACCACATCAATGGCACACTAGTAACTTCTTGCCCGCAACATGTCTACAGTTACTAATAAAAAAGTATCCAGGTGAAACTACTAAAAGATTTTATTGGTACATCTTAGTACTATGAGAACGTTAATGTGTTTTTGTTGGGTCTATTTATGGCCCAAATTCCATATGGCTTATTTGGTAAGGCAGTGAACATCAAAATATAATGCTCCATATGGCTTATTTGGTAAGGCAGTGAACATCAAAATATAATGCTCCATAGCATTTTCTAGAACACTAATATATTTCATATGATACGTTAAATATTGTGTGTGTCTATCTCTTAATACTTTTCTTGCCACATATTTCCAACTCTATTGTTTTTCACAATTTCTACATCTTTAATTTGCTTCCGCTACGCACTCACAACCCTAACATGTTTGTTGGTACAAGAACGACTGAGTGGTAAAATTTTATAGTTCCATTACAAGATTTTGTAACACAATTAATTAGTTTTGGTAAAAAAATGTAATTATGTTAACGGAATAAATTGAGAGTTTTCTTGATCTTACTCGCTTTGAGAGGGCGCGTTCCTTATTGTGAGGAAGCTCGACCAGTAACGTCCTATGCTTCGGCCATTGACCCAAACCACACCTTTGGTCATGTTCTCCAGCCTGATAGCTATCGGATCATCTCCCTCTGGGGCATCAAAGTGTGCCTACCAAAGAGTTTAGCTAGCTAATTATTATAATCAATCAATTATTAGGAGATATAATTGACTAACACGAAAATTTTAACCGTTTTCTTCATCTTAAGCATGAATTTTTCTCTTGAAAATCCAATCCTTTATTGCACTTCTTGTCAAAATAACAGATTTTAGTGGCACTTTCTAGCCAACAATTTGCCTAAATTAACTTGATGAATTTCAACAGTAAATATTTTTCTTTGTAAGACTACCTTATACCAAGTAAGATAATCACCAGCTCCCTTTGCCGGGGTCCATTTGGCTTTCTGTGCTCCTTCCTCAGTAAAGTATTGAAGCTTCTCTCCTTTCAAACCAATCTGCATGTAATTATCTCACATTTAGGCACTCTTAAATCTTAATTTATAATTCAGACTTCTATCTACACCATATTTTCTTCCAATAACACGCCAAAAAATATAACAAAATTAGTACAAGTTTAGTAAGGAAGCGGATGAGACATTTATACCGTGTGATGCCACCCATTGGAAGAAAGATCAAGTTCTCCTGTACCTAAACCTTGGATTTCCAGAAATTTTAGCCCTGTCCACCTTCTTTCCATATAACTACCGCTATCCTTCACACCAATGACATAAAGGTAATTTGATTAGTCATTTTGTAAATCTTGTTCAAGTTTGTTAAACATGTGTGCAGAAAAAAGTCTATTAGCCGAATTAGGTAGGTAATCAAATTGTTCTTAATACTCTTACACTAGTTGGTAGGCAGTAATAATTGACGGGATTGATAATTAATGACCTGTAGTATACACCGTTTCTTTTTAATCTACACACTTGACATGAACCAGTCCTTATAAAATTACACTATAAATTTTATTAATATTACCCTCATTAACTAACGCTTACTAAGTGGATCCTTAACGAAAAACCTATTAGGATGCCTTGAATACAGGGTTTAAAATGATCGACCCAATATGAGAGTCTTGCCTTTAAGAGCTATTCTATTTATTCAGGCTATTAGAAGGGAGTGTTAGATAAACCCTACTAATCATCTGCCTCTATTATGCTCTAATCTGTACACTCTTCTCTCAACCTAGTTACCATATTGTTTTTTTGACGGGTAGTTACCATATTGTTAATGAAACACGTTAATGTCAATTGTTCTAGATTCGTTGTTTGATTTGCTTTCGTTATAACATAGAAGTAATAAAGACTTAGATTGAGGGCACTAGTAACGTTTGGTTTGCTTTCGTTACAACATAATGAAGAATATTAAAGTGCTCTTACCGGCATTCCCATTGTGTTGCTCAAAATGGATATATTGTTGACACCTTCCTTTAATTTGACAGGTGATTGGAAAGTGAAGGAAGGAGCTCTATGGAATCCATGGCTGGACCCTTGAAAATAGAAAACAAAAGAAAATATAGAACTAGAAATAATGATCAATTAGACTCTTACTTATATTTTGTTTAAAGAACCAATAAATTATAGTACTAATCATACCTATATAATGTCCATTGACAAAGGCTTGCAAGGAGTGACCAAGATGGTAAAGTTGTAAGACTGGTTGAAGGGATTTTCTGAAAGGCAAGTCAACACTGTCCAATTCTACACTGGAAATAATTGGAAATTCATTCGTTAGAAATGTTAATTAGGAAGTATAATATAAGTTTGTTAAGTAAGCAAAAGCAATAATTAAAGCCTTAAACTTGTGTTTTGAAATTATCGGTTACCTAGTTTTGTACCACATATAGTCAGTTCTGTCCTCAGCAGTATGAAACTGCTCCAAGGGCATCCTTGAGTAAACATCACCTTTAGATGGGAAAGTTTCAGTGGTCTTCTCCCAATTCAGATTCTTATTAGCTATCTCAGACCTAACAAACTCCCTTGAACTATGTTGCGCTACCATCTGTTTGTCACATTGAAAAAGCAAAAGGGTGATCAAGTTAATTTTCATGTGTTCAGTAGCATTACCTAATTCGCTACACTCTTGAGTCTTGGAACTGCTGTTCAAGAAAGGCGAATTGGTACACATACAACTACAAGTGGTATACTTTTTAGGCTCATTCAACACAATTCCATAGAGCATAAGTATCCTTTTTTCTATCGTGAATTCTCAACTTGTTGAAATAAGTTTCAACAAAAATAATAATTTGAAATCAATTTATAATTTAATTTTTAGAAAGAATGAGTTTAAGGAAGCAATAAGCTAAGCTGAGCGAAGATATGATAAGTTCAGCAGTTTGAAATTAAGTTTGGAGTAAAATAATTGAGAACATATCAATACGTTATGTAACACTGCAAGTTCCAAGTGACTTGCTTTTACTTAATAGGATCGGGATATAGTGCAATTAGGAAAAACTTACGCAGTCTGAATTGAAGACGACAGTCTTGCAATCAGGCAAGATGCTGATGGACTTGGGTGGAAGAGTGAATTGTTTGCCTCTGAATTTCACTGTTTCTTTTGCATGAGTGTTGTTGTTCCACAGGAAAGCTGCACAAAGCTTCTTCCTCTCGTAGTAACGTGCCTGATCATTTCATATATATTTTGCAAATTAATTAGTAACAATCATATAATATTTGATAATAAACAAGAATGTATGCATGTATTGTACCCTCCGTACAAACGACTATAGCAAAATACTAACAAGGGTGTAATTGTCCTTAAAATCTATCGATCATTATAATATGAATAAAAGGGTGTTTTATTCTTATTCCAACTTTTCTGAATTTATTGGGACATACCTAAACAAACTGTTGGGGTTAAAATATTGGCCCAAGACAAATCAAGGAAGAGGAGATAGAAACTAAGGCGTGTATTGGGAGTTGGGACAGCACAAGGCCCCCAAAACCCATCTTCCACCATAAATACTTAAATAGTCCATTTGACATCAAATGAAAGGTGACTTCAACTAACTAAACAAACTCATACATTTGACAATTCTCTCCACTCTCTTGCTTTCTATTGCTTAGCCGACTGACTTAAGCATCGGAGAGGGTTTGCCCCTAAACCCCTGGGTTAGTCTTCTTGTTTTGCAGATGACGACCCAATTGGAGATTCGACACCACAATCCTCAAATCTGTACCCACATCCACATTACTATTTTTAGCGAAAACACTTACTTTATTGAAACTATTTCAACATGAAGATAATGCAACCTTTAGTTACTGGAAAAACATGAAAGGTCACTTCTACTTTTATCCATGTGATTATTTGCCTCTGAATCTACCGATCTCACACGCAATATGATTGTACAGTAAGTAGCTTACCTCCAAATCCGGGCCGAACTTTTCAACACCATATCTCCCTTTAAATATAGCCTTCTTGCTAAGTGTTATAGCACGGTGAAGATCCCGCAAGTGTCCCCATTTGGGTCCCCTTATCAAACCTAACAGTGAGTAAATCAGAGGGACTAGTAAGAAATCAAAATCCTAATTTTTGGGTTGCTTCATCTTATACATATACAGGGAGTACTCCTGAGCTCCAAAGGGAGTAATATATAGCTTACCAAATTCATCAAGTGGAGCTTCATCATAGTAGCGAGTGGTAGTAAAGGCGGCAGCAGTTCTTGCGTAGTTTGTGCCACCATGGTACTGCAACAACAATAATTATATAAGAATAATAGCATACAGAAGTAAAGAAGAATCATTTTTTTTTTTTTCAAATTAGCTTACACAACTTTTCAAGTCAAACTTCACAAAACGTTGGGCATATATTTTCATCAACATAAATAACAACATTGTCATGTGGGACTTGATCGATATGCATTTTAAGAGCATTGCATATTCACTATAAACCGAAGGCTAATTTTTAAAATTAATTTGCTCATTTGGAGCTTTCACCATTAGGAAATTTTTCTCATTTGTGGTTCTTCAAAGACAAATGAGCAAGATATTTCCTTCGATGTAACATGTTCACGGTATAACCAAACCAGGTATATGATAAAAGTTGTTAACATTTAGGATGTTAATACATGATCAAAATGTGTAAACTAATTTCAGTCGAGTGGATTATATCAGATGATTGGATACCATGTAATAGTTGGTATGACTTCCGTTCTTGGAGAACCAGCGGGCCACAGCAAAAGCAGTATCCTCAGCTGATCTTTGAGAAGGTACATCTCCAAAAACTCTAAACCTATAGTTACATAAGAAACACACAAAATATTATTGATCATAATAAAGAACAAGAGATGAATAAACCAAGAGATTTAAGTTCTGAGTGTTATACTTTACTCAAGGAGCAATTAGTAGTTATAATTACTTACTGAGCAGTCCAATTCTCAGTCCACAAAGATGGCTTAGTAGGTGCATTTGGACCCTCGAATGTCTCTCCACAGTGTCTACCATTGCAAGCATTGATCTTTTCCCAAAACAAAGATAGCAGCAATGATCAAAGAAGCAAAAGGAGTTTAAGACATCTAATTCTGTTTCTGATCTTTTTAACTTTAAGCCATGATCTTTTCACAGTTTCGTACTAATAAGATTACTTTAATCGACTCAAATTGATTCATTAATATATTCTCAATATATATATATATATATATATAACCCGTTATAGTTGAAAATCCTAGCTGAAACGGATAAGTTAGCTGTGACCGAAAAGGCACCAATTAAAAGCAAATAAGTAGCTGAAAGTGATAAATTAACCAAGAAAAAGGAGAGGTTACCACTTCTCCGGGAGCATCTTTTTGCTCGCACATGATCCATGGCACACCAGTCATCTGACTAACAGCCATGTTTCCGGCCCAATTAATATACCTCTCTGCAGCTCCATCTCTAAAAGCTCCTCTAACGTGATCATACTCGTTCTCAATCTAGGCAAATTAAACAAGGAAGAAATTTTACGCTTCGCCAAAACTGTCCAATGTTACTAAAACAAGACCTACCAATAATAAAATTGAATTGTATAATACCGTCTTACCATAAAATTAGTGTAAATTCACCCCACTTTGTTCTCTAAAAGAGTCACTTTATAAGTTAAAAAGAGGTCAAAGGATCACTTTTAAATAACAGATCATGTGCCTTAAAAAAGTCAATTGTACCATAAGTGACCCCTTCAAACCAACCAATTATCAACATCTCACCAGATTTCCAGATTATATGAGACTGTTCTTAAACAAAAATAAATTGAACCCACATAAGAATTTGGTGCAAAACATGCATGAAAATTGAAAACCCAAAAGTGAAGGTATACCAACAAAACCCAATAAACCTTGGAAAACTCAATCAACTTTTTAAGTGAAATCCCCTAATAAAAATGTACTACCTCCATTTCTTAATAAGTGCAACATTTCCCTTATTTGGAATAGTCACAATAAGTGCAACCAAGCTCAAAATGGTAAAAAAAGTTCAATATTATTACAAATATGCCACCAAAAAGTAAGAGGGGACCACAACTTTTTTATTTCATCACTTAAATTACTCTACTTTATTGTGGTCCCAATTTTCTCTCTCTACATTCCTTGGTAGTCCCCCACTTTCTCTATGTTGCACTTATTAAGAAACGGAGGAAGTATATATTCTTTTTTAGCAATTCAAATTTGTTATTGAAAATCAAAAAAATGTAAAAGTCTTGTGTATAAATGTTACACCATTGTTATTGTACAACAGATACCCCTCACGCACCTCTCATAGTGAGATGTCAAAATAGTATCTTACAAAAATTTTGATAATAAAGCTAAGTTAAAGTGGTATTATGATAATAAAGCTAAGTTAAAGTGGTATTAAAATAGAGTACAAAACTTCAATTTGATACCAAGATTATATTTTAGAACCAAATTACTCTATTTTGGCACTACTTTGACTTAGGTTTAGTACTAATTTTTTTGTAAGATGTCATTTTCCTTTCTCACTCTTTTGCTGCCATTTTCACACCCCAAGCTACCAACCTCACTCGAGGACACAGAAAATCAGAAAGAGCGAAAGAATACGAGGGAGGAAGAAGGGGAGAGAAAATCAGGAAAACCCTAACATTTGCTCCTGGTTTCATCGGCAACATCTCAGACCTATCTTTGCTCCTTGCTTCAATCCTCGACGGAATTCATCGAGTTCCAGCGTCGGAAGAATTTCAACCCTTTCTCTTGTTTCAATCCTAAATTAATCGACTTTAAAGAAACACCAACAACAACTCCTAAATTCATCGAAAGATAATTATACAAGAATCGTCGACGACAGCGCATGATTCTCGAGGTCAGTGGAAGAAGTGCCGGAACCCTAGCTTTGCTCGTTTCAATCCTCATTCCAGCCACCGCCCTCGCTCGACACCACGAAGAGGAAAGAGAAAGTGAAGAATATCAGGAGAAAGAGAGAGGGTGAACCGGTGAACGTGATGCACAGGGGAGGACGGAAATGTGTTTTTGGAATAATGATAATACACATATGGGGTGTTTGTTTAGGGGGATTAGGGGGTGGGAATGGGATATTATATCCCTATGGGTAGATATCTCATGTTTGGTTGAGGGGATATCTAAATTCCCATGGGAAGGGGAATGGGATTAAATCCCCTCTAATCCCACCAAAATAAGACATGGGGGGGCAGGTATTAGGGAGGGGGATTATTTTTGTTATGTTAAAAGACAAATTTATTCTTCATTAAAATATACTTCACCAATATTGCTTGCTCTTCTTTTGCTATCCTTCATTAAAATGGGTAAATTTGTAATTTAGCAATATATTCCCTACTTAATCCCACTAACATACCAAACAAGGGATTGGGATATATTTAATGAATTCCCACCTTCTAACTCCCCTTCCCAATCCCATCTTCTAATCCCCAAACTCCCAATCCCTCATACCAAACGCCCCGATAATGAGATGACAAACTAGTATTTCAACCCAAACGTTACCTGGTTTGGTATTGTGTTTCCAACTTGATATGTATTTTTTCCATTCGCACTAAAATATATCAAGGAAAACTTAAAAATTTAAGTGAAAGTATTGAGTCAGACCGTTTGACCCAATATGTTCGTCGGACGAAGGAGAATGGCGCGGCGGCTCCTTTTCTTGCTCAATTCTCTACCCTGATTTGATGCGAGTTTTTGCTTTCAATTCTAATTCTTATGATGTTGATCAAATGGTTGATGATATATGATTATAGCTTCATTGATGATGATAGTTGCATTGGTTGATGTCGATGTCCATGAATGGTGATGAACTGATGAATAATATTCGTGACTTCAAAGTAAACGATGCGTTCACAATGATAAAATCCACCATTAAGTGGAGGAAGGAGTTTAAAATCGATGAGTTGCTAAAAGAAGATTTCAGTGATGATTTGGAGAAGATGGTTTTCATGCATGGATTTAGCAAAGGTCATCCTGTGTGTTATAATGTTTATGGTGCTTTTCAAGATAAGGAATTGTACCAGAAAACATTCTCTGATGAAGAAAAAAGGCAGAGATTTATGAAATGGAGGATACAGTTGTTGGAGAAAAGTATTAGGAAGTTGAATTTCAACTAAAAAAAATTAAGACTAACTGAAAAAAAATGAAGACTAACTGAAAAAAAATTAGAAGCTAACTGAAAAACATTAACTGAAAAAAAATGAAGACTAACTGAAAAAAAATGAAGACTAACTGAAAAAAATTAGAAACTAACTGAAAAACATTAACTAAATGATAACCAACTGAAAAAAAATGAAGACTAACTGGAAAAAAATGAAGACTAACTGAAAAAAATGAAGACCAACTGAAACCCAAGTGCTTCTAACTGATATGGTCCGACTAGTTGTATTGTGTCAGACGAGTATGACACAATACCTTCACAACATTTAAAAGGTGCAAATATAATAATGTGTCACTTATAATAACAAGAGGTTACGGGTTCAATCTTGTTGCAAGTTAATTTTACTTTTGTTAATTGAAATGATTTATGTACACATTTGACAATTCTAGTGGATTAACAGAAGTGTTACGTGACGTGTATACATGGTTACGTACGCTTTTTATTATATTTGCATAAATGATAATAAAATAGGATAAAATAATAAATATTCTTTAGATAAATGACGCAATATGGATTTATAATGATATCAGTATGTGTAATAATTATAATGTATATAAAGAGTTGACAAATGGCAATGAGATAAGGAGAAATGATTTGCTAAAAAAAAGTGCATAAAGATGAGTAATAATGATATCAGTTATGTCTATATTAAACTATATAAAGCTCCACCAAAAAACTTCCTTGAAAGACAGGACTCTCTTCTCCCCCCCGACGGAGAAACCCTACCATCTGGTTTCGCTCCGTTGCGACGGCGCCCTCCTCTGCCATGGCCGAGGAGATCGCAAATTCTGTTTCTAGACTTCGGATTGATGAGGAAGAGGATCAAATACTGGACCTCGAAACTATAAACCCTAATAGCGAAAATCAAGTTTCTCTCCTGCTTATTGGGAAACTGTTAACTGAAAGATCTTATAATGTAGATGCGTTCAAGAAAACGATTACTACTGTATGAGCGCCACAACATGGTCTCGTAATTCGAACCCTAAAGCCAAACCTGTTTGCGTTCCAATTTTACCATTGGCGAGATATGGCGAAAGTGATGGAGGGTCGCCCTTGGTGCTTTGACAATATGTTGGTACTACTAAAGGAGGCAGAAGGCGACGAACAACCAGATCAGGTAACTTTAAAACACTCACCCTTCTGGATTCGTCTCAAAAATCTACCTTTTAATATGCGATCTGATGAAGTAGTAAAGGCATTAATTGGAAATATGGGGGAAATTATTGATCTTGAAGAAGATGTTTTAGGCATTGGACGATATAGACGAGTTAAGGTAATGTTGGATATATCTAATCCTTTGAGGAGATACCAAAAGCTGAGGGATAAGAAAGGTAACGAACTGCAGGCAGATTTTGCATATGAGAGACTCCCATTTTTTTGTTTGGCCTGTGGAGTTATGGGGCATGCGGAAAAAGACTGCCAGTTTGTTCTAGATGAAGATAAGAATGAAAGTTTAGGGTGGCACCTGGGGTTAAAAGCCACACCTAGAAAAGGGAGGACTAAAGAAGTGGAAGAAGAGAATAAGTTCAAACACTGTAAGAAAATTCTGTTTGAGAAGAAAGAAGACGAATTGACACAAATGAAGTTGGTGGCTTTAAAGGAAACTAAAAAACTCCCCTGCATTGAAACCAATGAATCGCGTGGGTTGACTAATACCCCACCTCTTGATGATGTTGATAATGATGTTGGAAAGTTGGACTTGTCACCACAAAGCACCATTACTCCTTGTCCCCTTGTCTCCCAACAAGGGCACATCCCCCAAAAAGATGACACGTCCACTGGTGTAATGACACAAAATGAGATGTTTATTTTTGCAAGTGTGAAGGAGCCCAAAGCAGGTAAACAGAAGGCATGGAAACGAATGGCCCGTGGGCCTATGACGGAGAAAGGAGATAGCCAACACATGGACTTGGATCAAGATTGTAAGGATAATAAGAGGCCCCAAGAAGATCCTACAATGGAGGTTAATAACATGGAGGTCACTATGAAGCGCCCAAGCTAAGTGACTCTCATACATTGCTCCCGTTTCTTTGGCGGAGGTTGGTTCATACCAACCCCGCCTAGCATTATGAATCTACTATGCTGGAACTGCCAAGGGATGGGTAACCCTTGGACAGTTCGACGACTCCGAAAATGGAGTAATCTTCATACCCCTGACTTAGTTTTTCTCTCAGAGACTAAGCTCAGTAAAGCTGCTGCTGAGAGGATTAAGGATCGTATTGGATACTCAAATGCCCTTGGAGTAGCCAGTACGGGACGAGCTGGAGGTTTATGTGTGTATTGGCAGGAGGATAATTTAACTTTTGATCTTGTTTCTTTCTCAAGCCATCATATTTGTGGGAACATCATTAAAGGAGGCCACTCTTGGCGGTTTATAGGTATCTATGGATGGGCAGACTCGAGTCAGAAGTACCGCACGTGGGAGCTCATACAATATTTGTGTGATGGGGTGCAAATACCTATATTGTTGGGTGGAGACTTTAATGAGATCTTAACTCATGATGAAAAGGAAGGAGGAGCCACTAGAGAGAGGAGAGAGATGGATCGTTTTCGAGAGGTTCTTAATACTTGCGAGCTTCGGGACATTGGGTATGTGGGTACTTGGTGGACGTGGGAGAGGGGAAAATCTGCGGAAACCCGAGTGAGAGAAAGTCTCGATAGGTTCATTGCATCAAACTCTTGGTTGCACCTTTACCCTGAAGCTAGAGTTGAACATCTGCTGCGAGTGAATTCGGATCATACACCCATTATGGTGAGTACGACAAGGAGATATAAAGGGGTGCAAAGGAGAGAGAAAGCATTCAAGTTCGAAACGGCGTGGCTTTTTGACGAATCATGTGAAGGAGTTATTCGGGAAGCTTGGAATATACCCATGGATGAGACTATCCTTCATAAGTTGGGTAGGGTGAGCGAGAGCTTGAAGAGATGGAGCAGTGGTAAGTTTGATAAGCTGGGGAAACAGATTGAACAAGCAGATAAGGCACTAAGCCTGGCCCAACGTCGTGATATCTCTCAATCAAGCTGTGAGGAATGTGAAAGGCTGGAACATAATTTAGAGGACCTGCACCGCAAACATGAAGCCCATTGGTACCTCAGGTCTCGGGTTTTGGAAGTGCGTGATGGTGACCGGAACACAAACTACTTCCACCATAAAGCTTCACAAAGGAAAAAACGCAACAAGATTGAGGGTCTTTATGATAATTCAGGGGCTTGGCAGGAGGATACGGGGAATATCGAAGCAATTATTGAAGATTACTATGCCACGCTGTTCACTTCGGCGGGCCAATCTTCTCAAAATCTCCAACAAGTTTTACAGCATGTCCCGGCTACCATTACCAGTGACTTCAATGAGCTCTTGTTGAAACCCTATTCTACAGAGGAGATTCACGCAACTTTGCTACAGATGCACCCTTGCAAGGCCCCTGGGCCGGACGGTATGCACGCTATCTTTTACCAAAGGTTTTGGCACATTGTTGGTAATGATGTAACTAAATTTATCAGTAATGTCTTGCATGGGTCTGTTTCCCGAGTCTTGTAAACAAAACAAATGTTGCTTTAATTCCGAAAGTTAAATCTCCCCGTTATATGTCTGAGTTTAGGCCTATTAGTTTGTGTAATGTGCTGTACAAACTAGTGTCTAAAACTTTGGTGATGCGTCTAAAGTCTATCCTTCCCCAAATTGTAACTGAAAATCAGAGTGCTTTTGTACCTGGTCGCTTAATCACTGACAATGCTCTGATTGCTCTTGAGTTATTCCACACAATGAAGAAAAGAAGCAGGAGTCGCAGAGGCACTATTGCTCTAAAACATGACATGAGTAAAGCTTATGACAGAGTTGAATGGGGATTCCTCCGGAAATTGCTGCTTACTATGGGGTTTGATGGACGATGGGTGAACTTGGTGATGGAGTGTGTTTCGACAGTTTCTTACTCGTTCATTTGTAATGGACGGGTCTGCGGGGAGGTCTCTCCTTCTCGGGGCCTTCGCCAAGGGGACCCCCTCTCCCCTTATCTGTTTATTTTGGTTGCTGATGCTTTCTCTCACATGATACAGACGAAAGTTAGAGAGAAACAGCTTCACGGGGCTAAAGCCAGTCGCAATGGGCCCGACATTTCTCATCTTCTGTTTGCAGATGACAGTCTCCTTTTTCTCAACCACCCGACAGGAATGCGAAATTATAGTTGATATTCTCAACCAGTATGAACTAGCATCCGGGCAGAAAATTAATTATGAAAAGTCGGAGGTGTCTTTCAGTAAAGGAGTTCGAACTGAGCAAAGAGAAGAATTGATGATGATCCTAAATATGCGGCAAGTTGAAAGGCATAGTAAGTATCTGGGGCTACCTACTGTTGCAGGTAGATCTAAAAAAGTGATGTTTGAGGCTCTCTTGGATAGAATATGGAAAAAGTTACAAGGGTGGAAAGAGAAGCTACTTTCTCGCGCAGGGAAAGAGGTTTTACTGAAATCGGTGATCCAAGCAATTCCTACCTATTTGATGGGGTTTACAAACTCCCTTCTGCAGTAACGAGAAGATAAGCTCGGCCATGGCTCGTTTCTTTTGGGGAAGCTCGGGTTCTGCTCGGAAGGTGCATTGGAAGAGTTGGGAAGCGATGTGTAATCCGAAATGTTTAGGAGGGTGGGTTTCAAGGACTTGAAGGTTTTTAATGACGCCCTGTTGGGGCGACAAGCGTGGCGATTAGTTCACAATCCAAACACACTCATGGGCCGGGTAATGCAGGCTAAATACTACCCTAATAAGTCTTTCCTTGAGGCTAGGTTGGGATTTGCAGGGAGCTATTCTTGGCGAAGCATCTGGAGCTCCAAAGCCTTAGTGAAGGAAGGAGTGGTGTGGCGCATAGGTAATGGAAAGAGCACGAATATTTGGAGCGATCCTTGGTTAATTGACGCAGATGGCTGTTTCATTACTAGCCCCCAAGCTCATGGTATCTCGAAGGTTTGTGAGCTCATTGACGAGCGTAACAAGGAGTGGAACTATGATCTGATTTCACAACATTTTAATGAACGAGACCAAAGATGCATCATGGCAATTCCCTTGAGTGTAAGAGAGCAGGAGGATTGTTTGACTTGGGCCTACTCAAAAGATGGCATGTACACCACAAAAACCGCTTACATGATAGGGAAAGGGGGAAACTTAGATATGTTTCATCAAACATGGGTGGAGATATGGAGTATGGAAGCATCGCCAAAGGTAAAGCACTTTTTATGGAGACTCTGCACTAACACTCTCCCAACTCGAGCGCTTCTAAAATATCGCCACCTTGTTGATGATGCGCTATTCCCATGCTGCGGAGTTGAAGAGGAGACGAGCACACATGCTATTTTTACATGCGCACGTGTGCAACGGCTGTGGGATGATAGTGGATGTGGTCGGATGCTAGCCTTGGTGGGTGACTCCTTTTGCGATATGCTGGCAGAATGGAGGAAAGAAGGAGCACAGTTGAAACAAAAGGCTGCAATGTTGGCGTGGAGTATTTGGGTGGACCGAAATTTCCGAGTGTTCGAAGGAAAGGTGACCCCTCATGTGGTTATGCTGGAGCGAGTTGAGCGAGCCATGAAGGATCATGCCTTGTATGCCAAGCGTGTATATGCTGTCACGGTACCTCGCCAACAACAAAGCCCTCGGCATTGGGTAGCACCACCTCCTGGTGTGGTAAAGTTGAATTTAGATGCGTCATTGGCTAACGAAGGATGGGCAGGTTTAGGGGTGGTAGCGCGCAACGACCAGGGGCAAGTGATGTTTGCGGCAACGCAACGAGTTCGTGCTTGGTGGCCACCAGAAATTGCGGAGAGTAAAGCTCTCCTATTTGCTATTAAGCTTGCTCGCCGTTATGGATATTTGGATGTGATTCTAGAATCTGATTGCCAAGTGTTGGTGTCCCGTCTTTCAAAAGCTGTGGTTTATTTTTCGGATTTTGATACTGTCTTAGCGGATATTTTATTGCTTTCATCAGATTTTAATTCAGTTGTATGGTCTCATGTTAAAAGAGATGGGAATTGTGTCGCCCATCATCTTGCTAAATTAGTGCCTTTTGGTGTTGAACAAGTATGGGAGAACCACTGTCCTCAAGAGGTTTCCCCCTATGTACTCTCGGACTTTTTGTCCCTTGATTAATGCACTATTTAGCGTTTCCCCTCAAAAAAAAAAAAATTGATATCAGTATGTCTAATGATGATAAATTATATAAAGAGTTGAAAAATGATAATGAAATGAGAAAAATGATATCTCAGCTACAAAATGATACAAGATTGTTGGAAAATGACATACAAGTCAGAAATAATAACATAAAGGAGTTTTACAAATGACATAAGACACCTCAAAAATGATATGCAGTACACAATTAATGACATGAAATAGTTTTATAATGACATGAAAAATGACGTATAAGTTAATATAATGATATTATTTTCTACGTTTTTTTCACTAGGTAGCCCTGTGGTATTTCAAAATTCATGGGGTACCCTGCTGTTTAAAAAATGCACCATATAACCTTACTTTGGGAGTAAAATGCACGAAATTTTCTTAATGACTAACGGTGTTAAGTTTCCGTTAGTCACTAACCAACCCTCTAATTCTAATTAAGCTCTCTAACGCTAACCTCGAAACCTTAACCCGAACCTTTAGCCCCCTAACACCTCACCCCTACCCTAAGCCCTAACCCTAACCTTAACCCTCTAACCACCACACAGCCTACCCCCACCCCACCCACATAGTCCGGCCTGCGGCCGCGACGTGCGTGAGATCTTGAATCATGAAGAAATTGTCGTCGGAGGTCGAACGCGAAAATCGCCAGATCTTCTACACCGGTTTCTCTCTCCTCCTGAGTCCAAGACCATCGATGGTCGAATACGAAGCCCATTGCAGGCCCTTGACCACGAAGACCATCGAAGCTTCTATGAAACACTAAACTCGATCTCATCACTCTCCGATATTGCATAGCTTCAACGGCAGAAAGTCGACTCACGTGAAAACTCGCCTATCTCAAAAGCCGAGAGCTCCACCACCATCGTGGGAGGAGAGAGAAGAAAATGCAGGTTTTGGAGTTGGGGATTTCACACGTGTAAAGGTTGTTATACCATTTCTGACGGTATATACATTACACCCAAGACGGACTCAATAAAGACGGACTCAATAAAAATTGGGTGAAAAAAGCACTTCAAAGCCGAAAAATTTAGACTAGATTAACCCATTGGCAACATGATTGTAAAAAATGGCTACCTGAGACAAAATAATTGGACCTCCTTGTGACGCATATAGCTTGTTTTCCTTCATTAAAGATACAACTTTCGTCACCCATCTTTCTGTACTTTTCTGTATAGAAAGTACAATGAAAACTTTGTCAAAATAATTTGTAAATATTGCAATATTTGAAAATAGTTATGATTAGAATTTGACAATTTAGAATATTATTTTTCACTGAACATATAAAGAAGGCCTCAGATATTATTTTGATAAATCCACTTGCAGTAATCACATGCCAATCATTCCTTTATATTCCATGAAAGACAAGCTATCGATTTCGCATTTATCCTATAATTACCATGAATGTCGGGTTATCCGTTCGATATGTGATGTTGGGCTCCTTTCTTAGCCAATATGGGTATCCTCTGCCATAAGATCCAACATTTCGCAAGGTCGTTAAAAGAATGAGAAGAACGTTCACAATGTACAAGATAATAACATGGTATTATTCCTATTACCCGTTATTCCATTCACCTTGAACGAATGGCCCAACCCTAAGGGTAACCCACATGCCTCTCTCAGCAATTAGTTTAAGGAATCTTACAACATCACTTTGGCCTGTGAAATTAAACTGCAAAAGCAATGCGAAACGTAAGTTGCTAGAGAATGAAATTCTACAGAATTTGAAAAGAAAATCAAAAGAAGTTCTTAAATTGACCTACATCACATTTCAATGCAATTATGCATACCCTCTTAGAAGATAGAAATCTAGTTAAAAGCAAGTATTTGACATCGTTATAGCCAATAAGTAGAATAAAATGTTCGTTACCTCGCCCTTAACAGGTTCATGCACATTCCAAAAGATGTATGTTTGTATAACATTCAAGCCGCCTTCTTTGCATTTGTCGAGGATATCCTCCCATTCCTAATATACCAAAGCAAATAACATCATCTACCATTTAGTATTATACCATGAGAACACAATATAATTTGCACGATTATGAGTCATTTTCCCATATGGCCTCGACGACCCCTTCGCTATGATCAATTAATATACTACCTCCGTTTTACAATACATACACCATTATCTTTTTTTAGATAATTCACAATACATGCACCATTTCTTCTTTTGGATGTTTTACAATACATCCCCTCCTTTAAAACATAATCACATGGGTTTAAAAA
Organism: Beta vulgaris subsp. vulgaris; assembly: GCF_026745355.1. Taxonomy (NCBI): domain Eukaryota; kingdom Viridiplantae; phylum Streptophyta; class Magnoliopsida; order Caryophyllales; family Amaranthaceae; genus Beta; species Beta vulgaris. The sequence goes on from NC_079210.1 coordinate 43,847,013, forward strand.
GGAATCACAACAGTACTCTCTGTCCTCACCCTTGGTTTGTGTGTCGTATAGAAATGGTGCATGTATTGTGAAACGGATGTAGTAGTTTCGTATTTCGAATAAATTGGAGTAATTTTCATTTTTACCTCGACGGGAACACGAGGATAATGGACTGAACCAGAGAAGAGGAACTCTCTATTGCCATGGATCCTCAAAGACCGTGAATCGTATGTAACTTCACCAATTTCTTTTATCTTGTCACAATGCACCACGACCAAGAACATAAGGCCTATGATAAGTGTATTTATATGACTTTCAGCCATGATTGGCTTTTTTCTCATGTCCTAAATGAAAAATAAATATATTAGATTGAAAACCAACAAAATGAAGGTGAAATATAGTAATGGGTGTTTTTAAGTTGTTTTGAGCAGCAGCATTATCTTGATCATAAGGAAGAAAATTATTCAAATTTTCATTTGAACTTACCCTGTGCAAGAAGCACCAAAAGAGGCAAATGATTTGATTTTGGTTCTTAATTAGTAAAATTGATGGATAATTACTATTTGTTTAATTTCATTTTGATCCTCTTTCTTCTCAGTTTGCTGCTTGATCTATTTGTGGATGTAGGAGATACAAACAAGTTATTGATCTAATAAAAGGTGTTTGACTTATTCTTTCTCCCCCTTTGCCCCTAATAACATTTTAGGTGTATTGTTCTTCGGGAGTATGCCAAATTAAAATTAAGTTCCTGAATTAGCAAAATTTTTTGTTTGTTTTGATGCAAATAACAAATTATTTGTGCATGGAAAGAATTAGTAAAGGGAACCTGAAATGAGAGAGGGAAGAAAAGGCCGGCTATGCTCCGCGAGTAAGGAAAACTATCATTTATTAATAGGAAAAATTCACAAGAGAGGGTCAACTATTACCTATTTTCTTCTATAAGTCTCAATTAAGTATAGATTATTTCCTATAGGTCCCAAGTTTACTATCAGGTGATTTTCATAAGTCCCGAATTACTTATAACCAGTTTAGAAGGTAAGATTTTTAAATGTTTACCATCTTCGAACACTTTCAGCAAGTGACAAAGACATATAAGATGGGGCCAACGTTTTAAAATCTTACCTTTTAAAACGTTTATAAGTAATTCATGACTTATAAAAATCACAAGATGGTAAACTTGGGACCTGTAGGGAATAATCCATAGTTGGGACTTATATAAGAAAATGGGTAATAGATGACAATTATTTATGCATGAAAAGAGTTAGTAAAGGGAAGCTGAAATGAGAGAGGGAAGAAAAGGCCTTAGCAATAACTAGTTATTAGGTCCGGACTATGCTCCGTATGTAAGGAAAATTATCATTTATTAATATTATACTTTAAAATAAAACACTAAATTTCATTTGGTTTAGTAGTTAAAATTTTAGTATATAAACTTGAGGTTAGGGGATCAAGCCCTATATGTGGATTACAGAGAGTAAAATGCCCTTAGGGAGCGCGCCACATGGCACTATTCCTTGTTTAAAAACGCCTCTTAATATATTAGTATAGATTTTAAACACTAGCATCTAAACTTGGCATGTTAAATTTTTAAAGACGGGCAATAAGTTATAGCAGAATATATTCTAATTTAATTTATAAATAATAGATATGATAGAAGATATCTTAGGTATATTTTTATGAGAATGAGATCAGAGTGTTCCCCCCCCCCCAAAAAAAAAAAGAATGAGATGGGAGTGTAGGATAGTGGAAAGAATTTGCTTTAAACTAGTGATGGCCACTGGTGCGGGTTGGGCGGGCCGGATCGTGGGCCTTAGTGCGCTAGACTGAGATTTCACGGCCCAGGACCGGACCATGAAATTCATGGGTTGGGTGGGTTGGTCCGCGGGCTGAAAAATCTTGGCCCACACCGGTTTGTTACTGGTTTTCACGGTTCGTGAAGCGGTTCTGACGGTGCGTGGGTCTAGTGGGCTGGACCGGGCTGGTGGGCCGGCATGAGATTTTTTTTTTTCAAAATTATTTAATCATTGAAATTATTCATTATTGTTATATAAAATCTTTAAAATGAATAAAAATATATAGAATTATTAGAATTAATGAATAATTTCATTATTTTAAAATTTGATTGAATTATAATATATGCAATTTGATTAAAATATATGCAATTTGATTAAAATATATACAATTTGGTTCAATAATAACTTGAATTGGTGAGGTCCTGTTCATGGGTTGGGCTGGACCGGTTTCGTGGTCCGAGCTGGGCGGTTTTAGTAGCAGGCTTTAGTGGGCTGAACTCAAGAAATCAGGCCCACGACCCACCCACCAATTTCACGGTTCAAACTGGGCTAGACATGGCTTTTTACAAGCCCCATCCACATGGCCCACGAGGTGGGCTGGATTGGCCCGCACTGTTGGCCATCTCTACTTTAAACTGAATGATCGTTCCCATACTAAGAGTTTAAATAGTATGAAGATACAAATTAAGAAGAAAAGTTCAAGGATTACTAGAGAACAAAGAGAGTACTATATAAATGAAGAAGTGGTAACATCTATAAAAAAGAAAATTATTAAATTATCGACCAAATTTTACAGTGACGGTATTGAGTAGTTAAAAATCATTCACCTTTTATTTAAAAATATAATAATATCTACAAAAGAACCTCAATAATTTACATCACTATCAAAATAATTTTAAATAAAAAAAACATGTCCATTTGTATAACTATATAAGATTGTCGACGCATGCGTCGCGTGCATATGCAACTAGTAGTATTATGAGGCAAAAGTAAATGAAAAGTAATAGGATTACTCTGGAACAAAAGGAGTATTAAAAATTAATTTACATTAATAGTCACATAACATACAATGTTGAAGCACTGCTCCCTTAATATGATGAGACTTTCGTGACGGATCATTGAATATTGTCATTTTTGTGCAATTACTCCCTTAACAATACAATTTGTCAAAAACTAACTTCTAAATAGATAATGCCCACCAAAATTCACCATGGCACATGGTGATCTGATGGATGGTGGCCAGATGGTGGCCAGTTGGTGGCCTTGCAATGCAACGGTGGTGTAAGATGATGTGGATGTGATTCCACATTTTAATGAAGTTTTCAAAATCTCAAAAATCTTGAAAGAAAGATTGGTTCTTGTCTTCTTGATGGTTTCTTGGTTGAATATTTGATGAACACATTCGAACAAACTCGAACAAAAGGATAGAGCTACTTGATCGAACACTCTTGAACTATCAAATAGGGTTTTGATTCAATTAAGTCACTCCTGGTCTAATTAATCAAGCACTAACTTCAAAACACTCCTGAAATGATGTTAATGGTTTGTAAGCAATTAACTCACATACAAGCATAAAACTCACGAAATAAAATTTGTCTATATTATGAATGAAACGAACACAACCTATATCTATATATATAGGAAAGAAAAACAAACTCCTACTATGCTTAGGACAAGTCCCTAAGTCATACTCCTAATACAACTTGAAATATAAAACATAAAGCAATAAAGATATAAAGAGTCCTTATAGAACTCAACTAGGCATGCTTACACACGCCAACTAGCATTCCTAACAGGTCTATGAATGTCTTCTAAACACATGTTCCTTCACTCCTCATGTCCACTCGAATCTGCCCAAGTAACATAAGTGAGAAATTCTCGTTTAGAAGCAAACAAGTTGAACCTCATAGTATCCAACACCAAGATAATTGGTTCCTCTTGTTCAAACGCCTTTGAATCCACATCATAAGACAACAAGAGAGAAGGGATGAGCAAGGTTGCAAGGGGGAGCAGAAACGGTTGCATGGTTGAGTGACAGTAGTGATGTGAATTGTGATTTTATCTGAGCCTCTGCTGAAATTAAAGAACGAAAAAATTTCAATCAGTTTTTTTTCTGAAAAAATGGTTGGTCACATATTCTATCCTAATATTAATTATATTAGTCGTTAAACACACAAGTCATAAGCCAATTTAAAACCAAGTCAATCAATTTTTAAAAGAGGCAAATTTACTTGTTTACCTCTGTTAAACTACCATTGGGCTACTTGATGTGTATATGGATGATATTAATAATGATAGTATATGCTGTTAAAGTAAGTAGCGTTCCTTTGATCAAATCGACGCTAGCTCATTCTTTTTAACTGTTCTCCTAGCATGTATGGTGAATTACAGATTTTATATAGTTATTTATTTTTTGTGCAGATTTGGTAGAGTTAGAAGCAAATTGATCCAACAAAAATATAAGGGAAATTTCATATGATACCACTGTAATTTGGACTTTTCCATTTGGTACCCAAAATATTTTTGGATTCTATATGGTGTCATTGTAGTTTAGACTTATTCTCTACCATAGCAATCCGTTAAATAAAACATTAGTTTTGGGTTGAATAAAGTTAGTAATTTGTCTCGTCTACGTGCCTTGTGCATCGAGAATAATTCAACTAAGGTTTGGAAGTCATTTTGGCTCTTATGGGTCAAGATTGAAGTTGAAATTAGAGAAAATGACTATACCACATTTTATGTCTCAGGAAATGCCTACTTATTTTCTTTACCAAATTGGACCTTAAATTTAATTGTTAAGGACAAAAATGACTCCCAAAATCTTAATTACGCAAAATTAGACAAATCCACAACCCTATTTAAACCCCATATTAATGTTTTTTTTAACATAATATTACGGTAGAGAATAAGTCCAAACTACAGTGGTACCATATAGAATCCAAAAAAAAATAGCTACCAAATGGAAAAGCCCAATGTACGGTGGTACCAAGTGGAATTTCCCAAAATATAATATAGTACAATTTATAAAAAAATAAATTTCATAATTTGGGAAATATTCATACAAAATAATATTTTAGACTAGGGGTACTCGTGCTAATAAAGTTGAGCAGCTCTTGAATTGCGAGCAATTCAAACTCGACTTAATCACAACTTGGTTAATACTCAATTCGAGTTGGCTCGACTCGAAGTTGAACTCAACTCAATATATTAACTCGAATTCATAAGCTTGTAAGCTGCTTAATAAATTCTACTGATCAATAAATTCTTAATCATGATATACATCACAATATTTCAAATGTCAACTATTTTTAGGATAAAATGTATATTAAGCTAAATATTTGTAAGTTACTTGAAATGATATTAACATTAAAAAATATAAGGTAATAGATTAATAAAAATAAAGGAAAAACTTATTGCGAATAATTTAGGAGAGCTAATCAATACATATATTTGCTCACGAGCAACTCGAGCTCGACTCAGAACCTTAATGAGTCGAATCGAGCTAAAGAGTTTCAAATTCTATAGAAATAGCTATGATCGGTACTTTCATATCTCACGAGTTGAGTAGACCATAGATCAGCTCGTGACTAACTCGTTCGATAAGCACCTCTATTTCAGACTAAAAGAATCAACTTCAAAAAAAAAAAGGAATTATATATATAGGATCTCTTGTAGCAACATCAAATAAGAAATATAGCCCATAAAAATTGGAATATATAATATCTAAAAAACCTAGGCCTTGGAGGGAAGGGAGGTAAGCGTTTTTTAGAGATTTACTTACATTAGAAAGTGCAAATATCTCAAAATTGGAGCTTTATATCTACAAATTGATTGACCAAACGGCACATACGATCATCAATGAAAGAATATGAGTTATAAAAGGCTTCTAAAAGAAATTGCCACATGTGTATAAGCATATAATTTACAGTTTTCCCTCTTAAACAGCTAACCAAACACTTTTGAGAGAATAAAGAGGACTCAATAGAGCTAAACCAGGTAATAATCAATCATATGTCCTATGTTAGGAATTAACCATCCATTTCTTTGCTTTTTTTGGGGTTATTTTTCTAAGGCTATTCCCATTTTCATAGCAATCATTGGTTTGTGTGTGTATATATATATACATACACCCCTTGGGTTGTAGTAAAACAAAATTTCTTTTTTGCTCAAGCCCAGGGGTATCCTCTTCCTGTCGAGGGAAGAGTGACCACTCACAATTATTGCCAAAATTTCATCCTCCATCCCCTTTTTTCTAAGGAAAAAATATGGAGGAATATCATAGATATATGCTTATATTAGCCCTTGTTTTCTTCATCCCCGTGCAATGTAAGGAAGTGAAAAGATTCAGTGATGTTACCTACGATTCGCGGTCCTTGGTGATTAATGGCAATAGAGAGCTCCTCTACTCCGGTTCAGTCCATTACCCTCGTGTTCCCGTCGAGGTACAAAAGAAAACTCATACACCTTGAGTAGGTTAACCCTGACATTCAATATATATAATATTTATACAGGCCTATGACGAGTTACAGACTATTCTATCCTTTTACATAAAATGTTATCTAATATATATGTTGTTAAATTCGTATGCTAATTCATGAAAAACATGCATGATCGGATTCTTGGTGAAACAGGAATGGGAGAATATACTGGACAAGTGCAAAGAAGGAGGCCTTAATGTGATCCAAACCTACGTGTTTTGGAACGTGCATGAACCTGTTAAGGGCCAGGTAAACACAATTTGGTTTCAGATATTAATTCATTTGAATAACATACGTCAAACCAATTAATAAGCAATGTTTCAAACTCCTCGCTATTGCAGTATAATTTCACTGGTCAGAACGATATTGTTAGATTCATCAAACTTATTGGTGAGAAAGGCATGTGGGTGACCCTTAGGGTCGGACCATTCGTTCAAGCTGAATGGAACAATGGGTAATGAAAATACAACACCTTATATCTCTATATATTCTACCATAAGTTCTTCGTTGCTATTATACCATAACATGCATGACAATGTTACCTTCCACATCTTTTAGAATGAGGAAAATTCTCTTTTAATGGAATTATGGGAACAATTCTTAGGAAGAATTCTTGTATTACTTTATCTATTGTTCCTAACTACTCCCTCCGTCCCATAATATAGTGCTTGTTTCTTTTTTATACGGTCTTCAAGGTGTAATTTTGACCTTTAATATCTTCAATTCCGTATTAATAAAAAAATATAAAAATTTGATATTATGAAACTACACATCGAGACGAAGCTAACAAGATCCTACGAAAATATGTTTTTTTATATATACAAATGAGAATATTCGATCAAAGATTTTAAAGTTTGACCCACCAAAAATGAAGTAAGCATTATATTATGGGACGGAGGGAGTATTTATGTTTTCAACATGTATGGCCTATTATCAACTCCCCACCCTAAAAAAATCCTTGAAGATCATTAACAAAAATTAGCAAAATTGAAATAATTAATGATTATAGCCATGTTGCAGAGGATACCCATTTTGGCTAAGAAAGGAGCTTAACATTGCATACCGAACAGATAATTCAGTGTTTAAGGTAAATATAATGATCTCAATTACAATACATTACTCCAAAGAAATTTTCGATATCGAATTTTGGGGTGCTTACAAATATGATATCTAGGCACATATGGAGAGATGGGTCACCAAGATCATAAGCTTAATGAAGGAAAACGAGTTATTTTCCTCACAAGGAGGTCCTATTATCCTATCTCAGGTGAACAAATTAAACATCTAGCTATAATTAGCTAGATAACAATTTAATGATCATATATGAATATTATTAGTTGAAGAATTAGCACTTGTAACAGTTTATTCCTTGATTAGGTGGAGAATGAGTATGATACTATTAGAGAGGCCTATAGATTCGGTGCTGCGGAGAGATATATCCGCTGGGCTGCAGATATGGCTGTTGGACAGAAAACTGGTGTGCCATGGCTCATGTGCAAGCAAAAAGATGCCCCTGGCGAAGTGGTAATTTTGTTTTTTTCTTTAAATATGTTCTTGTTATACCCTTTTGGGAAAGTAACCATTATATGGAATGAGAAAATATAGTTAAAGTGTAATCACCAACTTAGGCTTTGTCCTTCCTATCTCATGTTAATTGATTACTTATTTAGAAGAAAAAAAAAACATGAGTAGATAGAAGTACAAGTTTAGTTTAGGGCGAATAAGCTAATGATAAGCTAAGACTTATATAGTTTGATTAATGGTTTACAATAGCTCATGATTTATATAGCGACCGTCTAGTCAGTATAAAACGACCAAATGCGACCACCATCATAGCTGACATTCTCTCACTATTATCAGATCAATCGAGACAATAGAAGTTATTTTTATCCAAAAAAGTTATAGATAGATTTCTTTTCATTAAATTACTGGAAAAAAGTAGCCATCTTTATATAACGTAAGAAAAAAAAATGAAATCCGAATTATAATTGAGAAATTTTATGTTTGTGATAAAACCATTTAAATCATGATGTTGCTAAAACCGAGGAAGAATGTTGTTAGGAAGATGCTAGTTAAATTGAACGGAAAAAATACTATTGGAGCTTTTTTTTTTTCCTTAAAACTTAAAGTTTGTAATTGATTAAGGTGATAATAAAGAGTGTTCGGTTGATTCAATTTTGCTCATTTTTCCCCTTCTTGGTACAGATCAATGCTTGCAATGGTAGACATTGTGGAGATACCTTTTCAGGTCCAAATGCACCTAACAAGCCTTCTTTATGGACTGAAAACTGGACTGCACAGTAAGTAGTTCTTACTACTAATAAAACTAATTAAGATATTCTCCTGTTTTTTTACCCTTGTTTTTCCATAGTTTTTAGTAGACATATTGGACTATAAAATCATTTATGTGTGTATTAGTAATAGAAGACCTTAAAATCTGATGCTTTAAAGATATACTTCAAATAGGTATTGGGTTATTTGACCCTATTCAAAGATTAATTTTTTAAAAGAAAAATGAAATCTTAAACTATAAATCTAAAATCTTGACCATTTGCACCCACTAATAAAATAAACAAAAAAATAATAATTTGCACCTACTGATGTATTACTCTGATTCTACACTGGTATTGTATTTCCGAACTTGATATACATTTTTTTTCCATTCCTATTCAAATATATTAAGGAAAACTCAATATTTAAAAAATACAAATATAATAATGTGGACACTTAAAGCATGATTAAAATTTGGTTGAGATGGTAATCGTGTCATGTATAATAGCAAGAGCTTACGGGTTCAAATCTGGTTTCAAGCTAATTTTACTTTACAGAGATGACACATGACGTGTATACATTTTTCACATTTTGTTTGTTTATGTAACTATTCAGATTTAGAGTTTTCGGAGATGTACCTTCTCAAAGGGCAGCGGAGGATACCGCCTTTGGTGTGGCACGTTGGTTCTCAAAGAATGGAAGTCATACGAACTATTACATGGTATATAATTAACTAAGTACTCCCTCTGTTTTTTTTTTTCATTCCTACTTTTCTGTGCGCGTCTTCCAATATACGTTTTAAAACTTAAATATCTTCCATTATATATTACTCCCTCCGTCCCATAATATAAGTCCTGTTTCCTTATAAGGTGTCCCAAATTATAAGTCCTATTTCTATTTTCAATTAATAATTATGCCCAAAATACCCTCATGAAAGTAATTTTATTCTCAAAATGCCCTCATAATTTCAGCTTCCAATGTACTATAATTAATGACAAATTGGAATCTTCTACCCTATTAAACTCCTCTACACATTAAACCATGCAACATTAATGTTCAGTTTTTATTTTTTGTTACAAAGATATAATAATGTAAGTGTTTCCCAATAAAAATAAATAGTTTTATCCAAAATAAAACAAGATTCCACTTTACCTTAATTCCCGCGTAAAAATAGAATGAGGACTTATATTATGGGACGGAGGGAGTAGTAAAAATTATAACGATTGAATATTAATAAAGTACTAATTGAGATGAATCAAACAAGACCCCACATGATTATGTTTTTTCTTATAAATTGAGAACATTTGAGAAGATTCTCTCTATGCATGAATAGTGTCAAGATTCTAAGTGAGAAAGATAAAAAAAAAACAGAAGGAGTAATGAGCAAAAAGGCAAATACAGTATTTTCTTCGTTTCATATGTATCTTCCTAACTAGTTGACCTTTTCGAAAACCATTTAACTAGCGGCGAAGCCAGACTTGGTTGTGGAGGGAGAGAGTTTAACAACGAAGTCTAAACATAATTGTAAAGGGGGTCAGTTTACCAATAAAACAAGATTCAACCATTGATTACCATTGGTTTTCTTCAAAACTATGTTGAGGCCTGCAGGGTCCATGGCCCTATTAGGCCGCAACATAGCCACGCCACTGATTTTAACCCACATACCCTAGTATTTTTCAATAAAAGACAGTATATCTCTATTATATAAGTGAAGGGGGAGGCATGGTGTCCTCTTTTGAAAATATAAAAATGCCCTTAAAAAAAAGAAAATATTAGGAAAGAAAGAAGATAGAAGCTATTTTCATATTAAACAAGCTAAGATTAAAACAAATAATTACCTAATTTAGACACAAGTAAAAAAATTGAATTTGATTGAAAAGCTTTACACAAAAAAGTTTCAAGATCATTGATAAAATGAGAATCTTCAATTCTAAAATGGTTACCAAATATTGATAATAATAACATTACATTTTCACCGCATATTATTTTACAGAATATCAAACTTATGCACTCATAAAATATTGCTTATTGCCTACTATTTACAATTTCTATCATATAAGGAATGGTAAGGGAGTGATAATTAGTTCTAATTAAAACATTAGCAATCTACCCCTTAAACATATTAAGTTCACTATAATTTTGTTTTAAAGAACACAGTAGTTCAAAATCTACGATTTTACATGTAAAAACATGTCAATTCAAAAACAACATTTTTTATTTCACATTATGTTGCGCATAAAATTGTGATTAAGCATAAGAAAATGATATCATCTTTTTAAATTCCTACGCGTGCCCAAAATAAATGCTAAAATCTATGCATGCACGCATCGCGTGTCAAAAATGCTAGTATTATCTAAAAGGAAGATAATTTTGAGATAGAGGGAGTACAATATTAGAAAATTCGAACATTCTTTTTTCTTTATACTACCATCTAATATGAATTGTCGGTTGACGCAGTATTATGGTGGTACAAACTATGAAAGAACCGCTGCAGCCTTCAGTACCACTCGCTACTATGACGAAGCTCCACTTGATGAATATGGTAAAATAACCCTCATAAATCCTCTCCTGGAGCTAAATAATACTACAAACTATTAAACCATAATATGCACACACAAAAACAAAGATGAAAATTGATCATGAATCATTATGCTTGATTAGGTTTGAAAAGGGAGCCTAAATGGGGACATTTGAGAGATTTGCACCGCTCTTTAGCTCTAAGCAAGAAGGCTATTCTTGCAGGCAGATATGGTGTCGAAAAATTCGGTCCAGATTTGGAGGTAATACATGACATTCTTGGTAATGTATTTGTGTAATGCTGTTGACTGTTGTTAGAACTAACAAACTTCTCATTTCAACAAATCTAAGGTATTGCAACTCCTAGATTTTCATTATCATTTATTACTAGCTAGTTTCACTACAGCATGAGTAGAAATGAGAATTTGTAAACTATGAAACAGATCATTAGGATAATTGTAGTAAACTATGTACTGTATACCGTAGTTATTGGCTAACTAACTAGCTTAATTGCTCTTGAAATATGCAAACATCAGGCACGTTACTACACAAAAGGAAAGCTTTGTGCAGCTTTTCTATGGAACAACAAAACTCATTCATCAGGAACTGTGAAATTCAGAGGAATAGAGCATACTCTCCCACCCAAATCCATCAGCATCTTGCCAGATTGCAGGACTGTCGTCTTTAATACAGATTATGTAAGTTCTTTATTGAACCTTTTGAACATTTAGTATTACACTAAACATAATCAATCATGTATACTTTAATGATAACACTAATGCAAACTCTTGGCTTTTTAAATTAACTTGATCAACAGATTGTAAGTCAACATAGTGCAAGAGAATTTGTTAGGTCTGAAAAGGCTCACAAGGGTCTGAAATGGGAGAAGACTCATGAGCACATACCAACTAAGTTTGATCGCTACGCAAGGGATCCACAGGAGCAGTTTCATTTTGGTGAAGACAAAAGTGACTATCTATGGTACACTACTAGGTAATGTTATAGATCAAACATCCTACTATATTTAGTTGTAGCGAATTCTTGTATTAGATAGTCAGATCAGGTGATTATTTGCTAGAAAGTTTGTTATTCAGAATACGTATAAAGATTAGGAGACTGATCAAATATGTTTAGTCAGATCGTTTGATAAGAGACCAGTTGATTTACAAATTTTTGTATTTCCAGGATAGAATTGGACAATGTCGACTTGCCTTTAAGAAAATCATTTCAACCAGTCTTATGGGAAAAGCATCTGGGGCACGCCGTACATGCCTTTGTTAATGGAGAATTTGTAGGTAAGATTTCTTAAACTTTCTTGCAGATAATGTTTCTTCCTTGATTAAGAAAAAGAACACTCTTTGGTGACAATGTCTAGCATCTTCCTATTTTAAGGAACCAAACATGGAATCCACAGAGATCCAGGTTTCACTTTCCAGGCACCCGTAAGATTGAAGGAAGGTGTCAACAACATAACAATCTTGAGCACTGTGGTTGGAATGCCGGTATGAACAAGCCTTTTATATGAGATTTTATTTCGATCAAAAGAAAACAGTTTTGATGAGTAAGTTTATCATGTCGAAATCATTTCAGTTTGGTAAAGATCAAGTAAGAATTAGTATATAGATTATAGCATAATCATGCTAGTTATCTATTTGCACTACTACATAGTAAAACACTAGTATATCAAACTAATGTTAGCAAAATGAAGAAGAAACTAATGAGAATAATTTACTGCATTGATATAAAGGATAGCGGAAGCAATATGGAGAAAAGATGGACAGGGCTCAAAAATCTGGGACTCCTAAGTTTGGGTACCGGAAATCTTGATCTGTCATTCAATGGGTGGCATCACAAGGTACAAACATCATCTGATGGTCTTCATTATCTCCTCCGTTCCATATTAGTTGCAATAATCTAATTAATTCATATAGATGTCAAAGACTCAAAGTACTACATTAGAGACGGTGAAGGTCAAGTATTGCAACTAATATAAAACAGACGAAGTATAATCTTAGTGGATACATCAGAACAAATGATGCATAAAACCTAGTTGTAAATTGATGAATGAAAAATTAAGGGCCTGAAAACTGTACTGATTAAATGCAGATTGGTATGGAAGGAGAGAAACTTCAATACTTCACCGAGGAAGGAGCAAAGAAGGCGAAATGGACTCCAGCAGAAGGAGCAGGGGAACTCCTCACTTGGTATAAGGTAATACTTCAATTACACCCCAATTGTTGGAAATTAGAGTATGACTAATTACATTTTGGTTTAGTAAGTTTCACTTAAGTACACTATTACCACTTAAGCTAATTGGCATCTGTGTTTCAGGCGTACTTTGATGCACCAGAGGGAGATGAACCCCTAGCTATAAGGATGGAAAACATGACGAAAGGAATGGTTTGGGTGAACGGAAAAAGCATAGGGCGATACTGGTCTAGCTTCCTTAGTGTAAAGAAGGAGCCTTCTCAGAAAGAGTAAGTAAAAACGATCACTAGTTGCAACTACGAATAAACAAAAGTACTCCCTCCGTTCTGAAATATACTTACTGTACTCGAATACATTTTGAAAAGGTATCACATTCCAAGAGCATTCCTTAAGGCCAAGGACAACTTGTTGGTGATCTTCGATGAGTCAGGTGGGAACATAGACACCGTTCAGATTGAAACAGTAAACCGCGACATCATATGCAGCTACGTAGGGGAAGACATGCCTCCCAGCGTGATGTCATGGAAGAGGGATGAAGGGGAATTCTTAGCTGCAATTGATGACTTAAGACCCAAGGCATCGCTCGAGTGTCCTAAAAATAAGGTCATTAGTCGTGTTGAGTTTGCTAGCTTTGGTAATCCTAACGGTGTTTGTGGTTACTTCCTCCTTGGAAACTGCTCCTCTCCGCTAACCCAAAACATTGTTGAACAGGTAATAACCAAATTTTATGTTCAAATACTTTGGAGACTATATTTTCATATGATATATCATATTGTGATATAGTTTGAAACATGAGTTTGGGGGTAATTTTCGTAACATCACATGATATAGAGTCCACTTCTCTCTTATTTCACGTATAGAATATTTATGATTTTTCTATTTGAATACTCCCTTTTATATTTTGGTGTTGTACAACCAAATTTTATTATTTCTGACAATTCTTTTGGACTTGTTATATGTCACATCTATTTTTCCATTATATATATCTAGTAAATACTAGTATTTTGTAATGTCATATCGCATGACTTATTTTACTAACATAGAGATAGATTTCTCAACCATTTATCTTTAACATAATCCAATAAGTGTTCAAACTATTTTGTGACGGGTGATGTGAATATACCAATGTATGCAACGGTAATAAATCCTAACTCTTGTCTTATTTTGAGCAGCATTGTTTGGGAAAAGAAAGATGCACAATTCCAGTTGATAGGAAACTCTTGGATAAAGACAACAAGAAGTGTGCAGGAGTATCATCAAAAACCTTGGCTGTGCAAGTGAGATGCAGCCTCAAGGACTAGAAGAGCTTCTTTTTATTTTGTTGTTATCATTTTTTTGAGAAAAACAATGATGGGGAACCAAGACAATTAAGTAGCTAAAACAGGATTTATTTTGATGGGGGTATATAAAATTTGTTTAGTTTAACAAGAGTGGTCACTCACTCCATGGCTGGAGCTGTGAAAAGAAAAAGTCAAAATCAATTAAATGAAAATTTAGACTATATATGGGTCTTATGTTCAATTTTTATGTTATTTATATAATATTAATAAACGCTTTTCTACCCCTACCCTCGTAATTGATTCATAGGAAAGAAAGTTTGTAGATTAAACGATGAATAGGAATTGAGGATTGATAATAGTAAAATCAAATAATTATTATCATTTGTCAATTCCTTATTCGTGTTGATTTGTCTTGTCTTATACTCATTCTCAACTCTAATACCTGCTACTCATATTTTCAATATAATCCTTATTTATATCTAAAAGCTAATTGATACATGGGAATGAATGTTTTAAAGGTTGGATAGGATTAATGGTAATACAAATAAAATACTTGTAATTTGCCAATCCCTTGTTTGATTGGTGTTGGGAATATTTCTTTTTTACTTTCATTATTGCCAATCTGGTCATTCTATTTATCATCTTAATGCTCAATTGTAAAACCTACCCCTATCTGAATAAAGACCCCTTCTACCTCCAATCTCAATGGTGTTTGGTTTAACATGAGATAGATATCCTAGGAAGTTGTTTCCATATATGATCATAGTTTGCACTTTCAAAAATATATTTTTTATTAATCATGAGAGCAAGAATTTCCACTTGATTACGACGCTTGATATTTTAAGGTGAGAATATCGAGAGTCTTGAGGTATTCTCGCACAGAGTCTTTGTGGCAAGACTCAACTATAATTAAGTAAAATTTTGGACAGTCTTGGGTTGAGTTTTGATATTCAAGACTCTTGCATGCAAAGGGTATCTTTTTGGTCAGTAAAAGAATGTCATGTGTCTTTCTTTTTTTTTTAGAGTGAATCTGAAAGGAGTATGAGGAATAAAGTATAAAATTGAAATGAGTCTAAAGTGAATCTGTAGAACTAATAAATATTGAAAAGCTAATGTGACACAGTCTAAAATTTGAAATTGAGTCTAAGTAATAAACACACCCTTAGGCAGTTAATTCCTCTATATGAAGTAGAGAAAGTATACTCCCATATCTGGTATGGGAAAACTTTTCCCATACCAGATACTTGATATGATTAGCTGAACTTCTAAACCTCGCCCCCACAATTACTTAAAATCGCCCACAAAACAATTAAAATTACATTGGTAACCTTTTCACCTCAAATTTCAGATCCAACACCACCACCCTCACCTCCTGCCATCCCCCACAGCAACCTTTCTCTCTCCTTCGCCGACCTCCTCTCACTTTCGTCGGCCTTTCTCTCTCCTTCGCCGGCCTTCTTCACCTTCGTCAACCTTTCTTTCTCCTTCACGGCCTTTCTTTCTCCGTCGCGGCCTTTCTCTCACCTTCGCCGGCCTTCTCTCTCCTTCGACCTTTCTTTCTCCTGCCGGCACCTTTCTCTCACCACCATCGCCAACCATGGCCCAGTAAATCTCGAATTTTTTTTTAACCATGGGGGCGAACGTCTCGCCTGGACGTTCGCCCCATGGCCCGAACGTCGGGCCTGGACGTTCGGGCCATGGGTGAAACGTCCAGGCGAGACGATCGCCCATGGCTCGAACGTCCAGGCCTGACGTTCGGGCCATGGGGCGATCGTCTCGGCGAGACGTTTGCCCCATGGTTCAAAAAAAATTTCGACGCTAGGTTGGTGGCGGGTGGCAGAAGGACGGAGGTGATGGGTACTCAGAAGATCATCTGCGGCATGTTTACAAGAAGGTAAACTCGGTTCATCTGCGGCTCATTGTACCATTTTTCTTGGTCGATTGTGTGGTGGGTACTCAGAAGATCAGATGTTGCTTGTAGAAAATAACTCCAGTTTGCATACGCAGAAGATCAGATGGAGGTGGCAGAAGGACGGAGGTGATGGCGGGTAGTGGGAGGTGGTGGGGGAGGTGATGGCGGGTGGTAAAAAAAAAAAAAGGGTAAAACAGTCCAATAAAATAGTCTCAGGGCGATTTTAAGTAATTGTGGGGCGATGTTTAACAATGCCCATGATTAGATGTAGTTCAGATATGATTTAATAGCTAACTGATATGATAAGATATTGTTAGGATATGATATAAGATTTCAACTAACAAGCCCCCCAAAAAAATTAAGAAAAACAAAAAATTTATAACTACTTTTGTCATCAAAATTACATAAATGTCATGGTATCGGCACATATCCGGTATGAGAATATCATTGCTCATATGAAGTACTCCCTCTGTTTTTTTTTATCATTCTCACTTTCCTGTGCGCGTCTTCCAATGCACGTTTTAAAACTTAAATATCTTTCATTATATATTAGTAAAAATTATGACGATTGAATATTAATAAAGTACTAATTGAGACGAATCAAACAAGATCCCACATGACTATGTTTTTTCTTATAAATTGAGAGTATTTGAGAAGATTCTCTCTAAACATGAATAGTATCAAGATTCCAAGTGAAAAAGATAAAAAAAAAACAGAGGGAGTATAACTTAATGAAAGTACAAGTTCTTATTTTTATGCCAACCAAAATCCTGTATCTTCTTCCAATATCGAATGACTTCTACTACCTACATTTGTAATGTCAATAAGTAACCAACATCATCTCCTAGACCCCTTCCCACTAATAAAACATGAGAATTTTTTGTCTCAACCATGGAAGATGCTCGATCAAATCAGGAAACTGGTTTCTCCATAATCAAAGATAGATCACACAATAATTCCTTTTGGAAAAAGTTTTGGAAGAGAAATATATGGCCTACATGGAATATTTTCTCTGGAAATTTTTCAGCAAAGAACTGGTTATCAAAAACAATTTTAGAAAAATAAAATTCGAAGCGGACGGGCTTGCTTGATGTGCAATGAACAGCAAGATGACGATAACCATCTGTCTGGAGAACGTGAGATAACAATGAAGGCCTGGAAATCCTCTACTCTTGGTTATGAAAACTCAAAGTGGAAGAGAGCTGGTATTGGAATTTGGGCTAAAAAGTAGAAACTACCAATGGATGCTAAGGGAAGCTGACGAACAAGACGATATAATAATAGAGTTCATCTCAGATCTCAATAGCATGGAATATTTGGCTATCAAGAAACAAAAAGGTTTTCAATCTGAATCAGAAATCGAATCTAGTTGATATATAGTCCCTCCCCGTCTTTATTAGTTTATCCGTTTCTTTTGCATAAAATTTTAGGAGAAACAATGTTGTGTGACATAGAAAGAAAAAAAAACTATTATTTTATGTTAAAATTGAATGTGTGTATGATGGAAAGCTAGTTGTCTCATTCCAAAAATAAAAACAAAAGAAATGAGTAAACTAATAAGGGACATACCAAAAAGAAATATGGTAAACTAATAAAGACAGGAGGTAGTACTTCATAATGCGACCAATCCGCTGTAAAAAAAGGACCCAGATTACAAATCAGTGCATTACGAGGAACCCTCTCTAAAGCAACAATATTAAACGGCAATCGGAAGACAATTCGATCAGCCCAATTTAACCCTAATAGTTAACGGGATTCGGAAAAGAGCCTAGATCAATCAAGAAGATATCTGGAAAGCGGCGTATAGCTGGGTCTTACTTTAAGGATCACACCGCCATAGCACGAGATAAGGAGATTATTTATGGTTCCTCCTCAACTCAGAGTATGCAGCATTACAATGGTGTCCAGAAAGCGCGACAAATAGGTATAAAAAGCTTGAGAGTTCTACTTCTAACAGACTCCACTAATCTAGTTCAGGGGGTCTCATCAACATCAACAAAGCACAAAGAGAAACGCTGCCCATCAAAAGACCTTAATTTGGAAGTTGAAGATACGGAATTCACCGAAATATAACTGCCTAACTGGTCTCTCGACAACATGTATAAGAAGCCCATATAATAATCCTTTAGAGGAAAATCTTATGGTGTCCATTATAATTTGTTTTTCAACTGCCAAAAAAGGTCTTACGACCAGGTCACATTTTGTTGATCTAACATTAAAGAAATATTGACAATTAAACCATACGCAGTGACACACACTACCATATCATAAAAGATCAAATGAATAATTATAAGAGATCATTTGAGAACAGATTATTTCCTACTCATAGTCTAGAATACATTAAGTGTTCCGGAAAATGTAGGAAAATATCAAAGCATTAAAACTAATATGTACATGCCTGAAAGCGACAACAAAAGAACTTAACCCCCATTCATTCCATCCAAAGCCGCCGCTCCAAATAAAATTCACCTAAAACAATTTCCTTAGCAACTGAAATTGGGTAGATATACTTGGTACTACTGAAAAGATGATTGCTTTAGCGATCGAAAACAGCAAGAAACTCAGAAGACCACCTGAATCTATATGTGTGAGGTTAGAGGAGGAATTATATACAAAATGTACTACAGATCATAAACATGTTCCAAATACCTAAACGAACCCCAAAATTCAACCAGGCCGTCTCCAAAAGTTTCAAAATAAGAAAAACCTATATGCCACCGCTTTCGCAAAGGCATTATTTCAGCACAATACATGATCTACTTCAAAGAACATATTCAGCCCAAGTAAGAATGTCTGTAGCCATACAAACCTCGTTCTGATAACATGAAGACCCCTCACGACTCATGACAAATCAAACGATCCTTGTCCTTCATTGATAGCATAGAGCAACTTCTTGTACATAACCTCCTGCTCGGCAAATACAACAAATTTGGTGTTACTTCTCTTGAAATTATGCTGATAACATATCTGATACTTACGCCATTCTTAAAAGTTGCAAACACCTTGACATTTGCATTATTCACAATTCCACATCCCCCCATTATGACCACATCTTCAACTAATCATATGTTAATTTTGTACAATGGTATTGCTTTGTTCTTTTTTTCTTTTGAATTGAAAATGGTATTGATTTGTCATCATGTACATTTTGAAAATATCAACGATTTCATAATTTTTACTAATGAGTAATTAAAGATGTTGGTCAATGTTATGATTTAGCAATCATAAAAGTAAAAGTGTTGCCCTTTGTTTCCAAAAAAAGGAAGTATAAGGATCTCCAAAGGCAGCAGTTGGGACTTGGGAGACAAGTTACACAATACCTTTGTTGAGTAAGGAGGAAGCTTGAGGTAATTAGCGCAAGTCATGACACTTGGTAAATCATCATCTGCAGTTTCTGAAGCGCCTGTTCCATTTGAAGCTGGGGTTGCAGTGGAAGAATGCTGTGAAAAGACACAACAAATTTAGAGAAAAGCTGCTTGGGTAAATATGATAGAGAATCAAGAGAAACTGAAGTATGTCGGACATAAAAAAATTATACATTACCTTCCTCACAATAGTCAACTTGGGGTTCAGCACAGCCAAACCACCTGGTGGAAGACGTGGAGCACCGGTGACAAATTGACAAAAAGCACGTTGCTGATCTGGTGTGAATTCGCCCATAATCTCAAGCAACTGAAATAAGTAAATGATTCAGCATTCAGTGGAAAGTAAAGAGTAAACTTAGGCTTGTAGGAGTTCATTCAAGTTAGGAAAAGTACATTAACTATTGCAGGGCTTTTGGCTGTGTATCCATGATCAAATTTAATGTGATCAACAAGCATCTCAGGCTGCACAAGATGACAATATCAGCCAAACATTGTAAAGATAATTATTTACAAAACTGCCCAAGTAAACAAAATTTGAAAGCAGTTTACCTGCCACAGCTCTCTACGACCACAAAGCAAGCAATCAAGCTCATCTGGAGAAAATATCTGTAAGGAGGTGACGTCGAAGACCTGATCACAAGATATGATGATTAGTTAATACAAAATACAAGCCCACAACACAAACAATATCCCAAATGCATGAGATGATCCAGGTGACAACTCAACAAATCAGCCCTACACAATAAATCACCAGGTCAAAATTAACTCACACAAGTACTTCACGAACATAGCAGAAACATACTTCCTCCATTCTTTTTTAGTTCTTTTTTAATTGTAACATTTCTCTTATTTAGAAGTTTCGAATTAATTGGTGATACCTTCTCTCTATGTCTCTCCTATCACACGGGTCCCACTTTTTTCCCTATTTCGCATGGCTTTTCTTAGAAATATGTGCCAAGGGGTGATGTTGCAATAATAATGGAACGGGGGAAATACTAAGTAACAACCAACGTGCACCAACCCCTTCTAAGCATTGAAACATAACAAGCATTATCACCCATTTCAAAAGCACTGTGAAAAGCAAGATACATCAACGCAGCATAGGCTAGTATAGAGTGCATCTGTACAGAGTACTGGGTACTCCACAGTAAAGTAAAACAAGTTGTCAGAGACATCAACTGGTTGAAACATCTAAAGCCCCACACTAACGTAAAACAAGTCGTCAGAGACATCAACTGGTTGAAACATCTAAAGATAATTTGAAAGGAAATTTCCTACTCCCTTTGTTCTCAAATAAATGCATCCTTAACATCTTAAGGAGACCGGTGTCATGACGAGAGAGATAAGAGGTGTCATGACGAGAGAGATAAGAGAGATATAAGAAGAGTCCGTGCGATGAGGAAAGAACGGTAGAAACCACAAATGAGATAAGCCTTGTTGCATTTAGTTTAAAACATCCAAAAAGGGAAAGTGTTACTAGTCCGTGAAAATGCCTGTCTTGTCAAGGAGTTGGGTGCCATCTCACCGAAGCGTAATTTATCTGATTCGGTTATTTCACCAAATACCCCCGACAAATCAAAAAATTCACAATATACCCTCAATGTTTCAACAATTCACCATATACCCCTGACTTTTCATTTTTGTGCACCAAATACCCTTTTTTTAACTGTCGTTAACTCCCCGTTAACTTTATTTACCATTTTGCCACAATTAACTCCTAACCCTAAAATCTAAACATAATCCCTAACCCTAATCTAATTACTAACCCTAAAATCTAAACCCTAACCCTTAATCCTAAGCCCAACCCAGCCCCCTACCCCTCCACCATCCCTCCACCATCCCCCCACCCACCCTCCCTCTGCCGCAACCTCCACCCCTCCCCCCGCCGCAGCCCCCAACCCCTCCCCTCCCTCCTCGCTACTCCCACCCCCTCCCCCTCCTCCCGTCGCAATCTCCCACCCCCTCCCCCTCGCAACTTCAGACACTCTCTCACATGTTCTCTTTCTTCATTTTTTACGAACTTTTTAAGTTTTTTTCGTTTGTTCTTTCTCCTACGCGCTGATGTCTCCGTCGCTGTCGGAAATTTGCCGCTGATTCGTCTCTCACTTTCGCTCCTGCTCACTGGCGTCGTACAATAAAACGGAGGGTTCAAAGGTTCGTCGCCCATGAAACAAGTTCGATTTTTCGAAGGTCGCCGGCGTTCGAAGGGGAGGGGAATGGGTTTGGCGTTCGAGGGGAGGGGTGGGGTTTGGCGTTTGAGGGGGAAGGGTTGGGGTTTGGTGTTCGAAGGGTTGTGAAGTCGGGGCTAGGAATTCGGCGGGGCTAGGAAGTCGGCGGCTGAAAAATCGGCGGCTGGGAAATCAGCGGTGAGGGGAGGCCAGCGGTGGGGGAGGCCAGCAGTGGGGTGGGGGAGGGGGGGTAGGGGATGGGGTGGGGGAGGGGGGGAGAGGGTGGGGGCTGCCAAAGATTTAGGGTTAGGGTTTAGGGGTAGGATTAGAGTAAGGGTTAGGATTGGATTAGGGTTAGGGTTAGGTTAGATTAGGGTTTAGGGTTAATGATGGTAAAATTGTAAATAAAGCTAACTGTGGGTTAACGGCAGTTAGGCAAAAGGGTATCTGGTGCACGTTTCCGAAAACTCAAGGATATACGGTGCATTTCTGAAACATTGAGGGTATATTGTGAATTTTTTGATTTGTCGGGGGTATTTGATGAAAAAACCGTATCTGATTTGACTGTGAAAGATAATTGGAAGGGGGTTGAGGGAACACTGTCTACTGAATAGTGAGACGTAGGACCTACTTGGCTCACTTATCATGAGATTCAGCATTTATTTGAGAACAAAGAGAGTAATTAAAGATTGACAGTAAAGCCATTAAAACTGCTATTGTGAGTCAACATAACAGCCATGTCAGTTACACACATCAGAGAAAACAAATCAAAATTCACCACTTTCTCTGAGATGATCGCCTTCATTAATACTCCGTATCTAACAAAGCATTAAAAATGATAGACAAGCTTTACACTGATAGAGAAAAACTTAAAATATACTCCCTCCGTCCTCTATTAGTTTACCCGTTTTGACTTTTCACATTTATCGATGCAAAACTTTGAGTAATAATCTCTACTTAAGTATTTGTAAAAATTATAAAAATTTGATATTCCAAAACTACATATTGAGACGAATCAAACCATATTTCACATGATTATATTTTTCCTTAAATATAAAGCATAAATGATGGTCAAAGTAACAATGATGAATAGTGTTATAAGTCAAAGTGGGTAAACTAATAAAGGACGGAGGGAGTATATATCTAAGAAGGCATAAGAACATTTAAGAGTTCAAACAATCGATTAGAACACACCAAATGCTATAAAACCAGGGGTAAGTAAAATGTCAAAATCACCATTATTTTGTACTCCTTCCGTTTCTTTTTAATAGTTACATTTTGAGTTTTAACACTATTCATAAATTTATGTTTGACTATCATTTGTGATTAATGGGTAAGGAAAAAAATTAATCATGTGAGATCTTGTTTGATTCGTCTCGTTATGTACTTCTGGAATATCAACTTTTATAATTTTTACAAATGCAAATTTAGAGATATTAATGTTTAAAAATTTACATTTGCAAGTGTGAAAAGGTAAAGTGTAACTACAAAAGAAACGGAGGAAGTATAAATCAAAGAGAAAGGAAGACAGATCATAACCTGGTTAAATCCTGCCCTAAAAGCTTCCATTTGCCTTGTAATTCCCGTCTTAACTGTGGCATCCACTACCAATGATATGTAATCCTCCAAATTATTGATATCCACCTACAATTAGCCCACAGAAAAAGTTAGAATGGCCCAGGCACAATTAACCAGAGTGAACAAAACCTAGCATGAAAAAGAGTTTCATAGAACTTCACATTTTCATCCCCTGGTCTCAAGACGTAATCCGGATATCCAGGAAGTGTAAAATCCAAACATAGATCCTCAACTGGAGTTCCACGAAAGCACAGCTCAGCTATTACATCTGGATGATCACCACCTATTGATTCTAAATATTGCTTTCTGCAAACTAAGGCTTGTAATTCTCGTAAAGTTTTGCCAACCTCAGGATCAAATGAGAGGATATCATGTAAATCAAGTTCCTACAACACAGGATCCAAGTTAGCATGAGCAAAGAGAGGACTCTGATAATGGGGGAAAGAACATCTTAAGAACAACAAACACCAACTATAATCAAACATAAGTCCAAAAAAGACACAGGAGGAGATAGAATCTGTACTTTTGAAATATAAAACATGACAACTCAAGGTCTGAGATACTGTTTAGGAATTTCCCACAATGTTATTATTTATTTTGTAATTTTTTTGTAATGGGGGAGGGTTATACATGCTGCTTCCAAAAACTAGGCAAACCCATGGGTGCGCCTAGGGTGAACAAGAGAAGATTTCCTACAAGCTGAATGAAACGGCACTTCAATACCTGTCCAAGCACAAGCTTGAAAAAAGCAGTTGATAATGGCAGATCCAAAAGCCTCCCATCTTGAAGAGCTTTGGCCATGACTCGTCCAAGCAATCGGAAATGTTCAATAACTTTGCTAAAATGGCTACCCTCTAACGCATCGGCACTTGGCGGCCACGGTTGAGGAAACAATCCAAGCGGGGAATGAACAAGATTTGCATTAGCCACATTACTCAATCCTGAGGCGTCTTCAGATTTCCCATCTTTGCTCTGGTCATTAGTACCAAATTCTGCAGAAGACTTATCAAATGAACAATTCGTCCTCCACATTCCCAAATCCACTTTCTGCAAATCATGACTTAAAAGGGTGTAAAACTCCAATGTCGGACCTAATCCTGTCCCAACCTCACCAAAATACTCTACTTCAAGGACCGCCTTCTGGCTAGAATACATTTCCATAACTTTGGCTGCTGAATCTAAAATGCGATTTCTTGATACACGAACCTTCTGGCGCTGTAACCTCCCAACTCGAACTTCTCTTTCATTAGACCCTTGACCCTCACCTTGCTGTTGCTGCAAACGATATAAGGCCCTAGACAATCCAAAGGCAGTTGAATAGAAAAACTGCCGGCGAGTTTCAAAAGGAAACAAAAAGGGACATGCTTTAGTCAACTGGTAGCACCAGGACGGCAGGCTGCCACTGCATAGTGCAAGTGCATCTTGTATTTGTCGAGCCAATTTTGGGGTGAGCTTGCTGTTGACAAATTCTGAAGTAAGAACCTTAGCTCCAGTAACACTTAACTCATTTAGACTTAAAATCATTCCTTCTGAGAATTTATCAGAAGCTGTTTGAACCCTCAAGCGAGGTGCAAGTTGATTCAAACCTTCTAGTACACGTAGCAGTGATAAAATATTGTATGTTGGATTATTTTTCTCCATATCACAGGGAAGTTCTCCTTGCAAAATGCTGTCCAGGGGTAAACGGTGTGAGGCAGCAGCACTTGAACTGGGAGCAGATCCGCATTTGGTGGACTTTGATGGAGAGGCAGAATTCACAGCCCCATGGGACTTCTCAACCTGGCTTTCTGCCCTTTGATAGGTGATTGTATAGATATCACTCCATAGCCTGCTACCATCACTGGTGACGAGATCATTGCCATTGTACCTCTCATCATCTTCTTCATCAGTCACAAGCTGCCGCTGAATAGCCTGATAAATTGTCAAATTTGGGTTAAGTTGCTTCCCACCAGCAGAGAAAACTAATTTAGCAGGATCATTGGAGCCACCAAGAGGACGTCCATGACGATCTCTTCCTCCCCTAATACCCCTGCCATTAGAAGCAAGCCCAGCCATGGCAGCAGCAGCAAATGACATTGCCCCTCTGGAACCAAATGAACTCCCACTCCGAAAATCTGTCGAATCTGATCCCCTTACAGTGGCAGCTCTACTACTGGAACCTGAAGCAGGATTATTCTGACTATCACTGGTTGCAGGAGCAGCAGCACTTTCTTCAGCAGAATCGGTTAATTTCACATCATGAACTTTGTCAGCCATGCAAGCTGGAAGAGAATCATCTCTCAGTACCTGCAAAATAAGTTGCAACAGCAGATTAGGCAAGCTGAATTGATATAAAGAGACCCCACAACACTTAACTGGCTTCTTAACCACACTTCGCTCCAACAATCACAAGTCCACATAAAACATTTCACTTTTCAGGTACATGCTGTTCGTAATTTTGGGCTCAAAGCATAGCAAAACCACCAATTAAACAAAAGATCAAAGTAGCATCAAACATTAAGAAGGTAAAAGAAAAACAATCAAATTGGGCATCATCAAAACAGGTCAAGTTCTAAAAAAAGAGCATAAAATGTTTCTTCACACTTTTTGAATGCTCAAACAGAAAGCATTTAGGTATTCAATCAAAAAAAAAAAAAAACGTCTTCATAACTGTGCTAGGTGTAATATAAATTAAGAATCACAATCCAAATTTACATACATCATCATGGTCATCATCTTCATCATCAGAGATATCATCATCTTCAATCACCAATGCATCATCAATGTCAACAGGAGACATCTCCAAATCTTCATCCTGCAAGAACCAATAAGGAGTGCAATTCAAGAATTGGAAAAGTTATATAATGTTCCTAATATACAAAATGAACTTTTGTAAAGTCCAAAAAGCGCACAAATAAATAATTAAATACATATTTACGAGATGATCAATAAGGAAGCTTCACTTTAGACCATTATATAGGAGTACATGAATAAAGCATAAGCCAGCCCAAAAAACAAAGAGATCAAGGAGTGGAGGTAGTTGCTGCTGGTACTTATTTTCAGCTCAAATGAAGTCTCAGTCTAACTATGCATAATTCACAGTAACCAAGCACAAAATACACATAGAACACACCTCAGAACTAGATTCTTCAGCTGGTGATTTCAGTTGGGCATCTTTATCTGAAGCAGCTCGTCTACGAGCAGCATTTCTGGTTTGAGGACCTTTTGTTTCCTCTGGTGCTGGTTTTAGTATAGCTTTACCCTTCCCCTTCGAAGAGCTGTTAGTTTTGTCCTGAGATGCATCTTTCCTAGAAGTGTCTCCTATATTTACACCTGATCTGGATCTGGCTGACTGGCGGCGAGTACTAGTAGCAGGAGTTGAGGCTGCTGGCGATGAAGCACCAGCTCCTGTAGGTGATGGCCCTGACTCAGAATTTCCAACAGAAGTTGAAGCCTTTTGCCCAGAGTCACCTCGTTGAACTCGGGGCCAAAGGAAGTCTTCGACAGCCGCTAAACTTGCTAATGGATCAATGAGTACAACAGTATTTGAATAATCACGAAGGGACTTCTCTCCTGAAGCTCTACATAGACGCAACTTAAATGGTTGAGATAATGCACTCAAACCTGATGACAGCCGTGCACTGCCACCTGATGACCTAGCTGAATGACTTAATACAACTGGAAACCTTTCCAGTGAGGACAGAGCATTTTGAAGCTTTTGGACTAAAACAGTCATAGGAGCTACATTCCCTCCTGTGCCACTAGTAGGAAGGGCAATGGAAATAAATAATTTATATCTTTTGAGTGCTTGTTGTCTAAGCTTAGGAAGATTCACCTCTGAAATTTTCTCTTTGTTAAAGTATCCACAGGAAAAATAGTTGAGCAAGGCAGCAACAACACCACTGCCAATAAATTCAAACGTAGAAACACCATCCCCTTTACTTAGTTCCCCTAGCATCTCGGAAACTATTCCAACCAAGTTTTCCTCCTTGCCAGTGACTAAATCTGCTATATAAGCTCCAGCAGTCTTTGATTTTCCTTTCACTTTAGACTTCTGCTCCTCAACCCCGGCATTCAACCTAGCACATAGATTCTTCAGGTGCAAGAGATCATCAGAAATGCCAACATCAGTAGTCCCAGGATTAGAAGGGAAGTACTTATCCTTGAAAGATTTTGCACAACCACTGACAGTTGTGCGAAGATTAGAACTGACAGTTGGAATTTCAACCGAGGTTGGAGGTGAACCAACACTAACTGAAACTGAATTTTTCAACTCATCTACAGAGTTGACATCTTGCTGCTGGTTTCCACTTCTTCTCCTTAAACGTCTAGCACGACCCGATGATCCCAAAGTCGACTCACTCTCTTTTTCAGGAGTAGCAGAGTGAGCTGAAACCGAGCTTGATGGAGCAGCTATGAGAGAATCTACAGCATGAACTACTCCTTCCCTCACAAACATCTTGGAGAATGTCTCGGGGAGTTTTTCCATCAGTATCTCTGCAATTTGTAGAGCAGGAACTAATACTTGAGGATCCTTCCAAGCCAAAACACCAGAAAGGAAACTGAGTGGAAAAAAATGGATAAATAGAGTGAGAGCCCCGACAACCATAGTATTGCAGAGTGTAATAGACGATCAAACATGATTATGTAATATTTGGTTACTTGGTTGTATTTTATTTAGTATCATGTTTGTTATATTTTTCTTCAAATTTTTCTCGTTTCTCAAGCTAGGCATACCTAGGGGGGGAGGGAAAAAAATTTTAAAAAAACAAATGACAATGCAGAAAATAGGTATACTATAAATTGAAGCCTTTTAAACCAAAGACAAGCACCTTGAGATATTTGTCGTGCTATTCAGAGATGATATCAAATCTGCATTGCTGAAAAACATAAGTTTACCGATCACAGACAGGCATTTGTGGCGAACAGGGCCGTTTACACTTGATCCATGAATCTGCTCAGCGGAGATAAATTAAGAATTAATGCTACTGAACTGAACATGTAGAACTTAAAGCTAAACAAGGATCAAAAAGTGAAACCTGTATTAAAACAGGAAGAAGGTCCACTCCAAATTGCTGCAGAAGCTCAGGCTGTTCATTCAGAAGTTTCTCTCTTGCTGACACATCTTGCACATTACCATTTGTCTCATCTTGCTTGCTAGAACTGCTCATTGGTGACTTCTTAAAAAGGGGCCCTCTTACAAATAAGTTAGAGCTTGCTGGAAGGGAAATTGTTCCTTGCGGAAGGGGAGGAAGCAGCTCATTTGCAAGGTTCACAATCTCAAATATCTAAGTCAGGAACAAAAAGGTCAAATGTCATAATGTAGCTCCCAGACATACTGATTACAATAACTTCTACAGGGGGGAAAAAACGATAATATGTTATGTTAACTAACACAGCTATTCAACCACATTCCATTCTCAAGGAACAAAAAAGGAAAAATAGTGTCATGCACACAACCACTACTAAGACCACCTAATCAAAAAGCAACACATCATAGCACACCAGAATTAAAGCAGAAGAAAGTCCAAGAAGTGCTAAATCATTTGATAGCACACCACAATGTGACATGGAGTTACATTACCAACATCACAATATGAAATCACAGCTCCTAAGCTATCTGAACCTCACAATAGCAAAATAAAACCCCGTGAAGATCAAATAAAAGTTAGATACTAATATTAGATATCAATGCTCAAACAAATGATCCGGCCACCAATCGCAAACCAAGGTAACATCCCACTATAAGCAGACGGGCCTTTCCACCTCAGGATGGAAAGAATTATCTATCTGCAAAAACCTATGAAGCTATGAATCCGCGATTCTATAAGCATATCTAAGCTCTACCATATAATATCTAAATGCTACAGATGATTTCACTGTACAAGGACAAAGTTCCAGAAAAGGAAGATCGGGCCAAGTGCATACACCTCTTGAACCATATGGAGGAGGGGGGATTATTAGGACCAACCAGGGTGTGGTGAACATTATGTTTATAATATGTATCTGCATATATCATATCCATAAACTCATATCTCATCATGTTTCCCTCTTTGCAGCTTAATCTCTCTCAGAAGGTCTTCAATCTCTTAACTTTAAGTACTTACCAGGAATCATAAAGACTCTCCTATATCCTTCTATTCGTCAAAAAGGGGACCAAGAACAATCAACTCTCCTGAGTCAAGTATAAACATTCATAAGCTAAAATTAACAGCACATTTCTAAGGAATCAGACAAAACTATAATTTACTGTTGAACCATCACCAATCAAAGAATGATAAATGCAGCAATCTCTCTATTAGATACTCACAGACAAAACAAAGGAAAAGAAATTCCATCATCAGTGCTTTCAAATCTATATTCATTGCAACCAACACATATTCAACTCTACATGAGAAACTTTCTTTAATAATTTTCTTTAGTGTACTGAAGCGACCAAGGATACCAATATGCTTACCTGCTCCGGTGGCCTGCTAAGAGCAGGAGATACAGACATATTTCCCACAAGTCCAGATCCGGTCAAGATATCTTTGAGAATGCCACTTATACCAAGTAGCAGCAATGTCTTGGCTCCCACAGTAGACCCACTTGCACATGTAGCAAGAAGTCGGATCAAGCCCTACAAAAAAAAAACCAAATCACACTAAAACCAAATTTAAGAATACAGATTATACTGTAGAAGAATCCCCGTGCTTACGGTGTAAGTAGACGTGCTCAAAGAGGCCTGACCCCCACCAGAATTACTGGTTGAAATAAGCGAAGCAGCCTGGGTAACAAGACCATGATTGCAAAGCTCATCAAGTTTCTCAGCAGATGATGCAAAGGCCTCAACAATTCGAGTAAGGCAAACAGAAGCATGCTCCAGAACCTGAAATCCCATAAAACGCAAGACATGTAAACAAAAATCCAAAAGGGCTTTATATTATCAAACGCTCAAGATGGCAGAAAATCATGTCATCTTGCAGCCTACCTTTGCATCATGGTACTGAAGGAGGTTTGTTAGGTGAGGAACAGCTTCCATCACAAAATCAGCAGCATCCGAAGGGAGCTTCTTGCACATATTTGCAGCAGTAGCCAAAGCTACTCGCTAAAATGGGATAAGAAACACACATTATGCACATGGTAAAACACCGGTTTAGACGTATCTGCATCACATAACATCCAAAAACAACAAATAAAGGTAGACAAGGTAACCTGAACACCGGTTGAAAAGAAATCAAGATAAGAAAGCACTGCCATTAGCGCCCCAGCTCGTAAACACGCAGTCGGATGCTCTTGTGATATCTTCTTTAGTGCTTGCAGGGACTGTGCCATTCCAAAAATTCAATATAATCCCATAATCACTCAGTAATTCATCCAATATTGGTTCAATTTATCAGATATACATCACATACAGCTATACAAGTTCATTTGCATATCCAGTAAGGAAGCACAGAGGTGTGCCCACAAATATTTAGAATCTGAGCTTCAATTAACAACAAGGTGAAACTAAAATTGAATTAAATGAAACCACGCAAAAGCAAGGTAACATTTAGGAGAGGAAGAAGTAGATTGTGAGCCAGTGGACGTGGCCCCTAGGCCATATCCTTTACGCAGAAGCGACTTCACCTTCTCCTCAGACTCTCTTCCACAACTTTTGTAAAACCTAAAATATAAATCATAAGGTTATTTGATTCATAATGCATCGTTTGTCCACTTCCAATACGATCAAACCATATCTGCATTATTGTCGTCTAACATAACTAGACAAACAATTTTTCTCAGAACCTGAAATCAATATCCACTGGCATTGGAGTGAACATTGTTGTAGTCTACAATTTCACTCATGTTGTTGTTGATACCAAATTGCAGTTCACTCATTATTGTTGTCAGCAATACTGTGAGACTAATTTCTTAAAGCCTAAACCCTAAAATCTAAAATTGATGTGGGATATCTAATGCAATCAGATAGATTCGCGTACAACCAAATTTCAAACCATGATATTGACTACATTACTTGGATATCCTTCCCCAAAAACTAGCCACAATTTCAAGTTATTCAATTTGATGCAATTGGTCCTCATTTCAAAATTGCTTACTACATTCATGGTTAAAAGTTCCATATCGAAAAATAAAACATACAAGCTGTATATTATAAGAAAAGTGTGTAATACCTGCTCAGCCAAGTCCATATATTCAATAGTCAACAACCTAGCACAGAAACAATTAACAGCACCATAATGAACAACAGCAGCACACGAAGAAGGCAAGACATCAACCAAATGAGTAATAGCCCTCGCGGCAAGAAGCATTATATCAGGATTACTCTCATGATTAAGCAACCCAACAAGCACAGGAACAAACGAATCCACAGAGAACGTACTAAGCGAATCCTCTGTTCCAATCGACAGCAACTCACACAACTGAGTCAAAGCTTCCACTTGCTTCCCATCCTCACCATCAGCCCTCAATCCAGAAAGAATCTTCTTAAGCCTTCCACTCTGGTGGGAGGACGAGGAAGCCGACCCCATAGCAGACGAAGGGAGCAAATCATCGAGTCCAGCACCGAGCTTTCGAAGCAAACCCTGAAGTGCACTACTAGCAGAGGTCAAATTCTGGTGCAAAAGACCAACACCAGCACCTCCTTCACTATCATCATTGTCATTATCATCGTCATCTTCATCAATGTTCAACCCTAACGCTCTTTCTCTTTCATTTTCCCTCTCTTTCTCCATCTCATGTTCCTTCTCTTTACCCTTATCATTGTCCTTATCAGAGCCATGGTGGTTTCTCCCCCTTCGGCCGCCACGGGAGGATGATTCATCCATTGTTGCAGGAGTTACACTAACGTTAGACCGAGTTCGAGACCGAGTTGCCGGAGTAGCTGTTGTTGAAGACGATGAAGAGGAAAACCGAGACCGTTTCGAAGCACGAGTTGTAGGTCCAACAGAGGATGAAGAAGGGGCTGATGAGGATGCCTCCGCCCTCTTCCGACTCCGAGTTTCCATACAATTTAAACACACCCCTTTTTTTTAGGTTACGATCAATCGTTCGGTGATCCAACCATTATTTCCACCATTATCAACCTTTTTTCTTTCTTTTGATAAGATTCAAATTCCAAAACCAAAACCCTCGAATCAAATTCGAAAATCGCTGCTTAATCAGCTAAACTAACAAAACCCTAGATGAGTAGATTCCCTTTCTTTTGGTGGTAAACAAAGATTGATTAATCCAATCGAAAACTGAGTAAATCTTAATACCGATCAACTTCGTTCGTTGCGATATGCGAAATTTGTTCGCCGAGAAACGAAAGAGTAGCGTATTAGAGTGTATAAGAAAAAGAAAAAGAAAAAGAAAAAGAAAAACCTAATTATATAGACAAAAAAAGATTAGAATTTTGTCGAAGTATTGAATTGGAAAAAAAGAGAGAGAGAAAGTAGGGTTTGGTTTTGCAGTGATGTTAATTGAGACTAAATAAGAAAGGTGAAGGCAGAAAAGTGGTTTAATGGCGGTGATTAAATCCTAGGGCGGGGGGAAGTATGAGGATGCGTAATTGCGTATCTATCGGGGATTTTTGGGGGAGGAGGAGGGCCTGCCAAGTTCCTCTATGGATATGTTTAGTTCACCTGAAATTTTCTGATCTGAACTTATCTGATCTGATCTGAACTTATTTTTTCTGATCTGATCTGATCTGAACTTATTTTTTCTGAACTGATCTGATTACAAGATCTTATCTTTTAGATTTCTCTCAATATATAAGAAAAAATATAGTCATGTGGGATCTTGTTTGATTCGTCTCAATGAGTACTTTATTAATATTCAATTATTATAATTTTTACTAATATGTAATGAAAGATATTTAATAGTAAAAATAAGTTTTAAAACTGATAGATCTGATCTGATCTGATCTGATCTGAACTTTTTTTTTCTGATCTGATTAGATCTGAAATAAGCAAAAATAAGGTGAACTGGACATAGCCTATATTCGATTGCTCAAAACTTTGTTTAACAAAGAGCCCTAAATACTTTGCTTTCTCAAGACTAGGGGTTAGTTAGTCTTTGCGGTTTCTTATTAATCTACGCACTTTGTACATTTCTACTTAGTTAAGGTATTCTATTTTGATCATTATTGATAGAGTTGTATGTATTTTAATTCGTTTAGATGTATAGGTGAATTGAATTCGATATACATATAGACCGTTTAATTAAACTAAATTGGACTGTGGCTAAACCATCTATTTTGAACTCGACATCTTTACTCTTTTAGTTGCCATGTTACTATCAATGTTATAAGTGTGGCTTGTCATATTTTGAAGATTTCTCTTAACTATTCGAGATTTGTTCTTTGGTGTCTCTTTGATTCATTTCAACTAAATGTTCGTATATGAAGGTGGGTTAAGAGGGATAAGAGTTTATGAGATTAGGTTTATATATATGTCCGCTTTATAAACGGGTCAATAAGCACGTCGAGTGACCCTTTAATAAATGGTTTATTGGGTTTTTAACCCTTTTGATAAATGGTTAGGTTATGGAAAGTTCGTCTATTAATTGACAAACTAGACATAATTTGGTCCTATGTGAACTCCAATCATTGGTGATTTATGCGAAGCCCATAAAGAGCCAGAGTTTTGATACATTCTTTCATCCTAGAGTTTGGCAAAAATAATTGGATTTTGGGTATTATCTTTAGGCCCACAATGGATTTTTCTAGCCTAAAATAAGTCTTAGTCCTAAAAAGTCTAATGTCTAATAATTCTAGTTTACTCATAGTTTGTATTCCTATCTTGCTTTATTCCATTGTTAGTTACATTCTCCCTCCTTTCACTATTTGTCCACTTGGTGCATTCAATAATACTTTATATTTCTAAACAATTTTTTTCTCTCTCAACCAAAAGTCAGACAAAGGACCCCACGTTCTACTAACTCTTCTTCTCTTAATATTGATTGTAACATAGGTTATGTTTTTGGAATATATATACTAGAAGTTACATGCTCATGTTTTGATACTTTTTTTAATGGTGAAAATAGAGGGGAAATAACCCCAAAGACAAGACAAACTACAAAAGATATAAACATATAACTAGAAACTGGAAAAGAATAGCATAACTAAATTAATAAAGCAAAACAAAACAGACACAAATCAACTACAAACTAAACTATAGCAACTAATGAGACTAACCTCCCTTATTCAATGGCACCATTCTTGACTAAGTTACCCCACTCAAATTCTCCAATAAACACCATGAAGATGTTTTAGGGTCGCCTCTAAATTAAATTAGCAAAATTTTTATTTAAATGCAACCCGTAATTAGTCAATGGTAGGCGTTTGTCGTACACTCTTAACCAAATATAATTAACTTACTTTACCCTCACAAATCAATGTATAGCGGAAGTAACGATCGTATCCACATGGAGCAATAATATGAGTCAATAATTAATGCAAGCAAGGTCCTAATGTGTCCTAAGGGAAAAGTGATTGAAATATGGGGGGGTTTGGAATAATGCGCCATGAACTACAATAGGCAAATTAGTAAATAAGAGATAAATACAATAGTAAAAAGCATTGGACTCGATTAATATCCACTTTCAACTAAGTTTTCGATCATTGAACTCACAATCCTAACAAATCCTTTGATCACCTATTGGAAAACCTAGACTTTTATCCTCTTAGATCGTAATTAAACAAACACGATCAGCGTGGTTTGAAACCTTTTACTATTACTTAACTTGAACGATTATCACTTAAGTTCAAACCAATAGTAGCATTAAAACAGAGGAACAATAGGGTTGTTAATGCTACTTATGCAACACATTCAAGCAACAAGTTAAGGTCTCCCTAAATTCAGCATCAATATTCAGCATATAATGAAGAATCTAGCATGCTACGATGAACAAGGAACAATAATTATCCGATTAAGTTCCCGATTCTAGCATTAGATCACTCACACAACAAAACTAGTAGCACTCCTAACAGTATTGTGCAATTATCATAAAATCAAACATAAGACACTTAACAATAACCAATGAAGATATTAAGATAAAGAAGTTCTCACATAGACATTGTTGAAAGCTTCAATCAATCGATTCCAAGAAGATGTTTATGCTAGAATCCACATACTAAACATTACAAATCACCAAGGAAGATAGTGTTTGAAAATCCTAGAAAAATAAGTAGCCAAAAGTGTTATGACCTATTCTCTCGTGTACCATATGTCGAATAGGAGAGAATAATTACTAAACCCTCCTCATAAGGAAAACAAAACGCAAGTGGGCAGATACAACATGGATCGCAACTTGAGGTCGCATGTTCAAGACTGCCATCATGTTTCCTTATTTTTCCTAGGTGTGTGGGATGATATCAAATTCTACTTATGTAATATGGAATAGATACAAAAGACAGCCGAGCCAACTTGACAATGTCTTCTAATATATATTTATGGATTTGGAATGTTGATGAAAATTTGAAAAAATTATGAAATATCTTAGTATTTCAAGAATTTATCAAGACCAACTGATAGGTATGAAGACAACTCTTGTCATTTGAGCCAAAAAGGTTGTCAAAATGGATAAATGTGTATGTGGCGAGTTTCAACAATAGGGTTTTATGCTCCAATATGTAATTGTATATACTATAAGAAGTTTTCATATGTGATGTCAATATGGGTCTTCCACATTTTGGAAAAATTGATGAGGATTGGTATTCCTAATCATCATGATCATTTAAACAGATATAATGCCCAATAATAGGTGGATTATGATTAGCTTCTTTTTTCAGAAATAAGGAAATTGTGTTTCACTTGATTTCTCGCATTAGTTTTGGTAGGGAATTGATTAATTTTATCTCTCTTCACTTGGATGCCGTATTAGAAGTGAGTTCATATGAGAATGCATACTTACATGAGAAAACGAGAATGAATTTTACACGCTATAACTCTTATGAATAAGTGATGTAACTCAAAAAAATAAAATATTAGAAACAAAAAATTCCAAAAAAAAAGAATTTTTTTTGGGCTCAAAATTTTTTAGGGGGTATAACTCTAATGAACAAGTATTGTAAGTCTAATGCAATCGTGTGGTTAAGATTCATTCTCATTTCTCATGTGGTCCTGCCCTTACATATATATATACTAGAATTTTTTGCACGCGATGCGTGCTTGAATTTTTTTCGAAACAGAAACTCGATTTTCTTCGGCATAAGAGTCAAAATTTGAACATTAGATATTCGAAGTATAATTGTTTTTAGTTGCAAAAATTGATTGGTTTAGTTTCTGTCACTTAAGTCTCTCACCATTTTTTTTTTTTTTACTTTTTAAAGTTAAATTCTATGAACAAAATAGAAATTTCATTGAATTTATTTATGATTTCTGATATTATAATTTTTTAGTTGATTTTTGAATTAAGTACAATACTTCAAAAATTGTAAAGAAAGTGGACACTTTGACTTCAAGTCATTATTTTCATAGGTTGTAGTTTGTAAGTGAATTTTTAAGTTTTTGTAAAGTTTACACATTTTAGTGATTTGCATAACGTAAATTATGCGATTTTATGATTTAAGTTGACTTGTGAGTGATTGTTATAATTATATTTTTGGTATTTTTGTTTGAAGCCCCCTTTGATTTGAAAGTGAATTTGTAATTTAGAATGGGAAGAGGGGCAAAATAGGCATTTTAAAAGAGGACACCATTGCTCCCCCTTCCCTTATATAATAGAGATTTGGTATAATATATATAGTGCAAAAGCTAATTATGATGAGGATGAGAGGTTCTAAGGTTGACATTTATTATGCTATAAATATGGCTTAATAAACAATAATCCACATATTAAATTTCGTAACTCAAAATATTTAATTTGAATAGAAGAAAATCAAGCTAATTTCCATTAAACTATAACCAAGCCAGAAAAACATAGGTCTAAATATCACATTTAATAGATATTAAATCGATCAGCAATTCAAGCTTTTCTTCTATTACGATTCCCATCATGTTTAGCAGTTAGGACAAAGTGCACACACCTCAAACTCACTCTCTTTCTCCATATGTCACAAATAAGTACATGCACCCAAGTGCATGTAGAGCATGGTGCACCCTTTTCTAAACTACGTCATTTTATCATTTTTAGAGCCTATAATTTTTAAAAAATTATTGTTATTTGCTTCCTTAAATTTTGCAACTAAATATTTTTTTTTTCAAATTTAAATTTAAAAGGTATATGTTATTTTAGCTTAAGTATAGATGTTCATCAACTATATGTTCTTTTCATTATACCTTTGTTCTTTTATAAATATAAATTTACACGTTCTTTAATTTTAAATCGTGTGTTCTTTTTAAAGTAGAAAAATTGTTGAAAAAAAAAATTTGTATTCTTTCAGCATTGTGCACCCTAGTGTATAATCCACACTTTGGGGCATGTCGCAATCAAATCAATTTTGAACTTTGTAATTACAATTAGAAGATGCCCCACCAACAAATCATGTCATTATTACTCAAATTAGCAACAAATCAAGGCTTACTATATTAAAAAAAAAATATAGAAAAAAGGAACCGCTCCATTATTCCGACCTCTCCTCCTAAACGGCCGATTTAATGCTTCTTCTCTTTTCTCTCTCCTCGAATAAAATGTCGATCTTCTTCTCCCTGAGAAAAAGCAAGCGTTTCACAAAAAGTTGCCAATAATTCCAAAATGGAAACATTTATTCAAACACAATAAAGAATGTTATTTGCTTGGTAATGACATTACACGTTGTTACTTGTTAGAAGAGAGAGAAAGAAGACAAGTGGCTCAATTTTCTTATATTCTTCAAGAACCTTGCCTGCTGAGTAACGGATTTGATTCGAAAGTTTAACTTCTGATCTGGGTTTCAGGAGAATTTTTCTGGGTTTTGTTTGTTTCTTGGAAATATATAGGAAATTCGTAGAAAATTAAGTGATTTGAGAGAAGAAAAAGATGGGTTTATGGAGTCCAATTCTTCGTATTTTTAGTGTAATTTTTGGGTTTGTAGGATTTGGTTTAGGGATTACGATTGGTCTAACCGTTGGTTACTATCTCTTTATATACTTTCAACCCACCGATGTGAAGGTAATTTTTTGTTTTGAATTCTTTGAGTTTTTGTTGTTATTTTTCTGGGTATAATAATGTATGAATTCTTTAAAAATGTTGTTTGTTTAATCTTGTCTTATTGTTTGTTTGGGTTGTCATGCATATGTATGAGATTCGTGATGGATTGTAAATATTTGCATGTCATTATCAAAGGAATCCACATTTCAAGGGTGTATGTATCTATCCATTTGTCTCGATTTTGGGTGTTATGATGTTGATGTTTTGTTTGAAGAATAGTGCACACTTGCATGAGGTTTTTTTTTTTTTTTTTATGACTCTACTTGTTCGAATCTTTGAGAATTAACTTGGTTAAATGAGGGTTTGTAATTCGAGAAGACTAGCTGAGTTATTGGGCATAATGATTATTGCCACCGGACTCGGATTGTGCTAGTTCTTAGAAGGCACATTTTACAGGTTTGGGTGGGTCATTACTCATTAGGAGGGACTTTAAATTGGTGATGGATCCAACTTGAATTCTTTTGATGGGAATTCGTTCTGCCGTGTTTTATATTTTGAGGAGTGGGCATTTCGGAAAACTATAGTTTTTAGCTTCTAGGGTTTTGAAGTAGGTTTATCAGTTTATGGGCATTTGGAAATTGGAACTCCTTAGATTCCCCCTAATGGTGGTATTTGTTCTGGGTGCTGGCTTATTATTGTTATTGTTGTGAATATAGAAGAATTTGTTCTCGGTGATGTATGGGGGTAGATTTCTCAAGCTCCTGTCTGTACTGGTTTCTTGCCATTGAGGAAAGTTCACCTTGTTGGCTATATGGTCCCTTTGCATGAGGTTTATTGGTTGCAGGTCTAGGGTTAGGCGTTCAGTTGCACATAGAGGGTATGAATGTGTTTGACAGATGGCCAACGTTAGATATTCATGATGTTGAAATGTTATATCTTAACATAGGAGAATATGGAGTAAGGCAAGTCTTTTTTGGTCTTAATTATTCCATAATCCACTATGTATTATTTGAAGTGGGATCGTGTTTGTGAGTTGTGGAATTCATGGGGAATCCTTAGTATTTTTTCCAATTTTATCCAAAGGACTGACTGCCTTTTGCTGATGTTGTGGGTGCAAATACACTGGAATTCAGATGAATGGTGATAATAGCATAGTGTGGTAGTTGAGGGTTTGCTGAAATTTTCCTCCCTTTAGGCTACCCCTGAAGCCTCTTTGATTGGAATAAGGAGAGATCCTAATTGATATGCTTTCCTCATACATTTCTTTTAAAGAACAGTAAGCTTCAAAAGAATTTACGAGGCATATTAATGAGATTTTAGCATGCTGTAAGTCAGAGATTTATTAAGGCTTGAGCCCACAATAGGCGCCGAAGGATGAAATCCTGTCAAAAGTTTGTTGTTTTGGCTGTAAGTATAGCACCTTATCTCCCTGAAAATTATGTGTAAGGCGTAGTGTTCTGTGGCTTGTGTGAACCTTTGATGGAGTGATCTTCCACTAGAACAGTTGAAATTGATCAAGTTTTGAGAAGTGAAGGAGGAATTGGAAATGTCATTCTCAAGAGAACGGCTAACCATGCTATTTAATATGTGGGATTCCTACATCTTTTTACCTACTGAATTATCCTCAAGTCTCAAGGAGATGTAAGATCACTTGTATACACAAAATTGATGTGTAGCTCTGTTATATAATATATACTGTCAGTTCCAGTGCTGGTTGATAGTCTGTTTCCACGTCTTTATGGGGATCCATCATGAGGATATGTGATTTCCACGCATAAGAGGAGAATGGAGAACTTTTGTCGCATACGATGTATGCAGTTTCCGGTGAACTCGTGAGACTTGTAAAGCTTTGTCTACAAGCAAGTTTTTGGTGATTTTTATGCCTGGAGTGCAGAGAAACTTTGATTCTAAAGTTGCACTGAATTTCACCAGCTATTGTCTTGGAGAGTGGTGGGAAAGGGAAATACTGCTCTGCCATCAAGTATATGTTTTTTCATGTTGTTTTATTGTTGCACCATCTGAAATATGCAAGATGTAATGATGTCTTTACAAGCCCAAAATGACTCATTGACCTGTAGTATATGTCTCTTTAGGTAGCGTTATGTAATTATGTACAAAGTGTGTGACACGAGTAGCTACTGACCTATTGTTCTACTGGTCTGCTTATTGGTTATTACTTTTAGATCATGATTACATACTCTAATGCTACACTATGACTAGGTAAGCTCTAGTCTTGTTTATTTAAGACTGCAATTGAATGATGTGTGTGGGGGGAGGGGAAACCAAGTTATATTTGATGTCTTCTTTTTCTGCTCTTTGTGCCATTGGTGATCTCTTTGGTAATTGGCATTCATGCTGATGTGTTTTTTAAAAGAAAGAGGCACCGAGGCGACTGGGCAGCTGACTGTCCTGTGCTGTTGCTTGTTGATACTGGTGTTTGACTTATATATTGGCATCATCTATTTACTAATAAAGGTACCTTGTTTTGGATAGGATCCTGACATTCGGCCACTGGCTGAGCAAGATACGGCTAAGCTTCAGCGACTACTTCCTGAAATACCTCTTTGGGTCAAAAGCCCTGATTATGATCGTGTATGTACCCTATTTTTGGCTCTAACTGTCACAGGATTGCCCATGGTTCTGACTTTGTCTTGTGATCTATTCTTATCCCTTTCTCAAGATGGACTGGCTGAACAAGTTTATTGCTCAAATGTGGCCTTATCTGGACAAGGTATTTTCAGTTATCTGTGTTTATTTCTCTGTAATTGATGCTCTATATATGTTGGCTAACTGAGCGTCACTACTTGTACACAGGCAATATGCAAAACTGCAAAAAATATTGCAACACCTATTATTGCTGAACAAATTCCAAAATACAAAATCGACTCTGTGGAATTTGAGAAACTCACTTTAGGGTCTCTGCCACCAACTTTCCAAGGTCAGTTTCGTCTCTTCTCTTGAAAATATTACTCCATTCGTCTTAATTTTTATTTTTTTAATCAGTAATCCAATGTTATAAATTTTTCTCCCATCTGAAGATCATGGTAGTTTCTCTAATGTGAGAAACAACATTAAAACCCAGAAGGATAGCAGATTTTGCTTGTGGGTTCTGGGAGGTCACAAATAAGTTTGTGGATCTGGACATGGACGTGGGACAATGTATTATATAAGGACACAAGAAAGCTACAGCTATACAAAATAAAGAATGAAAAGAAGTGTGTTCTGAAGTCCAATATGTGTCCCTGCTTGAGTTTAAGGTATCATAATTTGTACATGCCGCCTTCTTAAAGGG
Organism: Beta vulgaris subsp. vulgaris; assembly: GCF_026745355.1. NCBI lineage: Eukaryota > Viridiplantae > Streptophyta > Magnoliopsida > Caryophyllales > Amaranthaceae > Beta > Beta vulgaris. The sequence goes on from NC_079210.1 coordinate 43,888,866, forward strand.
TACACACACAATCTATGTAGCCGTATCGTCGAGTCTTGACAGTTAAAAAGGCTATATATAAAGAGATTTTGCTCTCTTGGACGAGATTTGAGTCACATGTACTGTTTTGGAATTATCTTAAAAAGTTTATTCTCTTTAGATTGAATAAATCATTATTGGATTTCCAGACCTACCCCGCTTGAAGTGTGAGATGATGGAAAGGGCAGAAATGATATTAGCAGTATCTTGGTGCTATTAGGGTGAATTGTTAATTCTAAGGGGTTACAAGTCTTGGAACAACGTGGCAATTTTTCGAGTCGGAAGGAGCATTTGTTTATAGGGGTGCAGATGGACAGTTTAGCTGCGGGACTTAGGGTTACAGACAATTACCGGAAACATTTAAGGGGTGAGAAAAGAAAAAGGAAAATGAAAAAATCAGTGTTAAAAGTGAATGATTATATTTCTGATCGCTCCTTTTTTGGCATACAGTTAATTTCTTATTGATATCACCTGAATGATTAAATCTTGGGTGCCTGTAAGCTTAGAGTACGGACGGCATGTTGTAGGAGAATCAATAACTGTATAATGGATGACGTCTTTTCTTAGACAAGAACTTATCTAAATGCTTTTGCTGCAAGTTCTACTTGTGCGCTCTCCACAATGGAATTAAAACTCTCCTGTTCCATTACATAACGGCCATTCTGTAACGGATTTTAGATTTGCCATTCGGTGAAATCCCGTTATAGAACGCCATAATAAAAATCACATACTTCTCGCCGCGTTGTCCGCAACGCGAACTTGCCGCTTCATAACGTTTTTATCCCCTTTACATCAGTTCTTTTCCTACAATGGCGGAAAATAATTTATGAATTAATTACATAGTTGATGAAACAGGAATACATGATACCTTGATAGATTTGATTTTATTTTTGTTGTAATAATGCTTCATAAACTAAAACAATACAAATAAGGTTAGAATATTTTAATGTGAATTTTTTGAAAAAATTCACGGCGTGTCGGCCGCGATCCGTTCCATTCATCCGTTTCAAGCCGTTTTCTTGACAATGCAAACGTCTGGATCGCGACTGCATCCTCGAATTTTTTCCTTGCTCTCCACTAATGGCGTTCTCTATATAATTATGCAGACACCCTTTTTTTCTGCATGTGTTGTGTGAGTCTGTACAGTTCTATGGTTAATTTCAGGCTAGCATATTTTTATTTTTTTTAAATTGGTCTTCCACTGGTGTTGTAAAATTAGATTGGCAAAATGGCAAATAGGATGAATCTGAATGGATATGGTTTCGAGTTATGAGTTGATTTCAGTATATTTAGGTGGTATGATTATGCTTTTACATAGACTAGCTAGGGTGTCAATGGTTAAGTGAAGTTCACTGATTATCTGAATAACGTAAAATTACTATTGTACGGGGTTTGTGAAACTGTATGAGCTCTACTATGTTGATTAGTTGATGTAATTCTGCGTTGTAAGTTGTCACATAAGAGGTATGGTGGACACTATGATGGCTATATGTAGTATCACACAATTCGCATCTCGCTCCGGAATGCAGAATTTGGGATTTAGGGTATTGCCTTTAGGAACAGGTCCCCTTCCTTTTCGGATTGGAACAGGCGAACTAATTTGCAATTCATAGTGGGGTGTGGGTGGGGGGTGGGGGGGAGGTGGGTGAACTATGTGGCACTGCATTCACGGCGTGTCCGTAAAAGTGTACCGAGCTGTAAGTTTCCGGCTCTGCTTTATTCTTCTGTTATCTTGCTCATTTTAGGTTATGGGAGGGGAAAGTGGTTTTGAGAACGTGCAACACAGTGGTGGGTGAATTATGTGACTGCATTCCCAGCGTTTTTTAAAAGTGTACCAAGCTGAAATTTTAGGTTGTGGGTAGGGGTGCTAATCGAGCTAGTCAATCGCGAGACACGGCAGGGCCCTGCTCGACTCAAAAATCCTGCTGGACTTGAAAACTTGTTAAGCTCGTCAAACTCATGCTCGTTAATTTTTTTTTGCAGCTCGACTCAAGCTCCATTAGCTCGACTCGAGCTCCTCGAGAATCATTTTTTTAATCTGTTATTTCTTTTAAACTCATGTTACTAGTTTATGATTTATGGTCATGGAGGCATGGACCATGAAGTAAGTTTTAATCGGGCTTGGTAACTTGGACCTTATTTCTCAATTTTTTAAAAACTTTTACATTAAATAAAATAAATTCTTAGAAAAAAATATATATATAGGAAAAAATAATCGAGTTGCTCGCGAGCTTAATGAGTCGAGCTTGCTCGACTCATGCTCATTTAGGTTTCGAGCTGAGCAAACTCGAGTCGAGCGTGGACCGAGTCGAGCTTGAGTTGCTCGACTTGATTAGCACCCCTAGTTGAGTGAAAGTGGTTTCGAGAATGTGCAACACAGAAGTGTTCATATTATGTTCCACATTAGCACCTTCCTGTGACTGAAAAAGGCTCCTGGTGATGGATTATATGTGAGGTTGTGCTGGATATTCTAAGCTTCTTGTAGACTGTTTGGGCCAGTCAAATATTCATGCTCTGTTATCTTCATTGATCCAATGATGATATTGATTGATTTTCACTTGATTCTTGTAATCTCGGTGGGATTCTTAGTGAGTAGCCTTCATGTAGCTGTATCTCAAATCTGCCTCCAACCTAATCTTTAACAGGGAAGTTAGGTTTTTGTGATGTTTAATGATATGCTGACATCTGAAGTATTATGCAAGCCTTTGGTTTGAACTCACCTCTCTGGTTTGGTTGCCATCCTTGTAGGTATGAAAGTCTATGTTACAGATGAGAAGGAGCTGATATTGGAACCATCTTTGAAGTGGGCAGGAAATCCTAACATACTGGTCGCTTTAAAAGCATTTGGTTTGAAGGCAACAGCTCAGGTATTGTACCTGTTTTCTTGTGAAAGTGCAAGAGGTTGATCTTAGTATGAGATTATGGGAGTTTACTGGCTGAGGATTTATAGATGTTATTGCTATTGTGTATGTTTTTTGGAATGTATTCAGGTGTTGGATCTTCAAGTGTTTGCTTCTCCTCGTATTACTCTGAAGCCCTTGGTGCCAAGTTTCCCATGTTTTGCAAACATATACGTTTCTCTTATGGAGAAGGTTTGTGATATTCTGGCATATCTGTTAAGTTTATCTTGTTCGTCTGGTGTATTATTACTTTTTTACGTGTTTTGTTTTAGTTGTGGCCTTGTGGGCGGGGAGCTGCGAAACATCCAATGTTGAAATTTCTTTTGAACATTCAAATTGATGCTTGCGTAGCACCATAAAATGTTTTATTCAGCCTATCTCTGTCATGTCATCATCAGACCCTTAAAATTAGATAAGCAAATACCTCAGGGTTAAATTGTGATATTATTGGGCTTAGGTTCAGTTTGTGATGGCATCCTCAACTTTAATATGTCTTCCAACTCTCTAAGTATCAACTTTATGAACATGTAGTTCTTCATATGTCAAGATTGTCATCTGAAGTAATTGTCTGATAAGAGCTGGCATCGTTCTGATATAGAAGAGTCAAATGTGTTTGAAATTCTTTAGATATTTGTCACTTCTGATATCAGAGGTTTGCCTCTGGAGAAGTTTTTTTTTTATAAAAAAAGCAATAGATAGAATAAAGTTCAAGATTGAGAAAGCACGATCCTTCAATCCAATAGTGTTGCTGGTTGATTGTCAATGAAATTCCCTGCATATCATCGTATGAACTCAATTTTTATGATCATATGAGGGCACATGCTGTTTGAATATGTAGCTTTTCGGAAGGGTGGTGGACAATTGGTTAATTTTTCCCTTTCCTTGTTCTTTGACCATTGTTGTCTTATTTGCCATTGCCAATTTCCAGTTTGCTCTTTTGTTTGTTTCAAGTGTGAGAAACACAATAGTGACTCTTGTATTACCTTTCAGCCACATGTTGACTTTGGTCTAAAGGTTCTGGGTGCTGATCTCATGTCAATTCCAGGCCTGTACAGGTTTGTTCAGGTACGTTGTCCATTATATTTTTTCACCTTGTTTTCAGTTTGCTCTGCATTCCCTAGTATTGGAAATTAGGAGTTCAGATTGTGCATTTGAAGAGCTTGTTTGGGGTTTTAGGTGAAAATTTATAAAGCCGTCCAGTTAGTGGCTCCAGAAGGAAATTTTTATGGTCTTCCCAGTTCTTTCATGTTGACATTAATGTCAGAACTCAGAACTGACGAGAGGAAAATATTACCATGCAGCCCTTTAGCTGACTTATTATAGTAGTGTTATATTTTGCCTTTTTTTTCAACTCCATTATGTGTCAGAAGAATTAAGGGCAATCACCACAGCCTGTCACTGGCTTTCTTATTCTTTTAGTGACTTGTACTAATATCACATAGAATGTGCTCATGTCTGGACGATCATGTGTGTAATTTTTGTCTTTGCACTTTGATCCTGACAAATGAATTAGGTGGTAGTTGATAGATAACATGGATTTATATGGGTGTTATTATGGGCCTGTTACTATTCTCGTCTTTTGAACACTGCAAGGTATTGTTCATCTATTTACCATATCTTCCTAAGCTGGATACTTGTCTCCTGCATTCTTCGTAAGACATGCTTTAATCTTCAAATGTTGTTTTATGTGTGAAATCGTGATCTACTATTCAATTTATTTGTAATCCATGTTTTTTTTTTGGTACACAACATTGCTTATATTATTTACATTTTATGCGTAGAGCTATGAAAGAAAAGCTGAAGTGCCTTGGCCCTTGATAATCAATCATCATTTCCGTTGTTGAGTTATGGGTATTAAATATATTGTTCGACTATAGTTATTTATTGAATTTCTTGCGAATTACAATAATAGTACATAGCATGCTACCATTTTCATAGTACTTCTTCTAGACCTCATTAAATTTCTAAACTGGTTGGCTTTAAAAAAAATATAGTGTTATAAAGATAAAATACATATTCAAATATTAGGGGAGAATTTCTGTTGCTGAGTAATTAGGTTTATTTCTTTTTATTTTAGGAAAAAGTTTAGATCACTTTTCTTCACTTAAGATTTTCATTTATGAACTTCTCTAGTCCTTTTCTCTTGCTGCAGGAACTAATAAAAGACCAAGTCGCCAATATGTATCTATGGCCACGTACACTTGATGTACCCATTCTAGATCCAGCAAAGTATGACCACTTTCTTATATGTGACATCTAAAGTATGTTCGCATTTCTATGCTATCGCTGCCATTAATCTCTGTTATGTATATGCTGCAATCTCTTCAGAGCTATGAGGAAGCCTGTAGGCATTCTACACATCAAAGTTATAAGAGCGATGAAGCTGAAAAAGAAAGATCTCCTCGGTGGGGCAGACCCATTTGTAAAGCTGAAGCTAACTGATGACAAGACTCCATCCAAAAAAACCACGGTGAAGCACAAGAACTTGAACCCTGAGTGGAACGAGGAATTTAAGCTGACAGTTAGAGATCCAGAGACACAGAGTTTACAGCTTAATATGTATGATTGGGAGCAGGTATTCCTCGGTGGTTTGATATGCTTTGATGTCTATGTGTGGATGCGGTTAATTTCTAAATTGCTATTTTCTGTCAATGTTAGGTTGGTAAACATGAGAAAATGGGTTTAAATGTTGTTCCTTTGAAAGACCTTACTCCTGATGAGCCAAAGGAGTTTACTCTTGATCTCCTCAAAACCACTGACCCAAATGATCCTCAAAACGAGAAGTCACGGGGACAAATTGTGATTGAATTGACATACAAACCATTGAAAGAGGAGGACGTCGGAAAAGATTTTGATGATTCAATGCAACAAGCGCCTGCAGGAACACCTGCTGGTGGAGGTGTACTTATTGTGAGAATACACGAAGGCCAAGATTTGGAAGGAAAGCACCATACAAACCCGTATGCACGTGTCATTTTCAGAGGAGAGGAGAAAAAGACTAAGGTAATATATTCCAGGTCATTATTTCTTCTAAAACAGTCATCTTCTTGTTTTGATGATAGGTCGTATGGTATGCACTTGATGAGAAGATTCTCGTGAAATAACCTGAAATGTTCCTTGTTTTTTCGCCATATGCATCATATATGAAATATACGTCAATTTTTTTTATATATTGTCCAAGGTGGGATGAGGAGAGGAGAGAGACCAAGTCATATGTGCACTGTGACACAAACTAATTTTTTAGGTCAATATATCTGGTGAATAGGACCATATTTTTTTTTTTTTGAAGGTATAGTAACCCACCCATTGCTATTGCAGACTATCAAGAAGAATAGAGATCCGAGATGGGATGAGCAGTTTGAGTTTGTTCTGGAAGAACCTCCGACGAAGGATAAGATGCATATTGAAGTTTACAGCACCTCATCAAGAAGCTTGCTGCATCAAAAGGTACTAATGCTGAGTTGCTATCCCCCTGGAAAACTACAAATCTCTATCTTATACTACTATTACTTTATCCATTCAAAATTAATAGCCACATAATACTATTTTGGGATGTTTGGATCACCTTATTTAATAAATAGCCACATATATTTAATTGCTGAATTTCTTTTTAGGAAAACAAACTACTCTCTCTTGTATAAGTTTACACACTTTTCTTTTTGGGTTGTCCCCTATTAGTTTACCAACTTTTTTTTGTTTTTGTTTTTAGAATGGTCCCACCAATTGTTTATTATTATATTTACCTTGTCACTTTTTTTGGCCCACAACATTAACTTTAATCAATATGCCAAAAAATTAATACTTTCTCTTTCCTTCTATGACCCACATACATATTTCACCTAAAACTTTGTGCCCAAAGAAGTAGTTAAACTAATAAAAACCGGAGGGAGTATCAGATTTTTACTAACACGGAATAAAAGATATCACGATCACAGAATCGTCTTGAAAACCGTGCAAAAACAATATAGCAAGTAAATAAAGATAGATGGAGTAGTAATTTATGATTGCATTTTCTGATACACCCTAACTTAAAATTGAGAGATGGTAAGAGCGTGTTCTCTTCATCTAAACTTTATCTTAAGTGAACTTATCTAAATTTAACTAAATTTTTAAAACTTACCTCAACTTATCAGGAACTTATCTGTACAAAATCTCCGTGGTTTTCAGGAATCGTTGGGGTACATTGATATCAGTCTTGGTGACGTGGTTAACAACAAGCGAATAAATGAGAAGTACAACCTGATAGACTCGAAGAATGGCCTCATCCTGGTCGAGCTCATTTGGAGAGCTGCCCCTCCAAAGTCGTAAACTCATCCTGTCTTATAACAATTTACTGGAAGATAGATAATCTGTTTCTGTAAATGTTGAACATATATAATGGTAGTTTCTAGTTGGGATGAAAATTTCTCTGGGCTTTTACACTGGAGGTTTAAGACTTTAGATGTCCAGAAACAGGAGAGTGGCAAAAGCTTCTGCTACCTTGAAAAATGGAAACTGGATCTTTTTATTTATTTGATTGATAAATGACACTGAATTCACTTTGTAAGACATGGTTATTCTTACTGTTGATGTTCAATATCAAACGCAGTTTTGGTAAGTCATGTGGGGGTGGGATGGCACCCACAAGATGAATCCTATGTACATCAGTGGATCAATGCCTTTTCGACTCCCTAATTGGATTGAATTTATGGCTAGGTCTGAACAGGTGGGCTGGTTAGTGGGTCTGGAATGTGTTCATGTGCTGGGCTTGATTTTGCTTGTTTAGGCTGCTCTCATTTGGCTCGCCGCTACTATAGGAAGCGCTTTTGCTTTTAAGAAGTTATTGTTTGAGCCAGCCAGCCAGCCAGCCAGCCAGCCCATTACTTAAATTATGATGTGAAGTTTTGCTTTAGCTAAGAGGTTTACAAATTTTCTCTAGGTGGTAAGCTTCATCAAAATTATCTTGTAATGCTAGACATCACCGCAGAACTTCTTAAAATCGTCTTGTTCCTACCAAACATTTCCCCCCTTCCCTTTTTTCTTTTCTTTTTTTGAACCACCACTTCCATCCCTACAACCACCTCATCCACCACCCACCAGCAACCCTCTAGGCTCCACCCCACTGGCCTCTCCACCACCGGAATGTTCGGCCAGAATTTTCCAACCATGGTGGAACATCTTGCCGGATATTCCGGCCATGGAGGAAACGTCTTGGCCGAACGTTTAATTTGGTGGTGGAGGAGGCCAAATTTTTTTTGGTTTCGTTGGTAGTTATTCGTTGTTTAGTTGGTGGTGTGCATGGTTTCGATGGTGGTTGTTGGGTAGTGAAGGGGTTTAGTGATGATGGGGATGAAAGAGAGTTAAGGGTAAAATTGTATTTTCAAGTATGTTTTGGGACGATTATAATAAATTTTGGGACGATATTTTCAATTGATCCAAAACAAGACGAAAAAATTCAGGTCAAGGCTAGAAGTTTTCCTGTTTGGTTCTGGTCGTTAAAATTTCCGAATTCTGGTTGCTGTCCATCCAATCGATTTTAAACCGGCGCATAAGCACACTTGCAGCCAGGAAATTCGTCTTACACCTTAAAAAACACTATGTTCTTTCTCTTCTGCACCATGCGTGCACGGCGGCGGGCTCGACACACGTTTGGTTGGAGAGAAAGAACTCGTGGTGTACTTTATAAGGAAATTATAAAGGTGGTGCGATTCAGGAAAAAGAATCCATGTGATTGGTTGACAGTAATTAATGATGGATTTAGGCAGACTTAATAAATATTGTCCAATTAAATAGCTTTTGTTACCAAAATAAAAATATTGCAATAAGATTTGAAACTACCGGAATAGATCTATATTACAAAAAATAAAAAAATGGATGAAGTAGCATTTAGTTAGACTTTCCTCTACATTTCTTTATAGTTAAAATTTACAACAATTTGCCATCAAACATTTCAAATTACTTATTACTGAAACTAAATTAAAAAAAAAGTTGCGTGTGACATTTTGTCAATTTATACTCTCAAGAAAAGCATATAAATATATTATCCAACAATTATCTTGAAATTAAAAAAAAGAGCATGATATATATTTAAGAAATTAATGCTTTGGCAATTGCCAAGTGCCAACAGCTGAAAAGCCCAGAGGTTTTATCTTCAACTGAAAAATACCCAATTGCTTGCATTTTAGCAACCAATATCTTCTCTTTCTCTCTCCTCTCCTTAACACAGAGTGACCACTGATTCTGAAGAAGCTCCAACAATGGCGATGCCAGTAGTTAACACAGAGTACCTTAAAGAAATCGACAAAGCTCGTCGCGATCTTCGCGCACTCATCTCTAATCGCAATTGCGCTCCTATTATGCTCCGCCTCGCGTAACTTTCTCTCTCTCCTTTGACTTCTCTTTCATCTCGTCCGAATTCTCTCTCTTACTTTGATTTTTCTATCTATCTCTCTCTAGGTGGCATGATGCAGGGACGTATTGCGCCAAGACCAAGACTGGTGGTCCGAATGCTTCCATTCGGAATGATGAAGAGTGCGCTCATGGTGCTAATAATGGTTTGAAGAAAGCTATTGATTGGTGTGGTATGTTGTTTCGTTCTTATTCAATTTTTCTTTTAGGTTCACTTATTATTTCTGTATTTCGGTCAAATTTTTCTACGCAGTTGGTGGAATTCGAGCATAAGTCGATTATTATCTCCATCAAAAAGTAGAATGTCATTGGATTTTTTTGTTTCAAACCTTTTATATGTGATTTTAGGGTTTGGATTTTATGTTTGTTACTCGTTAAATTTTCTAATTATATCCGGTCAATTTCTTTTGTTGCAATTTTGAAGTACGCAGTATGCTTATAGATTTTGCTTTTGTATTTTTTTTTTTCTTCTCTATGTATAATTTGTTACTTCTTTGATATTTCTGAAAATTTTAAGCTTATAAAAAATGCGAGATTTGTATGGTGCTCAGTTTATTTTCAGTTGTTCTGGATTGTCGAACATCATCACAATGCACAATTTAGCTTCAGAAAGATGCTTTTGAATTTTGATCATTGGGTTTGAGTTGAGTGACATAATTTGTCTGGAAACAAGTCTGCACTAATCGAAAATGTGTTGCATAGTTGGCGCGGGTTAAGTGTAGAATTTTGTAGAATAGTGAGTATGGCTCAAGTCCTATTGGAAATTTGCATTGAGGCCTGCTGATTTTTGGAGGATTTGAGAACTCTCACATGCTTGAGGAAATATCTGTCGGATGGACGAGAGATTCGCAGGCATGGGAGCATGCAGAATCGATGATCTGTTAATGTTCAGTTTACTGTGTAAAATTTACTTCTTTCTTTGTTGTGGTGTTGAAAGTAGCCTTTCCTAGCTGAAGAAAGATGCTCGCCTTTGATGTAACCATATTTGATAGGGGATAATTGGCCATAGAGTATTATATAATTGTATAAAGTGACTAGGACATAATTTATAGAAAAAGATTGATAGTGTGAAATTTACCTGTTTTTTTGGTGAAGCCATTAGAATAAGTGCTTTAGATTTCAGGAGATTGATGTTGGAGAGTGATAACTGGAACACTTGTTTGAACTTGGAGGAAGCTTCCTTTTTCGCTCTTTTCCTCCCCTTTAACCTACCTTTTCTTCCTTGTGCTTGGATTTCAAAATTCAGAGGGGTAATGGAGAAGATTTGGGGAAGGTGGAATCTGTTGTTGTTCTAGAGAGTAAAGCCTACTAGACGATGTGATGTAAATTAGGATTATATCTCCAATCTGTTGGTGTTCTAGAGGGAAGCTTTTCTAAAGGTCCATATCTTAAACACCGACAGACTACTTATTCCAATGATTTGTATTTATTGCAACTTTTGTTAAGCTTCTCAATATGATTTGGATATCTTTTCTTTTGCATCTACTAGCAAGCATTTGTATGTTGATGTAGTTGATTTTTGACTGTCTTTAACCTTTCGACTAAAAAATCATTTTATCCCTTTTTGCATCAACCAGAGAAATACAGTTTTGAGGGTCATACATTGAGAAGTAACAACATGATAATTTATGAGGCTAAGGTTAGTCTGATATTGCTCCTAATGCCCTGAACGTGAAAAGCTTCTCTGACAGAAGATGTACTGTTTTATAAGAGCATATCCACTGTATACATTCCACAGGTTTCCTCACCTTCTAGATTTTCTTACCATTTGCTTGTAATTTATGGATTTTCAGAACCAATATATATTTACCTTGGTGATGTAATTGCTAGCTTGGAGTAATTTGACATTAGTTCTAGGGACACAAGAACTTCATACGAGGTTTGACTATCCTGCCAAGCTACAATACACTATAGAGTGTAGATTGAACAGAAAAACTGAGGTCACCCGAATTGACAGGGTCAATAGTGTTATTAACAATGAAATTACCTTTGTACACAAAGAGAGATGTTGTGCTGATGCTGATGAAATTTCCTTTTCTGTTGTCCTATTGATTTTGGATTATGCCTCTATGGCTGTATTTGACAATTAGGTGATAGCCAAAAGTTGTTTTCAATAACTGCTCTCTACTAGCTGATATAACAACAACTTGCATAAATATGTTTGGTAACTTTTAGCTAATAATTTAGTTTCTGGATGCACAAGATGGCTTTTAAGGGTTCTCTCTTTAATGGAAGTTCATTTAGTAAATATAAGATTTATTGAAGTGGTACTCATATAGTTTCATCATAACCCGCAATAAAAAGAAATTGTCACCAGTTTTTATTAAGAATATACAAGAATATATTACATTTAACATGAGAAAAATACATAAGCTAACAATCCAAGGTCTCATTTTTCTTTCTTTCTTTTGTGAATTGCCTCTATTCATTTGTATACAATTTTGTTCTAGGTTTTAAAATCTAAAGTTTGTTTTGACTGCCCTTGTGCAATCCTTGTTATATGTGCATGAATTAATTTGCAAAGTAATCCAAAAACACTCCGCATAATGCTGGGGTGACAATTAATATTTAAGTTGAGCAGATTGTGGTCAATCAGCTCTTTATATCCTCTTTTCGCCAAAGATCTAAATTAGCAGATTGATCCTTCAATCCACTAATATCACCTCCAATTTGCCAAGTGCTAGCATTCATTGTAATACACATTATATGTTTTTCTTTTGTGTCATTGATTCATTTTCCGCATTTTTGAAGAAATATGGCGATATTATTAGAACGTAATGAACTTTAGGCGTTTAGATGAATAGAAAATGATAGTTTTTTCTTCAAAATGATATATAGTTATATATGTGCCTGATAGCGAATGGCATTAGCTTGGGGGTGTTTAGCCTGAACAAAATCCAGAGTATTCCATTTACAATGATAGATAGTCATACAGCAAGGTGCCTCTTTGCTGATGCAGAGGTTTTTTTCCCCTCTCTATAAGCTGTGGAGGATGAGAACTTTCTTGCATCTGTCCGATGAAGTTTATCTTTCATAAACTACATGTGTCGAATAACCAGGAGGTAGAGTTGGCCATGGCCTCCCTATCTTCCAATTCTATGTATAGTTGTCTCTTTCTATGAAATATAGACTTCTTTTTTCCTCGTAAAGAAATTGTGGAAGATTCTTCCTCTTAATGAAATAGAGCCCTAGGTAAAGGTGGGCATGGGCCGGCCTGACACGGTTTGGACCCGGTACAAGCCCGCCTGAGGCCCGACCCGGCCTATTGTCCGCTACATGGGCCTGCCACGGTCAAAAAATTTTATTTTAGGTTCGGCCTGACATGAGTCCGCCTATATGGCCCGTGGGCTGAACGCCCTTTCTCTTTATTTTGTAGTCTAAAACTGCTAAAAAAAACAACATAAAACACGGGCAAGGGCCACGGACAAAATATGGAAATTTCAGGGCCGGCCTGATCTCGTGGTGGACCGGCCCGCCATTGCCCTAAAACTGTGGGTCGAGCATGTGAATAGGCCCGACCCGGCCCATCCCCAAGTCTAGCCTTAGGCTCTATTTTCATCATCTTATCTTCACTTATTCTAGGAAAAAATATTATAGATAAGTTATCCCCAAGTCTAGCCTTAGGCTCTATTTTCATCATCTTAGCTTCACTTATTCTAGGAAAAAATATTATAGATAAGTTAAGTTGATAGCTAATAAGTATAGTCTAAGACCAATAAGTTCGGATAAATTAAAGTTTAGGCGTAAGAAGTTCAGAAAAAGTTCAGATCAGAGCTAATAAGTTCATTGTTCAAGGCTTATTAATGAAAATAAGGTGAAGAAAACACAACTCTAGTTCCTGGCTCCCTGCATTTTCACCCCTCTATTTGCTGGTTTTAGTCACATAATGTGACTTCAGTAAGTGCGCACTATTTACAAGTCTATGATATTTTTTTTTGAATGCATAACCACATAGCTATTCCTCTATAGTGTACCTACCATAGTGCTTTAAAAACAACTTCTCTAAGAGTCTTTGGCTAGCTAGGGATAAGGCTGCATACATTTGGATTTTCCCAAGGTCCTGATTAGTGAGATCAGGATCTATGCTAGGGTTGCCGTATTGTATCTACCATGCATTGGCTTTTTTGCTTGCTGTTGTTCTATCTTTAAATTATTATTAGTTTGATGTTCATCTCTTCAATGTATCTCAATGATTTTTTACTCTCCTCTTTGTTTATTTTCAGAGGAGGTGAAGTCTAAACACCCAAAAATTACTTATGCAGACCTCTATCAGGTGATTATACATTTAAATTTGTAGAAACTTGTAAAAATGTCTTATGCAGTTATGCTTCCTTCCCCTCCGCCCAACTCAATGAAACAAAACAATAGGATATAGATATAGCTGTGGAGATGTTTGTTGAAATTAAATTAGTTTTGCAAATTGCATCAATCATGTCTACAAGTACATGTCTACATGCCATTCTAAATGACCATGGAGTAGTATGCATGTTCTATTCCCTCTATTTAATTAAGTTTGATATGGAAGAAATGTTAGTTAACCACCAATAAATCATATAAGGGGTTCTAGGTCTAAGGGTTCATTAAAGGTAGTAAGCTACCATGTATTGGTCTAATGTCTGGAGATTATATCCAGAAATTTGTGTGTTTAATGTTTTTTTTTTTCACAGCTTGCTGGCGTTGTTGCAGTCGAGGTCACCGGAGGACCTACTGTTGACTTTGTTCCTGGTAGAAAGGTATGTAATTTTGGTACTTTAGGCGGAACCAGTTATACAGATTGGTTCAGCATGCTAAGATTTCCGTTACGTTTTTCAGGACTCAAATGTGTGTCCCAAAGAAGGACGACTTCCAGATGCCAAACAAGGTATTTTGTCAGCATTTTAATCTGTTGGGTTTGTATTGTTAGGACTTAGGAATTCTTTTTTCTCTTATCATCTATTAATACTGCTTCCAGAATCCAGACTGTACAGGATATGAAGTAATTTGTTATCCATCCTTTACTTGCTTCAGTGTTCTAAGTACAAGATGATATGTACATTATATGCTAACAACTAAGAATAAACTGGAATATTTTTGAACAATTTGGACTGTTTTGTTAGAAACTGTGGACATGATCTCATTAACGCTTTAAGTTGTTCAGCTCTTCATGGGGGTGCTGGAGCTCATTGAAGTGCTGTACCCGTTTGAATTTTCTAATTAAAACAAATCTCATGTTGAGGGTATATGTTTTGATAACGTCAAACTTCTTGCTGCTATTTATTTTTTTTATTTTATTCTGAATCCGTTTTCCTCACTGAGTAATGGTTCATTTTGTTGTTGATAATCTATCTCTATAGGTGCACCACATTTGAGGGACATATTCTATAGGATGGGTCTCACTGACAAAGACATTGTGGCCCTGTCCGGGGGTCATACCCTGGTAATATTCTTTCTGTCTTTATCAGCATTTCCTTGCCACTGGGATGTGCACTTAATGTCTGGCTGTGCTTTTGGTGACATAGGGAAGGGCACATCCAGAGAGGTCAGGCTTTGATGGCCCATGGACCCAGGATCCGCTCAAGTTTGATAACTCCTATTTTCTGTAAGAGATGTTATTGTTTTTTTTGTGTGTGCGGTTTTACCTTAGAGAAGTTGAGCCACTGGGTTGAGTCTCTTCTGTACAAAAGGTTAATGCCATTTAACATCTTTGATTCTTGGCTCACCAGGGAGCTATTAAAAGGAGAATCAGAAGGACTGTTGCAACTTCCTACTGATAAAACTTTGGTGGAGGATCCTGCATTTCGCCCTTTTGTGGATCTGTATGCTAAGGTACTTAACCTGACTTTTGAATGCTGCAACATTTTGCTTTTTTGAGCTTCTTGTATATGGCTTGAAGTGTAAGCCCCTATTCTTTGGGCACAGTTTCAGTTCAGTTCAGTTCAGCTCCTTTCAGTTTAGTTCAGCTACCTTCTTCTCACAGTTTTACTTCAGTTCAGTTGGGCTTGTTTCAGTTCAGTTCAGCCCAGCCCAAAAGAACAGGGTCTAAGTGTTGACATGAATTTTATGGAAATTGTCTACAGCATTCCGTTAGTAGTTGTGTTCAGTCTGGAAGTTCTTGATTGTTGCACGCTTGTTTGCCTAAAGTGTTTCTTGCAGTAAAGTATTACTTGCTGATTGAAAAAGACAAAAGGATGCTGTTCAACTGTCACATAATCATGTTTATCAGTCAATCTTTTTTGTGATCTAAGTTTCAACATGGAATCTCCTGATTGTTGTCTAAAATTAGTCATCTTCCTAAATTTTGCTTGGTGATAAAAAATGCTGAATAAGGAGTCAGAAATATTCCCCCAGAATTGTAGATCAGTTAATATTTGTCATCAAAGTGCTTTTACTGATTGTTTGGGACATGAATTGCAATATGTTGCACCGAGTCATTACTCTATTGCTTAGTTCTCTAGAAATGTGGTGGCTGAAGCCATGGAATCCCCTGATAAAGACTTTTTCAGCTACTGTTGCGGTGCTACTGTTTTCTGCGGGGTTGGCTATCTTCTTTATGTTTATTAGATTCACCTCGTTCCAATCTACTCTGAATTTGGGATCTAGATTCTAGACATCACTGCTAATGATAGGTAAATTCCTTTTGATGAATACTGAGGCAACAAATTTCTAACTTTTGGCATTCTCCTATATAATTTGCATTAGAATTTAGGTAGCAGGATTCTTTGTTTGGATTCCCTTCAAACAAGTCACTCTTCCATTGATCAAATCAGATATTTTTACCTGGTAGTCATATCCCGTGCTAATAAAATTGGATATGTGACCAAAATTTGACCCAATTATCATAATTATCTGCGATTATTATATGCTTCACATAAAAAATCGACCTGTTGACCCAATATGACCAGCTCTACTAGGGGTAAATGTCTGTATTCCACTCTTTTCTGTAAAGATCGTATACTCAATAGTTCTTGGTGTCAGGATGAGGAGGCCTTCTTCCGGGACTATGCTGCCTCACACAAGAAACTTTCAGAACTAGGATTTACTCCTAGTATTGGGGCCAAGTCTCCCAAGGACAGCACTGTATTGGCCCAGAGTGCTGTTGGAGTTGCAGTTGCTGCAGCAGTAGTCATTCTGAGCTACATCTATGAAGCTCGTAAGCGTGTGTAGAAGAGAGATTATACAAGTAAACACCATTCATATCCATTACATATAGTCTGTATGAATTAGTTACATCATGTATTCCAAGTTTATTGCTTATACTGTTTTTCACAGCTAGCCATCTAGGTATATATACAACCTTACCAGCTAATGTTATTTCTACCTTAAATGATGAACTGTTAGATTTTACAATAAGAGTAAAATAAGTTTGCTTTGGGGCTCCTGTACTATATCGTGTACTCCTGCTTATTCAAGGATGATACCTGGTAATATCTATGCACCCCTTGGATTAAATTGTAGATTCTTTGGCTCACTACTAACTTTTTTTTTTTTTTTTGAGAAATTGAAGAAAAAAATTAAGAATATAAAAATATGCCGGATACTCTTGATCCTTTCTTTAGTAGGATTAAATTGGTATACATACCTAAAACAAAATTCATGTTTTTTTACTCTTGAGAAATTGTTCCTTCCTTTAGTAGGGTTAAATTGGCATTACTTTTGCTTGTGGTATAATAAAAAATTTGGTATCATGACTTGGATAAGTTTTCTTTTTGATATATCCGGAGTGTATAATAAAAAATCTTGGATAAGTTTTCTTCCCAGGCAAATAAATGAGTTTGTCTTGTAAGAGACCGCCTACTTTTAAATTAAAATTAGGCAAAGCTAAGCCCAATATTAAAGCCCAATAGTGACTAGGTTAATTTATTTCGGTCACTACTTTAATCCATTTAGTTACTAGGTCTACTTTTATATTAAAATTAGACCGTCTCTTTTAATAATTTTTGCAAATAAATATGAAAAGATTTGGAAATTTGTATACTTGTGGTGAATGATTGGAAGATGCTCAACAAGTAGAATAGATCGGGTATCAAGTAAGGCTTGATTTAGTGGTAAAAGTTTGGTATCATGACTTTAAGTCATAGGATCAAATTCTATTATGGGCTCTTTGGGATGAGATTTTTCTTACCATCTTCCTTTTTTTCAAGGAGTTTGGCCTGTAAACCTTGACTGGTTATATCCGTGTAAGGTGTTAGTTCAGTAGGATCATTCATCTTACCAAACTTTTTTTAAAAAAAATAGAATAAATGGGTAGTTAATTAAAGGCTATTATTGGAATTCCACAATAAAAAGTAAAATGAAAAATTGAGGTGGACTAGCTAAGAATAAGATGAGTGAGATCCAAATCTCATGTGGATGTCCCTATCATATTCAGTTATAAAAACAGATAGGAGGAAGAAGAGTCGTTTAATTAAACCAAAAATTGGTGTTTAGTTTGAAGAAGTCACGTAGAAGCTTTATTTTTATGCTTACTTTTTTGTTCATTTATTCTCATGTGGGTCATTTGCTTCATGAAAACCTGATTATTCCAACAATTTTTCGGGTGTCTCACATGGGGTAAAGGACAACCTAATATAATGTTAGGTAGGTGTTTAGTAGAAAAGGATTTTCTTTCTTTTTTCTTACTCCTATTTTTTTTTCTTTTTCTTGAAAAAACAAAAGAACATCTTAATTTCTTTCCTATGAGTCATCCTCAAATGCCTAAGCACATGATACCCACGTGTTGCTGAGCTGGCTCTCACCATATTATCACTTGGTAGGCTACCCTCTTCACATACTATTTTTTTTTTTTTTTTTTTTGTCTTTGCTTTTACCTTGAGTTGATCAATGTCGTCCTACTTTCCACCTTTTATCACTTTCCTTAAAAAATATCAATAAACTTCCCATCTTCAGGGAATTTCTAAGATCTACTAGTCATTTTGGCCTTCACATACGCAACAAATCTTATATGAACATACCCTATATCTTATAAGGCGTAGTAAATATAAGGTAAAATCAAGCTTGACGAAATTTTATAAGTTCAAACAAATCTTTTATGAAAACACACTATATCTTACATGTTTGAAAGTTTAATAATATTGGGTGTATTAGGAGTCCAATGATAAAGTTTCTACCTTCCAACTATGAAATCGAACTTTAAGGTTGAGTATCAAGTACTAGTTAGTTTTCTCTCCTAGTTGAACTTCTAGTTAGTAATAGTTAAATGATCGGAATTTTCATTTGAGATGAGATCTCCTCATATATCTCCTGGACCCCATTCTCTATTCCCCTTCTAAGATCTGGGAATAGAACGGGTTTAAATACCAATATTAGCTACAGAAAAGGAACGCCCTCATCCCATTTCTTAGCAGAAATGGTATGGGCGGATCTCATAAGATTGTGTGAGCCATTTTATTTCTAGTATATTATTAAAAATACAATAAAAAAGTAAAAATGTTATAATTTTCGTAGGTGGACTTTTTAAAATGGATGTTTTTTTTTTTATATATATATGTAGATTTAGTGTTTTGTGGTGTTTGCTGTGAAATAAAAAAATGTGGAGGAAAATGTATTATGTATATGAAAGGTCGGCTATGGATAGAGACGAGGATGAGGTAGCCATGACAATTGACAATTAGTTAGGGGTTGAGATACCTAACTGATGGTGACTGAAATTGGTCATCTCATCTCTATTACTCTATATACAGTAGAAGGTGCATTGAAAAAAGCAAGATAAATTACGTGAAGCTATTAACCATCTTTTGAACAGTCAATTAATCTTTCTAAGTTTATTTTATTTTAGGGAATTCATCTTCTATAAGATAGCAAAATTAGTATTTCCAATTATTGGAAGTTGGAACACACCACCCCTCCTCATATTTTTAATTTTCAAGCTATGATCTATGGATAAGTTCAAACAATTATTATTATTTTTTTTTTTTTTTTTTTATTATTATTATTATTATTATTATTATTATTATTATTATTATTATTATTATTATTAGGTGAGAGAATAATAATTTCATAGTAAAAAGAAGGCAGAGGTACACATTTCAGCATCTTAAGAAAAAGCCCAAGATAGACTAGTGGACAGTAAGATGTGGGTGAAGAAGTAGGTGAAAAACAAACAGATGCAATTACACCATCCTGTCCTCTCTCTCTCTCTCTCTCTCTCTCTCTACACCCTTCCTAGCAACCTCCTCCTCCTTTACTTAGCTTGACTCTTCCAAAGATTCAAAAAAATTAAAAAAACTCCAAAAAAGTTGGGCAAAGGAAAGACATTCATACTGAATTTATGTAAATGTATACTCTACTAGTAAAGTCCTATCATCTGGTTGTTTAATATATTGGTCACTTTTATAAATGGGATTTGATTTCACGTTTTGGGTACCACTTATATAAGATTGAACTAATTTTGATAGTTAATATCTACAACCACATCAAAGCTTGTGAAATGTAGTAGTAGAGTACGTATAGGTGTAGACATCTTTGTCTGGATATTAATGTGACTACTTCTGTTTTATAATTTATGCAATACTTACTATTTGAAGGTCAAATTTTATCAAATTCGATTACGAATTATCACCATTAATCCATCATATAGTAACAAATTATTAAGTGGAATTTTGTTAGTAACATCTCTATGCATATACATGTATAAAATTGTAAGTATATTATTGTAGGAATTATAGAATGAAGGTACAAAAGAGGCAATGAACTCCTATATAATCTTTTCTTTTTTTAGTTGTTCGGATAACTTTTTTGTTAGTCTTTGCACAACCTTGACTGTTAGTATAGTTCATTATAAATTTGAAAAAATAAAAAAAGTTTCTATTCTCAGACTTTACAATGAGACAAATTCTATTACAATAACATTGTAAAAAGTATTATTTCTGTTTCTCAATACATGCAACAATGGAATACTCAATTATTAATATTGAGAACAAATCAATGCTAATATATAGAATACAAATGCTATCATGTAATATGTCTCAATATGTATTTTCAAATATTAAAGTTTAATAAGTTTTATTAATTAACTGTTAAAGTACAATAATGTAACTAATATAAAAGCAAATCGGAACCAAAAAAGAGGGAGATTTTGGGAGTCAAAGTAGTTGAATTGATTACACCAAAACAAAGCAGCAAGAATAGATTTTTTGGGTTGAGAAGTACTTCATAATAGTAGTATATCATTGAATTATTTTAATAATTACTTCTATAACTTTAGGAAATCATTTATCTTTGACCCTAAATGGCCACTTGCTGCTTTTAGTCCTCAATGTAAGCCTAAGGAAGAAATTAATCCACTATGGAAAATTCAAGTTGAGGGTACTATAGTTGGGGGATAAGAGGGAATAGTAGGTACCAATCTTTTTGGGTAGAGGGTTGGGGAACACAGGAATAAGTAGTTTTCAAATAAAGTAGGAGGGAGTAAAAGAGGGAAAAGGGCATATGCATATGCATACATATGGGGTGGTAGGTAACAAATAATCCTGCAAGATGCAGACTTTAGAGACTAGAGAGAGGTGAAAGAGTGATAATTCACTCCAAATTTTTTAAATATCATTTCAAATTATATATTTTAAGTGACGCATTTTATTACTGATCAGTCTAAAAGTCTCGTATACATTTTTAAAATTAAAATATTGTATTTTTTGTAGGACGGATAAAGTAGTAATTAAAATTTTGTTTAAGTATCGGATTTACCAAATATGTCCTTGTAAGTGGAGAATTTTGTCCACTCAAGTAAGTAGGTTTACTTCCTTTGGAAGAGAGAGAAAGTGTGACAAAAAGGGTGAATCAACCTCCTTTCTCCCTGCCTTATATCCCCTAACCCTACCTACAATGCCAACTTGCACCACAAGGATGGTAAGGAAAAAGAAAGGAAAAGAAAAACAAAGAATTGATGAAAGTGGAAGGTGAAGCAAAATGCCCACACACAAAAACAATCACAACACAAGCAAAGAGTAATCCTATTCCTAACCTCCCATAATAATTTGCCCTTTTTTGATGTTTGCTTTTGTCATCAAACTAGCTAGCTACTTTGTTCTATTGCCCTTTTAACCCAACTCCTCCAACCCTCCTTCTAGAAACCCTTTCTCTCTCTTCTTTTTTTTTCTAACTTCCCACATAATGCATGATAGATCACCAATAAAAATTAAAAAGAACCACAACAACTACTCCCATTTTCCCAATCTTTACTATACACTAGAATACTCATGTCCCTTTCTCTTGGGGAATTTTTTTGATTGTGTAGAATGCTTCCTAATTAATACTCCCTCCATCTCTAATAAACTTCTCAGTTTTCTTTTTCATATTTATCGATGTATTTTTTGTATAATTAATATCTTTTATTACATATTTGTAAGAATTATAAAAGTTTGATTTTTGTAATTTACATAATAAAACGAATTAAACAAAATCTCGTATGACTATATTGAAAAAAATTGAAAGACATTTTTAACTCAGGAATAGTGCAAAAATTAAAAATTAAAAGAAAACTCTATTATAAAACGGACGATAACTTCATCAATTTTAATTATAAAAGAAATTCCAACTAGGAAAGAAATCAGTACCTTAATTTGAATGTTAAAGTTGTATCTCTTCGTTTAAAATATACTAGCAACCAAGTTTCTTGGTACGTAGTTTAGCTTGATAACTAGTTATTAGGCCCGGACTATGCCTTGGGTAAGAAAAAATTTCATTTACTAATATAATACTTTATGATAATAATACCAAATATAACTTTGCCTAGTGGTTAAAACTTTAGTTTATGTACTTGAGGTCTCAAGATCAAACCCTATACTATTCAATTTCTTAATTTTTTTTATTGTACATGGATTAAGTTTCGTGTTTTCGCACGCCTTTTAATATATTTTTATAGATAGATAAAGTAAACATAAATTACTATTTCCTTCGTCCCAAAATATAGTTCTCATTTCCATTTTGATTATCCTAAAATATAATTCTCGTTTTTATATATAGTTCCACACTTTTCGTAATTTGTCTAGATAAACCATGTCCCCATCATTTATTTGTTTCTTGAATTTTGTTTTTTGCTTTGTTTATTCAACCCAAGTATTATTTACGGAAAAAAACCCCAGCCTCCCCTTTTTTTCTCTCTCTCAAACCCTAGTCTCCCCTACCCCTTCTTCATTAATTAGGGGCCGCCATGGATGTTTTCATCCATGGTAAGCCCCTTCTCTCCTTTTATTTTCAGTTTTTAGTTCATTTTCTTGTTTTGTTCAATAAATTAGTCTCTCTTTATGAGATTTTCTCAAACCATGTTATGGGGTTTTTAGTTTCCGTTTTGGAAATCTCCTTCTCCCCTATGGGAGTTGTGAGTATGGTTCTTTTGTTTTTAGGTATGAGAAATTATTCTCATTGGTTGAAGTTAGAGACTCAACATGAAGGTATTAGAATCTCGGATGCGGTCAACCTGACTCGATCAAGAATGTTCTTCCCAAACTATATCAGAATGATAGACTTCCTCATTAATAGCTGCTTGATTCAGCAAATACAAGGGGGCTGTGCTGTATTGTTCGATCTGGTTCATTATAGTTTCTTCGAAGATGAATTTGATTTAGTCTTGTTTAATTGTATCTTGTTTTACTTTAATACCTATTGTAGATGTCGTTTGGCTTTCAATTAATGAAATTTCTCTTTCAAAAAAAAAAAAATCTCTCCTAAAATCATAGTTTTCCCATACAATATTTATTTAAATAAACAAAAAACATTTATCTAAAAACATTTATTTATTATCCCTCTTATATTCTACTTACCTTAATTCCCGTAAAAAAAATCGGAGATTATATTTTGGGACAGAGGAAGTAGTTAGAGAATTTCAAATACTTAGTAACTTAATCAATTTTATTAGTATTCTTATATGGATATAAAATTAATTCGTCTTTTTTATCTTCCTGAAACTATACGTCTAAGAATTCGGTTTCAAGTATTCTAAATAAGGTTATACTACTATTAACTTAGAATTGTACTTTGCTTTGCTTTCTCCTGCTCTGTTGTCAACTCTCGTATTCATCATAGGCTCACCTGAGTTGCTGACATATTCAATGGGGAGGGTGGGGAATTCAATTTAAACTGCCTTAGTTCATCACTCAAAATAGTGCTATTTAATTTAGTCAATTTTGATTCTTAGTGTTTTGTTTTCAAGTCCCTACCAAATTCTTTTTTTTTTAATCTTCCACAAAGATAATCAATTTTCAATTTGACAAATTTGACAAGTCAAGGAAAACATGTTGATTGCTATTGGGCAACAATACACGAAACAAAGAGAAATAGCCTACAAATTTGGAACAAAAAATTGGCTTCCATCTATTTTAATTAAGTAGTATAATAAAGGAGTGTTTACCCATAACTCTTCAAGTAATGAGATCACTGCCCAATTTCTTTTTATAATTTTTTAGGCAAAATTAGCACCAATTAAGCTCCACAAAACATAACAATCACTAAATGATGCGTGTTTAAAATTCACTACCATATTAAAGAAATGCAATTTTATAGTATAACAAAATCTTACTCAAATAACACTGTTTTTTCTTAAACACATTTACTACAATACTTAAGGTTGTCTGGGATAGTTTGCTGTGTATGACCTTGAGTATAGAACAACAACTTTTTTTAAAAAAAGGTAAGAAAAAAAAAGATTAGTAATACATGAGGAAAGGTCCAACCTTATCGTTTACAAGAATAGAAGAAAAAACTGAATCAGTACAACTTTTGATATTGAACTTAGAATCAACTAAATGGCCCACATTAGCTATCCAGTCTGTTGTTTATTTGCTTACTGGTAGATGTGAAGGATAATCCAAGAAGTAAAAGAAAGTATGAATATCTTTGATATTATTTGATATTATGAGCAATCTGCCAGGGTGGAGACCAGAGATCTTTAACTGTATTAATGACCTAAAGATTATCTCCTTCAATGTAAAGGTGTTGAATGTTGTTTCATATTGATTGCGAGATGGATTCCTTGCTGGAGCGTACATGCCTCGGCAATGAAGACATGGGAAGAACCAAGGTTGTAGGCAACAACTCTGTGGAGATGACCAAGAAAATCCCTGATAATAACACCTGTTGTTGCGGGGTTGGAAGGTGGCTCCCAAGCTATAAAGATGGAGGAGGGATATGCCACTTCGGAAGGAGAAAAACAACTTATGTGTTGTACAAAACATAGTTTTTGATTAGTGTACATTAGCTTATAACACGTTCGGTTTTTTAATAGTCAATCATAGTACGACTTCTAGATTATTAGACTTGTATAATTATTTTTTTGTTAAGCATACACAATATTGGACGTTATAGTTTGAGCATACACAATATTGGACGAGAAAAAAAATATTAGAACAATACTTTTAACACAAGTTATTAAAAGAGACGGTCTAATTTTATGTTAAAATTAGACTAACTTAAGTTTATCATTTTATTCAAAAAGCCCATTACTTATCTTCTTTCTATTGAGCTTAATATGTTGCCTAATTTTAAATTAAAATTAGACGGTCTCTTGTAAGACCAACTCAACTTTTAAAGATGAATTTGAAGTATAAAATCTATAATTGAGCTTATATGTCAGATTACAATCTTTTAAGGAACATGTGTGCCTTAAGGAAAGTATATATTAATTCTTTCTAACTGCAATATTTTGATTTTTACGGTGTCTAATTTACAATTTTGATTATTACTATCTTAGAAATGATTAATTAGTAAAAGTTGCAAATATTTAGTACGGAGTCTCATATTCCATAAGATATGAAAAAAAGTATACGAGAGAGATAATGTAAGACTGAGAATCCACGTTACACAAGTAAAGTTGGATAAAATTATGATTTAAAAGAATAAAAAGTTTATTTGTAAATCGATTTAAAAAAAACTATTTTTTTTGTTAAATATCCCGTTTGCTCATAACACCAGTTAGAATACAATTGAGCCACATTACTTAGTTGTAAAACAAATCATTAACTAATTAATGGTAAACAACAATTATAAAAGGAGGGGGGTGTTTAATACTATTTGAGAATTACTTATCCATAAAAAAAACAATCTTGATTGAAGTGTCAAGTGGATCTACCTATAAATTCTTTAGTTTCTTCTTACAAAGAATAGGAAAAAAAGAAAGAGAGGGAACATACCCACTAGCCTAAAATGGTGTTAGTTCCAACTACAAATGATAAAATAATAGTAACATGTTTTTTAGTACTTCTTGCTGGTCACTTGGTCTAGTGAGCTTAACAACAGATTTTGAGGGCCTAACCAAATTCTTATTCTTAATCCAAAAATACATAAAAAAAAGTTGTTCAAAGCTTTTAGACATAGAAAAGGAAGAGATCTCATACATTGTCTCTACTCTCTACTCTCTTTAAGAGTACCTAGTATCTATTCTTTAATTTCCCACTTCTCTATTAACAAAATCAAATATATAAAAATACATTAGATATTAATGTGTAATCTTTACTTTACACCTAACTGAAGGTTACCTCTTGTTAATGACTCTTTTTACTCATTTTTTTGACTTAAAATAATAATTTATTTTCATATTATTATGAAAATAATAATCAAATATCATCAAAAGAGTAACCCCACCAGCCACTCTCCCTCTAACCTGTCTCACCAACTCACATCTAGAAGCAATTTCTCTCTCTTACTTTCTCTCTCTATCCATATCAATAGCCTATATAATCCCCTTCAATTCCTCAAAAGGAGTCAGCTTTGTTGCTTCACCCAACTCCCAAATTTAGCTTTTTCTTCATCATCATAACAAATTAAAAAAAAAAAATCCAACTAAATTTAACAACAACAAAATAAAAAGTACTTCTACCAATCTACCATATACCTTATAACTCATACCCTCTTTTTTTTTTATCTTCAACAATCTTAAGACTTGATTGATAATTGCCAAAGACAAAAAAAAGAAAGAAAGAATGGGGAGGTCCCCTTGTTGTGAAAAGGCTCATACAAACAAAGGAGCATGGACAAAAGAAGAAGATGATAGATTGATTGCTTACATTAAAGCTCATGGTGAAGGTTGTTGGCGTTCTCTTCCTAAAGCTGCTGGCCTCCTCCGTTGCGGCAAAAGTTGCCGACTTCGTTGGATTAATTATTTGAGGCCTGATTTGAAAAGGGGTAATTTTACTGAAGAAGAAGATGAACTCATTATTAAGTTGCATAGTCTTCTTGGTAACAAGTAAGTTTTTTCCTCTTCTTTTTTACCCATTATTCGGAACATTAGTTTTTTTTTTTTTTTTTTTGGCGGGGATTTGAAACTGTAACCTATCGTTCACAGCACCTCAATCTTAACCACTAGGCCAAGACGTCCGGTATATTCGGAACATTAGTCTATGGACTATATGATCATTAAAGCAAAACATTGGCCAAATTGACAATTTTTCTTTAATTAGGGATAAGGTAATAGTTAATTTTAGTATGGATCAAGTAGTTGGCGGGTTTTTGTTTCCAAATTTTAAGCAATTTAGTGGAGATTATGATACAAATTTGGTAAATTTGAGAAAAAGATTATTGGCTTTACATCATGGTAAGAAGTAAGAAGTAAGACCCACATGTCCCATTTTTTTTTTCCTCTTAGATGTTGTCCAATAAAAATTGATAAGTTTGAAAATTGTTGATATTAAATTAGTGGGAATGGGACTTTACATTTTTTATAGATGTTATATAGTAACACAAGTAACATACATATGGAGCATGGAACATGTCAAAGTATCCTTATTTTGATCTTACTTACAGAAAATCTTGATACCCATTTGGTGAAATTCAGATTAAATCAGTAGAATGAGACTTACATTTTATAGTAAATTACATAAAAAAAAACCCTTTTTTTTCCCCTTGTAGAAACACTTGAATACTCATTTGATGAAATTAAAATTGTGCTAAAACTAATGACTTATTTTTGTTTGTTTATTGTTTAGGTGGTCTTTAATAGCAGGAAGATTACCAGGAAGAACAGATAATGAGATAAAGAATTATTGGAATACCCACATCAAAAGAAAGCTTCTAAACAGAGGAATTGACCCAATTACACATAGAATTCTTAATGAGGTTACATCTCATCATCATGAATATTCACATTCATCTTCACCTTCACATTCACCTTCACCAACAACAACACCCAATTCAACAACAACAACAACAACAATATCATTTTCTGCTCCAATCACAATTCCCAAGAAAGAAGATGTTTTTGATATGAAAGATGACAACTTTAATCAAGAACCCAGATTAGAAAAATGCCCAGATTTAAACCTTGATCTGAGAATTAGTCCACCTTATCAACAACAGAATCATGAGTCATTGAAAACAGGGACAAGAATTTGCTTCACTTGCAGTTTGGGGATGGAAAGTAGTCAAGATTGTAATTGCAGTCAAACTATTGTTGGTTGTAGTACTACCAGCAGTAATGGTAACAGTATTTGTTATGATTTCTTGGGTTTGAAAAATAATGGTGCTTTGGATTATAGAAGCTTGGAGATGAAGTGAATAATTGATTTAATTTTGAGGATTATATAATATAGATTTATTTGCTAAATTTTTAGATGATAGAGGATATTAAGGAAAGTGATTTGTGGTAGTTCTTGACAAATCCTTCTAATTTTATCATGTGTAATTAGTGGTAGAGTGTATTAACCTAAATTTGATGATCATTTACTACTATTATGTGCCATATGAATTATGGAGTAATATAACAATACATATTATAATTGGGTTTTTTTTTTAAGAGTATATGTTTCATTTGTGTTTTTGTGGAGGGAGGGTTGATAAATCCATCTTTAAAGGGTGTAAAAAAAAGGATTTTTTTTTAATGATATAAAAAAGCGTTCGTATTAAATGGAGATTCTCGAATTAGCACTTTTGTGTGTTAGAGCTTTTGTCTTATCTATATGCGTTGAGTTTTTTTCGAAATACACCAATTATATTTGAGAAAGAATAATGTGAGATGACTTAAAAAACTGTAACATGGACATTATATTGATGTATAAAAAAAAAACTTTGAAAGTTGAAATCTCCCTGGGATATTTCATTGGAGTATATTAATGAGAAAGTGTTCAAGGAGTGTGATGCAACAAGGACACAAAGAAGTGTCCATTTTCTACCAACCCCTAGTCTACTTCACTTAGATTAATCAAATAATTAGCTTTTTAAAAAAAATAAATGATCAATTATGATAAAAAAAATTGATTATGAATAAGAATAGAGGTTCTTTAAAAGTTACTCCTTATGTTGTTTTTAATGGGTGCATTTCTTTTCATTACGATCATTAATGTAAACCCTCGATTTCTAATTTGTTTGATTAAGTGTTGATATAATATAAAAATTTGATGTCACAAAAATATACATTGGAAACATAAAACAAAAGTCAGGAATTTAATTCCGCCTAGCTCTTTATTTAAAGAGAGAGAGAGAAATGGAAAAATAAAAATGTGTTACTTGTTAGAGTATTTTTTTTTTGGTGAACCCTATTCGGTTTTCGAAATCCATTTTTGAATTCAACTAAGGGTGCGTTCTGTTCAACTTAAAAAATTAAGTTTCAGGTCCAATAAGTTCAGATAAGTTCAGATAAGTTCAGATAAGTTGCAATAAGGTCTAATAAGTGCAATAAGTTCCAATAAGGTCTAATAAGGTCCAATAAGTTCCAATCAGGTGCAATAAGTTCCAATCAGGTCTGATAAGGTCCAATAAGTTCCAATCAGGTCTAATAAGGTCCAATAAGGTCCAAATAGTCAATGTTTAATAAACATTTGTATTATTGTCCACTATTTTGTTATTCATAATTTCATATCACTATTAGCGGATTATGTTATTATTAGAATTTCAATTAAAGTACCACAATGATCATATAGTATTATACTTGTATTAGTGTCTATTATTTATTATTTATTTGTATTATGTCTATTATTTTATTATTTATTTGTATTATGTCTATTATTTTATTATTTATTTGTATTATGTCTATTATTTTATTATTCATATTACTATTAGCTGATTATGTTATTATTAGAATTTTTTATTAAAGTACCACAATGTATAGTATTATACTTGTATTGTTGTCTATTATTTGACTATTCATATTGCTATTGAATAATATTATAATCATGGTCAAATAATTAAGGTTAACAATAATAATAACAATAATAATAATAATAATAATAATAATAATTAATTTTTTGATTTTCTACTAGTGTTTTATAAAATTAAAACAACACTATTAGATATATTAGTGATGAAAGTTATGTATAGGCAAATATATAAATAGTAATTTTTTTGTTAAATTAATTATCATAAGAGATAATTAATAATCATTATTTTTTAAAGGACGAATTATAATAATAATTATTCCATAAAAAATTTTGAGGGGTAGTATTTACATTAGTGGTAATATTTATGTTATTCATGGTCAATGTTTTTGTCTAATAAGGTCAAATAAATTTCAATCAGGTCCAATAAGGTCTAATAAGTTTCAATCAGGTCCAATAAGGTCTAATAAGTTTCAATCAGGGTCAATAAGTTTCAATAAGGTCTAATAAGGTCAATCAGGTTCAATCAGGTCTAATAAGTTCCAATCAGGTTCAATCAGGTCCAATAAGTTGAATCAGGTTCAATCAGGTCCAATCAGGTTTTATAAGTTCCAATAAGTTCAGTTCAGGTTCAATAAGTTCAGTTCAGATAAGTTCCAATAAGTTCAGGTCCAATAAGTTGAATAGAACGCACCCTAATCCGGATTCGAGCCGGGCCAGGTCCCAATTGGGGGAAAACTGTTCCAGCACACATTGCTGCGTTCCCAGGATGCGAACGGAGACCTCTAGTTAAGCTAGAACAACTCCCTTACTTGTTAGAATATTATAAAACCTCAAAAACAAAAGAATGAATGAGATGTCTTCAAACGTTAAAAGTAGTTCAACATGTAATTCTCAATAAAAGCGCCTCCAAATTAGCAATTTCACATTTACATGCCTAGGAGAAAAAATCAAAACATAAAATATGTGCATAAAATTGAGAGAGTAGAAGATTCAACTACTCCTTCCGTCCCATAATATAGTGTTCACTTCTCATTTTTCACAAGAATTAAGGAAAATGGAAGGAGTTTTAGAATTTCACAAAAATATATACTTCCTCCGTTCTGTTTTAAATAAAACGTTTGTTTTTTCACGCAACCCAACACGCTTCTTTAATCATTAATATCTTTAGTTGTGCACACGTAAAAAATATAAAAAAGTTATAATTTGATAGATAGCATTGAGATGAATCTAACAAGATCCCACTTGACTATGTTTTTCTTTATATAATGGCGATATATTGGAGTCAAAATTGATCAATGAATAGTGTCATTTCACACAATGTTTCATTTAAAACAGAACGGAGGAAGTATTAAAGTATATGTTTATTGAGTATTTTTGTCTTGGAACTAGTTTTTTTCTTCTTTTTCCTTTAAAATAAATGAAAGAGCAATAAATATTCCTTGGAATGGTGTAAAACAATAAATAGGGGCACATCTTTTAAAAGAAAGTAGGGGTATTTTGGAAAGTTATATGTAGAAATGAAGGATAATTTAATCCAAACAAATTGATAAAAAAAGAAATAGGCACAACATTTTGGGACACCCAAAGAGGAATGCAAGCACTATATTATGGGACGGAGGGAGTACTATTTTAGAATTTCTTGCTGTTGTAAAAAGACTTGCACAGTGCACTGTTGTAGAAAGGAGTGAAAATACAAATACGTACGGTAAATGTTGGTCTTATCACTTATGCCTAGTTTGGTTAGACCCTTGATATAAGATATGCTTACATTATATCATCATGTAGCTCTGAATTCGCCATACAAGATGAACTTCAACTACCTTCCTGTCGGTATGAACTTTCATCATTATGAACAATCCAAGCAAATGCCTTCTATCTTTATTTTGAGGTCCTTTTTCACGATCCATCAATCTGGATTACACCCAGTGGCGGATCTAGAAAACATATGTAATGGGGTCAAAGTCACAATTACTTTGTATATCGAGTGGGTTCAACTAGGTTATATTTCTAATAAATTATAAAATATCTCAATTTTTTTAAGAAAAAACCAAAAAATCTATAAATCAAGTGGGGTCAATAGACCCCCCTGTTACTAAGGTGGCTCCGCCCCTGATTACACCTCTATCTGCAATACCTCGTAGAATGTTCCTTATATTCGTTTATCATAAAACATGTCAAACAAAATTATCTCCAGATGGTGCATTTCTTAAATGAATGCAGGCCCAATTTATGCATGCAGAAGATGAAATATGAGCTAGCTAGTCAGTCTATTATATATTTCGGAATCTTGTATTAGCATGGGATATTTAGTAAGGTGTTGTTCATCATCATTGTAATTTCTTTACGGAAAAGTTTCTAGCTATATGTTGTCAATTTTCAAAATTGTATGACTTTAAATTTTTTTGGGAGGTTCAAAGAAGATTTATTAGGGAAATCTTCTCTTGAGAATGAAACCTTAGCCATCTAAATTAGAAAGAAAGAGTTGAAAGATCTCTATCAGAATTGAGATCAACATCTTGCGTTGACCCAATTTCAATTCAACAACTTCATTAGTTTCTCCATATACATAATTATATTGGATCACAGTGAAATTAGGAGGGAGGGCAGTTATAACTTATAAGTGCCTTTGAGCAGTGGCGGAGCTATATTGGACCAAGTGGGGTCTCTTGACCTCCACTTGACTATGAAAATACGAAAAATATTTCTTATAAAATTAGGGGTTTTTCAAATTTATCTTAAAAAATTGTACCAATTAGCCCCAATAAGATTTATAATGCACTGAATATTATTTGAATATTATTTCTACATTTGCCATTGCCTTTGAGCTGCAAAGATGTTGAGTAGTGATTACTATTTATTAATGTCCTGTTTTTTGGACTTATTTTTAGTTCAGTTAATTTTCGTTCAGTTTAGTAGTTTCCTCTCATAGTTTTTATTTAGCTCAGTTTAATTCAACACAGTTCAGTTCAGTCCAATTCAATTCAAAAAAACAGAGCTTAAATAATCGTCTTTAATGTTGAGGTGCACCGCAAAGACGCTCTATGGTCTTAGTTAAGATTAGTTCATCATTCAACTTTAAGATATGATAATTGAAAACTGAAAATTAACGCATATACCAATGAACTAAAAAACGAGTGAATGTAAGATTAGTTCATCATGCAACTTCAAAGATATGATAATCAAAACTTAAAAATTGACGCAGATATCAATAAACTAAAAAACGAGTATGTTTCAAATGATCCGTAAATAAGTTAATATTAACAAACCACAAAAGTATGTAAAGTCGCCATGCATGATATCTTTCTTTATTTGTCCTTATTAGGAAAAGGTTCCATAATTGATGTCATGAGATAGATAAGCTGTGAGAGGAGGAGAACAAATATAAAGAGCGAGGTAGGTATTGGATTACACACATTGTCACATTGTCCCATTGTCACATACTAACATTAATTGTTATTTTGGTGCTGCTGTCACAGTACATTAATTGTTTATTATACTATAAAAATGGAAATTTAGAAGTTCACCCTCAAAAGCGTTTTATATCAGTGGCGTGATTAACTTGCCTAATGTCATTAGGACCCTAAGATCTTACCTAATCATAATTATATACATACAATCCAATCAAACCTGTCATATTGATTAAACTGGAAGAGATGACAAATTTTTGCAAGCTTTGCTGGTTTGATCTCTTGCGTTTTCTTTGAGCTCCTTCTCGATTTTTTAATGTATAGTCTGATCTGAGAAAAATATGTTATTATAATAAGAGAAACTAATTTGGTCTCATGATACCATTTATCGCATGATACCATTACCAATAGTATATCTGACTAATATTCCTTCTTATCTAATTTAATATATGTTTTTGTCAAATAGTTTTAGGTTTAATTTGTGTTAGGTTTTCTTCTCATCAATATATATATGGTACATCAATTTGAATCCATCAAGGACTCTTAAACATAAGGAAATACATCAAGCAAATTTAGTTTCCTAAAATATCTCAATACCCCCTGAAGTTGAAGCATGTGGATCATGAATATCCAACTTGCGAAGAAGAAGATCAAAATGTTGCTTGCCAAGAGTCTTGGTGAATATGTCGGCAAGATGGTTTGTGGTGTGGACATATGATGGAGCAATGAGACATCAATGATGGCATCTCGAAGAAAGTGTCAATCCAACTCTATGTGCTTTGTGCGCTCATGCAAAACTGAATATTTGGCAAGATGAAACGGGGATTGACTATCGCAGAATAAGCGAATAGCCGCAGGGTGATTAACCCCTAAACTTAGCAAAAGACCCTTCAGCCACTTTAATTCGCAAGTAATGGCCAACGAGCGGTATTCGGCTTCAGCCGAAGAGCGAGGCACGGGGTGGGCTTGCTTTTTGGTCTTCCAAGCAATAGGAGAAGCACCAAGAAAGACAAGGATACCGATGAGAGAGCGACAAGTAATAGGGCAGGCCGCCCAATCGGAGTCACACCAACCAAAAAGAGTAAGATCACAATCGACACGCAAGAGGATGCCTTAACCTGGAATCCCCTTCAAGTATCTAATGACTCTTAAAACAACATCCTAATGATCGATACGAGGAGCCTGCATAAACAGAGATAAAATGTGTATAGAGTAAGCCAAGTCAAGGTGAGTGACAACAAAATAAATAAGACGACCAATCGGGCGTTGATAAGGCTCAAGATCATCGAGGAGAGCACCAGTAGCAAGAGCAAGCTTATGATTATGCTCAATAGGAAAACTAGTAGGCTTCGAGCCTAAGAGACCCGCTTCAGATATAATATCCAAAGTGTACTTTTGCTGATAGAGGAATAAGCCAAAGCCACTGATATCCACTTTAATGCCAAGGAAGTATTTTAAAGGACCAAAGTCCTTCATTTTGAAACAAATAGAGAGATAGACTTTGAAAGCCTTTAAAGCAGCAGAGTCATTGCCAGCAACAATAAGATCATCCACATACACTAAGACATTTATTTGAACATAACCCTGGGTGAGGGTAAACAAAGTTTAATCAGAGTATTGTAGAAAACTGGACCCTTTCAAAGCAAACACAAGTTTGGCAAACCAACACCGATGAGCTTGTTTAAGACCATATAGAGATTTGCGCAGACGATAAACCATGTTTGGATGAGAGGCCTCAAAATTGAGAGGAAGTTTCATGTAATATCTTCCTCCAGATCGCCATGTAAGAAGGCATTCTAAACATCCATCTAATGGAGTTCCCAATTTTTAGCAGCAGAAATAGCAAGAAAGGCATGAACAGTGACCATTTTGGCCACAGGTGCAAATGTTTTGTTGTAATCAATGCCTTCCTTTTTATGATTTCCAAGAACCACCAAATGAGAAATCTAACGATCTAAATTTCCAGCGGAATCAAATTTGTTACGATAAACCCACTGACTACCAAGAGCACACTTACCATGAGGTAACGACTCAATGGTCCAAGTTCCATTGTCCTCCAAAGCATGAATCTCATCATTCATAGATTTGTGCCAACACTGCATCCCGCATATCCTCTTTAAAAGATTTGGGCTCCTTAAGAGAAGTGAAATTAGCAATATACTTCCGATATTTCACAGAAAAACTTTGAGCATTGATGTAATTTGCTATAGGATAAGGCTTACCGAAGGAATGATTAGGAAAAGAGGAAGGTGAAGATGGACTCTCTACCTGAATGAGTTAATAACATAATCACGAAGGAGGACCGAAGGGGTATGTGTGCGTAAACCACGACCCAAGGCAGTGGGCTCATTTGATGGGTCGAGAGCAGGTAAAGTAAT
Organism: Beta vulgaris subsp. vulgaris; assembly: GCF_026745355.1. NCBI lineage: Eukaryota > Viridiplantae > Streptophyta > Magnoliopsida > Caryophyllales > Amaranthaceae > Beta > Beta vulgaris. The sequence goes on from NC_079210.1 coordinate 43,923,953, forward strand.
GGGCTCAGATGCGGGAATAGGAGTTGGGGAAGGAGTCGGCTCGGTAGGATTGGGCCCAGTTGTGGGAGAAGACGCAGGAGACGCGTCAGCAGGGCCAGGAGAGGAGAGAGTTTGGTGTGTGAGTTGGGGCGAGGGGGGTGGGGTCTGGGAAGGAGATTGGGGGGCCGCATTTTCGACGGGTGGGTTTTGCTGTATTCAATTTGGGCTGGTTTGTGGGCCTGCGTGGACTGGGCAGGGGAGTCATGACGCACGGATAAGGTAAGGGAAGTGGATTGGGTAGTTTGTGGGGGAATTTGTAAATTTATAGGAGGAGAAGGTAAATTGGGCTAGACATGAGTTGGAGAGAGTGGAAAATCAGCAAAGTCAAGGTGCACACCATCATTTTGTTCAACAATTGCGTAAGGATCAATGTTGGCAGTTCCAGGTCACAAAAAGGAAATGTGCCTTCAAAAAATTTCACATCCCTTGAAACGAAAAACTCCTTACTATCAAGATAAAAAAAACTTCCAACCCTTTTTACCAAGAGGATAACCCACAAACATGGATTTTCAACTCCTACTTGCAAATTTATCCCCTTTAAACCGATGATTATGTGCAAAACATAAGGAGCCAAAAACCTTAATAGCATCATATATATGAAGGAGAATGACCAAACAAAAGCTCACATGGTGTTTTGATGTGAAGCAAGAGGGTGGGGGTGCGATTAATGAGATGAGCAGCGGTAAGAACACTTTCACCCCAAAAATAAATGGGAAGATTAGCATGGAAATGAAGATCCCGACCTACATTCAAGATACCTTGGTGTTTATGCTCAACCCTCCCATTTTGCTGTGCAGTATGAACACATGAGGTTTGAAAAAGAATGCCAGTAGTAGTAAAGTAATCTTTAAGACAATTGAATTCAATGTCATTATCACTTTGCACAATTTTAATGGTTTGGAAAAACTGACAATTAATCATAGCAATAAAGGTCATAAACATAGATAATACTTCAGTTTTATCAACTACCAGATAAACCCAAATAGCTCTAGAATAATCATCCACCAAAGTAAAAAAATACCGAGCACCACAAGAAGATACATGTCTATATGGTCCCCACAAATCACAATGAACCTTTTTAAAAATTCTACTAGCTTTATGATCACTAATGGGAAATTTAGTGCGAGGATGTTTATCACGAAAACACACCTCACAACCCTTATTCAAAGTACCCTGCAAAGGATGAATTAGGGGAAGTAACTTGACTATCTTCTCTGAAGGGTGACCCATGCGATGATGCTAAAGTTCCAAGGAAGATGCAACTTCACCAACCGAACCATGAATAAGATCCACCTCCAAAGCAGTAAAGTCCATTTCTCCTAACCGTTGTTCCAATCAGATTCCTCGACGGGTCCTGTATAACACAAAAATCATAATTAAAGTGAACAACATAATTCATTGTCGCAGTTAATTGAGAAGCATAAAGTAAATTACAATGTAAGTTAGGCAGAAAGAGGACATGAGTAATAGTAAGAGAATCTGAGAGATTAAGGGAACCCTCTTGCTTAGCCATAACAACAACACTATTATGCAAACCATCAGGACAAACATGACTACATATGAGATCAGATAATAAAGAAACATCACCTGTAACATGATTGGAGGCACCCGTGTCAAACAATCCAGTCAGTATTAGTGAATATACCGTGCAACCGGTCATCGAAGATTTTAGTATTACCAAAAAGTCCTGCTAACACCTTCCATTGGCCGGCGGTGATTAATATAGAAATGGTACCAGCTAGAGGTTGGCATGGGCCGGGCTGGGCCAGCACGTGGTCCGGCCCGGTCCAACACGATTTGGGCCCAGTCTGGCACGAGCCCGCTCGAGGCTCGACCCGTTCCCTGTTGCCGGTTGCTCGCTACGTGGGTCGCGGGCCTGTCACGGTCAAGAAATTTTATTTCATGCCCGCACCGAACGCTTCTTTCCTTTGTTTTTTAGCCTAAAACTGTCAAAAATAGAAAAAATATACCGTGCAACCGGTCATCGAATATTTTAGTATTACTAAGAAGTCCTGCTAACGCCTTCCCTTGGCCGGCGGTGAATAAAATAGAAATGGTACCAGCTAGAGGTTGGCATGGGCCGGGCTGGACCAACACGTGGTCCGGCCTAGCACGACATGATTTGGGCCCAGCCTGGCACGAGCCCGCTCGAGGCTCGGCCCGTGGGCCGCGGGCCTGTCACGGTCAAGAAATTTTATTTCATCCCCGCACCGGCACGAGCCCGCGTGGGCTGGCTCGCGAGCCGAACACTTCTTTCCTTTGTTTTTTAGCCTAAAACTGTCAAAAATAGAAAGAAAAAAACTGCAGGAGGCACGAGCTCGGCCCGTGGACAAAATTTGGAAATTTCAAGCCCGACAGGACCTGCCACTCACGGGCTCGGGCCCGACCCGCCATTTCCCCAAGCCCACGGGCCGAGCCCGTGAATAGGCCCTGCCTGGCCCATGCCCAGGTCTAGTACCAACAGCCTCTATCACGGCACCCGGGGCCATGACAACAGTTTCATCAGTAGCATTAGCATGCACAGGTTCGCGGCTGCGAGCGGCAGGGGCAGCGGTGGCTCGGGCACCCCCACGACCAGCAACGTCAGCTTTGCGTTACTATCACCAGGCGGGATATTCATGTAACTCGAAGCATTTGCGCATCTCGTGGCCGGATTTTTTCGCAATCAGTATAGTGGAGATGTGATTCGTCTTCACGGACTTGAGGACGAGTGTGAGATGAGGAAGAGGAGACACTGCCACGAAGGGATGCTCGCAAAGCAAAATTCACAACTTACGGTGAGTCTTCGGATCGATGCAACAAACTTATATGAGATGTTCATGGGAGGCCATTTGGAATCACTTCCATGTCTTGGAACGGAGATATGACAGCCTTCATAACTATCGATGTTCCATTGGAAAAATACATTAAATATTTTCGAGGAAATGTAGACTGTCTCAACTACTCTGGAATCATCGCGACATTCAGAAAGGCCCCAAATAAAAATCATTGCACCCCCAAAATCTCCATGAATTGTGCAATGATAAGTCGTCTTTATATATAGTTTTTAGACGCATTTAGGTTGCATTTTAGAGCATTTAGTTTCATATTTAGGTTCATTGTTGCATTATATTCTTAAGTTATATTTTTCTACTCCTATTCGGTATGTTTTCTTGTTTTTAATGAATTTCAGGCATTGAGAACGTATTTTATGATTAGATGAACTTGACGATTAGGAGCACTTGGAAAGAAGCTACAATGAATAAGGATCGTATGGATATGTCATAGTACGAGTTTGAGCAAAAATGAAGCGTAAAATCATTAGAAGAAATGTGAAAAAGAGTCACGTCTACTCTTCTGATCATAACTTTTGATGTGATTCTTATAATCGAGTAATTCCAGTATATTTGGAAACTAGACTTGAAGAGCTTTCCAAAGATAGGTGGCACGTCCCGAGGAGACTTCTAGTCAAGAAGTTATGCTTTTCGGAAGATTGCACTGTTTCTGCTGGAATCTGCCACGTGTACGCGCGGATCACTAATCCGCCTATTAATGATATATTTAAGACTTTCCTTATCTTGTAAATTACTTTCCAAGTCATATTAGGTTATTGAATATTTATTTAGATATGTTTTCATTCTTTCTCTCTCCCCCCCCCCACGTTATTTTAGGTTTTAGGTTTTAGTTTTCTCTCCTCTCTTTCTCTCCAGTTTTTAGTGTAAACCCTAGTTTTTATTCTTCATTAATTCATGAATTCTATTAGTTTCTTTCCTTGATTTCTTTATTATGTTTTTCTTTGTAGATTTAGATTTCATTATTTATTTCATGATAGAGTAGTTTCTTTTATCTATGGTTAAGTGAACCCTAGTATGATTTAATTCATGATTGTTTCTTTGAATTCTCATATTAATGGTTGATTGTTCTTGCTTAATTGATTGTGCATATTCCAATTCTAGATTAGGGATAACTAGTATTGTTTTGATTCCATTGTCTTGATCACAACGGGAGTTGGATTTTGACGGATTTGAGTATTTCAATTAAGGGCATGAAGTTCTCCACGGGAGTAGGTAGAATGGATTGTTGGAATGGAGTAGGCATGAAGTTCTCCACGGAAGTTCTCCACGGGGCAAGGACTGTGTTTTTTGAAAAACGCAGTTCTTAATAGTGAAGGGTTGCGGTTAGCCTAAAAACGCAACGAAGGGTTGTGGTCAATGCAAAAACGCCAACCCTTTTAGTGAAGGGTTGCGGTTAGCTGAAAACCGCAACTCTATAAGTAATAAAGGGCTGTGGTTTTTGGGCTAACCGCAACCCTTTATGGGTTTTTTATAAATTTTTTTTTCCACGAGCGGGGCTTAAAATGTTAGCTGCTAGGGTTTCTCACAATTCCCCTTCTCTCATTCGATCTCCTCTCCCTCATTCTTTAACAAATCTCATGTCAACCCTCCTCGTTCTCACCCTCATCCCTTCTCTCTCACCCTCCTTCCTTCTGTCTCCTTCCCTATCTGGCGGCAGAAAACACCATACAACCTTCATTCTACCTCCTTCCCTATATGGTGGCAGAAAACACCATGCAGCAACACAACAACACGCGACGACGCAACAACAACACGCAACGATGCAAAAACACCATAATTCACCACACAACCACCAAAACAAATGAAGGAGAGAGAACCACCACATAGCCACTGGAACGAACAAACGAAATAACGAATGAACGCAAACACCACAATTCACCGCCGTCACCAACAATTGATTCTAGATCTAGGGTTAGTTTAATTTCTTGGTTTTTATTTTAATTTTCTGAATCTTTGCTTTGATTATTTTTCATCTAATTTCATATCTAGAATTTCTTCTCTTATTTTGTATTTTTTTTTCAAAATTTGAATTTAGGGTTTTTTTCTAGCGATTTAGGATTTTATTTCGGATTTATTTGTAATAATTTATCCAGATCTTATTGATTTCTTTTCATGAATTTATATTTTGTACTATTCTTTATGATTTCGTGATGTTCTTCATAATTTCGTGATACTCAAATAAAAACAATATAGATACTCGGTAACTGTAGTTTTTGGATACATTTAGAACAATGAAATGCAAAAACAAACAAAAAATATGGGTGACAAGGGCTGCGGGTTTTAGCAAAAATCGCAAACCTTTGTACAAGGAAGGGTTCTGGTCTTCGGCCTAAACCGCAACCCTTCGTTGTGAAGGGCCGCTAAGGAAAGGGTTGTTGGCCAAAAACGCAGCCCTTAGGGCTATTTTGACCGTAACCCTTGTGTTTTTCTCCACTAGTGTAAGTGAAAAACCAAAATAAAAAGACGAGTTGGTGGGTCGGTCTTGTACCGACTAGACCGACCAAGCGCTAAACTAGCGTGAATCATGGCCAAACTGGTACAAGTTTGACAATACCAGCCAACTTGAACCTAAACTGAACCGAATTAATCACCTAACCGATCCAACTCAGGTCCATGCAAAGCTGAACCATCCTATGGCTATGTTGACCTTTGCTTTGGTATCATTCAAATTTTTGCAATATCATTTGTTATCCCAACTCTCGCACTTTCTCTATCACAATATCGTGCATATATCTTCTATTGTGGCATTGGATGAATTACAATTATCGGCCATCTTGCTGTTTTGAGGAGCATAATGCACGCGAGGTGTCAGGTATGTATTAACAATGTAACTATCTCAATATGCAATTTGTATCTATAATACTAAGTAGTACTATATTATAATTCGTTCATTGTTATTCGGATGGATCCCAACTCCATCATAAACAAACAAACATATAACTAAAAAATGGTACCCCTAGCAAATTTTTTTACACTATATACCCTCGCAAGTTTACAAATTCACCATATACCCTTCATTTCTCAAAAAAAAAAAAACCAGCTTTCCCTTACAACTAAAGGTGTTAAACGTTCGTTAGTCATTATGCCCTAATCTCTCCCTAACCTTAATTAGTTAACCTAAACCAAAGCCAAACCCTAACCCTAACCCCAATCACCACCCCTCCCCCACCCCTTACCCGTAGCCACTCACTGCCCCACCACCCATCCCCCATCCCCCCTCCACCACAACCCCCTCTTCTCCCCTCCCCGCCAGTCGCGTCGCCCTCCTCCCCTTCCCTTGCAGCCACGTAGCCCCCTCCCATCCCCTTCCCTCGCACCCGTCGCGCAACCCCCTCCCTCCCCTCCCCCCCCCCCCTCTAAACCCCTTGAAACCTTCGTACCTGAATCCCCTTCAAATCGTCGATTTTTTCATTGATTTCAGGAGAAGGGGAAGGAGAGGGGGTTGCGTAGCGTTTGTGGGGGAAGGGGAAGGAGGAGGTTGCGTGGCTTTTGCGGGGGGGGGGGAGGAGAGGCGGTTGCGACATGCCGACAACAAGTGGGGAGGGGGTTCGCGACAGGCCGACAGCAGGTGGGGAGGGGATGGGGTTCATTATAGGTCGACAGCAGGTGGGGAGGGGAGGGGGTTCGTGACAGACCGATAGTGGGGTAGGGGGTCAATTGGGGAAGGGGAGGGGTCAACGAGAGAAGGGGAAGGGGGGTGGTGGCGAGGGGGTGATGGGGCAGTGGGGGTAAGGGGTGGGGGAGTGGTGGTTAGGATAAGGGATAAAGTTAGTGTATTAGATTAGGGTTAGGGATTGATTTAAGTTAGTTAATTAGGTTTGGGGAGAATTAAGACCTAATGACTAACAGAAGTATAACTCCGTCAGTTAAAAGAGTAAGTGGATGTATTTTTTGAAAAGTGGAGGGTATATGGTGAATTTGGAAACTTGAAAGGGTATATGGTGCAAAAAAAATTTATCAGGAATATATGATGAAGAAACCGAATAAAAGAAATATACTCTTTTATAAATATTCTAACTGAAATTTTTATTCAATTTGTTTTCCACGATGAATTGATCCTGCAAAACAACATGCATGCGGAGTACTTTGACCACTTAAAAGGAAAATAATTAAGAAAGATAATATAAGCTCCTTTTTCATGTATAGATGTAGACATATATGATGTAGGTATGTCAATTATAAAGGCTTTGCCTCACCTACCTATATAGAAGTCAATAGGCTTACCATCAAAATTAAGTTGATTCCCCTTCTATTATGGCTTCCCTAAGATGATGAGGATTTAATTTGTAAGAATACATTGCTATCAATCAACATATATTATAGAAAAGAAACTATTAGGAACAAGACCTTTCTGATTAGTTTTCTCCAAAAATTAATTTCACTCGACATAATTTTTTATTATTATGCTTGCTTATTAAATATTTAGAATGTGATTGACTTATTTTTTTCTAGCTTGTTAATTCCTTATAGCTAAACAACTATTCACGAATGACCATCCACGAGTTTCCTCTTTTCTTCTATATTTGTCTCTTTGAAAATCCTTATTTTCTTTATTGATATAGAGGTTACCACCATTTTTTTGACAAGGTAAACTCTTTAATTTCCTCTTTTCAATTTTTTTAGTGTTTTTTAACATCTATTAAAAGACATTCCTAAACAAGAAACGTCGTCACGTGGTGCTTTCTCTTAAAGTGTTTAACTCCATTTAATCTACATATAATAAAAAAAATAAAAAACGCATTGTATAAGATTCAATCCCATGATCACAAGAATATATACTAAAGATTCAACCACTAAAACAAGTAATACTTGATCTCATCTTTTCAAAGTAAAATATTAATAAATGAAATACATAATTACTCGAGCCATAAATCAGACCTAAAAACTAGTTTATTAAATAAAAAAAAGTTTCATTTTCTCTCTATTAGAAAACTTCTATACTTATACATCGAGCTTTAATTTATCTCTCTTTAGGAGAATGTAAGGTACTTTCGTTTTGCTTTCATTTTCCACACACAAACTAAACTGATCACTAATCATTCTTTCATGGAAGATCTTTTTGGCTCTAATATCTTAGTTGATGTAGGGGACTAGAGCTAGGGTATTGTAAATCATGGCTAGGTACGGCGGTGTCAATTGGTCCACTATATAACTCCACGTCTCCACCCATAAAAAATACTCAATCTCACCAAGTTGTCTTATATACTATTCACTTCTCTCAATGAAGTTTCTTCATTCTTGACCAACTAACGATCAAGAATGAATTTCAAGTTTTCGTGGTTGTGGCCTTGTGGGTCTAAGTTCACTCTTATACTACTCACTCTTTATCTCATTGATGTTATAGCTTTTGGCTTTTGTGTTCCTCACTAGTTTTGAGTCATAGATGAACACTCTCCACTGAAAATATTGTTGTTGTTATTGTGAGATAAATGGCTCAATCTAGATTTTGAGTTGACAGTTGGTATTGATTATTGAAGTATACATTGTCAACACTCGTTATTCAGATTAACAAGTTATTAGGCTCGGGCTATGCCCCGGGTAAGAACAAATTTCATTTATTAATATAATATTATATGATAATAATACTAAATACAACATAGCCTAGTGGTTAAAACTTTAGTATATGTACCTAAGGTTTCAGGATCAAACCCTGGACTATGCAATTTCTTAATTTTTTTTATTGTACATGAATTACATGAACTATAACTCTCTAGGGAAAGCGCCACGTGGTACAGTTTTTGGTTTCACACGCCTTTTAATATATTTGTATAGATTGCAATTATATTACTAAAACATCATTAACAAAAACACTCAAATATTAATTGAAAATAAGGGCTAATATAAATATTTCGGTCCTGGTGATATCCAGGTCGGTTACAATCATCAAATATGTTATTATTTATACATTCCACAATTGATTTTATTAGCTTTTCGTAATTTTCTATTTAGTGCAAAAATTAAAAAATGGACCATGTACATAATGGCATGATAAGTTGTTTTAAGAAAATACTTTTAAGAAATTGGGGATAAAAATAACATTTTTTTATGAAATGGGGGTGAGATAATGTTATTACCGTAATAAAAGTGTTAGCGATCAAAAAGCTTGTATTTGTCTTTATAGTTACATAAAATTATTATAAAATTTTGTAATGTTTTACTTTGAAACATTAAACATTGAAATTGTAGTTATAGTAATAACATAAAATTATTATAAAATTTTATTATGTTTTACTTGGAAACATTAAACATTGAAATTGAAGTTGATTAGTGGTTAAACTCTCACCTTTCATTTCAAATGTCATGTCTTTAATTCCTAGTAGCTATACATTATTGAAAAAGTTTAAATGAGATCATAAACATGTGTATTAGAAACTTGAGAATAGTGTCACGTAACACATTCATTGGATAGTACTACGTAGCACTGTTTCATTGATAGTAACACCTTTTAATATATTGGTATAGATTATGATAATTACAAATTTGATTTAAGAATGTAAAAATTATTATATAGCAAGGTCCATTTAATAGGTTAATCCTTTTCTTTATATTGAATAAATAAGAAGCTAAAAATGTTAATTCATCAAAAGTGAGTAAATTCTTTTTATATGTAGACAAACACTTTCATGCATGTCGAAATCCAATAAATTTTTTAAGTCACACTTCCGATGCTCTACTTGTGAAAATTAAAGAGGAACTCAAATAGTGTTAATCCAATTAGGCTGATGAGAAGTATTCAGGTCAAGATTGCATCAACAAAAAATTGATTGTAGTCACTAAAATATGAAAAATCAACATGGAAAATAATCGACCATGCTTACCTTTTCTTCTTATCAACCTTTTTTGTTCTTATATGGACAACGTGTAAGCCAAAATATGGAAAAAAAACTACACCCTCTCAATTTTTTGAAAGTACTCCTTTAAAGACAAAGAAGATCACAAGAGAAAGAAGAAAAAGAAAAGGAAAAAAGGACGTATGATGAAAACCAACAGTATCCTAAAACAGTGGCCTTTCCTGCACAGTAAAGAGCAACTCACTTTTCAACGTCTTATTACTCCTTTTATTTCACTTTATCAATGGGTTAGGTAGATGTTAGAAGCTTCTATGGGATATTTTTTTCCTCTTCCCCTCTTCAGCACAATGGTGACATCCAGAAATACTTCTTCTGTTTTTTAATTACATCATTTTATTTTTTACGTTTGTCAAAAATGTTTATATTTCTAATTACATAATAAAAATTTGATATTTGATACTTTTATTGAAATGAATTTAACAAGATCTCACTTGACTGTTTTTTTTTTCTTACTTAGTAATGCGAGATAGATTAATAAAGTTGGTTGATAAATAGTGTCAAAAACAAAATGATGCAATTAAAAAAACAAAGAAAATATATACTAATTCCATTTTTGGATACTCGTAATATAAAATTTTAGTTTGCTACATGAAGATTATTCGTATATAAGTATATTAATCAAGATTCGTATATATATATTATATATTAATGGAGATTCGTACATATACTTATGTACTCGTAACAACTATTTCGTCCGCTTCTTTTTTAAATGATACACTTTTTTCCTTTTATATGAGAACTTTTTGTGAGAAGTGTGTCACTTAAATAAAAACAAAGGAATTATATGTCTATACACTCACTGGGCCCCTATGCTCTAGCTTGTTCCACTTTAACTTTTATAATATCTCTTATCGCGCAACTTTCATTATAAATAACTTTTATTATTTTATTAGTAAAAATGGTAAAGGCTAATAATTTAAAATATTTTTTAAAAAAATAATCTATAATCAATATTTTATATAATAACATTAATTTTTATACTAATAAAGAAATGTAACTAAATTGAATCATCTAAACAATGTAGAAGCCAAAGTGTTATTGTTTAGAACTTAATTAAGGACTATGTATTTTCATCCTTCTCTATCAAAATAGGTTTATTATTGTGTTATTTTATAATAAGTTAGATTATTCAACTCTCACCAACATCACATGCATGACTTGTGTTGTGCAAATTAGATCCTGCACTGAGGTGTAGGATGAGCATCCTGCACCTTGGCCAAAACTACGTCGTTTTGATGGTTTTAAGAGAGCCAAAATTTGGCAGGCTTTTGGCAGTATTTTTGAAAGTGGGTCAGCTCTTTCTCTCTCATCACTCACTCATTCCCTCTCTTTCTCTCTCATTTATTTTTCAAGAAACATTTCAATTCTCTCTCTTATTTATTTTGTTCTTCATTTATTTCTCCCTTATTTTCATTCATATCTATTATAAATTTTCAAATGTTGATATTTGATTTTATATTCTGTTTTGCATTTTTAAAACTTTTTTTAATGTACAAATGCATATGGTTTGATGTACAATAATATACGAGTGTACATTTAGGGATTTTCAGTGATCAAAGTAATGACCATCAGTGTACATTGTGGTTTATCCTTATTTACGTTGGTTGCGGTTCAATTCTCTCTCTCATTTATTTTGTTCTTCATTTATTTCTCCCTTATTTTAATTCATTTCTATTATAAATTTTCAAATGTTGATATTTGATTTTATATTCTGTTTTGCATTTTTAAAACTTTTTTTAATGTACAAATGCATATGGTTTGATGTACAATAATATACGAGTGTACATTTAGGGATTTTCAGTGATCAAAGTAATGACCATCAGTGTACATTGTGGTTTATCCTTATTTACGTTGGTTGCGGTACCTTTTTTTTATTATTAGCTCCACCTACAGTTGCATGTACATGCACGTACCTTGCATGTACACTTTGTTGACATTCATGTACATTAACTGGGTTACAATCATGTTGTTATGTGTTGACCTTTTGTTCTAGTACCCATATTGAGTTTTTTTTTTGTTTTGTTTTATCTGTGTCTATAGAATATGTTATGCATGCATGTTAGTGAAGCTAATGTATATTTAGTCATACACAGTGATCATTAACGCAACTTTAATGTACACTAAATAAAGTCAGCTCTATAAAATAACTTGAACATCCAGTCATAACAACATTGTACATTGAGGCTTAGTAGTTGAACAATCTTGCTAGAATATTTGTACATTGAGTCATATCCAGTGAACATTCAATCAAACAATAATGTATCCTTATTTTCAGTGATCAAAGTAATGACCATCAGTGTGTATTGTAATTTATCCTTATTTACGTTGGTTGCGGTACCTTTTTTTATTATTAGCTCCACATACAGTTGCATGTACATGCACGTACCTTGCATGTACACTTCGTTGACATTCATGTACATTAACTGGGTTACAATCATGTTGTTATATGTTGACCTTTTGTTTTAATACCCATATTGATTTTTTTTGTGGCACCTGGAGCACTATGAGGTATAGGACTGTAATTGTACATATTGAATTTCATTAGTGAACAAATATCAACACACTAGTGCACAAAGATTGCAAATTACTCACTTGACATCAGCTTTAGGAATTGGGTTACTTTTATTCTATTATGTTTCTTTGTACATTCTTGGCTTCGTGGTTGTTCATTAACAAAATCAAAATGTACAATGACATCCCCCCATAAAATCGTCAATAACACACAATGAACAATAATAGACATCCAAAGTACAATCCTTGTGATATAGTGAACAATGTGATAACACACAATGAACAATAACAGACATTCAAAGTAGAGGTTCAGATATTTCTTCAGATTCTTTCCCTTTGTTCTCAAAAGGGTGGCCAATGATATTTCTTCACTTTGTGTTCTTGCAACCTCAGAAATTTAAAAAACGAAATCATTAAACATGGAAGGAGGTTGAGTGTGGAAAAGAGAGAAGTGGTGAACAGTATATGGGGGAAATGATGGCAGTTGACATCAAATCAGTTATTAAATGGTGAACAGTAAATGTCAAATCATTTACTTTTTGAATTTTCGATTTTGTACATTGGATGTAAGGGGAATGTACATTGGCTGTCAAATCAATTACTTTTTGCATGTTGAATGGTGCGTTTTATTCTTCTTGCCTTGCGTTTTGGAGCTGGTGTAGGATGCTCATCCTACACCTCTGTCCACCATCTACGCATTGCTTGTGTTGGGCCCCTTTAGGTACCCCCGGCAAAGGTCCACTTGTATAGGGTGTCATTGGATCACATAGAAATACAAATATACTTCTATAGTTCTATAGCGTAACTACTAAATACTATACCTTTTTTTTTTGAGGGGACTAATTACTTAACTAGCCGACATAGAAATTCCAATGTGATTTAACGTAATTAATCTAAAGTGATACTTAGATCATACTACCATTTAGAGTATTTACATGTATATGTATAGAGGAGCATCAAGTGATACCCTAGTTAGTAGTGGAGCCAAAATTCTATATTCGAAGGTGCACAATTGGAGACACATAAAAAGGAATTATGAAAATTAAATTTTGTAGACCGTGTGTGGGGCGCGAAGACAGTCTGCATAATGCGAAGTCAATGTGTGTTGCGCGAAACCGGTGCGTGGCACGTGGAGTTTGTGCGCGGGATCTGATTTTGCTAGTGCACGTAGCGCAAAACTTTGCGAAGAGCGCAATATGGCTATGTTTAGTTCACCTGAAATTTTTTGATCTGAACTTATCTGATCTGATTTTATCTGATCTGAACTTATTTTTTCTGATCTGATCTAATCTGAACTTATTTTTTCTGAACTGATTGATTACAAGATCTTATCTTTTAGATTTCTCTCAATATAAAAGAAAAAACATAGTCATGTGGGATCTTGTTTGATTCGTCTCAATGAGTACTTTATTAATATTCAATTATTATAATTTTTACTAATATGTAATGAAAGATATTTTATAGTAAAACGAGTTTAAAAACTGACAGATCTGATCTGAACTTATTTTTTCTGATCTGATCTGATCTGATCTGATCTGATTAGATTTGAAATAAGCAAAAATAAGGTGAACTGAACATAGCCTATATTGCGTGCGACACCCGCTTTTTTTTACACGAAAGATTTTATTTTTTCTAATTTGGGAGTGCACGTGCACCCCATTTCCCATAGCTGGCTCCGCCACTGAGCCTAGTGGTATTGGCATCATCTCTATTCCCAAATATCTTGGGATTGAGTATGGCCCCATGAAGGGAAGGATTTTCAATTCCCCCTACTTGCAAGGACTTCATCTTACCTTATAAAACAAAATGTAATATAAACTTGTAGTTAGTCCACTCAAAGGAAAGGAGCTTAAATTAAATGGTGAGCTTTCTCATCTTTCCAAACAGAGTCGAGGGTTCAATTCTTACCCAAGCATTTGCTAGGGATTTAAGGGGAGGAGGGGGTTGGGTCGTGTACTTGTGTATGCTTGTAATTGGCCTTTGGGTGAGGGTCCTGAGCTAGGACAACACAAAGGATTTCTTCTTACCTATTTTTTTTTTTTTTTTGAAAAAAAGTTAATCCACTCCTAATTAATTTTCAACTTAAAAATTTGTATATAAGTTACTTTTTATTTTTTTAATAGTAGTAGTTATGAACTTAGAATTCTTAAAGTTCAACATTTTATAGTTAGATTTAAAATTGTTTATAATTTATTGTGTTATATATTTGATAGGTATGAAAAATACTTAACCTATAATGGTATATTTAATTATTTCAGACAAAATTGGCTTCAACACCACAAAATATGGCTCGAGTGCACACAACACTACAAATTTCGAGTAATAGCCAAAACACCACAAACTATTGGTTTGGGTGCAATGCGTGTCATAAATGATGACGCGTGTAACTTTTATCGCTGGTGACTAGTGATAAGTTGTCTTACACCTGTCAAACATAATTCCTAGCAAACCTTCTAACAATGTAGCAGAGTAAGTAGTGTCGAATCCACAAAGATCGAGATGGTTGTTTTAATCTAACTTCTAAGGTATGGAAAACTAAACAAGATCATAAATATGGGAATTTATTCTAAACTAATGAAATACAAATAGCAAACACTAGGGGGAAAAACATAAAGGGCTGCGCAGGAAGGGCTGCGCTTTTCTTAAAAGCGCAGCCCTATTAGTGAAGGGCTGCGCTTATTTAAAAAAGCGCAGCCCTACTAAGCAGAAGGGCTGCGCATTTTAAAAAAAGTGCAGCCCTTCACTAGTAGGGCTGCGCTTTTTTAAATAAGCGCAGCCCTTCTGTAGGTAAGAAGGGCTTCTGTAGGTAAGAAGGGTTGCGCTTTTAAAAAAGCGCAGCCCTTTCTGAAAAAATTTGAAATTTCGGAATCGCAGGCTTTGAAATATTGAGCGGGGATTCGTCAAATATATTATCCCTCATTCTCTCTCCTCTCTCACGTCCCTCATTATTCCTTTCCTCCTTCTCTCTATCCTCTCTTCTCTCTCAAAAACTCCCATAAATATTGCGACAAAAACCTTGAAATGATTTGCACTAAACATGGCGACGGAGTCCGATTGCCTATTGTGATACCTTTTCGGAAGCGGAACGAGCCAACGAGTCAAACTCACCGCTATGCCGTGACGTTTAGGCTTTTTAAGCCATCCGAGTTCGTTTAAGCCTCCAAATACCCATTTTACGTTTTTCCGAAATTTTTTTTTTCCTTAAATTATGTATTTGGGTTTTGTTTTATGTATTTAAACATTATTAGGTTGTAGTTCTTGTATTTTCAGATCTATAATGTCCTTGTATACTTCTCTTTGTTTATAAGTTTTGATTAATGTTCTTGTATACTTCTCTTTGTTTATATGTTTTGATTAATGTTCTTGTATACTTCTCTTTGTTTATATGTTTTGATTAATGTTCTTGTATACTTCTCTTTGTTTATTTTGATTAATGTTATTCTTGTATGCTTCTCTTTGTTTATTTTGATTAATGTTCTTGTATACTTCTCTTTCTATATAATTTCTTGTATTTTCATCTTTGTTTTGATTAATGTTCTTGTATACTTCTTGTATACTTAGTGTATACTTCTCTTTGTATATTAGTTTTTGTTCCTTTTTTTCATTTTCGTTTCATTCTTTTTATTGTTTTGGGTTTAGTATTTTCGTTTCGTTTCTCTTCTCTTCTGTTTAATTTCAGAAAATGTGAGATTATGAGTAAAAAAATGACAAAAAATTTTTTTTTTTATTTTTTTTTTCTTTTGGTAGGAAGGGCTGCGCTAGTTAGGAAAAAGCGCAGCCCTTCTAGCCCAGAAGGGCTGCGCTTTTTCTTAACTAGCGCAGCCCTTCTGGGCTAGAAGGGCTGCGCTTTTTCCTAAAGCGCAGCCCTACTTAAAAAGTGAAGGGCTGCTACTGAAAGGGCTGCTGTCAAAAAGCGCAGCCCTACATGCCTTTTTTAGCGCAGCCCTACATGCCTTTTTTAGCGCAGCCCTTCTTCATTTTTTCCACTAGTGAAACTAATAAGATATGGGGCAATGATTCACCGTGTTTATAATTTTAATATTTCAAAATACCATCAATAGTTCAATTAATTAGACATTTAGAGCACAAGTTAATTCTACGATCGGGTCTTGCTTAATGCTCTCAAATCAATATATGCAGTACGGTCGCTAACATAAATCAGATTTGCTAATTATGGGTAAGCCTCTAAAGAGTATTATCTCTTAATTTATGACTCGTTATTAACAAGATTAAATCAGACAATTGATTAGGTTTCAAGATTAACAAAATAAACCTAATCAATTAGAAATAATATCAATGACTAACCAAACCATCTAGAATATTCATCAAGATTCATAGCATGTAAACACAGATTACCAAACCTTGTAAATAAAAACTACTTAATTATGAAATGAATAATAAAATACAAAGGAAAACATAATTAAAGAAATCATCGAAAGAAAGAGAATGAAATAATAGATTTCATGAAAATAAACCAATCTTAGCAAGAAGTGATTTCCCATCTAAATAATAATCCCTCTGTTTTTTTTTTATTGTTCTCACTTAGAATCTTGACACTATTCATAATTAGAGAGAATCTTCTCAATTTTTTTTCAATTTATAAGAAAAAATATAGTCATGTGGGGTCTTGTTTGATTCGTCTCAATTAGTACATTATTAATATTCAATCGTTATAATTTTTACTAATATAGAATGAAAAATATTTAAGTTCAAAAATGTGTATTGGGAGATGTGTACGGGAAAGTGAGAAAGATAAAAAAAAACAGAGGGAGTACTAGGAAAGTAAGTTTTTTTTTTTTTTTTTTTTGACAGAACTAGGAAAGTAAGTTACAAGATAAGAAAAATCGAAAAAATTATTAAATGGGTGAATATAGTAATCCACAAGTATAATAATAGATTTCAAGAGAAACCGTCTGAACTTTCGAAAGGTATAACTCTTTGACTAGAAGTCTGCTCGGGACGTGCCACCTATCGTTGGAAATCCCTTTGAGTCTAAATTCCAAATTTATTGGAATTATTAAATTATAAGAAATACATTAAACGTTATGGTCAGAAGAGTAGACGTGACTCCTTTTTCACATTTCTTATAATAATTTTATGCTTTATTTTCGCTCAAACTCGTACTAATTATACTCCATGAGGATCCTTATCATTGTAGTTTTCCTTACAAATGCTCATGATCCTCAAGCTTAGCTAATTATAATTCAAATATGTATTCGTAATTTGAAAGTCATAAAAAAACAAAAAAAAAAACTTACCGAATAGGAGTAAAATAGCATAATTTAAGAAAATAATGCAATATGAATCTAAATGCTCTAAAAGGCAATCTAAATGCACCTAAAAACTATATATAAATATGACATTTCAAATAGTAGGCAATCTCAAGCTTTGTGTATGTAAAAAATACTGTTTGTGTATAAACAAATAGTATTTGTATTGTTATTTCCCTTATTTTGCTACTTAATAAATACAAACAACTCAAACACTATTTGTAATTTGTTTATATAGAAACACTATTTGTTATATACACAAACACTATTTGTTAGATATATCTACCGATTAGATGTTTGTTATTACTCGTTGATAATACATACTTATATGGCATTTCTTATAAATGCAAGGAAAAAAAGAGTGGAACTTTTTAGAATACTTCCTATTTTTTCTGCAAAATCCTCAAAATACCCGAAATCGTTCCAAAATTGCAAAAAAAAACAACTATCTTCTTTGTTTTAGCGATACCATATTGAATTTTGACATTATTCAAAGTATTTGACCTTCTACACAAGAATAATACTATATAATCTTTTGGAGTCTTCTTAGATTTGTATCGTTGTATAACTTTCAAAGAAATCAACTTTTTATAATCTTACTTACACACCCGTAGTCCATAGAGATATATATTGATATTTAAAGTTGTGAATTAAAAATTCTTTTTTGGGGGCCCCTTTCGAAAACCTTTTAGTAAGAAGAATTTTCCGCTTCTAGGTTGTCGTCGCATAGGATTATTCACCCATACGCCTAACACGCTTCAGACTCCCCATATTATTGAAATTTGTTTCTACCAAGACTTGAAGTTTGGTCTCCCATGTGGGAGATATTGGACCGAAGGGTGATTGGTGTGAATCGGAACATATGCTACTCTTTATAGATACGAAGAAGTATATGAATGGTGAGGCTGAGGCAAAATGGAGGGAGATAAAAGATAGAAACTGAGGGTGGTACATACGTACGTGATAGACACCTCAAAATCTTAAATCTCTACCAACTCTCCATGTAACTTTTGGTTTTGGGCTTTTGTAGAGGTGGTAGTTGGCGGCTGTCCATTTCCCAACCAATTCTCATGTGCGTTGTTTGCGGGCTGTGGGACCCACTTCTCCTCTCTCTTCGGGGAGCATTAATTGATTAATGATTTAACTTGATGATGGCAATGACCCAATGAGTGTAAAAACTCGGGAATACAATGTGAAGAATTAAGCTATAGTTAAGAATAACTGAATAAGATTACTTTTAGTATCAAGAATGCACCCTTTTTATCTTCAATCGACAAAATATTTAGCAAGAAGTTCAGAAAAGCTTTAGTAAATAGTAGTAAGTGTAGATAAATTTTAGTAAGTTAATATAAATTCCAATAAGTTTTTAATAGATAAAGAGGGAAATAGAATCATTAAATGAGAAGAGACAAATACAACATGCACTTATTTGCTAAAATATATATGAAATTATCGTAACTACTTTAAATACTAAAATTTAGAAATTCTTGAAAATAAAACAAATGAAGATTTTTTTTAGGAGGATAAAAAGTCATAAAAGAAGAGTCAAAGCTAGACTTGATTGTGGAGTGGAAGAGGGGGAAGTTTAACAAAGAATTCTAAACATGGTTGTGAAGGAAAGATCAATATACAAATAAAATAAGAAACAACTTTTATTACCATGATTTTCTTCAAAGTTATGTCGGGGCCTGCAGGGGCCATGATTCTCTTTGGTTATGCCCCAACATAGCCTCACCACTGCATACAGAAAAAAAAACAACGTTTAAGGAATGAATTTGATAAATTTAACTTTTGTCTAAAATCTCACACTACCGAGTTAGTCGGTATATTAACTTAGTTTTTTAAAAATTGGTAAGATGAAGGGCCCTACTGAACACGACACCTTTTACAGGTATAACGAGAGAAGTTTACAGTTGGGAGGGAGTAGAGATAATAAGGAAAATCCCATACCCGTTGGATTTTGATCTCATGACTTTTGAGACATAATCTTAATTATAATTAGACCAAAATTTACTTGGTATGCTTATCAAGTTATTAGTTATAGGGAGTACGTAGTATGCAAGAAGTGATATGGAAGTTAGCTGAAGTCATGGCCCGAGGCCCTAGCTTCTCTCTCCTGATCTTCAGTAGTCTTCATTATTCCTTGCTTAACTAAGAAAATATCATGGCCTTATGCCTTTGTCGCCATATTATTTTGCTCATCAAGGTCAATCATCTACTAATTGATTGAAAGTTAGATATCCTGTCATGTAACAAATGGAGTATGTAGTAATCCTAACTAACATTATATTATATGAATAATTTTAGTTGCTTTATTCTAGAAGCTCATTATGTTAGTGGGTGAGTAGTAGGCCACACCTCCTTGCTTTTGCATGTAGTTGTTTATGTATGGTTGAAAAAAGGTGTGATTGTATTGTTGTATTGCAAAATCTACATTATGGTGGATGGGTGCTTCTTGATTTTTTTTCCATGCATGATGAACTTAATGAACATGAGCATGTCGGTGCTCTTTTTATTTTGTAAGTCATCTATTCATTGGAATGTGACACAAATTAGCATTTTCCTTTTGAAATTTGTTTTGCAGGAAAAATATCGTTAAGCAACTATGATTATATATAAAACAAAAATATTATTTTACCCTCAACTATCCAATAATGATGTAGCAATGTTTATACATACTTATTTCATTATTATAAATCTATACAATTTCACCTGTAATTTGCATTAGTCACTGTTTTTAATCTAAATATCAAGATTTATAGATAATTTCTCCACTTTTTTAGCCTTTTATGAGGAACTTGTAAATGTTAATCCATAAATAAACTTTATTATTTTGGAGACGATGATATTAAATAAAAAATCTTATTCAAACACCCTAGTTCACGAAATTTCAATTAATTTATTAGAATCCCTTCTTTTTTTTAACCTTTTTCTAAAATTATTTAATACCGAAGTATAACACATGGTATAAATATATGGATGGAATTTCCAAAAGTGAACATAGGATACAAAGGATTATATTTGAATGTTCCAAAGCTTGTGGGTCACAATCTACTGCAAAATTAAAGGATTGTATTCTTTTTCCCGAAAAGACCAAGTTGCAACCAATTGATCGATCTCAAATGATGTTAGCAAGGTTGAAATTCATACAATTAAAAGTCAAAGTGACTTCATTTTCTACCCATGCATGTTATATTGTTATGGTCCTTTAGAAGGTCCAAATCCCTTTCTTAACGCAGATAAACTGAACCAAATTTCTGAAAAAAATGCGATCGAGTATATATAGCAATATACTAGGGCCGTCCATACATAACATGCCACTATGCCCATGAAGTCGTGCACCTAACAATACTAACCTACGGTACCATGTAATAATTAGCGCACCTAATTAATCCTAAACGTATCAAGGACCCTTAGGTCCAATGGTAAGACTTTTTATCTCTTACATGGGAGATCAAAGTTTAAATATTGGTGGAGCACAATTTCAGTATTGATGGAGGAAGGGAGGATTTGGAGATTTTTGGGCCTCTAGGTGAGTAACCCTGTACAAGGACAGTCCATAGGAAATTCATCTTACCACGATTCCCGAAAGGGGACCAAAAAACATAAATCCTAAACGTGGGCAAGTAGACCGTGATTCAAGGACTATTGATGTAAACCAATGAAATTAAACTTTCCTAAAATAACCATTTCTTCATTTTGAAGAATCTTATTGTTTTATGACCAAGCACATACATTGGTTTTCCTGCCACAAAATTCATCTATAAACATTTTTGGTTCAGAAAACAAAAAGGTAGTGTTCCATAGATTATTATAGTTTATGTAGATGCTATTATAGTTAGCATTAAGATTATATAGAAAAGGCAATTAAGACTTGGAATCGAATTCATCTACATTACTGTTTTGTATGATTCTTCACACAACATAAAAAACATATTTAAAGTTTGTATATATAACGTTCTTGTCACCTTAATGATTTCAGGAAAGATTAGGTAAGTTGCTCAATAAGCTTAATTAATTTTTACAAGTTAAAGTAAAGAAGTTTGCATATAACCAGCCAAATTTAATATAGAGCGACAAGAATCATGAACAAGTTTAAATACTAGCTTTTAAGGTTGGCCTTTCAACTAGTTACACGGATGAGTGAATTAACTACTAGCTTTTAAGCTCAAGCACTCTCACTATGATTCCTAGTGAGAAAGAATTACTTACCATATTACTCATTGAAACCTACCCATGAATCCTCCCTTTTTTAAGAGCTACTGATCGAAGTCGAGCAAGAGGAAGAACTCTTGGGTGAAATAGAAAAGATTAGCGTTATGAACTCCAACTGTAGCAATTGTACATCAAGAGCATCAAAACATAGAGCTTATTCTCGAGTTGCCTATTTTGTTCGTGGGTAGTGGACTAATTATTGATTAGATAATTCTTGTTAAAGAAGCCTTTCCATTCCTCTCCTTATAGCCGAGTTACTACATTCCTTGCTTGAAGCCGTTGGCATTCCCTTATGCAGAGACAGTTTTTGCAATAGTTAGATTCTCAAGCTCTAATTCATTTGCACCCCTTTTTCTTTAAATTAGCATTTGCATGCATCGAGCTTAAAATAAAGGGAAATTAAATAACTTTTTTAACCATAAGAATCATGCCTTGAATCTGTTCGACGAAATGCGGTCGAAAAGGAGACATAGATCTCAGCTGTCTATTTTTGTAGGGCGCCCGATTACAATCAGGGGTGTTTGACCGATCGGGCGCCTTAGCGAATTATGACCGAAAGTGGTTGCCCAATCGGGCCCGCGTGCAATATGAGTTTGGTAAAAGTACAGCCCAATCGGGCGATAGCCGGTTTTGACGCAAATGTGTTTTTTTGATGCGGGGTATAAATAGGTTTTAAACCTAGTTGTTTTATACTACGAATTAAGTGTTATTTCTTCTGTAATCTGATTTTCCTCATATCAATAAAATATTCTCTCTCTTTACCTGTGAACGTAGTCAAATTGGTGAACCACGTAAATCTGTTGTGCGTTTTTCTTTGTTTTGCATTCGATTATTTGCTTCTTTCTCACGTCTGTTATAACAAATTTATATTAAGAGCTTTGTGTTTGATCTGGGTGAGAAAGACGTTTGGGATGAATATGAAAATTGATAAATTCACTGGGAGAAACAGTTCTAGTCTGTGGCAAATCAGGATGCGGTCTTTACTGAAATTACAAGGATTATGGGCACTGTTGACAAAGAAGTCAACAGATTACCGCTGAGATGACCGCTATGGAGGATAAGGCTCATTCAACGATTATGTTTAGTCTGGATGATGAAATAATCACTGAAGTCGCGGAGGAGGAAACCGCATCTGATCTGTGGTTGAAATTAGAGAGTTTATATATCACAAAATCTCTAACCAACAAGTTGCTTTTGAAGCAACGTCTGTTCAGCCTGCGTATGAATAAAGGTATACCTTTTAGAGATCACCTAGATCAATTAAATATAATATTGTTAGAATTGCGTAATATTAATGTTAAGGTGGAGGATGAGGATGCCACTTTGATTCTGCTTGATTCTTTACCGTTATCATATGACAATTTTGTGCAATATTTCATTGTTGGTAAAGATTTTGTGTCCCTAGAAGAGGTTAGATCATCTCTGCATACTAGTGAATTGTGTCATAAGGCGTCTAGTAGTACAAGTACAAATAATTAGGCTTCTGGATTAGTAGCCAATAGTGGTAAGGGACAGTAGTAAAAAGAATTTTAAGAAATCTGGAAATTCTAAAGGGGGTACTAAACCTACTGATATCTGTAATTACTGTAAGGAGAAGGGGCATTAGAAAAAGGAATGACCTAAAAAGAAGCATCAGGAAAATAAATCTGAGTCTGGTTCTGCTGCTGTTGCAGTAGAAAATTTGAATTCTAAATATGATCTTGCTCTAGTTACTAATGAGCAAACACATTGTAATGATGTGTGGGTTCTTAATTCTGGAGCGTCGTATCATATGAGTCATCGTAGGGAGTGGTTCACTACTTATGAGCGGGTAGATGGAGGTAATATTTTAATGGCTAACAGAGCAGTTTGCAAGACAATTAGAATAGGCTCTATCAAGATCCAGACACATGATGGTACATTCTACAGTTTGAATAATGTCAGGCATGTACCACAGATGATCAAGAATCTGATTTCACTTAATCTATTAGATAGTAAGGGGTTCAATTTCAGATGTGGGGGTGGAGTTGTGTATGTCTGCAAGGGTTCAAAGGATGTATTGAAGGGGGTCAAGTGTGGCACCTTGTATGTTTTGCAGGGCTCTACTCTCTCATATTCAGCTGATGTTGCTTCGTCTGAAATTTAGAAGGAGGATATGACCAGGCTATGGCACATGAGACTTGGACATATGAGTGAGAGAGGGATGCAAATCCTCTTTTTGAGGCAGATCTTTTGGGTGGCCATAAGGTCACAAACCTTGAGTTTTGTGAGCATTGTGTTCTTGGGAAACTACATCGTAGCAAGTTTCCTAAGGGCTTTCATAGAACAAAAGGTACTCTGGATTATATCCACTCCGATTGTTGGGGTCCTTCACGTGTGGAATCTTTAGGAGGTCACAGGTATTTTGTATCCTTCATTGATGATTTTTTAAGAATGACTTGGTTAATTGTTATGAAGTTAAAAAGTGAAGCTTTCAAGAATTTCAAGCAGTGGAAGGCATTGTTAGAAAATAAAATTGGGAAGAAGATCAAAAGACTACGAACTGATAATGGTCTGGAGTTTTGTTTGTCTGAGTTCGATGAGTTCTGCAAGAATGAAGGGATTGCTAGGCATCACACTATCAGGAATACACCATAATAGAATGGTGTAACAGAACAAATGAATCAAACACTTATGAGAGAGCTCAGTGCATGCTCTCTAATGCTGGGATGACTACAAGGTTTTGGGGAGAATCCATCATTACAACATGCTATCTGATCAATCCTGGACCTCACTCTGGAATCAATATCAAAACACCATATGAGATGTGGTCAGGTAAACCTGCAGATTACTCGAATTTGCGAGTTTTTGGTTGTAATGTTTACTATCATGTAAATGAGGGTAAGTTGGAGCCAAGAGCTAAAAAAGGAGTGTTTGAAGGATATGGGAATGGGGTGAAAGGTTATAAAATTTTATCCCCGTCTGAGGGTAGGGTTATACTGAGTAGAATTGTTGTCTTTGATAAAAATTCTATGTTTAATCCTACTATGAAGTCCATTGTTGTAGCAGATAATGATAGTGTTGATAAACAGGTGGAGCAGCAAGTCACTCAGGATGAGAGTGATTATCAACACATTGATTCTGAAACACCACCATCTTCAATACCAAATGAAGAGGCGCCTAGCCTGGCTCGGGAGCGTCTTATGAGGACAAATTTTGGGAAACCCCCAAATAGGTATGATATTGAAGATATGATGGCTTATGCACTGCAGGTTGCTGAGGAGGTGGATGTCTATGAACCATCCACATACAAAGAGGCATTTACATGTACATAGTCTACCCATTGGCTTGCTGCAATGGGAGATGAAATGGAGTCACTTCACAAGAACGAGACTTGAGAGCTTGTGCCTAACCCTCTAGGGAGAAAATTTGTTACTTATAAATGGTTTTTCAAGAAAAGGAGGGGATGACATCTGCAGAAGGGGTCAAGTATAAGGCTCGACTGGTTGCAAGAGGGTTCACACAAAGGGAATGTGTAGACTACAATGAGATTTTTTCACCTGTAGTCTGACATACTTCCATCAGGGTGCTACTTGTAATAGTTGCACATCAGGATTTTGAGCTTGTGCAGCTAGATGTGAAAACAACTTTTCTACATGGAGATTTGAAGGAGGAGATATACATGGCTTAACCAGATGGTGTCCAGATTTTGGGGAAGGAAAATTTTGTTTGCAAGTTGAAGAAATCCTTATATGGGCTAAAGCAGTCTCTGAGGCAGTGGTACAAGAAGCTTGATAGCTACATGATGAAGCTAGGCTATAACAGGACTTCATATGATTGTTATGTGTATCACAACAAGCTGTTAGATGGATCTTCATCTACTTAGTGTTTTATATAGACGATATATTGATAGCTGCTAGGAACAAGTCAGATGTTCAGAAGTTGAAGGAACTTCTCAGTGCTGAATTTGAAATGAAGGATTTGGGTGCAGCTCGAAATTTTTTGGGTATGGAGATTTATAGGGAGAGGGCTCAGAAAAGCTTTTCTTGTCACAAAAAGACTACATTGAGAAGATATTATCAAGGTTTGGCATGTCAACAGTAAAACCTATAGATACTCCAAGTGCTTCTAATAGTCATATGTCCGTTGCTTTTGCACCTAAGTCTGATGAGGAGAAGGAGTACATGAGTCGGGTTCCTTATGCTAGTGTAGTAGAGAGCTTGATGTATGCTATGATTTGCACTAGGTCGGATCTTGCACATGCAGTCAGTGTTGTTAGTAGGTTCATGGGTGATCCTGCTAAGGAGCATTGACAGGCAATCAAGAGAATCTTTTGGTATCTTAGAGGTACTTTAGATGTTGGTCTCATTTATGGAGGTGATATGGCATGTTTAATTACAACTTTCTCTGATTCTGAATGTTGGGGATGTGGACGGTATGAGATCTATGACTAATTATGTTTTCACTCTTGGTGGTTCTGTTATGAGTTGGAAAGCGACTTTGCAACCTAAAGTGACTTTGTCTACTATTGAGGCAGAGTATATGGTCTTGATGGAAGCAGCTAATGAGGGAATTCGGTTAAAGGGACTAGTCAGTGATTTGGGTCTACATCATGATCAGGCGACAATGTATTGTGATAGCTTGAGCGTGATATGCTTGGCTAAGGATCAAGTTCATCATGAGAGGACTAAACATATAGATGTCAGGTATCATTTTCTGAGGAGTGAGACAAGAATTAAGGTGAAGAAGGTAGGTACGACTGATAATCATGCTGATATGTTTCACCACGTCGGTTCCGCAGAGTAATTTTCAACATTGTTTGAACTTGCTCAATGTTCGTGATTGTTAGTTGCCCTTGTGGGCCAAATCTGGGGTCCTTAGTGGCTAATCTGGTCTGGTTGTCTTTCGGGACAAATCTGTTTGCACGGAGAATCTGGGCGTTGTGATTAATGCATCTGTTTTATGGTTTATTGTGAGAGGATTCAATTCAAGGTGGAGATTCGTAAGAATCATGCCTTGAATCTGTTCAACGAATGCGGTCGAAAAGGCACGTTCGCAGGGCCGCCTGATCGGATCGGGCAGCGCCTCCTGGTCGGGCCCGAGACGTAGATCTTGGCAGTCTGTTTTTGATCAGGTGCCTTAGCGAATTACGACCAGGCGTGGTCGCTCGATCCGGCCCACGTGCAATCGGAATTTGAGAAAAGTATCGCCCGATCGGGCGGTAGCCAAATTTGTCGCGAAAACGTGCGTTTTCTGATGAGGTATATATATAGGTTTTTACCCTAGTTGTTTCAAACTAAGAATTAAGTCTTATTTTTTCTGTAATCTGATTTTCCTCATATCAATAAAATATTATCTCTCTCTGCTCGTGGACGTAGCCAAATGATGAACCACGTAAATTTGTCGTGCGTTTTTCTTTGTTATGCATTCGATTATTTGTTTGTTTCTCGCGTCTGTTATAACATTAACCCCCATTCAAAGAGCCTATGTCCATCCATTTCTTCTTTGCGGCAGATATCCCAAGGGAAAGATATCTTTATATGAGTAATCAGATGTTTAATTATCTATTTTAAGGAGAGACTTTTAAAACTTAAAGAGAGTCTCACATGTTATATCATAATAAAATTTAAATTTAAAGTAAATACTTTTAAAATGATTGACATAGAATTATGATGTATAGGAAATTAAAATAAAATAGTTTGAATTTCTATTAAGCACTACATATACATATGTATGGCATGTAAAAGTTGAGTAAGGAAGACCATAAAAGAAGTTTGGAAAATAAAAAAGAAACTAAGAACCAATGTTGTTAGGATCGCGATCCTATTTTGGATCGTGAGAGGCTAGAAGAATCGAATCGTAAGATCGAATCTTAGGATTGAGTCGTAAGATCATAAGATCCTATGAAATTTGAAAATTTAAGTCAACTTTAGCTAATTTGCTTGTGCCTTCCTCATACTTGGAGTTAAATAATGCTAAAAGCTTATCATTTATCTATAATAGTTGATATTGCATAATCTAAAGATCCAAACATACAATGATACAATAACAATCGCCCAGAAAACAAAAACCAATGATACAAAGAAATTAGCTAATAAGATCTAAAGGACTAAGCACACAGAAAATAAAAAACGAAAACTAATAAGAACAATGAAAAATTAAACTAACATAAAAACATAATAGAAGGCAAAATAAAAGAAAATAAAAATGAAAAAAAAAGAAACGAAAAAAGAAAACAACACAAAAAGAGAATCAAAGGAAAATAAAAACAAAACAAATAGAGCAATGAAACAAGCACAAATCACACAAATTAGCTGGAGCCTGGTTAGACAAATTAGCTTAATTTTAGCTTAAATCAGCTTGTCACAAATTACACAAATTAGCTTGCCAAAAAGTCCCAAACAGAATAGAAAATGGGAGAAATTAGCTTACCACAAATTAGCTTGGAGCCTGGTTAGAGTGTTAGATATTAGCTGAAAATCACAGAGAAGAAAGAGAAAATGGGAGGAAGACAACCTAGACAGGGAAGAACGACGATTCACGGTAGAATTAGGGATTTAGGGATTGAATTTTTTGGGTTAAATGTTTTCAATGGGCCTAGTTAAAATTTCACATGCGTTTGGAACAATTCGGCCGCTGTCGCTGCTAAAATATAACGTCTCAAAGCAAAATAAGCCCAACTACTCACTAAATTCTAGGATCGTTAAACTCACATCGTATCGCAATCCCAACGATCCTGAAGAGATCCTGATGAATAGCGATTATGCAAACGATCCGAATTGATGTGCATTATCTCGATTGTAGGATCATACGACTCCTACGATCCAAATTGCGATTTTAATAACATTGCTAAGAACTATAATTAGTGGTAGTGATACACACATGCCCGACTATTAGGCTGTGCAAACCGTCCAATAGCACAGGGCCCCGCAACTTCTTAGGACCCCAAATCTGAAAGATAAACAGTATGACACCAATATAGATCAACTATAAAAGCTGGCAGAGTAAGTCTTTGATTTTATTACTCCAAGATTGGAGTCTGAGCATGCGAGTTGGACTCATCTCTCCAACATTTTTACTTACTTTTCCACAATATCCTTTACTTTTTTTTAATTCTTTTTGGTATACTCTTGGAGTCTGAGCATTAGTTCGACTCATCTTCTCAACATTTCTTACTTACTTCTCCACTATTTCCTTTACTCTTTTTTTTTCAATTCCTTAACTGGTTCATCTACTTCATTAAATCATCACATAAATCTTCTTTTTTTTCTTTTTTACTTCCTCAGTTTCGAATTAAATGCAACAATTCCACTTTTTCACTATTCACTTTTATTATAATTTGTGATTTATACATAATGAAAAATATAGTCAAGTGAGATCTTGTTAGATTCGTCCCGTAACGTACTTTCATAACACGTAATTTTTATAATTTTTACTTATATGTAATTATAGATGTTTGTGGCCAAAATAATGCCTTGACAAGCGTAAAAGTGTATTATTTGTTGTATTTAATTCGAAACTGATGAAGTACCTTTTTAGGGTGAGGTAGAAAAATATTAATGTTATCTTTGTAATTAAGTAGAACATTAATAATAGCTTGGTTCTATATTGAGTTGTTATATACGATTTTAAATGAGTTTGAAATTTTGATTTTTCAATTTGCAAGAACATAAATATATAATTGTAATATTGCAAAAAAAATTCATCATATAAGTTGCAAAAAAAAAAGACACTAAGGGTCTAATCCTAAGATTAGAACAGGACCTCCAAAACGTGTAAGACGGCCCTGGATACACACATTTACAACCTTAGTATCCTAATATGCTAATTAAACTTACTACACCCTATTTTTAACATAGTAATCTCAAACTTATGATCTATGAAACGAATACATGCACAATTGCAAATCATTAAAAAACAATAATTATATAATTCTTCATTCTTTTATTTATTATATCCACTTTGACTTTTTACACTGTTTACGCTTCTTATTTTAACAAATATATAATGTACCATAATATCGATAAGACTTGGAAAAAACAATACCCTCCATGCACAAGATAGCAAAAATAAGGATGGTAGGGGACTAGAAGGAAGTTAAACTTAAACCCCCTAAAAAAAGTTTGGTGGGATATGATTCAATGTAAAAAGTACATAAAAAAGAAGATAAGAGGCATGAGGTATCCACAGGAGAAAAAAGATCCGTGAAAGGGAGGTGATATTATGTGGATGAAATCATGGGATCGCCTTTGGTGGGTGAATTGATGGTGATTTGTGGGTCTCCCACATTATTTGATCATCAAGATTGTCATTGGCTTATTTTTTTACTATATTCTCTTTTTTTTTAGTTTCCCATTCTCTTCCTTCTGCTCTTAGTAAAAAGTCAAAAGTCAAGGAAAATGATTGAACTTGCCCATTCTAGCTTTAATTAAAAAGATGGGCTTGTCTCACTCACATTCACACTCTCTCTCCTCTTTCTGTGTTTATTTAGGCCCACCTTACATTAAAAACCTATTGGACCAATCTCATTTAGGGCCTGTTCTCCCCAGCTTATTTTCAGTTCAGTTCAGTTCAGTTCAGTTCAGTTCAGCTCTAATAAGTTCAGTTCAGTTCAGTTCAGCTCCAATAAGTTCAGTTCAGTTCAGTTCAGCTCCAAAAGTTCAGTTCAGCTTCAGATCTCAGTTCACAGCTCTATTCTTCTTATAACCATTTTGTTAAATATTATTATTATTATGTTGGTATAATTTATTTTACTAATTACTATTATATTATTATTATTATTATTATTTAAATATATACATTAACTATTAAGTATTAATTATTATTATTATTATTATTGTTGTTGTTGTTTCTATATATTTTTTTTATTATCATTTACTAATTATTATTACTATATTATTATTAGGAGGAACATGGTTTAGGTCAAAGCACAAATAAACCCACTTTTTTAGCCCATAAACCAATCAAATCGCGTCAAGACGGTTTATGATGTAATTTTCGCGGCCAACCAATCATATTTTTATTACTAAATATTTTTAAATTATTAAATCTAATTATTAAAATAGTAATATTAATTTACTTCTTAGATATTATTGTTATTATATATCATCGTCAAGTATTAATATATTAATACAAATAATATAAAATAATTATTATTAATTATCATTACTATCATTAATTATTATTATTAATTTATGATTATTAATATTATTTATTTATAACTATCATTTAAATATATTCAAAATACTACTATTATTATTATTCATTATTATTACTTATCATTATAATTATTATTTAATATTCATATTATTATTGTTTAAAATATTATTTATATATTTATTACATACAATTTATTTCAATGTAATATAATTCAATTCAATTTAATTCAATTCAATTCAATTCAGTTCAGTTCAGTTCAGTTCAGTTCAGTTCAGTTCAGTTCAGCTCTGATAAGTTCAGTTCAGTTCAGTTCAGCTCCGATAAGTTCAGTTCAGTTCAGTTCAGCTTTGATAAGTTCAGTTCAGTTCAGTTCAGTTCAGCTGTTTTATGCCGAAGAGAACAGGCCCTTAATTCACCTACCTGCTCTACGGCTCTACCTCACAACTTCATACTACTTCATGTAGTATTTTGTTTTTATTCAAACTTCCAATAATATATTTTTTTTATCCATATGAGCCATGAAAGAGGTACAAAGTACAAAGAAGGGATGTGGGAATCGAACCTGTGACCTATCGTTCACAACACCTCAATCTTAACCACTATGGGCCTGTTCTCTTCAGCATAAAAAAGGTGAACTGAACTGAAATGAACTGATCTGAATAGAACTGAACTGAATTGAACTGAACTGAAATGAAATAAATAGTGATATGTGAGAGTAAAAGTATTGTCAAGAGCTAAACTGAACTAAACTAGTCTGAACTGAACTGATATGAACTGAACTGAATTGAATTGAACTGAACTGAATTGAACTGAACTGAAAATAAGCTGGGGAGAACAGACCCTAGGTCAAGACATCCTTGGTTCCAATAATATTATTATAGTACAATTCAAATCATGTTGTTTTGAGCTAAATTAAATTGAATTAAAATCAAGCGAGTTGAACTAAACTTAACTAAATGGAAATAAGTTGAATTAATTTCATAAGAGAAAAATAGATAATTTAAATAAAACTTAAGTAAGTTAAACTAAACTAAACTGAAATTGTACCCAAAATAACACTTAGTACTCATATCTCCCAAGCAACATTGCCTAACTCTTTTTCCTTTTGAGGAAAAACAAGTTGAACAACTTTGGCGAAGAAAGATATATACTACTAAGCTATCAGCTTCAAGTACATATTTTAAGTGGTATTAGTTTGAGAAGTCATAGCAAATTTACACGTTTGGTTTAATAAATGTTTACTTTTACATTTGACAATTCTTTCTAGAAGAGTATTGTTTTTTTTCCAAATACAAAAGAACGACTGAACTCTTATTTTTAATCATTAATTTAAGCTAGTCAAATTGAAACTTCTTAGAACTTTCGTATTTTATGCGACGACACAGTACACATGCACAGAAGAATTGGGTTGGGTCTAGTGATGAGCTCCTATTTTTCTTATAGAAGTCTAGGATTCATTTCGTCTCTTTACTTAAAAGGATGAAAGGATTCGCCTATAAAAAGGATCGTTAAATACATTTTCACCTTTTTATATATTTGAAATCAAGATCTAAATTCTAATACGAAGGAAAGCAACTGAATCTTACTCAAACTGGGGAGAGATGGATAAGTTATTGTTCTCTAGAAAATCTGGCACCAAAATGGCAAAATCTAGAAGAAACACTTGCCAATCAAAACTTCTACTGAGATATTGCAGGACAAATTCAATTTAATTTTTTGAAGTACAACTTAATTATGGCATACATAAACTAAGCCTTCCTCGTACATTAGGAGTAACTTTCTAGACGTGGTCCTTTCTTTGCAGTCCATACGTAGCAAAATGAATGAGTTACCAGAGTTATAAAATCAAGTTTATTTCTTGTGCATTATCACAAGTTTGGTGGGATATTTTGGTTTTTAGGTACATAGTGACGAGTAAGCCTCCAAAATCATGTCATAAGAGATTGAGAAACTTTGAGTAATCGGCAAAAGACTTTAGACGGATAGGAGTATAGGTTAAGCTACATCAAAAACTTCAGAAATGATAAATTTCTAACAAAATTTATGTGTGGACCAACGAAAATGTTAGCTCATTAATAATTGAATGAGCACCAAAAAGCATGAAATTTTCTACCAACTTCTCTGCAATAATAATACTATCTACTCCATCCTCCGTTCCATAATATAATGCTCACTTCTCGTTTTTATCACAGGAATTAAGGAAAATAGATGAAGTAGTAGGATTTCTCAAAAACAATATATGTTATAGGGCTTCTGCTTTTTTCCAACTTGCTCTCGTGTGATTACGACAATCTTGATAAAATTTAAAGATAGAGATTTTCGATTAGTTGATAATTTACTACCTTCATAACTTGTAGTTCCACGTTTAATTTATAAAATTTATGTAGCGCCTTCTACCTTCTTTTCTCTCTTATCTCTCTTCTTCCACGAAACTCTAATTTTATTTTCAAATTATAAGGGGTATCGCTATCCTTTTGAGTAGTGATGATCCCATTTTTTCTTCTTTTGAAAAGAAAATACCTTTTTTTCCCTTCTTGTTACTAGTTTTTTATATTATTATTTATAATAAACTTCAGTCCGACTCTCCACTTACAATCACTTAAATTAACTTTAATTCTACTTCAAAACTACAAAAGATCGATAAACTCTCTCGTACAAGGCTGCATCAGACAACGATGTGAAAAATAAGGGTTTCAGAAGTGTTACATCTCATCAACGGTTGTGGTTTTGCCATATTAAAATTGTACATTATTTCAATTATATATCTATGTGTAGTGTTGACATATACTGTAGATATTGTAACGTCGTGTGATTTTAAATTAATAAGTAAAATTTAATTTTAAAAAAACCTTGTTGTTCCATTGATTTTACTTTTCTGACTTAGCCTCACAAATTTAGTTTCGAACTATTCTATATGTGTTTTTTATTGATTTTTTAAAAACAAGATATCGACTTCTATGAAATAAAATTTCCAGATTGGAGCCAGTTAAACAAACAACGAGTCTAATACTATCACATCTTACTAAACATCCTGTCAAAAAAAAATATATATATATATATATATATATCTTACTAAACATACCCATAAAAAATTTCAAAAAACTACCTTTTATAACCAACTTTTTTCAAAAAACTATCTTTTAAAAATTTTCTTCCAAAAAACTACTTTATATAACAAACTTTTTTAGTATACTACCATTTTACATTTAAATTTAATACTAATCGACAATTGACAATCGACATAGGTGTTGCTGCTAGTGGAGTAGCGAGAAAAGAGAAAAGAAATGAGAGGGGAAGAAAGAAAAACAATTAATTAGCGATTCAATTATTGTGATTTAACCCCATTGATAGTAAAATGGTAGTATATTGAAAGAAATTTGTTATATGAGATATTTTTTTAAATGAAAATTTTTAAAAGATAGTTTTCTAAAAAAAATTGATTATAAAAGGTAATTTTATGAAATTTTCCCAAAAAGATTTGAAATCCTAAATAGACACACAATGACAAAGTAGCAATACCAATTATTGCTTTGGACTGGGAAAGCAGTTTAATTAGTGCCATTGAACGGAGACTTTATAAAGGATGAAGCCATAGCAGGCCCAAAGACCGACCCACCAACTTAAGGGGCCATACTTATATATGGAGAAAAGACCCACATAAAATTTGCGGGATTATATGGAGAAAATTGGGATTTAAGGAACCCAAGATCTTTATACAAATAGTTAATAATCAATTAGTTTAAACCAGCTAATATGATAAGTTATTAGCTATCCACTAGTTTGCCAAACAGAGTTTATATATATATATATATATATATTATATATAATATATATATATATTATATATATATATATATATAGGGTTGGGTTTTAGTGAGAACCCTCTTGTGGTGAGAATCGCGGGAACCACTTAAAATGAGTAAAAACTTCTTAAAATGAGCAAAAAAGTAACAAATGAGCAGAAACATAAAATGAGTAGAAAACATCAAGTTATTAGAAACGTAAAATGTACAAAAATGTAAAAGAAGAAAAACATAAAATGAGCATAAAAAAGTTCAATGAGAAAAAAAAGTAAAATGAGCAAAACATAAAATGAGCAAAAACGTTGATAAATGAGCACAAAATTGTTAAATGAGCAAAATCATAAAATAAGTAAAACAAAAAATGAGCAAAAATGTCATGAAATGATCAAAATCTTCGTAAAATGAGGAAAAATGAGTGGTTCTCACCATAAGGGTGGTTCTCATATGAACTTAAACATATATATATATATATATATTATATATATATATATATATATATATATATATATAGGGGGGAGTTCCTATGAGAACCCTTCTTATAATGAGAACCTATCTTTTAATGAGAACTCACATTTTCAACCCTTAGATTTTAACTAACAGTCTAGATTAAATGCTAATACCACATCTTATCGTTTGCTATACCCATAAAACAATTAAATCTTTTCTCTCTCCTACCCCTTTGTCTTCCCCATATTCTAAGAAGCTCTGGTTTTGTCTTCGTGTTATCACCGCCGGCAAATTCATCAAACAACAATTCTCTCACTGTCTCACAAAAGTATGTTTCACACATTTTTTTATTTTTATTTTTATTTATTTGTCTTATGAAGAAGTAATTTGTCTTATTATTGATCATATTATTTGCTCTGCTTCATGATCATTAATATGTAATTCAAATGTGCAAAATGTGCCACTTATCTAGTCACCGCCGGCAAATCATATTAAAAAGTATGACTCTTGAATTTCTTAATATTATTTGCTCTACTACATATCTACTACACATGTTGCTGCCATTTATAAACTAGGTTGAACTACATGGCTCTACTCATGCCTACATGGTGTACTATGTGTAGTTGTTCTTCACTCAGATGTTGGCTTTAGTGCCTCTTTTGCTCTAAATACTCTGTACATGATTCTTTAGGAATGCTGACTTCTTGTAATCTTCTCTTAAGTTTTTTCTTATACCTCCTTTTTCTCTAAATACTGCTTGTTTATCTACGAAATAAGTAATCCTAATATGTTTAAGCAATTAAGGTAGTGGCATGTATCAATCATAGGAGGTTGTTGCTCAAAATGTCACACCACAAGGTTTTAAGACAACCTATGTAGGAGTCGAACCTACATCCCCTATGCATTTGCATAGTGCTCTACCACTTGAGCTAATAGGTTTTAACAAATATCCAATAAAAGCAACCAATTTTCTATTATACCCTGTCACTTGCCAATGGTTTAGCATTGGAAATCATGCAGCTAATCAACAAAAATCAAATCCAATGCAACAAGATCAAATATATATGATGTAGATGTTGGCTTTGATCAAGAAAAGCAACATGTATACTAGTACCCACTCATCTACTACAATATACTGATTTTTGATCTAGAAAAGCAACCTGTATACTAGTATAGTAGTACCAACTAATCCACTACCTAAAAAACAGTATTATCAATCACCTCTTAAACTAGTGTCAATTTGGCTTGCTTGAAGACGATTATACTAAGCAGGGGATAGATCTCACTATTATATGAAAAAAAAACCAATTTTCTAAATCTTAAAGAACATAGAGAGGTTGAGAAATTAAGTTAACTACTGAAATTAAAATTATGGTGCTACAATAAACAAAAATTATGGATTTGAAACATACCTATTTGAAAAAAAAACGACATGAGATCGCACTATTACCTCAATTTCTGCATCAAAAAAAAAAGACCCTAACATAGTAAAATAAGAATTGAGAGAAATATACTATTTCAAGAAAAGATCGACTGATTCACAAAACCTAAAGGATGAAGATAAGTGAGATTGATTCACTGTCGAATTTGTTGGAGATGTATCTGCATCTGGAGCTACAAATACCAATAAACAAAATGAATTCAGAAATTTAAAGAGAGAGTAGTAAAGGGATAAGGGGATTTTAAGGGGTATGAGAGAGAAAAAAAAGATTTTAGGTGTATTATGGGGTATATGGAACATACTTTTGTGAGAGAATTGTTGTTTGATGAATTTGCCGGCGGTGATAACACGAAGACAAAATCAAAGCTTCTTAGAATATGGGGAAGACAAAGGGGTAGGAGAGAGAAAAGATTTAATTGTTTTATGGGTATAGCAAACGATAAGATGTAGTATTAGCATTTAATCTAGACTGTTAGTTAAAATCTAAGGGTTGAAAATGTGAGTTCTCATTAAAAGATAGGTTCTCATTATAAGAAGGGTTCTCACAGGAACTCCCCCCTATATATATATATATATATATATATATATATATATATTCTTTTATCTTCTGAAACTCAGAAATTTTCTCTCTCCTCTCTCCTTTCTCCTTCGTTTATTCCATATCAAACTTTCCCTCTCCTCTTCTCCTCTCTCCTTTCTCCTTTCTCCTTCTAGGAAAAGAAAACTTGATCATCAGCAAATCCAAGAGAAATTTGCAGAATTTTGAACCATGAAAAACAAAATTCGCTTGAAACTACTTGAGAAAACTTGCCGATTTTCCAATCACAAATCATGCGAGAACAAAAATATAACAATCAATCGAAAACGTAAATTGAAGGAGCGATGCAAGAACGCAAATCGAAAATTCAGAAATCGAGATGAAAATTCGAGTAAGATTTCCTCTGTTAAATGAAATATTTTCATTTAAAAGGTTCGTTTCTAAATTTCATAATCTTTAATTCAATGAATTACATAGGTTTAATTGTTGATTATATGATATTGATAGAAATTTATCAACTTTCATGCATCTGATTCGAGATTGCTTTGCTATTTCGTATGCAACTTCAGAAATGGAAGTATGAATTATTTCATGTTGTATTTTTTCTTTTCAATTTTCAAATTAAAAGTGATTGTACAATTTTGATCTATGGCATTTCTCGAATCTCACCTTTGATTAGGTTCTTCATCCAATTTCATGAATGAAATAGGCTTGTTAATATAGATTGAATGAAATATTTCTTTCAAATTAAAAGTGGTTGTACAATTTTGATCTATGGCATTTCTCGAATCTCACCTTTGATTAGGTTCTTCATCCAATTTCATGAATGAAATAGGCTTGTTAATATAGATTGGATGAATCTAGTAATTTTCAATCGAAATTGCCAAGAGATCTTCATTTTCCATTTCTGAAAACAAGCTTGCTGAGATCTTCATTTTCCATTTCTAAAGAGCTGTGCAAATAAATATCAAGAATGAGAATGTGATATTGGAAGTAAATTCGCTACAGTAAATTGTCCATTGTACATTACTGCTTACTCTGTCCATAATTTCTTGAAAATGTATCCTATAAGTAATTTGATGAACTCTGTGGTTAATTTTTGAATTATTTGCCGTCTTCAAATTCGATCTGTTTGGTTTGGAATTTTGAAAGATCATTCACATTTTTCATAATTAATGTATTTATTTGAATTATTTGTAGCAGATTTTGATTGCACTGGACAAAAATGAAGAGATATGTTTATATCAATGATGATGAATCCATGCATGATTTTTTTTTGACAATCACATATCGAACCAGAAATATACAATTCTTAATTTCTTGTATTCTTATTGATAGTTAATTTGCTTTTTCTTTATCAAGCATTTGTTGTTGCGAAATTGAATGTTATTGCAAGTGTTGATAAATCGAGTTATTGTTGTTTTGATATTTTTTTATAGTTACCTTAGAAGTGGAAGAAGTTACTCTTATAGCATATAAAATTACCCTAAAAGTGCTAAAAGTTACCCTTGAAATATATATAAAATTATCTTAAAATTGCTAAAAGTTACCCTAAAAATGGTAAAAGTTACCCTAAAAATGGTAATAGTTACTCTTATAATAAATAAAGTTATCCTTGAAATATATAGAACTACTCTTAATATAATAAAGTTACCCCAAAACTGAAAAAAGTTACCCTAAAAGTGTTAAAAGTTACCCTAAAGGGGTTAAAAGTTACCCTTGTTTCCAGTTTTCAGATTAAGAGGTGTTTTCAGCGGATCCTATCCCTATATATATATATATATATATATATGGGTCTCCTTTCGGGAACCCATGGTAAGATGAATTTCCTCTAGGCTGCCCTTATACGTGTCACTCACCCAGAGACCCAACAAGCTCCACTAAACTAGGTTCAAGGTATAATGGGTCATCTCTAAAAGATAAGGCCCAAATGAATCAGCCCACTAAAGGCAAGCTCGCTTAACTCATCAACCTCTTTAACCATTTTACGACCGAAAACGTAGCCTAACTTCACAAGCCCAATTAAGGCTCAAAGCCGTACTATCATACTATGTGATCCAGCTCAACCTGAATTGAGTCACAGGACCATTCCCCAATAATATATAATGGACTAAGGTCTATGTATGAGTCCATGTCCCTCTTATATGGATCCCCCTTTCTCTTACATATAGCTAGGGTTGGTAATGAGTCGGGTTGGGTCAAAATCAGGTTGGATTGACGGGTTAACGGGTTGAGAATTCCTTAACCCAACGTCCCAACCCAACCCAACCTGTTAACTTAAACAGATTGGGAATTATAATCCAACACAACCTTATGATAAACTGGTCAACCTTCAGGTCAACCCGTTTAATTTTTTCGTATCATTTCTAGAAAAAAATAAAACAACAAAAATATATTATAAACCAACAGTAGTCAACAACTTAACATTAAGCCATTACATACCCATATGCTAGATATTGTTCAAAATCAACCCAAACCCAACCCAATCCAACTGTTGTTCAAAATCAACACCATTACAACTCCATAATCAATTTATTGGACCTGATTGAACCTGATTGGAACTTATTGGACCTGATTGACCTTATTGGGCCTTATTGGAACTTATTGACCCTGATTGAAACTTATTAGACCTTATTGGACCTGATTGAAACTTATTAGACCTTATTGAACCTGATTGAAACTTATTTGACCTTATTAGACAAAACATTGACCATGAATAACATAAATATTACCACTAACGTAAATACTACCCTCAAAATTTTTTATGGAATAATAATTATTATAATTCGTCCTTTAAAATAATAATTATTAATTATCTCTTATGATAATTAATTTAACAAAAAAATTACTATTATATATTTGCTTATACATAACTTTCATCACTAATATATCTAATAGTGTTGTTTTAATTTTATAAAACACTAGTAGAAAATCAAAAAATTAAATTTATAAAATACTAGTAGTTACTAATCTAAGCTGAGCAAAAGGCAGTGAACTTTCATTGTAAAGGGCTTGATTATGGGCCTGATTCTCCTTTTCCTAATCAATGAAAATAAGCTGAACATTTATTGCTAACAACAATCCTTCATTCATTTCTTCAGCTTTCTTCACCTTTCATTTATTTGAATGTTACTAGAAGAAAGAGAAAAAAATGTTCAAAGTCACAGTAGCTTCAACACCTCTCAGATTTCTTCTCATTACTTCTCCTTTCTTCTCCTTTCTTCCTTCTGTTTTTTCTTTTTTTTGTTCAAAACCTGCATAACACGAAGCCATTCTTCGTCCTTCAATTCTTCACCTGAGCAGCTTGTGAGCCGTACGTCGCGCCTAGGGGTGGCAGGTGGGTATAATTTGGCGGGTTTCGCACCGCATCCGCCCCAGTTGGGGCGGGTATGGATATGACTTTGGTGGGTAGTGGTGGGTATGGATACGAAAAGTCAAATCCGCCATGGGTGGTGGGTAGGTGGTGGATATGAGGTCACATCCGCCCCAAATCCACCCCCCCGCCCAATATCCGCCCGCCCCGCCCCTATCCATCCGCCCCGTATAATATTTACTAATTTATCCTTTATAAAATAAAGAATTATGTTCATAAATCTAAAAAATTGTAAAAAATAATTAAGAAATATGAATACTAAGAATGTGTATTTTGTTTTCTTTGAAATTGATGTTTGTAATAACTAATTTATATAATAGATTATATATAGAAAATAATCAGGTGGGCGGGTGGAAAATCCACCTAGGTGATGGGCGGGTATAAGTGGGTAATGGATATCCACTTGGGTGGTGGAGCGGGTGTGGGTATAACCTTATACCCACGTGGGCGGAGGTGGATATGGAAACTTGTACCCGCTATGGTTGGCGGGTAGGTGGTGGGTATGGAAAATTTAGGTGGAGGTGGGTGTGGATTTAGGGGTATCCGCATCCGCCCCGCCCATTTGCCATCCCTAGTCGCGCCTGTGCATTCCAGTTTTCACCACCATTGCCACCTACTGTCTGGATCTGAGGTACTTTCTTTTATATTTCTGTGATGGTTAATATTAATTGTTAGTGCATTTTAATTGTTAGAGAATTCTAATTGTTCTATGTGCGAATTTCAATTGTTAATGGTGAGGTTCATTATACTTTTGAGGGAGAAGTCTTGCATTTTTTATTGTACAGTGAGGTTCATTCTATTTTTGAGGGAGAAATAATCTTGCATGTTGAGATGTAAATGAATCTTATATTAATCAGAAGAAAAGTTTCTTCGAGCATCAGATATTATAAAAGTTTCTATTTTTTTTTCGAATATACTATCAAGCAATTACGACGGTAGTTGTATATCCAAAATTGTATATTATTGTAAATTACGATTGTAGACAAATTGAGTTGTACAAACTCTTGAGTTAGGTTGAAAGCTTGGATTTGAGCTCAGTTTGTGCTCAACTCTTAAATAAGCTTGAATGTATGTGAATTGTAAAGTACATAGCTCAGATATGTCTGGCTCCTTTTACATTGCTAGTTATTGGTGATTTTGTTTGCATAAATTTTGTAGGGGTTGTTCTGTGATGGTTAATCATCACAGAAATATGATTTTTTTTTGTGATGGTTAATCATCACAAAAATATGAATGAGTTCGTAAAAATATGAATGAGCTTCTTGTTCTTTTGATATGCTTTTCATGTACATTTGTGTCGGGTTCGAAGGAAGTGCACATGACACAGCGGTTTTGAGGCATTGTTTAAGCGGTTTGTGCACATGTTCACAGGAAAATATTATTTGGTTGACTCTGGATATCCAAATTCTACCGGGTATTTGAGTCCATATCAAGAGAAAGGTTTGAGAGTTCATACTCCTGAATTTAGGAATGGTCCTCCACCAAAGGGAAAGTTAGAGCATTTTAATTATCGACATTCTTTATTACGTGAGACTGTTGAAAGAATTTTTGGTGTACTAAAAAATAGATGGAAGATTCTAAGAA
Source organism: Beta vulgaris subsp. vulgaris (assembly GCF_026745355.1). Lineage (NCBI taxonomy): Eukaryota > Viridiplantae > Streptophyta > Magnoliopsida > Caryophyllales > Amaranthaceae > Beta > Beta vulgaris. The sequence goes on from NC_079210.1 coordinate 43,965,976, forward strand.
TGATGCCGAAGATGGATGATGCTTACCAGTTGGATATCATCGTGGCAACATGCACGCTACATAATTTTATTCGTTTACATGATTTAGGTATTCCAGTTTCGCAAGTAGTTGAAACCATGGAACCAAGAGCTGATTTAAATTTGACTGACAAGACGAGAACAAAGAATATGGAGATAACTCGGGCGAAAATTGCAGATGAAATATGGTTGGCTGTTGATGAAGAAAACGTATTGATTGAAGAAGATGATGTAGAAGATGAAGAAAGATACTCCGATGAAGAAAGATACTCCAGTGATGATAATGAAGCAATTAATTGATAACATTTATATCTTTCATAGTTATTAGTAACGAAAACATGTTATCTCTAGTTATTTAAAGACGAATTGCAAAATATTGTAATTATAATAATTATTATTATTATTTCACCATGATTATAATATTATTCAATAGCAATATGAATAATCAAATAATAGACAATAATACAAGTATAATACTATACATTGTGGTACTTTAATAAAAAATTCTAATAATAACATAATCAGCTAATAGTAATATGAATAATAAAATAATAGACATAATACAAATAAATAATAAAAATAATAGACATAATACAAATAAATAATAAAATAATATACACTAATACAAGTATAATACTATATGATCATTGTGGTACTTTATTTAAAATTCTAATAATAACATAATCCGCTAATAGTGATATGAAATTATGAATAACAAAATAGTGGACAATAATACAAACGTTTATTAAACATTGACTATTTTGACCTTATTGGACCTTATTAGACCTGATTGGAACTTATTGGACCTTATTAGATCTGATTGGAACTTATTGCACCTGATTGAAACTTATTGGACCTTATTAGACCTTATTGGAACTTATTGCATTTATTAGACCTTATTGCAACTTATCTGAACTTATCTGAACTTACCTGAACTTATTGGACCTGAAGCTTAATTTTTTAAGTTGAACAGAACGCACCCTTAGTGTTTTTTACCTTTTTACTTTCTATATGGACTAGTCCAATTTTTTTAAACTTTAAAATGAGTTAAATTTTTATGTTGTTTTCATAAATGGGTTAAACGGGTTGAAAATCAAGTTGAAATTTTTAACCTGACCCAACCCATTTAATTAAATGCATTGGGCCAGATCGACCCATTTAATTAAAAGCAACCAACCCATTATTAATGGGTTGGGTTCGGATCGAGTTGACGGGTTGGGTAATATTTTGTCAACACTACATACAGCTACACTACATACAGCTACACCCTCTGTTTTTTTATTGTTCTCAATTATAATCTTGACACTATTCATAATTAGAGAGAATCTTCTCAATTAGTACATTATTAATGCTCAATCGTTATAATTTTTACTAATATATAATGAAAAATGTTTAAGTACAAAAATATGTATTTGGAGATGCGCATAGGAAAATGAGAAAGATAAAAAAACTGAAAAAATACTATATAAATACCAACAACCACCATTAAGTAAAAAAAATCTCCCTAAATCTATCTCATCCATTTTTCTATCTCAAATTCCCGAAAGTTTCTCTCATTCATTTTTTCTCTCTCCTCAAATCCCCCAAAACCACTCCAAAAACCACTCTCATCTAGTTTTTCTCTCCTCTAAACCTCAAAACCTCCTTAAAATCCATAAAGACAACTCAGATTTTTCAAAAAAATAGCAAAATATAGTAAAATTAAAGTAGAAAAATAAGATTTCATATCAAATAAATCTTTACATTCGCAAGCAAAATTCAACGTTTGATCATGAAAAATATACAAATAATAAAAAAAAAAGAAAAATAAAGGCAATTTAATGTAAGAAAATTTGTCAAAAATAATCTTTTAAATACAAGTTTTTGCAAGGGGTAACTTTTTTTAAAAATCTAGCAATATAAGACCTTAAAAATATTTTTTTTGCGAGAAACAACCTTGATCATTATCATTATTCAATAATTTTGCGGCTTCGACTCACTTAAACCAAACATGGCAAGGCACGTAATCCACATATCTTATGTTTCAACCAATTTTCCTTCATATACTGGTGAAGTCAACGTCGGAAAATACTTGGTCAATGTCTAAATATGGAGAAAAACAGGATTGAAACATAAGAGATGTAGTTTACGTGCACTCCACATAATTGGTGTGAACGAGACAACTCTGGAAAATACTTTGTCAATGCCGAAAAATGGGTCGAGGTTATTCCTCGAAAAATATTTTCTTTTTAAGGTCTTCTTTTGCCAATTTTTTTAAAAGGTTGTTTCTCGCAAATACTCTGTATTAAAAAGGTTGTTTTTGACAAATTTCCTACAGAGTACACAACAAGTAGATAATCTTGTACTAGATACTTCCTCCGTTTTTTAATAAGTGACACAGAGAGAAAGGGCACACTTCTTAAGAAATTTAGAGAGAGAAAGTTGGGAACCATAATTAAGAAATAAAGATAAGTACATTAAATAACTTAATCACCACACTAAACTAATTTGCCTCACCAAAACTACTACCAGACCCAAGCACCTTAGCCACCTCAAGCCAAGCACCCCCCGCAACCGCAACCCGACAACCACCACTGCCACCTCAACCCAACCACCACCGCCGCCTCAACCCAACCACCATTGTTGCCGCCTCCTACCCAACCAACACCACCACCACCTCAACCCAACCACCATTACTACCGGCTCCAACCCAACCACCACCACCGCCACCTCAACCCAACCACCATTGTTGTCGCCTCCAATCCAACCACCATCGCCGTCTCAACCCAAATACTAATTTCCACCGTCTATTGTCGTTGCATACATCATCCTTCACTTTCACCTTGATCTAAAGATTGCTACCACAAACACCACCCACAGACCACGACAAAATTACCCAGAAATATCTCTCTCTTTAAAACCCCATAAATCTCAGTTTCTTCTCTTTCATCTTCCACCACTACTCCGGCATTGGCCACTTTTCGTGGCTTTGATCCCGAAATTTTTCTTTTGAAATTAAAAGAGAACAAAAATAAACAAAATCCATACAATATGTAGATCTACAAAAACTCGAAGCATACCAAACAATTTTAGCAATTTTTGTACCACCAACTACCTCCCTAAAAACAAATTACTATATTTTCTCAACCATCATTTTCGTTTTTGGGTTTACGAGGAGAGAGAGAATGAATGGTTGTTCAGTTTTTGAGGGGAGACAAGAGAGAGAGTGTGCGCAAAAGGACAGTGGTCGAACGGTGGTGGCAAGGATGGTTAAGAGAGAGAGGTAAGGGGGTTTTGATTGAGGAGAAAGAAGATGTGTGCGTGGTTGAATGGCAGTGAGCCGGAAAAAGTGATGGTGGTTGAGATGAGAGAAGATAAAGGGGTGAGAGAAGAGGAAGATGGTGGTTGTGTTTATGCTAAAATTTGCCTCTTACAACAGAATTAAAGTTAGGGACGATTTAACCAGATTGTGAGTATGACAATGCAAGAGATGAATACAAAAGGGATTAAAGGGAAGAACACAAAGAAATGGTGACGCGGAAAACCCCAATGAAAGTGGGTAAAAACCGCGGGTGGAAATGGTTCCACCAATATTGTAATATCCCAAAATTTTAAACATGTTTATTAAAGTAATTAAAAAGGTGAAATCGTTCACTTAATAATTATTTTAGTTAAGTAAGTCTAACTATGTTTTATTTATTTTTAAGCTTTTAAATAAACTAATTAATTATATGAAATATTGTAATTGAAGAGTAAGATGAGTAATAACACCCAAGTAACCTATACTACAACAAAGAAGGAAATCAACAAAAAAAAAATAAAAAAAAAATAATAAAATAAAAAAGAGGAGAAAACCCGCCCCTAGGTGAACCCACGGCAACACCGACCACCCACCACCCCTACTCCCCTCTTTGTTCCCTATTCTAATCTCCCCTATTTGAACCACCATTAATCATCTTCCACCTTCAATTTGTGTCTCCAAATATCTGTCTATAAATCCACAGAAAAATTGAGTTTGAATCACAAACTCAAAACCACAAAGAAATCACAAAAATTTCTTCTTCTCTCACTCTTTCTTCTCGGCACAACCAAGCCACCACCACCGTGCGCATCACCTTCGGCGCACCGTCACCCTCTGACCGGCGAAATCACGCCAGCCCTCGCCGACGACCCACGCCGCAGGCTGCAGCCGTCGCTGCTCTTCACTCTCTCTCCTCTCACCTCGTTCGAACTCCTCGGTCTCGCGCGCTACTGCTGCTGTTTCTGCCTTTCTGCCGCCGTCGGAGCTTCGAGGACCGCCGCAGATCTCCCGTGTCGTCGCCCGCTGCCGCCGCCTCAGCCGGAGCTCGTTCTCTGCCTCGTTCTCCCCTGCTCTAAGTAGCAGAGGTAAAGAAATCTACCCCTTATAATTAGTTTCCCCAAATTTCTGATTTTAAGTTTAAAGGTGTAGTCCAATTGCTAAGTTAGTTTAGATTGGGCCCAAACCAGTTTAGTTAAACCAACTTAGTTAATTATTGCATGGATTTGTTTGGGCTTCAAAAATCTGATTTATATTAATTCAACCAACTTAATTAAATTGTTGCATGTGTATTAGTTGGGCTCAAATCTGATTTTCTTATAATGTGAGTGAAGCTACTTTTAATTATTGGGCTAATGGGGTTAAGTTGAAACTGATTTAGTGTTTTATTAGGCCATGTTAGTTTAATTTATTAGCTAAACATATTGTTGGGCTTATAATCTGATTTACTTAGTTAAGTCACTTAAGTTAATTTTGATGCTTTGTTATATTGGGCTTAAGTGGACTGTTTTGTTGTTTTAATTAAGACACTTAGTTTAGCTTAAACCTTTAACTAGTTGGGTTGATAATTATACTAAGAATTAATTAAAAAGGTTAGGTTAAACTAATTAATTACTAGTCCTTATAATCTGAATTTTTGTAAGTTAATATTTAGAACACTAAACTTGTATAAGTAACTTCATAAGTTTACTAACTACTAATGTAGGAGGCTAATGCTAATATTTTAAATAACTAGAATAATGTAAATAACCAACCTAGTTTAGTGATCATGCGAAAATTGATGGTTGTTCATGTATGAGTAATTTGACGAGCTTTTATAATCAATTTTAGTTTCTAAAGCATATTAGGAGTTCGAATTATATTATATTATATTAGTGGTCATTACATTATTGATATTAATAATCCAAGTTAAATGATAACCACCTAAGCTTATAAATTAGTAACTCGATAGTAATAAATGAAATAGCACTCATTGGCCTAGTCTGTAAACATAGTAGAAAGTAGGAATATTGTTATATCGTGAGTGTTGTTAAAGTAAATCTATTTAGTAACATGTACTTATAGTTTATGAAAACATGAATTACATGTTAACATTATTTACCATTAGAATCATCTCCTTATAACTTGTATATTTAAAAGATGATGAAAGTAATAGTATGAACTATAAGGTAAACTTAAATTTAGTTATGCTTAAGTATAACTCGAATGTCTAAAAATATTTTACGGGTATTCTCACGCCTAATGAAAGAATGTTTAAGAAAAACGCAACGTCTAATTAAATAATAATAAATTCCATTATTCAATTCTTTATTAGATTAAGAGAAGGAATATTACAAAGCCTTCCCCGGCTCTCAAGAAAACGTAGCTACGGTACCAGGTAACGTCTACTGCTAATACCCACAATTCCTTTCGAATGATGTTTTATGGTATTTCGCACTATGTTGTTGATGTATGGATTGTGGGATAAGAAATGTTTTATGAATATGATGATTTTCGATGAAATGAAAATATGAGTACGATAATGTTATGGTTTTAATGATGTAATATAATTATGATATTTGAAACATGATAAGGTAAAGTGAAAGATGGTTCTTGGCAATATGTGGACACCGAGAGTGTCATCCATTTGTGGCCGCCTTTCTGGCAATATGTGTTAGGGAGACGTCCCTATATGTGATATTTGCCAAGTTACCAATGTAATAAAGTAAGATGAAAAGATAATGGGGACGATTATGATATATTCATGAAAGGATATGTTTATGAAATGGTTTTAATATTTTCTCTCCTCCCTGTTTGCTAATAAAATGAATTGAAATGTTTTACGATGTTAGAGTAGTATGTTACTGAGACTCGGCTCATGACGTTTTGTTTTCTGTTTTAGGTACTGATGATGATAACGAGATGGCGTAGCCGTGAGGAGTTGTTTAGTTTTAAGCTTTCTTAAAGTACTTATGATTTAGTTTATGTCAAACTATGTTAGTTGTTAAGTTTCAACTTTAGTTTTGTTAGATGGACAATTGTGAAGCTTTAAGTTATAATATGTTGAAGTTATGATTTTATGTTAGCCTTGTGCTTTCCACTCGGGAAGTACGGCGGTAACGCACCGACCCTCTAGGTTCCGCTGCTAATGACACTCTAATTAACTTAATAATGATGATTAGAGGTCGGGGCGTTACAAAGATGCTATCAAGGACTGTCGTTACAGATGAGCGACAATCGTTATAGCTAAAGTTCTTTCTCTAAGTACAAGTGTAGAATGTCCTCGTGTGACTGATCTCGCTCTTGCCTCAGTTTTTGTATATCATATGCCGTATTTTTCTCTTTGGCTATTTCTACTTAAATGCCCTATTAATTTCCTAAGCAATTACAAAGGTAACCGTTTGTTAATTATAGGTGATTCTCCTAAGAAAGCTCAATTGACAAAATCTACTTCCTTTGTTCATGCAATTGATTTTCTCCACTGTGTTAGCTGAATTATCGCCGGATGAAACACCTTCCTTTCTCGGACAATCGATTACTGATTTTAGTTGACTTAGTCTTCACATCTTCCCGTCGCGTCTTAGTATCAAAGTCGCTATGTCATCATGTCAATGTCATCCTGCAAAAAATTAGCCATAACAGATTGAAGGGTGGTGGTTTAGTTTATAAAATGGAGTGGGATTGAGGTGAGAGAAAAAGAGGGCTTGATGTTGGGAAGAATAGCAGCTAAGGAAGACATAAGGTGGGTGGGTGATTAAATTTGATTTGGGTTAGATGTGTAGTTAGGTGATTAAGGAGTTTGGTTTTTTTTTTTTGTTTTTTTATTAGGAAATTAAATCAGCTCAAGGACTAACCCTTACAAGGCTATTAGCCTGTAGGAAACACCAACACATTGGCTGGTAAGGCATGCATAACATGCTAAGATTTACAAAAATTCGAAGCATACCAAACAATTTTAGCAATTTTCGTACCACCAACTACCTCCCTAAAAACAAATTACTGTATTTTCTTAACCACCATTTGCGTTTTTGGGTTTATGAGAAGAGAGAAAATGGATGGTTGTTTTTTAGTTTTCGAGGGGATACAAGAAAGAGAGTGAGCGCAAAAGGACAGTGGTCGATCGGTGGTGGCAAGGCTGGTTAAGAGAGAGAGATGAGGAGGTTTTGATTAAGGAGAAAGAAGATGTATCCGTGGTTGAACTGCGGTGAGCCGGAAAAAGTGATGGTGGGTTGAGCCTTGAGGTGAGAGAACATAAGGGGGTGGGAGAGGAGGAAGATGGTGGTTGAAGGGTAGTGGTTTAATTTATAAAATGGTAGTGGAGTTGAGGTGAGAGAAAAAGAGGAATTGATGTTGGGAAGAAGATCAGATAAGGAAGACATAAAGTGGGTGGGTGATTAAATTTGATTTGGGTTAGATGTGTAGTTAGGTGATTAAGGAGTTTGATTTATTTTTTTTTGTTAGAAAATTAAGTCAGCCCAAGGACTAATTCCTACAAGGCTAATAGCCTCTAGAAAACACCAACACATAGACTAGTAAGGCATGCATAGCATGCTAAGGAAATACCTCAACATAATAATGTTGAAGATAAGGATCGAACCCCTAACCTCATGGGCCAAGGGGGAGCGCTCTACCCACTTGAACTAACTCCTATCCTTTAAGGATTTTGGTTTATGAAAAATAGTAATGACAATTTTGTAATAAAAGCAACAAAAAAATTTCATTTTGAGCTATGTGTCACTTATTGTGATATTTCCATAAAAAAAATACGTGTCACTTAAAAAATGGAGAAAGTATTTTCTTGACTTTACTCAATTAAAAAAAAACAACAAACCAAAAATCTTGAAAAACAAAAATAAAATAAGATAAAATCCTATTTGATAAGAAGTTATTTCTCAACATCATCGTAAATTTTCTCTCCTTATCCCCCCCTCCCAATCTCTCTCTCCTCGCTAGAATCACTTTAACTTCCCCGCATTTGTTCTCTTCTCCCCCTCCTCAGTTTTCCCCCGATTGCTAGAATTTCATCTCCTTCACTTCAATCCAATCCAATAATTTTGATTTTTGATTTTAATTTTTCTAGATCTACAAAAGGAAATTCTATTGAATTTTTTAAATTCGATTAAATTAAAATAAAATTCCGATAACATGGAAGGAAATATTGGCAGAATTTTAGCCACGTAAGTTGAGAGTCATAGATAATTTGCATTGAAAAATAGATGTAAGATAAGAAAGAACAAAAATTGAAAAACAAAAGCAACCGGTGTCATTTTGGGAAAGAGGGTGCACGTTACTACACATCCAAGCCCTAACCCACCACCAACTGGCCGCCTCAAAAGACAGTATATGAACATAAATCCCACCAAATCGATAGATCACCAAAATGTTCAAGCATCAACAAATTCTGCTATACTTAGAAGCTATAAAAAGAACAAAAAACAATCTCAATGAAACATTGTTGTAAATTAAAACTTTTCGCACGTACTTACACTCCTATTCCTACGTCCTAAGACCTGAACACAAAAGATGTCTGTTCCATTATAGAGCTTTTTTGACCTTGCCAGCAGCAGCTTTGGCTAGAGTTGTGGGTTTAAGAGCAGCCTTGGGATTCAGAGCTTTCCTCAATTTGAACACTGTCCAAGCTGTTCCTATGGCATGTCCTGCCGCATCCAACCCTTCATTCGTCGCTTTAGCTGCTTCCTCTCCATACCTATAAAATCCCAAATACATTAGAAGTATTCCACTGCTTTTCCCATAATTTAGTTCTTAGTTCCATTCAGCTTGTCCGAAAAATAGGTTCTGACTACAACTGTATTTAAAGGCGCTACTTGAGCGACCGACCACAATGTGATCCACTGGGTTGAGTTCATCAAAAATTGCCATAGCTCAAATCTCGATTGAGCTATGACCGACTTGAGATCTCAAGTCATTGAGCTCAAAATGCCTTGGCTCAACTCAAGCTCGGAAATGGAGACTCATTCTCCACTAGAACTCAACTAAGCAACTCTAACCGGTGTCTTTTCAATTCTAGCTAAGATAGTAAGATATCAATAGATTCACAGATAAGTTATAATATATAAGTTGGGATAAGATCAATTAGGTCATGAAAAAAGTTGTGATAAGTTCTAAATAGGTTAACACACTTTGAACTGTCATGCTAGTTCAAATTACACATTCGGCTATCAAATTACTTGTTGAAATTGCATCACTACGAACACTCAATCAAAAGAAGTATAATGACGAAAGAGTGTTAAATTCTACCTCTCTGTAACGAGATCCGTAGTCACAAGTGAAGAAGTTGACATAACATTCTTTCCAGCAACTTCAACAGCATCACAAATTTTTTCTGTTACATAAAAAAAAAAAAAAAACACCACGAGTTCTGTTAGAAAAGCACACATTATCAAAAAAATCATCTCTGTGAGCATCAATACAATGAAACAACAGCTGGTTGAACACATACGGAAACCGTCGAATGAGGCTAAGATGATTTCTCCAGGGAACATGTTGAAGAATATTTTCCCTACTCTTGAGTTGACAACGGAGCCTGTGACAGTCTCAGAGAATTTTACAACCCCTGTTAGAGTTGCAGTTGCAACATCCTCTGATCTCTTTGTTATGCTCTTCACCCTAAGGACATCAAACCCATCACATCATTACCAAAGCTAATTATAACAATTAGTAACAAAAATTCTCAAATGACGAATGATTAAAAAATGCTGTTGTTTTTATCTAGGTTGCACATAGACGATATCATATGGGTATGGGTGCCGATTTGGGTACAGGGACAGAAAACAGAGAAATTTTGAAATTTTAGGAAAGGATACACGTACCCATACAGAATACTTATCATATTGAGTACGGGTGCAGGTACAAATACGTGACCTAGAAGAAGTACCCATGCTACATAGATTTTTATTATGAGAGATAATTATTCCGAATACCAATCTCTATTAGGCTAAAAAAAACTCAAGAAAACAAGAAGTCTAAAAACCCACTGTCACCACAAAAGAAAAATCCCCAACCTATTGTTTGGATGAGGTTTCAGATCCTACCCAACAAGCCCCAAAATTTCTTTCTTCATAAAAAAAACTATTATGATATGCGCTATTCATTGTGAAATAATTATGATTTTATATATAGACAATTCCTCAATATTTTGTTCATTCACAACAAAATATTTTCTTTATGTGCCAGTAAAAAAAAAAATCTTTTTTTAGAGAAAGATACTATTTCACCAATCAAGTCATAAGTATCTAACATATTCATACCTAACAATTTTCCAATTCGATCCGATCTACTCATTCATAGAACTTGTAAAAAAAAAATTGCACTATTCACACATCACTGTGATTATTTGTTACTTTCTCACACATACCACCTCTATTTTTTTTTATTTGCTACATTATTGCTTTAGAAATAAAACAACTAATTTTAATCAATTATATATGTTATTACTTTATAAGTAAAAATATAATCTATATTTTTTTTAATGAAAGAGGTCTACTTTTTTTATTTACTACATTACATTAGAAATGGAACAACTAATTTTAACGGATTATTTTTAATTAATTTATAAGTAAAAAAATAATCATGTGTAATCTTGTTAAATTTATTTCAACATGCAAATTCATAATATCAAAATTTTTATAATTTTACTTAAATAAAATAAGAGATATTAAAAATTAAATAATACTTGAAAACCATGTACAATAATGCAGCAAATATAAAATAAGTGGTAATATAATTTTACTAAACCAACCAACATGCAAAATAAATAGAAATAAGAGAAAAATGCAAACCTTCTAATCCTCCTTAAGCATTCAGGACTAACTTGAGCATTCTCTCTTTTCCCTAACCTTCTCTTCAAAAACTCATTCCCCCATTTCAACCTCTCCACAGTAACATCCCCACACCACAATATCCCCTTCACCAACATCCCCGAACCAGCCGCAATCATCCTCGCAACACAATTACTATACTCCTCCACATTAGGAGCCAACGTCGTCCAATACGCCGAAGCACTCTCCTTCATTTTCTCTCTCTTAACCCCATCTCTCTCCACCTCATCCGGCCCCACTTCCCTCGCAACCACCCACCCATCACTCGCTTCACCTTCTACCTCAACTTCTACCCTCTCTTCTTTAAACTCGATATACTTATCGAGTATTGAGTCGAACTTCTTAAGAAGATCATCTTGTCCTTTAGAAGGTACGGTTAAGCCGTAGTTCAAAACGTCGCCGTTGGATGAGATGGTGAAGAAGTAGTGAGAGTCGTCTAGTTTGAGGGCAGATTCGTCCTTTGTAAGCGGCCATTGGAGTTGGTCTCCAATTCTTGCTAAAACGGCAACTGAGGTTGCGTTTTGACGGAGTAGGATGAGTTCGAGGTTGCCGAAAGCAAGCTCGATGCTTTGTTGGTTGTCGATTAAGTGGACAACGGTTGCTGGGATTTTTATTAGAAGCTCCTCTGTTGCATCAATGGCGGATGAAGGTTGTTCTGAAAGGGAGTTTTTAGTTTCACCCATGAGGAAATGTTTGAAGTAATAAAAGTCAAAGTTAGGTCAAAGGAAAGAGAATTTGGAATTTTGGAAGTTTGGTTGTTGCTGAGTTGATGGAGGGTTTTGTGAGGGTTTAAGGGATCATATTATAGGGAGAAGTAGGAGGTTGGATTAGTGGCGAAGGAAATGGAGGAATGTCACGTGGTGTTGCAGAAGGTTGACACGTGTAAAATGATATGACGAAGTAAAGGTTTTCTTGAAATCTCGCGGTTTTATCCACACGTCGGTTTTGTTGTTTGGGTTAAGTAATCAAAGTCGATGAAATTTAGGATAAAGCCCATTATAATGGTGTGGGCTCTAAAGACCACTCTTTTAAGTCCAAAATCAATATGCTATCTTTTTGGTCCATCGAGGTGAAACATCTATACAAATATATTAAAAAGCGTGCGAAAACAAAAAGTATAGGATTTGATTCCGAGACCTCTAATACATATAAAGTTTTAACCACTGGACTAAGTTGTATTTAGTCATTATCAGAAAGTATTATATTAATAAATGAATATTTTTCTTACCCGGAATATTACCCGGGCCTAATAACTAGTTGTTTTCATAAAGGGGGAATATATTAATTTTTTTTATAGAAGAAATAATGTCATATATTCCTCCCTCAACCTTTCTCCTTCTTTCCTAATCCATCAAAGAAATGTGATCTAAGATTAAATCTCAAATGCATAAAATCCTATAAAATATGACTGTTAAATGTTAGTATGTCGTTAACTAGAAAATGTAAAGTTTCACTTCAGTCTTCATGATATGACTAAACTTTTCTTAAAAAATCATATAAACGATTTTATTCCAATCATTTTTTTTAAGGAACACGAGGGAGTTATATAGAACTCCCAATCATCTTGTTAACAAACATTAGAGAATGAGCGAGTCATCAATTTATGACATAATTATTGTCATATTGGATAATATTTATTCATTTAATTCATTTTGGATGAACCAAATTTACAATAATTTATTGTCAATCCAAATTAAAAACCATGAAAAAAAAAGAAAAATATTTTTCGTTTTCTTATTAAATAACCCTTTGAAGTGTTGAGTTACTCTATAGTATTAAAAGCAGATTTTTTTTATTTTTTGACATGGACTAAAAAGTGTTATTCTTATTTCCTAGGAAGTAGGAAATGAAATGTTCATCTTGGACATATGTCGTCGCAAGCTATTCTAGATGTATAACAATGAGTTCCATGTGGGATGCAACAATAGCAAACGGTGAAATCAAGTCCGTTTGCTGCAGGACACTTATCCGGCTCGCAACGTGGTATAATGATTTTCCTGCCCATCTTCATTTTTTTCACTTTCTGTATTCTTCCACCACTCCTTGCTTTGCTCTTTTGTCTTCAATATTTCATTATTTTCAGCATCATAAACACCACCTACACGTAAATTTAGAGGAATGAATTAAACTTAGTTAGAGAGAAATATGCATGACTAGTAAATTAATGCACTTTCATGCCATTTTGATTTTATAATTTATGTGAAGAATCCCTTGCTGATAACACAATTAAAATAAAACACAAATTTGATTACATAACTTACAATTTGCCATGATAAGAAGAGAAAAAAGTACGAGACCAGACAAAAAGGTACATGCCAATCGTTTATTAGTCTCCATTGTTATTACAGTAATAGTTAGTTGATTGGTGGATGAATTTCAGTTGAGTACATAATGGACTCATAGCGTAGAATTTATAGTTAGAACATACTCCCTCTGTTTTTATTTATTGTTCTCAATTAGAATCTTGGCACTATTCATACTTAGAGATAATCTTCTCAATTTTTTTCAATTTATAAGAAAAAATATAGTCATGTGGGGTCTTGTTTGATTCGTCTCAATTAGTACATTATTAATACTCAATCGTTATAATTTTTACTAATATATAATGAAAGATATTTAAGTTCAAAAATGTGTGTTGGGAAATGTGCACAGAAAAGTGAGAAAGATAAAAAACAAAGGGAGTAATTTGTAATTTTATGAAAACTGATAGTGAATATCTTTATAATAATAAGTGTTTGATAATGCTGTATTAAATTTGGAATGTGAAGATTTTTTTTAGCATGATAATGATATATTCTTAATATCATTGTAGTAAATTGAGTTGATCTTCTTTCTTTAGTAAGTACATTTTTAACATTTGAAGATATTTTTAGTATGGTAATGATATATTCTTAATGTCATTGTAGTTAATTGAGTTGATCTTCTTTCTCTAGTAAGTATATTTTTCAAACAATGAGGCGATTTGGTAGAAATCATATGAAATCAATTTTCGTGTAAATAATTAATGTCGTTCCTTATATTATCAACAAATTGTTACGAATATAATACTGTATTTTTTTTTTTTTAGGGGAATACTTTGTATTTTTAGTTAATCAATATTTATATTTTAAAAAGGTTTTAGCTACTAAAACATATTGTTACTATTAACAAGGAAGTATATTGTAATCAAAGTATATGAAACTCAGAATAAGCCCATTTTAGTAGCGTGGGGATCTAAAAGGCCACTCTTTGAGTCCGAAACCAAAATACATTAAAACGAATATTTAAAATGAAAAATAGCTTATAACCTTTATGATCTTTTTATTTTCCTTCCAGATGAAACATTGTCTTCACTCTTCATAAAGGGATAAATATATTACGTTATTTTTAAAAAAAAAATACTACATCTGTTTTACAATACACACATCATTTGCTTTTTCACGTACACCAACATCCTTCTTTGAACGTTAATATCTCTAATTGTATATAAGTAAAAGTTATAAAAAGTTCATATTTGAAATTCTTTCATTGAGAACAAGATTTACTTGATTAACATAATGCCTAATAGTAAGAGAAAGATTGTCAAAGTTAGTTGATGAGCAGACAATTGTGCCTAAATGTAAAATAATGCATGTATTGTGAAATAAAGGTAGTATTTTTTTTAAAAAAAATAACGTAATATATTCATTGTTATTTTCCACCTTTCTCTGTCTCTCCTAATCCATCAAAAAAAATCTAAATAAAGTCCTATAAAAATGTGATTGTCGATCTGTTATTAACTTGATAATGTATCTATATCAATTAAGTTTTACTCCATGATATGATCATATGACTAAACTTTTCTTGACCACTCTTATTAATAATCTTATTCCAATCATCTTTTAAGAGAACGTGAGAGAGTTATATAAGACTCACAATCTTGTTAGGAAATATGAGAATCACCAATATATGACGCAACTATTGTCATATGGGGCAACATTTATCCATTTGCACTAACAAAACAAGTTACAATCTCCTACCTACAAGACAACAAGGCTTGGTTGCGATAGAAGGACACAAACCATATAACCATGTGTCATGTGAATGTGTGATTGCTATCTGCTACTTCCTCCGTTTCTTTTTACTTGCAACGGTTTGACTTTTGCACTAGTCACCAATTCTACTTAGTTTATATTTGATGATTTATAATTAAGGAAAAACATATTCATGTGGGATCTTATTAGATTCGTCTGAATGTATATTTTCCGAATATATACGTTTTATAATTTTTATTTATCGGTAATGAAACTTACGGATTATTGAAATTATGCATTGGCAAGCGTGAAAATCAAACTGTTGCAAGTAAAAAAAACAGAGAAAGTATTTGCTATTTGCTAGTTGCAACTTTAGAATGAGACACAAAAACAATGTCACACAAAAGATAAAGACTTAAGTTTACCAACATTTGGTTATAACTTATATAAGTACTATTTAACTTCTTTTTCCGTCTCTATACAACATTGCCTTTTTTAATTACAACAACATCATCATCAAGACAGACATCTCAACCCCATCCCCAAAAGCAAAAGCATAAAGTTGAAAATAAAGAAAAAGTTCTACCATAAAATCTCTATTCATGAAAAGCTACTTATCCAACGGCTACAACAACCATCCTAAGATCATTTTCATTTCCCATGAAACATCATGACCATTTCTTTCTTCCCTTATTTTACACCAGCACATACCACATCCCTTCTCCTCTTCACTACAATGGGTTTACTTGGGTTACTACAATGGGGCTCCGAACCACATGCTTTCCATCAACCCAAGAAAACGCTCCGAAACCGGCACCCGAATCACCCAAATTCAATTTCCTACTATCCACTGTAACTGTCACGGTAAAACTCACTTTCTTTACCTTCTCATTAAACACCAATGTAGATGGTTTTACCTTCACTGTCACCCCTTTCCCGGGAACTTCCACTTTCACCTTGTACACCGAATTTACACCCCCTACATTCGTCACCGTCCTTACAAAAACCTTACTTGTAACACCAGCGTCCGAGCTCGGAAACAACACCGCAATCGACGGATAATTCAAATTCTCCGGTGAAGCTTTCCTCTTCATGTTACAATTCTCCGGAGTCCTAGTAATAACTTGAATTGTCTTAGGCCCATACCCAATTGCACACAAGAAATCCACATAATCTTCATCAGCAAGATCATATACAAGTCCAGGATCCAAAGCTTGATCCAAATTCAAATGCCCTGACCCAAAATCATAAGGAGTAGATGGTTTCCCAGGAGTTGCTTCATCCTTCATTAAGCTAAGTTTATTATCCGTTACACTAGCGGTAGTCATAATAGCTGACTTGATCATAGCCGGCGTCCAATCAGGGTACGCCGACTTCAACAATGCGGCCGCTCCGCTTACATGAGGAGCCGCCATTGAAGTACCTGAAAGAATGTTAAACTCAGTCCTCCGGGAATCAATATCTAACCCGGTTGGACCAACCGCATCGGTCCAACCGGCTAGAATGTTAACCCCTGGAGCAATTAAATCCGGTTTCAATATCTCTGGGTTTAACCCACTTGGTCCTCTCCCGGAAAACGACGCTACCACCGGCGCCGGTTTAATTCCGACAACGGTTCCTTTAAAGTGAATTGTACCCATGGGTAATTTCGTCGATGAAGCGTAGGATTTAATAACATCAGCTTCATTGGATCCAACACTAGCAGCTGGGATTAAATGAGCGTCACCTACTAATCCTTCACCATTAGAAGCTCCATTAGCTAGAATCATACCAACACCACCTGCTTTCTGAACAACAACACCTTTCGCAACTCTAGGATTACTACCACGATCACAAATGACTATTTTACCCTTTACTTCTTTCGGGTCAAGAGAATTCTCCATACATAGAGAAACAGATAAAGTTCCCGTTTTACCCGGGTAAACAATTGGGTACATCTTCTTCCTCAATGGTTTACCCGCGTAAAGTGAAACTCCATTGATTATTTTACCGTTACCTAAAACAATCTCTGCCGGAAAATTCCTGTCGATTGTCCCTGCTCCAACGGTTGTAATCCATGGTGCTAAATTCGTCACCGACATGGTGTTTGGACCGTCGTTTCCAGCAGAAGATGATACGAATACACCTCTTGAAACGGCGCCGTAAGATCCGATTGCAATCGGGTCTAGATAATATGGGGAAGAGATTCCATCTCCTCCACCAATTGAAATAGAAATAACATCAACTCCATCATTAACAGCAGCATCAAAAGCAGCTAATATATCGGAATCGAAACAACCTGAATTCTCCCAACATACTTTATAAACAGCTAACCTTGCTTTTGGAGCAACCCCTTTCGCAACACCCGGAGCATATCCAGTCATATTCGCGTTAAACGAGTATCTACCCGCAGCAGTTGATGCAGTGTGGGTCCCATGACCGTCGGCGTCTCTAGGGGACTTAAACTCCGTAACCGACGTCGTATTACCGACACCAATCCCAGGAAACGCGGCTTCGTGTCCTTTAGAGAAGAATCTAGCACCGATGATTTTACGGTTACAGTTTTTAGAAGAGAATCTTTCACCCACCTGACAAACACCTTTCCAACGTTTGGGGATAGGTCCGAGGTTTTGGTCGGAGAAAGACCGACGTTCCGGCCAGATTCCGGTGTCGAGGACACCTATGATGACGTCAGATCCGTAATCGGATTCCGACCAGAGTCCACGTTGGATTCGGAGTCCGAGGAATTGTGGGGAGCGTGTGGTGTGGAGGTAACGACGGCGGTCTTCGAGGACAGCGAGGATTGAAGGGTTGTTGTTAAGGTTGTCGGCTTGTGAAGGGGTTAATACGGCGGAGAAGCCGTGGAAAACGGTGTCGTATGTGTGGAGGATTTGAGAAGATGTAGTTGTGAATTCGGATGTGTACCAGTTTGTATGGGTGGGGAAAATGGTGGGTTTTGCGGTACTATCGACCCGTATTATGTAAGTTTTACGGGTTTCGGGTTGTTGAGCAGTGGTTAAGGTTAGATAGAGGAGGAAACAGAGGAACTGAAAGAGGAGGTTTTTTAAGGTTGCCATGGAGGAGAGAGAGAGAGAGAGAGAGAGAGAAAGTGGGGGAAGTGGAGAGTGGGAAGTGAGAGTGTGGAGTGTGAAACTGAAGAGTAAGGAGTGTTAAGTAGAGTTTCGGAGATGGTTTGTGTTTTTTTGAATTAATTAATTAATTAGCACTTAAGTAAAGTTACTAAAGTAGTTAAATGTGGGGTCAATTTTTTTTAATAGTTTTAGGATTCTTGTAATTAGGAGAGAAATTTTTAGGATTAGTTTTTGATGTGTTTGAGGAATGATTTTGTCGTTGCAGGGGCCAGGGGGAATTTGATGAGTTGAAAAGTCGTAAATACTTCCTCTGGTGATTTGCATTTTAGGAAAAACATAGTCATGTGGGATCTTGTTAGATTTGTCTGAATGTGAATTTTTTTAATTTCAACTTTTTATAATTTTTAGGAAAAATTGTTAGAAACTACCTATTAAAAACACTTTTTTTTAAAAAACTACCTTATATCATGTTTATTTTACAAAACTACCTTATAAGTGGAAAAACTTTAAAAAGCACTACCAAATTCATAATTTTCTAACTATGGTTAACTATCCCCTCCAATTATCCCTCTAATATAAGATTATGAAAATACCCCCTAAATTCAGTACGTTACAATTACGATATCATCATTCATCACTTTCTTGATCACTTGATGCTCTATCTCTCAAATAAAATGTGGCAAGCCCAAGCACACCTTCTCTCCCCCAAAAGTCAATCCCAAAAACAAACCAGCAGTAAATGTGTCTAGTAGGGCAAGCTTTGCACCATCATCAAACCATATTCTTCATCATCACCAACGACATCAATTCATGAGCCAAAACCCAATTTCTATCTGCTTTTGTTACTCATAATGAAGAATTAATTGGTGAAGCAAAAGGTTGGGAGAAGAAATTACACAAACGATTTAAGGGAGTATTCAATAGTTAAACGCTCCTGTGAGGGAAATTAGCAAAGAGGGGTTGGGGTAGTTTAGTAATCTTATATTAGAATGATAATTGGAGGAAATAGTTAACCATGGTTAGTAAATTCTGAATTTGGTAGTGCTTTTTAAAGTTTTTCCACTTATAAGGTAGTTTTGTAAAATAAACATGATATAAGGTAGTTTTTTTTAAAAAAGTGTCTTTAATAGGTAGTTTCTAACAATTTTTCCTAATTTTTACTTATTGATAATTGAAGATATTAATGGTTAAAATAATGCATTGGCAAACGTGAAAACAAGAAGCGTTGCACTTATTTAGAAACGGAGGAAGTATATGATAGATTGATTAGTATAAGATATTTTGTAGTATTTTGCTTTGTTTTTTAATGACACTTTTTCAACTGAGGAGTCTTCGTTAGGTGATTTTTTGACTTAAAATCTTCAATTTGTTGTCAATTTGTCAATAGCTTATACGTTTACTTTCCACATGTAAATAGCAAGTTCACAACTTTATACACACCAATGTACTAGGATCATTTTTTTAAGACACTACCTAAAGCATCTATATTCTATAAGGATGGTTACAATAAGTTTTAAGTACAAAAATATAGAAGAAAACAAGCCACAAAGAAACTTGAGTAGATGTTCCGCCGCAGCAATACACCATCTCCCGAGGCATAATTGAAGACAACTTCTTAAAATCCTTCACGAGAGGCAAAACAAACACTACATAAAATGAAAAAAACACTCAATTCTTCTCAAGAGACCCGCAATTACTTGAAGCCACAACAATCTTAGTCCACCCACTAATCTAACAAATAAAAAGCTACCAATCGTTGGAGCCGATGTGAACACCAGACAACAGCCAAGGTGAACACCAGACGATGTCGACAAACACCAACCAACATGAACAGGACACCAGATCACGCGCCATGAAGGGGAACATTAGCGTAATCGCAAGAACTGCAAATTAGTACAATCCTATATATAGTGATTAGTGAATAAACTTCAATCAAAACTTCATAAAATCATGAAATAGTTAAGTATGTTTCTAATTTTATTTTTTATTTTTGTAAAAATGTAATATTGTTGCTCCCTTAAATTTTAAGTAATGCTTTTAAGTTATAAAAAGAATATGTTTAATGAAAGCTAGCTTAACCTTTGTGTTCTTTTTTTTTTTTTCCTTCGAGATGAAACATTGATTTCATAATTTAGAAGAAATAATGTCACATATTCCTCCCTCAACCTTTCTCCTTCTTTACTAATCCATCAAAGAAATGTTCTTTTTTTTTTTTTTTTTGCAATTCAAAGTTGTTATTGATAACCAAAAAAAATGGGGTACAACCTAAGGGTGAGAAGGGCAACAAACTGCCACATATCCACCCACACCACACAACCTCCTTGACTATAGCATGGGGGCTTAGCAAAGTGTCCCTAAAACACTTGTTATTACGCTGAGTCCAAATGGTATATAAGCTCTCAGTAAATAACGTCACATACAACGTATCCTTGCTTCTCTTACTCCTAGCCTTCTGGATACCTCTTCTAAGTTCACCAGATGCAGTGTTGATATAGGAGCTAGATCAATGCACTGCAACACTGCCTTCCAAATAGTCATACTATACTCACGCTCAAAAAATAAGTGTTGCACACTTTCTTCTTTTACATCACACAGTTTACACATAGGGCTGCAATTCCTGTTCCACTTACTAATCCTGTCTGTAGTAGCCAGTCTGTTTAGTAAAGCCATCCATAGAATGAATTTACTTTTAGGAGTTGTTTTATTATTACAGATGAGCCTTTTCCAGCTGACTCTATCAAAAGACTATTGCAGGAGCTTGTAAGCTTTTCTAATGCCGAACTCTTGCGTGTTGCTCACATTCTCCTAACCCCCAGTTCTCACCAACAGCTCCCTAGACACCAGAATTCTTCTCAATAGCCAAGAGGTATTACTGCTAACAGTAATTGTATCAATGTTACCTCTTTTAACATCGTATGCATGCACCCAACGAACCCACAACTTATCTTGTTTAAAAGATAAGGCCCAAAGTTGCTTTAATAAGGCAGCTTTGTTCCATAACACCATGTTGATCACATTTAACCCCCCTGCAGTTTTAGGTTGCTGAATGAAGGACCAGGCCACTTGAGCTTTTTTTATTCTAACCCACCAGTCCACAAGAACTTTCTACAAATGGCTTCCACAGCTTTAATCAGTTTCTTAGGGAGAGGAAAATTTTACCCCCAATAATTCTGCGTGCTACCAAGTATAGTTTTCACCAACTGCAGTCTACCAACATAAGACAAAAGATGCACCATCCACCCTTGATCCCTAGAAGTAATTCTGTCTATCAGTGGTTTACACTGGGAGAGATAAAGTTTTTTTTGTAGCCAAAGGCACTCCTAAGTATTTGAAGGGGAGCAGACCTATAGGCATATGAATCACTTCAACAAGCTGTGTAGCTACATCTTGGTTGACCCTTGATAAATAAATGCAACTTTTCTCATTGGTAGCTTCAAGCCCTGAAGCCCTTGAGAATTTGTGGAAGGCAACCATAATCTTCCCTATTGAGCTATGATCTGCTCTAGCAAACATGAGCAGATCATCAGCAAACATTATATGAGTTAGGCTAA
This sequence comes from Beta vulgaris subsp. vulgaris, assembly GCF_026745355.1. Taxonomy (NCBI): domain Eukaryota; kingdom Viridiplantae; phylum Streptophyta; class Magnoliopsida; order Caryophyllales; family Amaranthaceae; genus Beta; species Beta vulgaris. Next base: position 43,987,701 of record NC_079210.1, read on the forward strand.
TCCTTTCACACTTGGGATGCTAGTTAAAATCTGGATTTTTACTCATATCTCCCAAGCATCTACTTAAGTATTTCATACTTAAAGCAAATTAGAAAGGGGACAATGGATCCCCTTATCTTGAGCCTTTCTTAGCATCAAAAGGCTTGGCAGGTAACCCATTCAATAGTATAGAATAAGAGACAGACTTGACACAAGCCATTATTTAGTGAATAAAACTGTCAGGGAACCCAAGCTCCTCAAGCATACTCTCCAAAAACACCCATTCTACTGAAGCATAAGCTTTCTTGATATCAACCTTGTTTACACATCTAGGAGACATGTGAATCTTATTATACCCTCTTATGAGTCCAGTTTCTAATAAGATATTATCCACAATCTGCCTTCTTGGAATAAATCCTATTTGAGAACAACTCACAACTGTTGTAATGACCTTCTGAAGTCTGTGAGTTAAGATCTTAGAAATCAGCTTGTACACAATAGAGCAACAGGCAATAGGTCTATAGTCTTTTGTATACAAAGCATTTTCCAATTTGGTAATCAGAGTAATAGCAGTACAATTGACTGGCTTGTGAATGTAAGCTTGATCAAAGAACTCTAGCACAACAACATATATATTATGTTTAATGATGTGCCAAGTTTTCTTGAAGAAAACTGCATTGAATCCATCCAATCCAGGAGCCTTTGCATCATCTATGGAGGCAAGAGCAGTATCAACATCTATAGTAGTCACTTCTTGCATTAGAAGATAACAATCTTCAGGTTTCAATCTAGGGCCCTCTCTCACAACCCTTAGGTCAATAGCCTCCAGCTGCTCAGATCTTGAACCAAGGAGTGTTTCATAAAAGCTTGTAATTTCCTCCTGAATAGCAGTAGGATCAGTCAATAGCTCACTTTGATTATTATAAAGCACTGTTATCATATTTCTTGCATTTCTCACCTTCACTGCAGTAAAGAAGAATTTGAAATTGGAATCCTCCAAAGTAAGCTAATTAATCTTGGCTTTCTGATGTAAGATGCTCTCTTCAATCCCATACCACTTTCTAAGCTGCTCTAAGATTAATTTTTCCTCTTGCTGTGTTTCAGCAGCATATCCCATCTCAGGCAAAGCTTGCATAGCAGCAAGCTTCTTTCTTAGCTCTTCCACTTTGAAGTGAGCCTATAGAAAAGCTTTTAGAATGAAAGCTTTTCAAAGCTGCCTTGACAACTTTCAATTTAACCCAGATACTTTTCATTTTATAAGCACTAGAAGTAGAATTCCAGGCTTCCTGCACTACTTCAATAAATCCTTCCTGATCAGCAAGAAAATTCATGAAGCTTTAACCACCCATCTCTGCACTACCTTGCCAAGAGCTTTGTTCAGGCCTTGGTATCCACGGTTATGTCCCACCTTCTGGCATTTCTTACACAAGGGAGGGAGCAAGTCAAAAACCACCTTCAGCTTAAAGACAACACCATAGGGATCCTCCACAACAATCTCACTAGGTATGTCTTGAGTCACATCAATCTCTATTAGAACTTTAGCAAAAGTCACTCTCATCGCATATAATGGAATCCCCAATACACTTCCTATCTTGCTAAGAGAATCCTCACCCCAGCAATTGAGATGGAGACTAGGTAACTTCACCCGTATATGTATCACTTTCAGAATTTCCTCATGGAAATTACAATTTGCACTCCAAGGTTTAACAATCATAGGTTTCCCAAAGAACAAGTGTGGCCCCACATACAAAATGTTGTCCCTCTCCTCCCTAGACTTTACTTTGATAAGGAAGAAGCCTTCCTCATGCTTAAAAATAGTCGGTTCATCCACTAGATTCCAGTTAACATTAACATATTGGTTGATAACTGCCAATGTGGGGGGTTTTTGCCTTACCATATAGACCACAATAGCATTCTGCCAATATTTCCCCATTTTTTCCACATCTATCTTATCAAGCTTTGCTACAGGACTACCATTGATAATGGAAGGAGCCACAAAAGACCCATACCTTTTTTAGAAATGTGACAGGATGTTGTAAACCCCTTTCATTTTTGCTTAGCAGCTTCCTGATGATTCAGTTGATCTCCATCTGCTCTTTCAGCAGCTGATTCTATCTCCACCGGAGTTGCAATAGCTTCCATTTCTCTAGTTACTGTTCCATTGGATTCCCTCTCACTCACACTCAAAATTTGAGTTTTTTCCTTTTGCACATCTATACTAGCCTCTCCCGGAGACGACGAGCTACTCGCCTGTGCGGAGGATTTCTTTTTCCGGCCCATAAATGGCACCGGCGCACACTAGCCTTATTACCTTATCGTATGCCAAGGAGGGTTTAAGGGAGAAAATTTTCCTCATGAAAATCTGATAAATTATTCCGTCAAATAATTGTGATCTAAGATTGAGGCTGAAATGCATAAAAACCTATAAAATATGACTCTTAGTATGTCATTAACTAGAAAATGTAAAGTTTTACTTCAGTCTCCATGCTATGACTAAACTTTTCTTAACCAATCATCTTTCTAAGGAACATGAAGGAGTCATATAAAACTCCCAATCATCTTGTTAAGAACATTAGAGAATATGATGGAGTAACCAATATATGACGCAACTATTGTCATATTGGGCAATATTTATCCATTTAATTCGTTTTATATATCGAATTCACAATAATTTATTGTGAATCAAAACTAACTGTATTACAACTGAAAACCATGAAAAAAAAGAGAAAATATTTTTCGTTTTCTTGTTAAGTAACCCTTTATTGATTTGTTTCAAATTCATATAACATTCTCAAAGAAATCATGAACAAAAACCCCTTTATTGATTTGTTTCAAATTCATATAACATTCTCAAAGAAATCATGAACAAAAAATAAACGTTTGTAAAATGTGGGAGCAACCAAACAATTGAGTTACTCTACTATTAGAATAATCAAAGCAGATTTTTTTTTAATTTTTTGACATGGACTAAATAGTGTTATTTTTTTTTTTTTGAGGGGAAACGAATCAGGTATATTATATTAGATCCAACTCAGCCAAAGTTTGAATACTTTGGGGGGAACAAATCCGTACAAACATAAGTAGAACCAACTACAGCTTCCCATCTAGCAACAGAATGAGCAACGGTGTTACCTGAACGCTTAACATGGACACATTTAAAATTCAAAAACGAGGAACTAATATCAAGAATGTCATCAAAGAGGAGGAAAATTGGGGCTACCCTCGTCTTACGATCCATAATAGCTCGAACCACACCTATCGCATCACACTCCAGCACAACCTTTGCATAACCCAAAGACCTCACCACTTCCAACCCAAAGCGTGCAGCCCCTGCTTCCGCCACATCCGGTGTCCAGTTCACTCCCATGCGCCGAACTCCCACAGCTAGTAATGAACCCCATTCATCTCTCACCACCATACCAAAACTAACACCGCCTCTTTGCGATACATGTGCATCCACATTCAGCTTAACAAAGGAAGTTGGGGGAGGGCACCATGAACTTACGGCAGGCTCCCGTAACCCACAGGGATGCATACACACTTTGTCTTTGTACATACAATAATCTACCTTCAATTTCACAAAGCCCACCGCAATATTTAACGCATTAATATTCTCCTCACCTTCAAAAATCACCTTATTTCTTGCAAACCAAGCAGCCCATGCGATTGAAGCAAAAGTGGCGAGTTTGGTTTTCTGTAATTTCCCCGCCATCCACACGAAACAGGCCCCGAAAGTCGAGTGAGGAGCTTCCAGCAACAGCTCCTTGAACTCGCTATGATTCCACATTACCACTCCATGCTTACATTCAAAGATGGTGTGAATAATAGATTCCACATTATTACCGCAAATGGGACACCGACTTGAATCGCGAATGTGTCGTTTGTGTAGCACCTCCATTACACCAAGGGATCCTTTGCACGCCCTCCAAAGAAAGTGACATAGCTTTGGTGGTCCATCAATACTCCACACCAATCTCCAAAGATCCCGTTCCGCTGCACCATAATAAAGCTGCCACGTATGAGTATGGCCCATACGACCGAGCCAGTAGCCTGATTTAACGGTGTATACACCATCGAGGCTGGGCCACCAAAAGCGAGAGTCCCTGTGCCATTTGAGAGATAGAGGTATGTCCAGGACCTGCTGCCTTTCATCCGCTACAAACGTCGCATTGACAGCAGCAACATTCCAACACATGTTATCGAAGTCCAGCAGCTCACAAACCCGCATATCCATATTACTATCTGCAGTAGGAGAAGGTACAATGTGAGCTCCGTCACCAGGAATCCATGAATCTTCCCAAACCTTGATAGATGTTCCATTGCCTACCCTCCATTTTAAGCCCTCAAGCAGCAGTGCTTTCGCTCCCCACACACTTCTCCAGCTATAACTCGGATCATAGCCCCGAAGCGCCTCAAGAAAAGTTGAGGTTTTAAAGTACCTCGCTTTAAGGACCCTATGAAGCAATGAAGAGTCATCCGAGTATAATCGCCATCCTTGTTTTGCAAGCAATGTCTGATTAAAACATTTCGAATCTCTAAACCCCATCCCACCCATTGACTTAGGTAGACAAAGAGTCTCCCACCGATGCCAATGTATCTTGTTCGAAGACCCACTAGAACCCCACCAAAATTTGGCTAATACCGAATGAATTTCATCAATAAGGCCCTCCGGTATTTTAAAAATACTCATCATGTACGTGGGAATAACTTGTGCCACTGCTTTAATAAGAACTTCTTTCCCTGGACGCGAAAGAAGCTTCTCTTTCCACCCTTGCAATTTCTTCCATATTCTTTCTTTCAAACATGTAAACATCGCTTTCTTCGATCTCCCAATAATGGTCGGAAACCTAGGTACTTCTCATGTTTCTCCACTTCCCGCACACCCACAACCCCAATAATCTATGCTCTTCTAACTGGAGTTACACACATGCTAAAAGCTACTTCTGTTTTACTTAGATTAACTTTCTGTCCAGATGCTCTTTCATACGTTCTGATTATATCAGCCACTTTAGAACATTCCTGCAGATTAGCTTTAGCAAACAATATACTGTCATCAGCAAAAAAGAGGTGAGAAATACGAGGCACCCCTCTGCACACACGAGCCCCATGAAGAAGATTATCTCTAGCTGCCTTAGAGAGTAAAGTTGAGAAAGCGTCTGCACAAAACAGGAACAAGTAGGGAGATATCGGATCTCCTTGACGGAGCCCCCTAGTTGGGAACAGACAACCCGAAATGCCTCCATTGTACTTGAAAGAAAAAGAGACACTCGAAATGCAATGCATGATACGCTGAACCCATGTCTGATTGAACCCAATTTTCAGCATAACTATCTCCAGAAAACCCCATTCTACTCTATCATACGCTTTACTCATATCCAGTTTCAGAGCTACCGTACCATCCTTCCCTTCCCCTCTCCGTTTCATCGCATGAAAAATCTCAAAAGCTATGAGAGCATTGTCAGTAATGAGCCGTTTAGGAATAAACGCACTTTGATTTTCCGAAATTAAAGTACCCAACATAGGCTTCAATTTATTTGCAAGAGTTTTAGAAATAATTTTGTACAAAACATTGCACAAACTTATAGGTCGAAACTCAGTCATACGTTTGGGATCATTAATTTTCGGAATCAAAACAATACATGTGCGATTTACCTCTGTAATATTCACCTCACCCCGCCACCATCCTTTCACAAACTGAATCACATCATCTCCAATCACCCCCCAAAATTTCTGGAAGAAAAGAGCATGCATTCCATCCGGCCCCGGCGCTTTATTAGGATGCATCTGAAATAACGCCGCTCTAATTTCTTCGCCTGTTGGCTCGAGCTCAAGCATTGCATTCATCTCGTCGGACACAATAGTATCTAGGCCTTGTAGCGCCTCCTCAAAATCACATGGGTTGTCAGATGCAAACAATCCCGCAAAATAATCTGCAATTATAACATCCATCTCATCTTTTTCAGTCTGCCAAGCCTCCTGTTCATCAAACAATCCATTAATAAAATTACGTTTTCTCCGTTGAGATGCCTTGTGATGAAAATAAGAGGTATTCTTATCACCATCACGTAATTCATTAGCCCTCGCACGAGCATGCCAATATGACTCCTCAAGTTTTCTAAGATTATTCAATTCCTCCGTTACTTCATGGCATTGTTGCAAGCGCCTAGCGTCTAACTGCCCACCTTGTAATGAAGCCAGTCTATGTTCACCCCCCTTCACCCGTTTTTTAACATTACCGAAAGTATCAGAAGCCCAACGTGTTAACTTCCCTGCTACCTGCGCTACACGATCATGAATGGGGTCACCAGCCCCTTCGAGCCAAGCATTCGCCACAATCTGTCCACATTCATCACTAGAAAGCCAGAGAGCTTCGAATTTATAAAGGCGGCTATTTTGTCTCCTTTCAGCTTTGTCACCAAACTTCAATAATATTGCGGCATGGTCCGAATTACAAATCGAAAAATGAATAACTTGCGAAACCGGAAACCTAGTGCACCAATTATCATCCGCAATGTATCGATCCAAACGCTCTCTTATAAGTGTGTGAACCGAGTTTCCACGTTGCCAAGTAAAGATGTTTCCTTTATAACCCAGATCACGACACCCACTATCATCAACTGCCATCCGGAAGGCATCAATATGTCTTTCCCCCCGCACCGCACCCCCTTCCTTCTCATGCATTCCTAAAATTTCATTAAAGTCGCCAAACATGAGCATAGGTAAAACGTTATTCACAACCATTCTCCTCATCAAATCCCAAGTAAGATGCTTATTACCCGCCTCTGGCCAGCCGTAGATACCAACCACTTTCCAGCAAGGGCTATTATCAGCATTACAAACATCAACCTCTATATGATGACTCGAATAAGAACAAACACTTACCACCTCATTTCTCCACCAGAACCCCAAACCACCCGATCTTCCAGAACTACTCAAACACAACCCATTAGTGAACCCACATCTATTTCTTATTAATTCTAATCGCTGACTATCAATCTTCGTTTTCATAACAAAAACAAAATCCGGCATATCTCTCCAGCACCAGTCTTGAAGAGACTTGACTGTCAATGGGTTGCCAAGCCCATTACAGTTCCAGCTTAATAGTTTCATTGTTGTTCGCGGGGTTGGTACACACCAACCTCCGCTACTTGAGACATATCACAATGACCCATATAATTCTCACCAACCGAACCCGACGCCAGCATTGAACTCATAGTACCCTGTTCGCCTATACCAGTTTTACATCTCTTTTCCACACCCCCTTCATCCCCTTTATCATCATCAACCAGCATATCATCCCCCATTTTCCTCTTTTCTTTTCGAGACCCCTCCCCCAGCACAACTCCTGAATTACCATCCATTTTTTCATCTTTTTTCACACGTTTTTTTGTTATTTTAATCACATTCTTTTGTGAAGAAGTGTCCCTACCAACAGCAAAAGAAAAAGAAGAGATGGGACTTACTGTATTATCAGCCGTGGTAAATTGGGGAGTCAAAAAGGTAGGTACCTCATTCACCTTAGTAGAGTAAGCACCATTCGCTGCTACATTCCCAGCATCAACTAGGTTAGCTTCATCACTTTTATCACCAACCTTATCCCCTACGTCATTTTCTGCATGAGGATTTGAATTGCTTGCATGATCATCAAATTTTAAAGACCTCGAACACCCCAGAAAGCTCTTAACTTCTTCATTCATCTTAATGCGCCCACGCCTAGGTGAAGCCTTAAGCCACGCTCCCCACTGTTTTTCTACCAATTGTTCATCCTCCGGTACCTTGGTACAATCCCGCTCTATGTGGCCAATAGTGCCACATGCATAATAGAAAATAGGAAGCCTTTCGTACTTGACCTCTATAATCACCACTTGACCCTTAGAGTTACGGAACTTCACTATCCTGCGCAAAGGTTTGGTAATGTCCATTGACACCTTCAATCGCGCCGATTTGTCCCACGAGACCCCCGAGTACTCCACCTCCAGCACTTCACCCAATACACCACCAATCACTCCAATATGATGTTTCGACCTGCTATACAATGGTAAATTATAGAGCCGAATCCAAAACGGCGAATGTGTAAGAGCGATCTCCGATGGTTGTGAACTCCCATCTATATCATTCATCATAATTAAATGCTGATCAAAAGTCCATGGACGCCCATCAAGCACTTTTGATCGATCTCTAGACGAGGCAAATTGCACCACAAAAAGTCCTCTTTCAATCTGCCTGAACAGCGCCGGTTTGGATATACTCCAAATCTGATTCATCGTCTTTTTAAAGGCCTCAAAATTGAAAGGTCGTTCCGTCATCACCTTCCCCACGATCGAAAGTTCTAGGTCAGGATTTGGTTCAGCCGTAATCGAGTCATCCACGCCAACAATTTCATCTTCTTCCGCCGTAATTGTTAATTGCGAGCATCGTAATATTAATTCGTCAACCATGATGACTGACAAATCCTCCCTTAGAGGACAAATCTCACTGAAAACGAGACTGTCCCACTCGCCAACCAAGACTATCTCTCAAACCCTAGGAATCGCCTAAGGAGAGACTCTTAAGTTTTATTTTATTAATTAATACACTTTTTTCAGATACTAAATAGTGTTATTCTTATTTCCTAGGAAGTAGGAAATGAAATGTTCATCTTGGACATATGTCATCGCAAGCTATTCTAGATGTATAACAATGAGTTCCATGTGGGATGCAACAATAGCAAACGGTGAAATCCAGTCCGTTTGCTGCAGGACACTTATCCGGCTCGCAACGTGGTATAGTGATTTTCCTGCCCATCTTCATTTTTTCAACTTTACTTTCTCTATTCTTCCACCACTCATTGCTTTGCTCTTTTAAATTTGTCTTCAATATTTCACTATTTTCAGCATCATAAACACCACCTACACGTACATTAGAGGAAGGTAACTTAGTTAAAGAGAAATATACATGAATAGTAAATTAAGGCAACTTTCATGTCATTTTGCTTTTATAATTTATGTGAAAAATCCCTTGAATTGCTGATGACACAATTTGCCAACACAATTAAAGTAAAACACAAATTTGATTGCATAACTTACAATTTGCCATGATAAGGAGAGAAAAAAGCACGAGAATGGACAAAAGGGTACATGCCAATCGCTTATTAGCCTCCATTGCTATTAGAGTATTAGTTAGTTGATTGGTGGATGATTTCAGTTGAGTACATAATGGTAGCCTAGAATTTATAGCCAGAACATAATCGGTAATTTTACAAAATTGGATAGTGAATATTTTCATAATAATAAGTTTTTGATGAAGCTGTATTAAATTTGGAATGTGAAGATTTTTTTAGCATGGTAATGATATATTCTTAATATCACTGTAGTAAATTGCGTTGATCTTTTTTCAAGTATATATTTTTAACATGTGAAGATTTTTTTAGCATTGTAATGATATATTCTTAATATCATTGTAGTAAATTGAGTTGATTTTCTTTCTCTAATAAGTATACATTTTTAACATGTGAAGATTTTTTTAGTACGGTAATGATATATTCTTAATATCACTGTAGTAAATTCCCTTCAAAAAAAAAAAAAAAAAATATCACTGTAGTAAATTGAGTTGATCTTCTTTCTCTAGTAAGTATATTTTTAACACAATGAGACGATTTGGTAAAAATCACATAAAATCATTTTTTGTGTAAATAATTAATGTCGTTCCTTATATTATCAACGAATGGTTACAAAAATACTCATCATACAACCATGTAATATAATACTTCGTATTTTTAGTTAATCAATATTTATATTTTAAAAAGGTTTTAGTTACTAAAAAATATGGTTACTATTAATAAGGAAGTATATTGTAATCAAAGTATATGAAACTCAAAATAAGCCCATTTTAGTGGTGTCGGGGTCCAAAAGGCCCCTCTTTGAGTCCGAAACCAAAATGCATTAAAACGAATATTTAAAATGAAAAATAGCTTATAACCTTCATGATATTTTTATTTTCCTTCCGGATGAAACATTGTCTTCACTCTTCATAAAGGGATGAATATATTACGTTATTTTTTAAAAAAAATACTACATTTGTTTCACAATACACACATCATTTGCTTTTTCACGTATACCAACACCCTTCTTTGAACGTTAATATCTCTAATTGTATATAAGTAAAAATTACAAAAAGTTCATATTTGAAATCCTTTCATTGAGAACAAGATTTACTTGATTAACATAATGCCTAATGGTAAGAGAAAGATTGTCAAAGTTGGTTGATGAGCAGACAATTGTGACATAGTGCATGTATTGTGAAATAAAGGTAGTATTTTTTTTAAAAAAAATAAAGTAATATATTCATCGCTATTTTCCACCTTTCTCTGTCTCTCCTAATCCATCAAAAAAAATCTAAATAAAGTCCTATAAAAATGTGATTGTCAATTTGTTATTAACTCGATAACGTATCTATATCAATTAAGTTTTACTCCATGATATGATCATATGACTAAATTTTTCTTGACCACTCTTATAAATAATCTTATTCCAATCATCTTTCAAGGGAACGTGAGAGAGTTATATATATAAGACTCCCAGTCTTATTAGGAAATATGAGAATCGCCAATATATGACGCAACTATTGTCATATCGAGCAACATTTATCCATTTGAACTAACAAAACAAGTTACAATCTCCTATCTACAAGACAACAAGGCTTGGTTGCGATAGAAGGACACAAACCACATATAAGGTTAACATTAAGACTCAAATCTTATAAGCATGTGTCATGTGAATGTGTTGTTGGAACATTTATAGGGTAATGGGTTTGAAACTCATAAGGGTATGTACTAGAAGAGGAGGAGGTCTAGTATGCAAAAGACTAGAGTGCATCAAGTGGCAAAACGCATTGATAAACCAAGGGGGACAGAAGACTGGCCGCGAGTCGCGACAAGAGTCGCGAGTCACGACCAGTGGCCCGTCGCGGGTCGCGACCAGCGCCTCGCGACTCGCGAGCTTCTTCGCGAGTCGCGACATGTCTTCTGCCTTGGAATGCGAAAAGATGCCTTGACGGTTTTATGTCCGTTGTGATGTTATGGCCTCATTTTAATGACCTTTAAGGTCCTTAAATCAGCTGATTAAAGGCCTTTGATGGGTGATTAAAATGGGGGTTATGGATTGTCTACTCTAGTCAATGAAAGGTTTATGATTCCTATATAAACCTTGGGATTCCTATGAGTGAAGGGTTAGAAGAAAATCAGAATTTTCTATTCTATACTCTCTCTAATACTTCTTGCTTAGCTTAAGAGAAAACTTGCAATCTTCTCTTGAGTGTTCTTAACAAACACAAAACACAAGTTCTTGTTGATTCACTTAGAAGATCATCTAAGTGGATTGTTTCTCTCCATTGTATCTCATTAGTTATTTCGTGTTAACCCGGTGATCCTAGAGGGGCGAAATTAAACTAATAGGAAAGCGTAGTTTCCGTGCCTTGGAGTGGATATCCGGTTCTCTCATTGATCACATATATAACAATCTATTAGTTTAATTTCCTTTCTTTTCGGATATGGCTCAATCACTCAAGGACATGACTATGAACTTCCAAAAGTTGGATAAGTTTGAGGGGGTGGGCTATCGGAGGTGGCAAAAGAAGATGCATTTCTTGTTGACCGCCTTGAATGTGGTGTATGTGTTATCAACTCCTATGCCACCACTCCCGGAAGATGGAGAGGAAGAGCCTCTTGAGACTACTAGGAAGAGGATCAAGTGGGAGAATGATGACTACATTTGTCGTGGTCATATTCTCAACTCTCTCACCGACCCGTTGTTTGATCTCTACCAAAATGTGGAGAGTGCAAAGGAACTTTGGGACGCTCTTGAGGCCAAGTACATTTCGGAAGATGCTTCAAGTAAGAAATTCCTTGTTAGTAATTTTAATTCTTTTAAAATGACTAATGATCGGCCTATTATGGAGCAATTCCATGAGGTTCATCATATTTTGAACCAAATAAGATCACATGGTATGGTGATGGATGATGCAATTGCGGTTGCCTCAATTATTGACAAATTACCAAACTCTTGGAAAGATACAAAACATCTTTTAAAACATAAAAAGGAAGACATGTCCATGGAGCAACACTAGTAGAAAAACCACGATTTGCGTCCCATGATTTGCGTCGCACTGAAACGGAAATGACGCAAAAGGGTAATTTGCGTCGCACGCAAAGAAGAGTGCGACGCACATCATGGGTAAATGAACACCAATACAAGCTATATGCGTCGCACTTACCATAGGTGCGTTGCAAAAGCCTAATATGCGTCGCATCTTATTTAACGTGCGACGCAGATTCCAACCCAATTTGCGTCATACCTCCTTCATGTTCGACGCACATACTAAAGCCAGGAGGCCCACTTCCTTTTTATTTCATAAACTAGCGCCCAGATTTCATCTCCTCTCTCTCTCCCCCTCTCCGTCACTAATAAACCCTAAAATTTTCCACCAGCCGTTTCATCTCTCTTCTCCCTCTCCCTCTCCCTCTCCCTCTCTCCCTCGCCCAGATTTCCTCGCCGTTTATCACACCAAGACACCGGGAAAAAACGCACATATTAAAAAACGTTCGAGATCGAGTTGTGTTAACAAGCAAGTCTGAGATCGAGTTGTCCTTCCGGCGAGCGAATCTTCTGCACAACAAACAACGACGCCGAAGACCCGACACCACCAACAACGGCGCCGAAGTCCTTCGAATTCCTTGAAATTCAAGGACGAAAATTCAAGAAGAACGAGATTTCTCACTACCGTTTTCTCAAATTCAAGAACGAAAATTCGAAGATGAACGAGGTTTGAAGAAAGAACGAGGTTCGCTCTGATTTTGGCGATTTAGGTTTTTTTAATATATTTAGTGCAATTTCATCCTTGCATGTTAGATCTGATTTTGTTTTTTTAGGTTCATTTTTTTAATTTCGTTTTTTATATGTTAGATCTGAAAATTTAAGTTTGCTCTGATTTTGTTTTTTAAGTTCATCACTCTCTGATTTCGTTTTTAAGTTTGCTCTGAATATAGTTTACTGCTTTTGTTGATTTTGTTGGTGCACATCTTTTTTCGATTTTGTTGGTGCACATCTGATTTCGTTTTTTAAGTTCATCACTTCTAATTTTACGTTTTCATAACCATTTGTAGGAGAAGTGGAGTTCTGTTAAGGTGAAGGGCCGGTTGCGACAACGACAAGATCTGTGATTAGGCTTTTATTTAATTTTCGTTTTTGTTAAAAAAATTCTGTAATTCTGTAATATATTTACTATATTGATAGTTACTCCCTCTTCTCAAGATCTGAGTAGAATATTTCTCTTCTGTAATTTCTCTTTTATGATTTTTCTGTAAAAACGTCCCTTCGCTTCTATTCAATGTATAATTTGCGTTGAAATTCCAGTTGGTTTTCGTCCCTTCGCTTCTATTCTCGTTGGTTCGTGTATTTTTTTTAATTAAAAATTTCAATTTGCGTCGGATGTGGAGACTTGTCCGACGCAAATGACCTTTTTAAGGGGTTTCTAGGTCTAAAAATAATATTTTTTTTTATTAAAATACTAATGTGCGTCGCACCGTATACGAGTGCGACGCAAATAGCCGAACCATCTGCGTCGTTTCCGCATACGACGCAGATTGTTTCCGAGTCATTTGCGTCGAGGGCTTTGGCGTCGCACCAGAGTCCGACGCAAATAGGCGCCTCACATCCGACGCAAATCGCCTATTCTGTACTAGTGCAATTAGGAACTCATCTTCGTATTGAAGAGGGGATCCGGGCTCAAGATGGGGTTAAGGATACTACTCCTAGTATTCCTAAATCTACCGTTAATTTGGTAGAGGTTGGTGGGTCTAGTAAGACCAAGAAATCCAACAACAACAACAACAACAAAAAAACCAATGTTGCAAACAAGAAGAGGAAGACCCTCTCTTGTTGGATATGCAATGGTCCTCATCTTAAGAGGGATTGTCCTTCTAACAACAAGAAGAAGACAAAGAACACACAACCTAGTGTTGTTCAAAACCAAGGTAACAATGCACATGTTAATGTAATTGAAGAAATGCATTTTGTTGCTATGATTTCTGAAATTATGTGTGTGCAGGTTGATGATTCTTGGTGGATAGATTCGGGAGCCTCTAGACATGTGTGCAATAACAGGATTTCTTCAAGTCTTTGAAAGATTTGGATGATGGTCCAATCTTGTATATGGGGAATGATTCTACGGTAAAGGCTAGAGGCATAGGCCAAGTAGAATTGTTGTTAACCTCGGGAAAGACTTTAACTCTCCGGGATGTTGTGTATGTACCGGAAGTTAGGAAGAATCTAGTGTCAGGAGGTCTCTTGAATAAGTATGGTTTTAAAGTTGTTTTTGAGTCGGATAAATTTGTACTTTCCAAGGGTGGTATTTTTGTTGGACAAGGTTTCTTTTGTAATGGAATGTTTAAATTTAGTATTGATAATAAAATTGGTACTAGTTCTATTTACATGCTTGATGTTTCTTCTCTATGGCACAATCGTTTATGTCATGTGAATTATCGTAGATTATATGACATGTCTAAAATGGGGTTGATACCTCCTTTGATTTAAAGTTAGAGAAGTGTCACACTTGCGTGCTAAATAAAATTACAAAAAATCCTTATCCTAGTGTGACTAGACAAACGGTATTGCTTGAATTGGTGCATAGTGACTTGTGTGACTTTCATAGTTCACCTTCTTTAGGAAATAAAAATATATTGTAACTTTTATTGATGATTTTTCAAGGTTTTGTTACATATATTTTTTTACTAAAGATGAAGCACTAGAAAAGTTTAAGACCTTTAAAATCGAAGTGGAACTCCAACTTAATCAAAAGATTAAAAGACTTCGAACGGATAGGGGTGGTGAATATTATAATCCAAGTTATTTTAGTTCCATTGGTGTAATTCATGAAACAACCGCCCCATACTCACCTCAAAGTAATGGTATAGCGGAAAGGAAAAATAGGGTCCTAAAAGAAATGGTTAATACCATGCTTTCTAATTCGGGTCTTAATGACGGTTTTTGGGGTGATGCAATTTTAACTGCATGTTACATTTTAAATCGAGTTCCTAATAAAAGGAATAAGACTACCCCTTATGAACTTTGGTGTAATAAAAAGCCTAATCTCAATTACCTTAAGGTATGGGGTTGTAGGGCAATTGTCAAATTGACGGAACCTAAAAGGAAAACTTTAGGTGAAAAAGGAATTGATTGCATTTTTATAGGCTATGCGGTACATAGCAAAGCCTATAGGTTTTATGTCATTGAGCCCAATGACTTTGTCTCTATTCACTCCGTGATAGAGTCAAGGGATGCAATATTTGATGAGACTAGATTCTCATCGATTCCAAGACCAAAGGACATGATACCTAGTACTAGTTCCAATGTTGTAGATGACATTTCTAATGATCATGATACTACAACACCGGAAATTAGGAAAAGTAAAAGAATTAGAAAAGAGAAATCTTTTGGACCGGATTTTCAACTATATTTAGTTGAAGGGTCAAGGGAGTCAATTTCGACTCAAATTTCATATTGTTACAATATGGAGGAGGATCCTAGGTCCTTTGATGAGGCTATGAAGTCTCATGATTCTGCTTTCTGGAAAGAGGCAGTGAATGATGAAATGGATTCTATAATGGGTAATCACACTTGGATTTTAGCTAATTTACCTCCCGGTTGCAAACCCCTAGGTTGTAAATGGATTTTTGTAAGGAAAAAGAAAATCGATGGAACCATACTAAAACATAAGGCCCGGTTAGTGGTCCAAGGTTTTAGGCAAAGATATGGTATCGATTACTTTGATACTTATGCTCCAGTAGCTAGAATAGCTACTATTAGACTATTGATAGCATTAGCTGCGATTCATGGTCTAGTAATTCACCAAATGGATGTAAAACTTGCTTTTCTTACTGGTGAATTGGAGGAGGAAGTGTACATGAATCAACCTGAAGGGTTTGTGGTTAAAGGTCAAGAAACTAAAGTTTGAAATTGTTAGATCTTTGTATGGTCTTAAACAAGCACCTAAGCAATGGCATCAAAAATTTGATGAAGTTGTGTTGTCTAGTGGGTTCAAAATAAATCAGTCCGATAAGTGTGTATATAGCAAATTTGATAATAACGGTAAAGGAGTTATAATTTGCTTATATGTTGATGATATGCTTATTTTTGGGACTGATTTGGAACAAGTGGAAAAGACCAAAGTCTTCCTTTCCTCTAGCTTCTCCATGAAAGATTTGGGTGAAGCGGATGTTATTCTAGGTATTAGAATAATAAGAGGGAAAGGGTCGTTTTCTTTATCACAATCTCATTATATTGAGAAAGTGGTCAAGAGGTATAATGAGTCAAATTCGACTCATTTTGCTACTCCTATGGATCCTAGTATTCACTTGGTTCCGAGTAGTGGTACTCCAATTTCACAATTGGAGTATGCAAGCTTAATTGGAAGCTTGATGTATGCTATGACTAGCACTCGGCCGGATATAGCTTTGCTATTGGCAAGCTCAGTAGGTATACTAGTAATCCTAGTATGTTGCATTGGCAAGCATTGAGAAGAGTGTTAAGGTACTTGAATAAGACCTTGGATTATGTCATAACATACAATAGAGAACCTTCTATCTTAGAAGGTTACTCGGATGCTAGTTGGATTTCGAATAAGGAAGATTATTCATCCACTAGTGGTTGGGTGTTTCTTCTTGGAGGAGGTGCCATTTCATGGGCTTCCAAGAAGCAAACATGTATAACGGATTCCACTATGGCATCGGAATTCATTGCTTTGGCTTCTTGTTGCCAAGAAGCGGAATGGCTAAGGAATGTGTTGAGTGAGGTGGACTTATGGGTGAAACCAATGTCACCTCTTGCTATCCATTGTGATAGTGCATCAACCATAGCTAAAGCATATAGTGAAGTCTACAATGGCAAGTCAAGGCACATTGGAGTTAGACATAGCTATGTGCGGGAAATGATAAGGAATAGTTGTATAACTATTAATTTTGTTCGGTCTAGTTTGAACTTGGCGGATACGTTTACAAAACCGTTGTCAAGGGAACTAGTGAACAAAATGAACAAAGGGATGGGTCTTAAGCCTATTGATCAACCTATGGTGAAGGAAAACTCTATTTGATGTCTAATACAACGTTAGATCTCAAATTCAAGGAGGATAGTACTTCTCTAAGAGGTTGGGAGCACTTGTTTAATACATCCCGAGGTTAGTGCTTGTTGCTACAATGATAAAGAGGTTGAATTTTATTCTTAATAAATCTTTGATAAGGTGCTCAATTGTAGGAGCATGTCCGGAAAGATTTACCTATGTAAGCTAGAAGTTTGGCCGCTTCATCAAGTCTTAGGCTTGACTTGGAATGCTTATGAATGGATATGGACACCAAGGCTTCATAGGTGTCGGAGGTTTTAAGAACCTAGTTTATGTTTGTGTGTATTAGTAACTTCAATAATTTGTAATGGTTATATGATTCAAAGCTTTGTCTATCATTATGATCTAAATTATTGTAAAGATTACTTTTACTAAATGGAAATTCAATCGTTAGATATTTCCATGATGCATGAACATGTGTGTTTGCGATTTATAGCAAGTTGAAAAACTTTTCAACATTACCCTATAAATGGGAGGAGGATTGTTGGAACATTTATAGGGTAATGGGTTTGAAACTCATAAGGGTATGTACTAGAAGAGGAGGAGGTCTAGTATGCAAAAGCTAGAGTGCATCAAGTGGCAAAACGCATTGATAAACCAAGGGAGACAGAAGACTGGCCGCGAGTCGCGACAAGAGTCGCGAGTCACGACCAGTGGCCCGTCGCGAGTCGCGACAGCGTCGCGGGTCGGACCAGCGCCTCGCGACTCGCGAGCTTCTTCGCGAGTCGCGACTGTCTTCTGCCTTGGAATGCGAAAAGATGCCTTGACGGTTTTATGTCCGTTGTGATGTTATGGCCTCATTTTAATGACCTTTAAGGTCCTTAAATCAGCTGATTAAAGGCCTTTGATGGGTGATTAAAATGGGGGTTATGGATTGTCTACTCTAGTCAATGAAAGGTTTATGATTCCTATATAAACCTTGGGATTCCTATGAGTGAAGGGTTAGAAGAAAATCAGAATTTTCTATTCTATACTCTCTCTAATACTTCTTGCTTAGCTTAAGAGAAAACTTGCAATCTTCTCTTGAGTGTTCTTAACAAACACAAAACACAAGTTCTTGTTGATTCACTTAGAAGATCATCTAAGTGGATTGTTTCTCTCCATTGTATCTCATTAGTTATTTCGTGTTAACCCGGTGATCCTAGAGGGGCGAAATTAAACTAATAGGAAAGCGTAGTTTCCGTGCCTTGGAGTGGATATCCGGTTTTCTCATTGATCACATATATAACATGTGTGATTGCCAATTTGCCACTTGCTAGTTGCCACTTTAGAATGACACACTAAAAATGTAGCGTTAACAAATAAAAAGCTACCAATCGTCGGAGACGATGCGAACACCAAATAACAGTCAAGGTGAACACCAGACGACGTCGATAAACACCAACCAACACGAACAGGACACCAATTCACACGCCATGAAAGGGAACATTATTAGCGTAACACAAGAACTCCAAATTAGTACACTCCCATGCATAGTGATTAGTGAATAATATAAACTTCAGTCAAAGCCTCGTAAATTTATGAAGAAGTATGTTTGTAATTTTGTTTTTATTTTGGTGAAAATGTAATGTTGTTGCTCCCTTAAATTTTAAGTAATGCTTATAAGTTATAATCATATTCTTGCGAAATTTTAAGTAATACTTTGTTTCAGAGAATTGAGAATACTATGATTATGTTATAGAGCCATATTCTTGATATTATTAAGAATCAAGATTGGTTTAGTTGGTTGGAGACTTGGAGGCCCTCTTTCTATCCTTATGATAAGGGTTCGATTCTTGCCCCTTGTAAATTGGGATTATCGAATTCCCCTCCGTCCACTTGTGCACGGCTTTGTTTTGTTCAAATTATTTTAACTTATTTAAGAAAAAAAGTAAGAAAAAAGGTAATATATTATAACATAACATAACATAACATAACATAACATAACATAACATAACATAACATAACATAACATAACATAACATAACATAACATAACACAACATAACACAACATAACATAATATAATATAATATAATATAATAACAAATAAGATAAGATAAGATAAGATAATAACACAACATAACATAATATAATATAATATAATATAATAACAAATAAGATAAGATAAGATAAGATAAGCAAAATGACTTAAATAAACCTACCTAATTGATATATAATTGATAATATCTTGTAATATTATGCTTCTTGAACTCAAAAAATGGTTCCTTATACTACCTCTGTTTTTATTTAGTTGCAACAATTTCTACTTTTAGGTATTTTTTATTAGTTGCAACATTTCCCTTTTTAGGAAAGCTTTTGGGATAATTTGACTATATTATCCTTACTTCACCTACTCTCCCCATGGATATTAAAAAATTCGAGATAAAATATGAGAACTCGAATTATTTTTGTGCCCATATATTAAAAAGAATTTGAGAAAAAAAATACTTAACCCATATATTAAAGTGAAAAAATCAAATTTCGTAAATATAACTTTAATATTCGTGTCCAGATATAAAAAAAATTGAGACATAATATGAGAACTCGAATTTGGGGGAAATAAAAAAAATACTTAAACCCCTATATTAAAATAAAAAAATTGTGCCCATGATCGAATTTCAATATAAACTGCAGAGCTTGGGCCATGACACGCAAGCAAGCTCGGCGATCCATGACGGACTGAGCAAAAACCGATTCCATGACCGCCAAAGCCAACTCCGCAACTTGCTTGAGATAATCCTCAACTAATAATCGACAGTCTTAATTGAATAGAGAGAGAAAAAATCGAGTGTGTGGTTTGAATTGGGGAAAATTGATGAAGATGATGTTCAATTGAGCAGAGAGAAAAAATATTGCGCGAAATAAAAAATATGGGTATGGTAATTGAGGGAATAGTGGTTCGATTTGGGGGAAATATCGTCGCACACATCAAAGATAGTGATATGAAATAGATTGAGACTACTATATACATGACATTATGGAATGAACTTGTATAACTCTTCCCTCATTGCATTAAGATGATGGTTAGAAGAGCGTGTTCTCATAAATCCCAAGGCAACAATTTTTTTCCTCATCACTTCTTTAAGAGCTCCTCCAATTTGCAGGACTTGCGTGACTATATTTATACACATAGTATTGTTTAATAAGCTTATCAGCATAATAGCAAATTAGCAATTACTGACAACCTTATGTTCGTTCATCAAGGTACTATTTATCTGAATTTTCTCTCATATACACGACAGTTCATATGTGGAACTTTTTCTTAACGGAAACTTACATTAAACCAAACCAAACAAACATTCAACTTTACACAACTTATGTAACTAGAACTAGCTAGTAGCTAGGTTACAGGCTACAGCTTACAAGAAGATTTTGGTCCTAGTAGTAGTGGCTGACCTTGGAAAAAGGTGGAATTACAAAGAATTTTAACGAAGGAAAAAGATCAAGTAAAGACAAGCTAATTAGCTTGATCAACGGCTGCAATCATGCATGCCAAGATCGTGCTACAATAACTCAGTAGTGTAATTTCTACACCAGCTAATTAGGAGGATTAGATGATCGGACGGTTGTTGGACTAGAGAGGTGTGCAGTTGTAGCAAGTAGTGGCAGACATGACTACATGACTACATGAGACATGCTTTCACTCCTAATTAGTACTATGCACCTCCTTTCGGAATCATCAACACACTTCTTAGTGTAGTTTGTATGATTAAACACTAAATTGTTTGTTGTCAAATAAGAGAAATAGATTAGGAACTCCCAAAACGTGCAAGTACAAATTACCTATTATTTCTTCGTTTTGATCAAATTATATCACTTTTTCACATAGCTCGATGTGTTTCTCCGATCATTAACATTTTTTATTGCACACAAGTGAAAATTATTAAAAGTTGATATTTTGAAAATCGGTTATTTCACCAAATACCCCTGACAAATCAAAAAATTCACAATATACCCTCAATGTTTCAACAATTCACCATATACCCCTGACTTTTCAAAACTGTGCATCAAATGCCCTTTTTCTAACGGATGTTAAGTGACCGTTAGCTTTATTTACGATATTGCCACCATTAACTACTAACCCTAAGATCCTAATACCCTAAACATAATTATAACCCTAATTATAACCCTAACCCTAAACCCTAACACACCCATAACCCTAAGCCCATGACAGCCCAGCCCCACCCTCCCATCCATCTCAGCCCCCACCCCTCCTCCTCCACTCCACTCCACCGCCACAGCCCCCTCTCCTCCCCTCCCCGTAGATTTCCTACTCCACCGCCGCTGCCACTCCTCACCCCTCGCCGCCGATTTCCTCCTCCTCCTTCCCGTCGATTTCCTCCTCCTCATCCCTGCCGGTTTCCTCCTCTTCCCTTCCCCGTCGAGACAGCATCCCCACGGACCCCAACCCTTCCCCTCCCCTCCACCGTCGCAGGCGTCGCAGCCCCTCCCCTTACCCGTCAATTTCCTCCTCCCCTTCCCCATCGACACAACGGCACGAGACACAACCACGGCAAAGCAGCGACCCAGGAGAGAGAGCGAGGAGGGAGTAACAGTTGGGGTAGTGGCAGTGGAGGGGGTGGGGGAGGGGCTGCGGCGGGGAGTTGAGGGGAGGGGGAGGGTTGGCGGCTGCGGCAGAGGGAGGGGAGGGGGAGGGGTTGGAGGCTGCGGCAGAGGGCGGGGAGGGGGAGGGGTGGGGGGGTGGTGGAGGGGGAGGGGAAGAGGAGGGGGCTGGGTTGGGCTTAGGGTTAAGATTAGGGTTTAGATTTTAGGGTTAGTATTTAGATTAGGGATAGGGATTAGGGTTTAAATTAGGACTAGTGAATAATGATGGCAAAATTGTAAATAAAGCAAACGACAACCTAACGTCCGTTAGAAAAAGGGTATTTGGTGCACAAAAATGAAAAATCAGGGGTATATGGTGAATTGTTGAAACATTGAGGGTATATTGTGAATTTTTTGATTTGTCGGGGGTATTTGGTGAAATAACCGTTTGAAAATTGAGAGGAATCTAACAAAATACTAACTTAACTATATATGTTTTTCTTTATATAATAGCGAGAAACAAAGTAAAAGTAAGAGTTTGTTCTCTTCGGCATAAAACAACTGAACTGATCTGAATTGAACTGAACTGAACTGAATTGAACTGAACTGAACTGAACTGAATTGAATTGAATTGAACTGAACTGAACTGAATTGAGAGAGTAAAACTATTGTCAAGAGTTGAACTGAACTGAACTGATCTGAATTGAACTGAACTGAACTGAATTGAACTGAAAATAAGCTGGGGAGAGCAGGCCCTAAGTTGATTAATAATGTCAATTTACTCAATGTAACACTTTTTATTAGAAACGGAAAAAGTATAATATATCCTTTCTTTTGTTTGGTACTCCCTCTGTATTTTTTTTATCTTTCCTACTTTGACTTTGCACGTTTGCCAATGCACTTATTCTACGTTAAATATCTTTCATTACATATTAGTAAAAATTATAATAATTAAATATTAATAAAGTACTCAATGAGATGAATCAAACAAGACCCCACATGACTATATTTTTTCTTATATATTGAGAAAAATCTAAAAGATTCTCTCTAATTGTGAATAGTGTCAAGATTCTAAATGAGAAAGATAAAAAAATACAGAGGGAGTAATAAACTTCTTTAATGTGTATTTTTTTAGAGGACTTGTCTAAGGTATATTTCAATCAATATAGTCGAATTAATTATTCTTGCGAAGTTACACTCCATTCGTCCTTAAACAATTATCATGCATATATATATATATAGATGCAAGATCACATGAGAATGCTCCTTACATGAGAAATGAGAATAAATCTCAACCACACGATTGGTTTAGAGTTACAACACTTATTCATTAGAGTTATATCCCTCTAAAAAAATTTGAATTCAAAAAAAAAATTGTTTTTTTTGAATTTTTTTTTTCAAATATTTTGTTTTTGGAGTTACATCACTTATTCATAAGAGTTATAGCATGTAAAATTCATTCTCATTTCTCATATAAGTATGCGTTCTCATATGAACTCACTTTTATATATATATATATATATATATATATATATATATATATATATATTATTATTAGTTCATAAATAAGTGTCTTGTCACAATTTTGGTAAGTCCATTATTAACTTTCTTGTTATCTTAAAAACTTATTACACCCATTTTATTCAATCTATGTGATGTGAGGCTTTTCACTAACAATTTCTCTCTTCGGTCATATCTTTGTACATATGTGATATTGTAATGTGAGACTCTCGATTAATTATCTTTCTTATTCAATCAATTCTTTTATTTTACTTTGGTTACTTACAATACCTATAATTTTCAAATATTTACTCTTAAATCTTAATTTGTGAGCCAATAAGATAAGTAATAACATGTATAGACCTTGCTATACCGACAATACAATCTACACGTATTTCACTCTTTTTTAGTTGTTCCGTTTGAATTTTCACACTATTGAAACACTTTTGTAGATAATTTGTTATCAATACATAATGAAAATCATACTTATATTAGATTTTATTAGATTTGTTTCGATATACATATTCAAAATATATTATTTTTTATTAAATTACAATTTAAAAATATTAATGGTTAAAAATTGCGCGTAGTATGCCAAGCCAAAAAATCAAATTAAGAAAGAGAAGCATTTGGCACACTATCTGAGGCCATTAGGTATCATAGGCAGGTATTCAGCCTAGTTCCCATGATATAACTTTGGTAACATAGTGGATCTGAATGAACTCGTGAGCTATCTACTTCCATTGAAAACCTCCTAACTTTGGACCACTATTATCCCATGAGATGAGACTAGCTGATAAAACGCTCATTTGAACCACCACCTACCTAAGATTTAAGCCGAATCATTCAAGACAAGTGAAATTGGTTGTAGAATGTAATTTCCCTATAATATTATCCTTAATTACGCTCAAAAGAGAGCACGACCACCTCCACATATCTGACTGTTTGATCAATCTTTTGAAATTGTATATATGCTAGATATTTCATTTTACTTATATTATAGGTGACTGACTTTCCTTGATGACGATGTAAATTTTCTCTCTTTATTAAATAGTTTGATTTCCTACAAATAACTCTCACCATCCAAGAATAATAGTACTGCAAATCTGCAATAGTTTGATTGTTCCATTACACATATACTAACTTTAATTATTTGCTACGGAGATTAATATTTTGTAAACAAGTATTATGTGGAGACAAGTAAATTCTTTTTTTTTGTTGAGAAAGATATTATTATATATGTAAAGTATTGTGAGATTAGTTTCAATGTATATTTTCACATGGTCGACTTTTTACGTTTTTACTAATAGATAGTCAAAAGATACTAAAGGCCAAAACGTGCGTCGACAACCTTAAAGATCAACTTGGTGCAATTATCATTGGGACGTACAAAGAAGGGAAAGGTGGATTTGAACCTATAACTTATCATTCACAGCACCTCAATCTTAAACATTAGGCCAAACCATTCTTGATTAGACCTACGCGTAGTGTATAAGTTGGTATATATTTATAAATCTTAGTTGTTTATATATGGGAAAACGCAATAGGGACAATAAGGATAGCTAATTACAGATGGAGAGAGAGATTGATTTATTTCTAAGTTTGCAACGTTACACATATGTTCAAGTTATTCGATATTTGTAATCACTAATTATAGAAACTTAAGAAGAAAGAAGATTAAGCTTCACATTCATATTATTTAGAGAGAGAAAGAGTGACTCCACAGAGAGTTTATTACAGAGAAGAATGAAGCTAAAAGCTAACCACCTCAATGTGAGCTGTACATATGCTTTATATACAAAATGTAAACCACTAACAGAATTGCTGACTAGGAATACAGATATAATTTAACTTAATCAGCTTATACTCCCCCTTCAAGCTGGACTTGAGATATAAGTCCAAGCTTGCTACATAGAGCATGATGCTGAGTAGAAGGAAGTGCTTTGGTTAACACATCTGCAAGCTGAGCTGCACTAGATACATGTGCTGTAGTGATAAAGCCTGCTGCCACTTGTTCTCGAACATAATGCATGTCACGCTTCAGGTGTTTCGTTTTCTCATGGAACATGGGATTATGTGCTAGGTGTTCTGCTGAGATGTTATCACAATTGAGGATAATAGGCAACTGAACAGAAACTTGCAAATCTTCAAGAAGACCATGAACCCAGACCAATTCACTGGCTGTATTGGACATACTCCTGTACTCATCCTCAGTTGAGGACTTGCTCACTGTAGCTTGTTTCTTGGTCTTCCAAGAAATCAGATTATTGCCCATGAATACAGCATATGAGCTTAGAGATCTACTGCTAAATTGGCAACTGCTCCAATCTGAATCACTATAAGCACAAAGATTAAGAGCAGACTCTTGTTTGTAGTGTAATCCATAGTCCAGAGTACCTTTTAGATACTTGACTAAATGCAAAGCTGCACGCAGATGGGGAACTCTAGGTTCATGCATAAACTGGCTTAAGTGCTGAACAGCATATGATAAATCAAGCCTAGTAATGCCAAGATATAATAACCTGCCTACAAGCCTCCTATATACATCAGGTTCTGGCAACACTTCTCCTGTATCAGTGGAAAGCTTTAACCCAGCAGATAAAGGAGCAGCAACACTTGTGCAATCTTCCATACCAGTGTCAACAAGGATGTCCTTTACATACTTCTTCTGAGACATAAAGGTGCCAGTAGAAGTTCTGGTGATTTCAACACCAAGAAAGTAGTTTAAGGATCCCAAATCTTTGATAGTAAAAGCTAAATCAAGACTGTTTTTAATTTCTTGAATTTGTAACCCAGAAGTTCCTGTCACCAACATATCATCTACATACACCAAGATGATTAAGAATTCACCATTAAGAGACCTAGTGAATAAAGAATAGTCTTGTTTGGACTGAGCAAATCCAAGAGAAACAAGAAACTTAGTTAATTCTTTATTGCATTGTCTGGATGCCTGCTTTAAACCATATATAGACTTCTGTAACTTACACACTTGTCCATGTTTGGCCTTGAAATAACCAGCAGGAGGCACCATATAGACTTCTTCATCCAAAAACCCATGCAAAAATGCATTGTTTACATCTAATTGACATAAATCCCATTGTTTCACAGTTGCCAAGGCAATAACCACCCTAACTGTAGCCAATTTAGCTACTTGAGAGAAAGTCTGAGTGAAGTCTTGCCCTTCAATTTGCTGATAACCAATTGCAACTAACCTTGCTTTATGTCTTTCTATTGTACCATCAGCCTTTAACTTGGTCTTGTACACCCACTTTGAGCCTATAGCTCTCTTACCTTTAGGTAATTCAGTTAATACCCATGTCTCATTAGCTTCCAAAGCCTGTAACTCTTTTTCCATAGCTAGAATCCAATCAGGATCATTCTTTGCTTGATTATAGTACTTTGGTTCAGCAATTTTACATGAATTCACAGCAAAAGACTTAGATTCAGAGCTAGAAGATTGAGGTATATTTTTGTGGGGTATATAGGTTGTAAGAAAATCTGTGAGTTTAGTAGAAGGAATAACATTTCTGCTACTATGTCTGGTAATATGAATACTAGGCTCATTGGAATTGTGAGGATTTTGAGAATTTGAAGAAGTAAGAGAAATATTATTTGTGGATGAGACAGAATGTGTATCATCTTGGACAATGATAAGTGTCCCAATCTTCTATGTAACAAATCTACATCATGAGCAGTATTAGATGCAATTTGCCTACCTACAACAGTCTTATTGGACAACATACCAGTACTAGAAGTAGTTTCCACAGCATGACAAGCTGATCTTGGACAAGATTCCTTATTTATATCACAAGTATTGCTGTAATAGTAGTAAAGACCTCCCTGTTTCTTACCAATTCCAAGAACCTTGTGATCACATAGGTCCTGAAAATAGCAATTATCTTTAGTGAAATGCACTAAGATATTACTTTTCTCTACCAACTTACTGACAGACAGCAAGTTATGTTTAAAATCTTCAACCAACAGCACATCATGAATACTTAAAACTTCATTAAGCATAGCAGTTCCAGTCTTGTAAACCATTCTGAAAGTTCCATCTGGTAATCCAACTTTAATTTCTCTTTTAAGAAATTTTATATCACTTAACATATGTTCATCATGCACCATGTGATCACATGCTCCTGAATCCACAATCCAAGAATAACAACTATTTGCTAAGTTTACAGAATGATAGGCATTACCTGCAAAGCTGGCAAATGACATGTTTTCAGCAGCAGCAGTGTTTGATTGTTCTTTCCCTTTCATCATCTTCATTACTTCTTGACAAATGCTACTTAGCATCTGAGTATTCATCTGTTTGTTATCATGACATTCTGAATTATCTTCATAATCCAGTGGAGTATCATAATGTCCATTATTATCAACATGAACATTGGCAGCAAATCTCCTATTTCCTCTTGTGCTTCCTCTATTACCACCTTTTGCACCTTTCACAGCTGTGTACCACTCAGGATAGCCAATTATCTTGAAACATTGATCCATAGTGTGTCCTTTTCCTTTACAATGATCACACTTCTTTTCTAACTTTTCTTTCTTCCAATCTTTCTTCCCTTGGAATCTTTGAATTGCAGCAGACATTCCTTGATTGTATTTATGAACTGCCATGGCACTGCTTTCTCCAATCTCCAGAACACCAGATATCTCCTTTTGTTTTTCTATCTGTTGTGTTATAGAAAAGGCTCGATTGATGGTAGGCAGTGGTTCCATTGAGAGTATATTAGTAATAGTGCTTTCAAAGCCACTGTTTAATCCTAACAAGAACTGCATTAGCTTGTCCTCTGCCTCAATATCTGCCAATCTTTTAACAAATTGACATGTACACTTGTTCAAAGCACCACAACAGCAAGAAGGTGTCATCCTTAAAGACTTCAATTCATCCCAGAGTCTTTTGATCTTTCCATAATAGGTAATTATGGTAAGATTTTCTTGTCTTAAGCTATCAATTTCTTTCTTCAATTGATATATCAATGGACCATTAGATTGTCCAAATCTTTCATTCAATTCTTGCCACAATTCTACTGAATTACTCACATACGCAACATCATCAGCTATTTGTGGATTCATTGAGCTTAGAATCCAACTCATAACCATATAGTCTGCTCTAGTCCACTTCAGATAATCAGGACTAGATTCATTAGGCTTAGGTGTTAATTCAGTAATAAAACCATCTTTATTCTTTGCAATTAATGCTCTCCTAACATTCTGACTCCATCTAATGAAGTTTGTTCCAGAAAATGTAACAGAAACTAATGAAGATGTAGGATTATCCGAATTTGATATGAAGAGAGGATCCAGATTATTACCTCCATTAACAACATTGTTCAATACATTCCGACCTGAATTTGTATTATTCAATTCATTTTGAATTGAATTCGCCGCAGATTCTGCCATTTTTGATGATGAAATTTCTCCAGAAATCACCAATCAAATCAAGAATTGTAAAATACAATTCCTACCTTCAAACGAACTTAATTGTTCTTTAAGAAAAGAAAACAATCAATCAATCTCTACTAGAGATTGGCT
Organism: Beta vulgaris subsp. vulgaris; assembly: GCF_026745355.1. Classification (NCBI taxonomy): domain Eukaryota; kingdom Viridiplantae; phylum Streptophyta; class Magnoliopsida; order Caryophyllales; family Amaranthaceae; genus Beta; species Beta vulgaris. The sequence continues at coordinate 44,016,395 of NC_079210.1, forward strand.
CTGATACCATATAGAAACTTAAGAAGAAAGAAGATTAAGCTTCACATTCATATTATTTAGAGAGAGAAAGAGTGACTCCACAGAGAGTTTATTACAGAGAAGAATGAAGCTAAAAGCTAACCACCTCAATGTGAGCTGTACATATGCTTTATATACAAAATGTAAACCACTAACAGAATTGCTGACTAGGAATACAGATATAATTTAACTTAATCAGCTTATACTAATAATCCAAGTATAGTAGCTAATCATGTGATGCAAAATGACAAGAGATCCCTCGAGCATAACTTGGTAGTATTAGATTTATAGTAGCCATTCATTTTAACTTTATATCTTATCTTATATATGAATAACAGCGTGTGTTCTTTTTTTTTTTGGGATAAGTTAGCGTGGGTTCTTTATTAAATATATGATGATAAGTACGTTTTTGCATGACTCGGCTACCTTGTCTTCTTAATCATCCAAGGCAACCCCACGAAGAAAGAAGGATATGGAATTAAGAAAAATAATATTAATTGGTAAAGTATTAACACAAAAGAAAACAAATGTACTTGAGTGGAAGATGAAAATGGAATTTAGTGCCATAATAGTACGTAACTCCTTAATTGCAGGGGGAAAGATATACTCTATTGTCCTTGTCGATGATAATTGCACATTTAAGTCTATGTTATCAAATAATTAAAGGCCATTGTCCCAACGGTCATCTTATTATTGCATAACGTCTGATTGATTGATAATATGTTCCACTTTGTATCAACGGCTAACATTATTTCCATTTGTTATTGTATTACACCCTCTGTCTCATGTATCTGGTAGTTGTTAGTTGTTGGTCTGTAGTTGTTAGTTGTCAAAGTTGACATATGACATATTGATGTTTGGTGAAATAAATTGACAAAGTTTTCTTTTCAAATATTTAGTCAAATATCCATACAAACACCCTAAATATGAAGTTTCAATATTAATTTTTCATTTAGCAACATAATGATCATTTACATAATATAGTACAGTATACTACTTGCTTCTATAAGAACTTTGGAAGAGTAAACCTCACAAACTCTATGGCCATAGAGTGAAAACTAAGATTTATACCCAGAAACAAATATCCACACAAACGCCTTAAATATGGAGTTGATGAGAGTCGAACTCCCGACCATGAGGTTGAGAGGTGAAAGCTCCAACCATTGAACTCCCACATAATTCTCTATACAGGCCTCACATAAACAGTAATCTATAGATACAAATATAATTATTCCCTTTTCAGACTTGCGACAAAAATTAGTTGGCTAACATTTAGCCATTTAGCGTCGCTGAAGATAAATTCCCGAATACTACTGCATGTCTGCATTCACTTAGTATTATACGGTTCATGGTAACATTATTAGATGTTCTGAAATTGGAGAAACTTACTAAAAGCATTAGCAGCTTCTCAAGAATAGATGATACAAGAAGATACCTTCAATATGACATATCTCAGGAGGGTGGAACTAAATTAAAGAATAAATAATACTAACAATAGTGGTAACATCTCCAAAATTCCAACAACACCCTCTCCTCTGTGTGTTATGAATTACGCCAATTGCTGTCTATTTAGGGGGCGTTTGGTTGGGGTTTTTAGGAAAGCGTAAGACACTTTGTTTGTTAACACATTTTAATCATTTCCGGCTAGGTGTAAGCCTTCCTTGATGGCTTGGATCTCGGCTAACAGCAGATTGATGGCATAGGATTGTTTTCAAAAGCCCACAATCCAACACCGGTATCTCATATCAAACCCCCTAGGCCAATGAGAGTATGTATACTGCAGTCTGCAGAAGGCAGCATATGTATAACCGTGAAAGTGGGTGAACCCTGGTGGTGGATTTGGGTAAGAGTGGGGATTTCCAGGTTCCGGTTTTGTGGAGAGGTGGAAGTCAGGGGTGGTGGTTGAGGGAGTTCACGGTCAAATTAGATGTCCTGAAATTGGAGATCAACTTATTAAAATCATTATCAGCTTCTCAAGAATAGATGATCCATGAAGATACTTCAACTGTTCAACATGACAGATCTCAGGAAGGTGTAGCTAAATTAAACAAACAGAAATACAAATAAAAAACAATCGAGGTGACATTTCCAACAATACCCTTCCCCGTGTGAGTGTTGATGAAGTATATCAGCACCTGTCTATTTACAGTATTTCTTGAACCAAACTCCAATGTTTAGGAAACTCTCAAAGTCAGATTGCGGTCTGCAATAAAGATGAGAAGTTACCAATGACAAAAAGCACAAAAAACATGTAATGAAAGCACAAAACTTTGAGTACAAAATAAAGAGTGAGGCTAAATGGAGAAGTGTTCACTGAACGTGATAGAGAGGGCAGTTTGGTAAATCTAGTTGGGCGAGCTCCACCGATTCTTCTCTCTTGTTCATGGGTGAACTTATTCCCCATTTAGCCATCATCAATAAAAAGTGTACGACAGATAGCTTACTTGTCGATTGCATGAGTATCTTCAGGAAACACAATTATTTTCATCTCAACTCCTCTTTCCTTCAATGCTTGTGCGTACTACTCGTTATATAAACAACAGGCAACAATCACGTCATTATTATTAAAACTCATATTAGAATTGAGCAAAAACAAAAAGCTAATCATGGATAGTTCAAATGACTGTTTAAGAATATTGTATGGGATGAATTGTCAGAAGTTTGTACAATTTCAAGGATTAGCTTAATTTAGCCACAAAATTCAAGGGACCTTATGTATTAAGAATTCATAATTGATGAACATTTTAAATCTAACATAGAAATATAGCACAAGGTGCTAAAGAATAAGGTAGAGAGCACAGCATGTCACACACCTGCAGTCCGTTGCTGGATGGAACTCGGAGATCCTGAGCACCAATAAGAAATAGAGTGGGTGTTTTGACCTGCAAGATGAATATCACAAATGTCACTCGAAATAAAAACCATAGCATTGCCGTAATTAACAATAAAAAATAGTTCAGTTAAGCAAGTTGTGTTCATGCTTTTACCATGTCAAATGTCAATCCATGCAAAACAATTTCACTATCAAACAATAATTTAACAGAGAAACAATACTATGGATCTTCAGTCACATCTAGCAAATGTTATTTTTGAGTTTTGAAGATAAATTACCTTGTTTATATGTGCAATAGGAGATTTGTCATAAAGGACACTTAAATGTTCCTTAGTGGGCGCATTTGTAAACTTTGCTTGGCCTTCAATCCCATAGGTTTCCACAAAACACCAATCAGGAATATCACTCGTACCAACCATCAAAGCAAGGTTACAAACAGGATTCCTCGCAGCTGCTGCAGCAAATCTTTCAGGAGCCTGCAACATGTAACTATCATAAGCTAGATTAACAGAAACCCCAACTTATTGGTCCTAATCAAGTAAAAGAAACAAGAAAAAAAAGGGTTTTTCTATGTAGTGCCCCTGTGCTTTACGAAACTCTACGTTGTACCTGACCCTTTTGAACTTTCCACATTGTACACCTAAACTTTCTAAACTTCACATAAAATAGCCTTACTAACAGAAACTACCACAAACCTCACTTAGTATTCAATTTCTCAGATCATATCCCGTACCTCAATAAACTAATAAGGCTAAAGAATCCTACTCTATTCCTAGAGGGCAAGAAAATCCTAAAATCTACTGTTTGATATTAAGTATAAGGGTATTTCATGTAACGTTTAGAAAGCTTAGGGGTACAACGTAGAAATTTCAAAAAGGTTGGGTACAACTAAGAATTTCGTATAACACGGGCACAACATAGAAAACCCCCCAAAAAAATTTGGTTCCTAATGATAATGAGCGGCATGAGGAAGGCCGAGGGGGCGAAAGCAAGGAAGGGTTACTGCACCTGACCAATGAGATGAGTAGTCAGAAAGCCACCATGAGAACCGCCAAGAACAGTGATTTTGGAGCGGTCCGCTAATTTCATATTAATTATGTAGTCCATCGCTGTGAGCACATCACCAACATCCTGCATAAAACCTGACATATTAAGGCTATATACAAAATCTTTCTTTTATATTAGAATAAGGAGAATATTGCTCAAACATGATGAGCAAAAACTTGACAGCACCTGATCTCCAACTTTCCCTGGAAGAGTCTGCAGTGCTTCTTCTCCAAAACCTAACGAACCTCTGTTATGTATTAAAAAGAAGTGTAAATGTCAAGAATTCTACAATTCAGAACCGGTCCCAACAAGCGAAGCAGACAAAGAAATCATCAAAATTTTAACCTAATCCCAACGTAGAGCATAAGCTGTATGTGAATCCCCAAGAAGTTGAAAAAGATATAAAATTTTACTCATGTCTTACCTATAATTCACAATCAGTAAGCTATAACCAATCGAAGAGAGAAACGCCAATGCCCTGGAGAAGCCTGTTGTTGAAACAGAGTGAGGCCCCCCATGAAGTACTACAATTAATGGGTTACAGGATTCATTCTTCTCTCTTCTACCAGAGACAAATATGGCTTCAATAGGTTTGGAAGCACCTGCACATACAGAACCAAAACCACAAACGAGATGAGCAAAAACCTGCATGGGCCACGACCATATTGTGAAGCAAAGGACCTATACTACAGTTTAACAAGACATTTACATGCTACCTTCTGAAGAGTTCCCTGATCCACTTTTGACTGGAACCTTCATAATGCTGAACTGAAGAGGGGACAACAAGGATTCAACCTGCAATAGCATGCACATAATCATTCCTAAAAATGCCAAAGCATGCACCATTACTCCAAATGTAAAAATGCATCATCCACAGAAAAAGGACAAAAAAAAAAAGAACGAACCTCCTTGGAGCATTTAAAAACAGGGCCAGAAACATCTTGCCAACTCCATGAAGCACTTGCAGGAGACTCTTTGAAATGTAAACCATATTTGATTTCTGGAACCTCTACTGGGCTGCTACATACTGCAAACAGTGAAGGATAAGAATTTTACTACACATAACCAACATAAAAGACTCTCGATGCTGAAAATGCATTTACATGAAATTAAAGAGAGAAAGAGGAGGAAGGCAGGCATATAGACGTACCAGCAATAATATTATCCTTGTCAAGGGAGAGAAGATTCCATGAAGAAGGAGAATCGTGAGGCGTTACGCGTAACACATTGCCGCTGTAGAATGAGAATCATATTTGAGACGATCAAATAGTATAAAATAATTGGCAGTGAGAGTTGATACATGAGACCTTTGTTACCTCAGTATGTCCACGGAAAGTATCACTTGGGTACTTCCCCATATGGAGGACAAAATAACAGTATGCCCATCAGAAAGCGATGGATCCCGCAAGAAGCTGGAGCAATACAACCCAGGGAAGCAACCATCCTTAGGACACATCACAACAGGAACCTATAATAGCGCAAACAAGCATGTAACCAGATTCTTCAGATAAGAGCGGCCATTGCCATCTCATTCTTTTTCCAATTTGAAGGATCAACTAGATTGTATAAGAAAAGTCTCATTTATAAAGTAATACATGCCCACTCAAAAGTTCGTTGCATAGACACTCTTAACACAATGAGAAAGAGAAATCAAGCTCCTTTGGTAGCAGTCAAAGGGAAAACAAAAGGTTCCCTTAGAGCGAGGAAGTACCTTCACAAACATTACTTGACACAAATGGGCCAGGAAATTAACTCTCTAAAGTTCTACCAATTCATAAGATGGAAGACATTAAAAAAATCCTACCAAAGAGTTATTCTACTTTATTGTCCTCACATGGTATTAAGCAGCCAGCAAAGTTCTTTATCATAAGCTCAGCCTGCTTCTGGGCCAAACTAGGAGTAGAAAAAATGTCATAGTGCAAAGATGATAGCACAAGGCTGCCCGCAACCAGTAACCTCCTTTTCAACAGGAAGAAGAATAAGCTGTCAACTAAACCAGCTGTAGAACCCCTCCCTCCAGGGTTAATCCACACACATCTGTGTTCTTGAGGATGTAACTAGACATGAACAAGATATGACAAGGACGATGTACAAATGCAAAGAATAAAATACGCCATCTTATGCAAGAAAAGGCATTACAATTGAGCACAGCAAGCTGTCATGACTCGTGAAGATAGACCATGGGAATGTCTAAGATGAGCTTGTAGGGCAGATGTAAGCGATTTGACCTTGCCAGACCCCTAATTATGTCAATTATAAGTGTTTCAGGGTAGAATTTTGGGTTGAGGTTAGCGGTTTAAGTTAGTGTTAGTGGAAAGCTACTAAAACTAGCCTTTAGGCGGTTAAAAGTAGTCTTTCATATTCATTTCAGCCAGGATAGCCATAATTTCATGCTCCCATCCTTAATCTCAATTTATAAATTACGTCTTATATGTTACTTTGCATATAGCCACTAACATGACGGCTAGTTTTGCCAAACACTTTCATTTCAACTTTCAATCAGATAAACAAAAGTTAGAAGCAAGAAGCCATTTGGCTTTTTAGGTTTGGCTTTTGCTTCAGAATGAATTCAATTCTGATTCTGATTATTTTGAGCTTATTCAAATGAGGTCTTTATAGTGGTGTAAGGCCCATTTCATCTGTGTGGGAAAGGGGGTTGACAGCTTGTTTCTCGATACTAGATTGGTCATTAATATATTAGCTAGTAGGTTTACTTCTTATGTTGGTTTGAACAGATTGGACAGAGATTATAAGCCTTGTCCTATTGAGTTGCTGAAGTAGAACAAAGATGGCTTTTCACCAGAAAAATCTGGCCAGGCAGGATCTGGGGTTTGCTTAGATAAATCTATATATATATATAAAGCTAGAATAATTTGCCTATGTGTCAAGCTATTACTCATTTCGCCACATGTCATCACTATACTTATTCTCATTTTTTTAGTGCCACGTGTAAAATGGATCAATTACAATCTTATAAATTTGGTAAGTTTCACTCAGCAAATGGAAATACTTTACAATCATATTAGTTCGTGTATAATTCCGGCAAAGTTGCTAACTAATAATAAACAATGTTAATATTGATATAACTTACCATTTTACATTACATTTATGTAACTTACCCGTAGTCGTAGATTTTGATTTATAATGTAGACAATTTATTTTGGAGTTGCGGGATTGATAATTTTCACAACTTTTTATATTGCTTAATTATTACTCCAGTAGAGTACATTATTATTAGATATTATTGTAGTATACAATAATTATCTTTACGTGTCATTTGTCTATATTAATAATGTAGGGTAACAATAAGTTCGAGTTGGATTAATTTCAAGTTCACCTGATTCCTATTTCGGGTCACTTACCCCTAATCCAAACTTGACTTGATTCTGATTTCAGGTCGAAAATTAGAATTTGAACGCGACCTTTTCGATTTCAGGTTGACCCGAAACCAACCCAAAATGACCTGATTTTAAATTTAATCATTGCAATAATTCAACATATTGAGTGAGTCTTGAATTCAAATGCCAACTTAATCAAATTTAGAATATTCAAGAAACGAGTTTGATCTAATACAAGTTAGATAAACATAGGTTGGCCTGCCTTGAATTTGACCCCACTTCAAAGTCAGATTATTCGGATTGTTTTGATGAGGTTCAAAAATTCAACCTGAACCTAACCCATTATTTTTTCTGGTCGGGTTGGGCTGACCCATCTTTTTTTTCAGGTTGAAAATTTTAACCCAAATCCGAAATTTTCAGGTTAGATTCGAGACGGGTTATCATATTGGATCAGCTTTAATTTTGACAGCCCTAATGAAAAGATTATATCATGAAATATAAATTTACAATTTATAATCTTTCAATTTTAAATGTAGTCATTCCAATAATTTTGGAATTTAAAAAAAACTATTTGAGAACTGAAAAAAATCCATGTGCATTATGCACGGGTCCAGATAATCTTAATATAAATTATTTCTCAAATAGTCAAGATGTAAATTATTTCGCAAGTCAATAGTAACAAATTTTAAAAGCCATCTAATCTTTTATTTCTCATTTATATCTTTCTTAAATTATTTCAATATTTAGTTGTGTATGATCACTTCATGATTCTAATGTAAATATCACAAAATTTCAATTTCTAAATTGAAATATTTTGGGTTTTCATATTTTTTCTTAGATATATGTTATTAATATTAATTATCAGCACATATTTTGCTGACCCGCAAATGAAAACCATGCTATCTAGGGGGAATAGATATTTTTTTCGGTTTTTTCACCATATACCCTAACAAATTTTTTTTTGCACCGTATACCCTTTCAAGTTTTCAAATTCACCATATACCCCTCACTTTTCGAAAAATACATCAACTTACCCTTTTGACTAACGGTGTTAGACTTCCGTTAGTCATTAGGCCCTAATCCATTCCTAATCCTACTTAACTAACCTAAATCATTCAAACAATAATCCTAACCCTAACCCTAAACCTAATATAATACACTAATCCTCTCCCTTGGGCCCACTGCCACATCCCTCTGAGAACCATCCCCCCACCCCTTGGGCCCACTGCCACGTCACCCCCACCCCTTGAGCCTACTGCCACGTCACCCCCACCCCTTGAGCCTACTGCCATGTCACCCCCACCCCTTGAGCCTACTGCCACGTCACCCCCACCTAGCTCCTCACCACCACCCCCTCCCCTTCTCCCAGTGACCCCCCCCTCACCACCCTCCCCTTCTCCCAGTGACCCCCCTCACCACCAACGCCTCGCCACCATCACCCCGTCACCACCACCTCCCCTCCCTAACCCCGCTGTCCCTGTTTTGTACTCCCTCTCCCCTACTTCGAGCTACTGCAATCGTACACCCCCTCCCCCAAACCTCCGGCAGAAAATGAGTCGCGCAACGACAGCGACAGAGCAAACCGCGACAGCGGCAGAGCAAAGCGCGCAGACGGCTTCGGAACGGCGCGAGAAATGCCCAGCAGAGGGGAGGAGAGAGAAAGAGCGAAGGGAAAATACGAGGTGTGCGAACAGTCTCGAGGGTGGCGGTCCGATGGTGTCAGGCGTGGTGTTGGTGACGTGGTGGTGGTGAGGGGGTCAGCGGGGAAAGGGGATAGGGAGGGGGTGGGGTTGTCGGGGAAAGGGGAGGGGTTGCCGGGGAAAAGGGAGGGGGTTGCGGCTAGGGTGGGAGAAGAGGAGGGGTGTTGGGTGGGTGGTTCTCGAAAATCCGGTGGGATGGGGTGGGGTGCAAAAATCCGGTCAGGGGTGATTCTCGAAAATCCGGTGGGTTGGGGTGGGGGTCAGGTGGTGGTGGGTCAGGTGGTTCTCGAAAATCCGGTGGGATGGGGTGGGGTGTAAAAATCCGGTCAGGGGTGGGGGTCAGGTGGTGGTGGGTTAGGGGGGTGGTGGGCTGTGGGCTGGGCATAAGGGTGGGTAAGGGCTAATGGGCTTTTAGGGTTAGGTTTTTTAGTTAGTTAGGTTTAGGGCTAAGAGTTAGTATTAGGGTTTAGAGTTTAGGATAGTTAATTAGGATTAGGAGAGAATTAGGGCCTAATGACTAACGGAAGTCTAACACCGTTAGTCAAAAGGGTAAGTTGATGTATTTTTCGAAAAGTGAGGGGTATATGGTGAATTTGGAAAGTTGAAAGGGTATACGGTGCAAAAAAAAATTTGTCAGGGGTATATGGTGAAAAAACCGTATTTTTTTTTAATATGTAACAATATTGATATAAAAAATTAGATTCATTGTAAGAAAATTTATGTGAGCTTAAAGCGAGTTTGAACAAGTTTGACCACTATATGTTACTCAAAGTTAATCAAATTAACCTAAGCAATGTATGTGCTATTAACTTAGTACCATTTAATCATTTATATGGATAATAATAATAATACTGATTATTATAGATACTTTATATTTCAGTATAGTGCATCGCACGGGTTGTAAGCCAATTTTAAACTATTCTTAATACAATATTATATCATTTTAGATAACAAGCCCATTTAGTTATTTTGTTTAAGGTTAAACCCATTTTTATTTATACGATTCTCATTACAAGATCATAATATTGTGTAGGATATTTCTATATTCATTTCTTAGGTATATATTAGAAAAAAAAAATTATACATTACAATATATATTTCCTTTATATATTACAACATACATGAAATTTTTTGTATAATAATAATTATGATTAAATGGGTTAAACGGGTAATTCGTTTATCAAATAGGTCGGGTCAGGGTTGAATATTTCAACCTGTTTATTAATTGTTTAGTAAACCCGAACGCAAATCCAACCAAACCTGAAATGATTGCCAGCCCAACTTGGTTGCCTACTCTACTTTTATGTTTATACTATTTCATTACATATTTATATAAATATATATACCATGATTTCAAGGGACGTATTATATAGTTATTAGCAAAAAGGGTTTGATGAACATTAATAACTGATATTTCTATATTCATTTCTTAGGTATATATTAGAAGAAAAATTTATACATTACAATATATATTTCATTTATATATTACAATATACATGAAATTTATTGTCTATTTGATAAGATGAGTTACATGTTATTTTTTTAATAAACTAAATTGAAAAATATATTTTCTCTTTAATTTCTTTGTTAATTTACATTTACTATACAGTGTAAATTATAATGTCACTACTTTATGTAGGGTTTGCAAAAGCTAACTCAATACGAAATACGACCCGAACCTAACCCAAAATAAGCAGGTTAGGGTTGGAACTTTGACCGATTTTCTAACCCATTGATTAAACAGGTAGGTTGAGGTTGACATTTTCGACTCGAAATTGACATGCTTTGACTTTATTAACTTACATATATGTAGAAAATTCTCGAAAAATATATTGATAAATCTAAAATTTGGTTAAAAAAGTAAATATTGCTAAAATTGGTCACAATTATTATAAGAAATATTAAACATGGATACTTTCAACAGTGAACTCTCTCATATATACTTTTAAGAAAATAATTATATTTTGTATAATACTAATTATGATTAAATGGGTTCAACGGGTAATTCGCTTATCAAATAGGTCGGGTCAGGGTTGAGTATTTCAACCTGTTTATCAAATGTGTAGTAAACCCGAAAGCAAATCCAACCAAACTTGAACTGATTGCCAGCCCAACTTGCTGGTTGCCTGCTCTAGATCTACTTTTATGTTTATACTATTTCATTGCGTATTTATATAAATATAGATACACCATGATTTCAAGGGACGTATTATATAATTTTAAATATATATTGTCATATCAAGAGTTATTAGTAAAAAGGGATTGAAAAACATTAATAGCTGATAAAGAACGTGAAAACTCAATTGTTACCACAAATATATAGTACAAAGACGTGGTTCAAAATGTTTTTGAAATACTCTTATTATTATTGCCATTTAATAATTCATTTGTGATGTTCATTCACTTCGTTGAGATAAAAGGGTTTTTTCGTGTTTCCTCTTCAATAAATGCTACATGCAAACTTGCAGTGTTTTCCCATGTATAACATAATATATACACATTTTTATTTGATATAAAAAATTAAATCAAAAAATAAACTTCCCGTGCATTTCTGCACGGGTGGAAAACTAGTTAAGGTAATAAGAACAAAAATTTTCTGTTGACTTCAGTCTTTTTGATACAAGTATGAATAGATTTTGTGTGTGCAATGCTCAACATGGTATCTTCCTTTGTAAGCAGATGGAAGAGTGAGAAAGCTTCAGGCTAAACATAGAATATGAGTCAACAAATATTGTTTATTTGCTGAAAGACCAGGACTCAAGGCCCTAATTTTCAGAGCATCTTCAACTTTATTGGTAACAATTTTAAGCAATTTCTCTTCTTCAAGTTCAGAATACCATTAGGAAGCAGGATGGTGAATCAGATTCACTTCCTAGGAAGGTCTAAAAAGGAGATATGCCTTGTATGGCTTTCAGTTGACTATCGTGTACTTCAAGCTGCATTGCTTTGACTACAGTGGCTTTTGTTTGTAACTGTGTTGTTAAAATCAGTATTGTATAGTGTGTTAGTGTATAGGCGAGCGCTCTAAGGATCTCAGGACTCAATTTGTAGCGTTTTTGGCATTTGAGCCCTTGTAATATTCTGTTTTTGCCCCCCAGTGAACACCCAGTAAGGGCGAATCACTGGTACTCTACCACTAACAACTACGTAAAGCCACTATCACTAGTAGGTAGATAAGCACTAAGCAGAGAACGTAGTTTACGGAGCATACCCTTTATTCTCTATTAGCCACTCACCATCTAACGAGGACTCTTCAATGTTCGCTGAATTCACTCCATCGACAGAACAAGAGTTATTTTGTCAAATTTAACAACTTAAGCCATAAATTTTGTTAGAAAGACTAAATCACATTTCTGACACCTTACATGTGTGTGTGTACACACTACACAGAGATGATATCAAATGAAAAACCTGCGACAGATAAGGTTAACACTTAAAACTGTAGGCTCATTAATTTTATGCTTTTATGTTATTAAATTTCGAACTCCAGGTTTAGTATAACTTCATGTTCATCATTTGAAGGTTTTAGGTTCAATATTTTTCAGTTTGCCACTTTCTGGTTGCAATTAGAAAGAATTACAAACCTACAATAATAAAAAAAAAAAAGATGAACCTTCAAATCATAGATGATTAGTAGTTAGTACCTAGTAAACTAAAGCATACAAATAATGAGCCTGGAGCCCAAAAAAATGACCACGTACTTCTCATTCTCCTCATTTGATCCCAAATCAATCAATCAGTCTATCTAGATTCCCAAATCAATGGTTTCAATAAGCCCCCTACGGTAGTAGGATTTACACAAAGTTTGACCAAAATAAAAACCAATTTTGCACACTTTCAAGAAAGGAGCAAATACTAAAAAAGGTCATCTCATCCAAATTTAACATGACATAGTACTTAGCCTTACCACATCAACAATTGCAGAGGAAGAATTTGGATTTCCAACACTGGGCCAATCAATTCGATGGAGTGAATTTGTAGCTGAATGTGCTCCCGTGTCAATAGAAGCTTTGGCAGACAAGAAGACAAGGTATTGGCCATCAGGACTGAAAGAATAAATATATCACTATGTTACATAGAGTCCACAGTTAGATTGGTAATCAGCGAAGATTTGTAGCTGCAGTACTGCACTAAGTTTGCTTAGCATTCAAATAAGAAGCCTAAGCACCCTGGACCTTCGCATTTCAATGAGGAAAAAAATAGAGAGCAATTAGAAAAATGTATAATCTCTCTTCATAGGCCTATACCACAGAAAGCACATTATGACTGACTATTCAGTATTCCAGTGACATTTGACTATAAAAATAATCTGAAGATAACTTCAAGTTTTAGCAGTTAAATTGCAGTACCTCATACAGGTAGGATTTGTCCTCCAAAGTCAGGAGCTTGATTCCATCTTACAACTTTTAGAACTATAGATGGCCAGATTTAGTTATAAATATGCAGAAAAGCACACTGTCAACTCATGCCTTTAGTTGTAGAATGTAGAGTAATTCTAATTTCACTTCAGTGACTCTTTCAAGGACTAAATTCTATTGGTGTTATCTGGCAACAATTCAAACTACTTTCAGATAAGCTGCGTAATATCTAGTTCTACAGTATTTTGCGTTTCTATTGACAAACAGCTGTTCTTCACTTTGAGAATTCTCCCCAATGCCATTTGGTTTTGAGGTGACAACTTAATGAATATGGTGTCACCTTTATGTATGCTGCAATGCAGTGTCCCAGATGAAGCAAGGTAATGCATTCTCAAGATCCAAGGCAATGTGATTCCATAAGCAACCATGTGATATTTACATCTATACCTACTAAGTAAAAGACAGCATGGAATCCACCTCACTACTACATGCTAATTACATACCAAATTTTCTAGATAGAAGTTTGCAGTTTGAGCGTACTTTCTACTTTCTTCTAAAAATGTCAAAGCCGACAGCGATTTGTCACATAATTTTAAAGAGCTGCCAGCGTAGCTATAGGCTACAGCCTACAGCCGAATTACTATATGGCTCAAAACAAAAGAGGTGCAAATGCAATTATCATGTGGTGGCCAGAGGAGATAAGATAGAAATTTGACCCACAAGGCTACAATCACAAATTGATTAAGTTGTCACCTACGAATTTTGAAGTCTTGACCAAATCTATCATTCCTCAAGCGGAACCTTGCATTGAATCTCTGAGACACAAAGTGACAAAACATACCTAAAAATCGGAGAGAATGCACTATTAATTCCCTGAGTCAAAATCAACAGCTCCGAGTCCTCCTTGCATCTATGAGACATGAACAAGCTGAGTCAAAAAGTGCAGATACAGTACCAGCTCAACCTACTGTAACAATTACAAAATCACCTGAACCCAAAGGACAATTGGAGCCTGGAGGTAGAAGATAATGCAAATTGTAAACTATGAACAGTGAAACTGAAATATTGAGCAGCTGGAAAAGGCAACTCACCTGTGATCAGGATCATGACCTGTTAACTCATTGAATGGACTGCAGGCAGCATATAATGCACAAGGCCTGTTGTAGCAATACTTCATGCCAAGTTTTCTGGAGTTTGATGACCACCCAACAAAGACCAATTTTTTCTGTGAGCCTTCAGTTGCTGGAGCCCATACAACTTGACCAACACTCAATGACCTTTCAATTCCTTCAACAGCGCGTACATCACCGCTGTGCAATCAGAAATTACTATCATTATAGATATTTCCTTGTTTTGACCGTATAATTCAGAAGGTGATGCCGAACCTGTCAATATTGATGACAAAGATTGTTGGCCTCCTTTTATTTACATAAGTTTCTCCCCATCCCTCCTCCCAATCCCCCTGTGCTTTCCAGCTATTACAATCCTTATCAGCAGAACCACCACTCTTGTAACCAAACTTATTGAAGGTTGGTTTAGGAGGGGATGGCTCCTCAGCAACATATGCAATCAGTGTTTCGTCAGAGTTCCAGGAAACACCTTCAAACCTGATGGACACAAAAGATAAACACATTTAAAAGGGAAATGGAACTTGAGCAGCACATGTATTATAAGAAAATAAAAGAACCTAAGTCCTCGTTAAATAAAGAAAAAAGTGGAGCATGTAGTACTTATAAAGCATTATAGGCAATGTGTAATGCACTTTGAGATGATAATTAAGGATCAAATATTACCATCCATCAGAGTAGAGTGAACCATGAGTAGATTGAGGAATATGAAACTCCTTCTCCATGGCTGAAGGACCCCATATTTCAAGTTTTGTGGGGGAGTCATTCTCAGGGTTTCGAATCATGAGCAGCTTTGAACCTGATGGTGAAGGCACCATTAACGCAACCCCTGACAGCTCAACAGGGAATGGTGACCATTCGAAGTTGATAGTATTGTCACCATCTTTTCTCAAAGTAGCAGATAAAAGAGACTTTCTCATTTTATTTGCCAAGAGGTTTGGCTGGTTAACAGAAAACATTGCCTTGGAATCCTTTCCTGCACAAGTTCTAGCATGAGACAACAATTTTACAGAAAGAGTAGAAAGACATGATCCCAAGAGGATCACAAAACCAGCCAATCTCTCATAGTGCCAGAAAGTACAAAGAACTTATACCTGTATCTGATTTGAATACCCAGGCTTTATTAATGCTAGGAATGCAACTGAATTTTAAAAGCAATTTTGACAGAGAATCATATTCATCCACCATGGTAGTATCCAAGCCCAGTGGCAATTCCGTTGAAGATTCAGCTCTAGAAATATCCATCGCTGAGAAGATTGATGATCTTTTGCTACAAGTGAATATAAAAGATAAAATCAAATGGTTAGCAAAATCATGCACTTTGAAAGGTGAAGAACAGATGCCTAAATGAAGGTACAAAATGCATACATGAAGGTACCTCACAGAGACATTCTTTACATGTCCAACCACAAAAATCTAATCAATTCAACTCATAGAAGTTTAATAAAGAAGTTTATACCATGTGAACAACATCAAGGAGTACAGTTTCTAAAACTTGTTAAGAGTGATGAAATCCTTCTGCTTTTTCATTACATTAGCAGGTTTCACATCTTGTATGAGAAAAAAGATCAATAGCATCAATATAGCCCTTATTGCAGTCTCTCCAGTCTCTATGGATATGTTGAATAGTTACCAACTTACCAAACAATCTTGGGCAGGAATTCCAATCCAGTAACAGCTAATTATCATTCTTAAACTTCATGGTACATATTCTACAACTACTAGTACAACCTTAATTTAAAAGGCTCCTAGCACCTTGACAGAAAGTTCTCAGCACAAGCAACAACGTAAAACGAACTCGAACTAATCAACCTAGACAGAGCAATTAAACCTACTGTATATCAACTTACCTGGGTCAGCTACTCAGTATCAATTCCTACAATATTAACTTACAAATGCATGACTAATAACCCAGAATCTAATCAAGCAAACTTTTTAAAGAAACTCAATGGCCTAATTCTTTTCTATTGCAACAATCTCACCCATGATCACTTGATCACCTACCTAGTTAGCAAAAGAACTCATTCTAATTGCAGGCTTTTCTCCAGCAAAAGTTAGAATCTTTCTAATATCAATTGAATGAAATGTTAAGTTTATGCAGTATCAATTTTATTTGAGTCTAAAAAAATTAAGTAAACAAGAATTGCAAAATGCAAATTGCAGAATACAAAATACATAATACATAATACATAATACATAATACATAATACCAGCGCACAACATATAAAAATTGGAACTTTAGAACTGGGGTTGTCAGATTGATAGAAATAGAGGATCAGAGAAAATTCCCATCATTACTTTATAACGTATGATCAATAATCAGTAGTTACTACTTAGTAGTGAAGTGAAGTGGGTCAACGCTGAGTGGTTGAGAGAGTGACAGGAGAAGTACTTACAAGGAAGAACGAGGAAGAGTGATCGAAGTCTTGGTTTGAGAAGAAAGTGGAGAAATGGAATAGGGTAGAAGGAAAGAACCCAAATTCAATTTCAATGGATTGAACCACCCACTATTGATTGTGCAAGCGGAGGAAGTAAAAGCGATATATCTTGTCATTTGATGATTCCCATGCCCAAACACTTTCTCCTCCTATCCACTATAGTGCACCTTGAAAAATAAAAATAAAAAAAATTGAGGGGTTTCCATAAAGATAAAAAAAATTGAGGGCTTTCCATCAAAAAAATGTTATTGAGGGGTTTCCATAAAAAAATGAGGGGGTTTCCATCAAAAAAAAGTTGAAGGGTTTCCATCAAAGAAAAAATATAGAGGAGGTTTCCATTGCGAGTTTGTCCGACTATTGGCTGATCTTGTAGTCTCGAAAGGGGGCTCACCCGATGAACGAATCGAACCTACGAATTAGCCATTTATAGCTTTCGCGCTTTAAGCATTCGGCCATGGATGCAAAAAGACTCCGCGAGTTCCAAAAAAAGTTGAGGGATTCAATAGAGATACCCACTTTCGTGAATGGATGAAAAATCGGATTCATCTATCTAAGAAAAATAAGTTTGGGAGAAGTTTATATAGATGTATGTGAAATCATTATCGCATGTGCATGATTTGCATAATTGCATCTAATAAATAAATTGTTAGAAAGAGTTTTGGTAAAGAAAAACATTTTCATAGTGCAACAACGTAATAACACAAAAAATAAATGAACATTTTATGAGTCGTTTTTTATTGTATTCTACTTTCAGTTTTTTTTAAGAACCAAACACAAATATATAAAAACCCAAAAAAAAATTCAGTTTTCTGTTGTTAGTTTTCAAAATTGATATATTTTGTAGTACCCGTCATGATTGTTTTAAAAAGATTTATCAAATCCCGCCTGAGTTGCTTAACTCGAGAGCTCAAGTGTGGCGATCCGCCCGGGTCAGGGGACCAGTTGGCATACTAAGGAGTGCCGGAATTATTTTTTCTAAGTATTCTCATTCTCTCTTCACTCTTCCTTCATCTCCAACCTCTCATGACTCATCTCTCTCTAACCCTCTTCAACTCAACTCCTATCTTTCTAAAAACTCACTCAAATCACTCATCTTACCACTGAAAAACTTAATATCATCCCTCACAAATTTTCATCCTCATCAACTTTCTTCCATAAATTTCAACTTTTTCTTATTCAAAAACCCCATTTCCACCATTTCTCACAATTCCCTCTCTACTCAAAATTTTTATCATAACTCTCATATTCATCCTCTTTCACTTAAATTATTTTTTTCGCAAATTCTTCCTAAAACATCATTTCCCATTTCTCTCATTAAAAACTCAAAAACAAACAAACAAAAATTACACTTTTTTCCACCCACCACACCTAGTTACAGGATTTTCATTTTTTGAGCAACAAGAAGTTCAAAGCATGGAGAGCAGGACCTCAAAGCGGAGTAGACAAGCGGGAGAAGGTAGCTCAAGCTGACAACCGCAAGGGGAAAACGTCTTGGGGTTTAATGCCCCCGGTGAGTTTCATGATGTTGAATTCTCTTTCCTTAAATTTGATGATTTAGAGCAATTTACTAGATTTCAAGCCCTTGAGACTAAGGAATTCACCCCCACCCGCTTTGTTGATGAAACTTTGTTATCATTAGGGGGAATAAGGGGGAATGTTAATAATATAGCAATAAATTACATATGAGAAAAGTGTTAATGATGAAAAAAAAAACCTTTAAATGCACAACACTCAAATTTCTAAGCTCTTTGCAAGTAACCGGGTAGAAACGGCTTGTATGCTCAACTGGAGCCGAAGCCGCTCTCCGTTTTAGGTTAGGGAATGTTGCTCGTTCTATGGCTATTGCCGATTTTGCACAAATTTTTGATTTGAAAATTGGATCGAGCGCCACTCCCTCACCTTCTTTTAATCTTTTTTATTGTTGGTGTAAGATAAGTCGAGCAAAAAGTTACGAAACGAAAAACGCGAATGACTCACTTATTAACCAACCGACTATCTGGTACTTACGCAAGGAGAACACTATATTTAGAAGGAAGGATAACTCAAAGGTAAGTCAGTCTGAACTTATGATCATAGGTTTTTACCTATGGGATCATAAGAAGTTGAACATACATTTGATGTTCGTCAATCACCTGCAAAGGGTAAGCACCCCAAAGACTCAAGAACGTGGGTTGATTATTGTGGGCGATTTGATTACCATCATTACTGAGTACTTTAGAGTTCGCCCTTGGACCACCGAGTTCCTAGAGCCAAACCTTATAAACCAACAAAACCTACAAGATGCACGTTGGTTTTTTGTGACTAGAATCCATTTTACTTGTAACAATGGTAAAATGTCTTCCAAACTTCCAAACCGCAGCATCACCGAAATCAAAACAAAGCAAGCAAATTATATCACCCTAGAAGCCACGGAGGAAGGCACGAAGATTTGTACCTACCAAAGGTAGGATCCCCATGAGCTTGCCCCCCCCCCCTAAAACCCCATCCCAACTATGTTCCCGACTATGTCCCTATTTATACCCATATAAATAGGTGGTATGATAGTTTTGAACAAAGGTTAACCACCTTCGAACAAGAGATGCGAGAGAGCTTTTCCCCGATCTTGCAATATTTTCATGATAACAAACAATATGGTCCCTCCCGACACCCCCTCCCCTCCTATATGCAACCCATTCCCCCCTCCCCCCGAGGGAGAGGAGGACCTAGATCGTAGAGTTGGTCTCTCCCAAGTCCCACCCCCTCCTCGATTGTTCTTCCTTTCACACCGAGTACGGTGTTTGGTTTAGCTTGGGGGGTATTTTCATTATTTGGGTGGTTTCTACGTATACTTTACGGGGTAGGTGTTAGGAGATCTTTGTTGCTATTTTTGATTGAATTGTTGTTTGTGATTGTGGTTATGCTTGATGAAAGGGACAATGCTTGTAAATATGTGGTATGCCATGATTTTATTTTTCTCATTTGTTTGCTTTCTCAGTTTTATAGAAAAAGAAAAAAGGAAAAATTGACAAGAGAGGTCTGAACTATGACCGATAATTTTTAAAAGGTACCAACTTTGGATTAACCTGTGGAGGTCCTAACTATGGGGGGTCCTAACTTTTATAGGTCCTTACAGGTTGCCAACCTACAGAAACCGGTAAACCCTCACGTGACTTCATTAAAAAGGCACGTTAGGTTGTCTTGTAGCCTAAAATCTTTCTTTCTCTCTTTCTTTCTCATTCTTTCTGTCTTCCTCTATCTTTCTCTTTCTTTCTCTTTGTTAATCTCCAATGGAAGCGCAGAAATTACCCAATTTGTAAACTGGTTAAGGGAAAAATACAGCTCACAATGTCATCATCATTCTCCGTCAAGATCACAACTAAACCACCAATTACAATCTTCAACAATCACTGCACAATTAACCAATAAATCAACCAAATTACCCCAAAAAAAATCCGAAAATGAATATTAGAAAAAGAAAATTTACCAGATGATTGATAAGTGGAATGGCAAGGAAGAATAAAGGAGGAGAGAGAAGAACAAAAACCGCCGAACTGCATATCATAATTCAATGGTGTGAGATGCCTCACATAAATAACACTCCAAGAAAATTTAGCAGATGATTGGATTTCTCTCTCCAAATGTAAATTCATAACAGAAAATTGCTTTAAAAGAGAGGAGAGAGAATTTGGAGTTAACTTGTAAGAACTGCAAAAGTGATGTGTAATGGTGTGAGATGCCTCGCAACAATAACACTCCATTAAAGCGCGCAGAAGGAAGGGAGAGAAATTCAACCTTGCAAACTACAGTAGTAAATGAAACGTTACAAGCAAAGAAGTTCAAGATAATTCACTTACTAGGGTTTCTTCAAAATCGTGGAACTTGTCTGCTCTCCTTCTTCATTCAACTCCAAAATTGCACAGTAATGGCGATGGAGGAGGAAGATGAACAGTTCAGGGTGTTAATTTTAGGGGGAAAACAATTTAATGGGTCTGTTAATTTTAGGGGGGAAATAATTTAATGCGTCTGTTAATGGCCAACTTGTAAAACTTACTTTCATTAAACATCATGTGGGACCTTGTTTATGACCTATGTTTTCAGTTACAAGTCACACAGGACCTATAAAAGTTAGGACCCCTCATAATTAGGACCTCCACAGGTTAATCCAAAGTTGGTACCTTATAAAAATTATCGGTCATAGTTCAGACCTCTCTTGTCAATTTTTCCAAGAAAAAAATTACATATTTGAAAAACCCAAAAACATTTTTGTTAGGAGATCTTTCTTCATTTTCTCTTTCTTTCTTTTCCTTTTCTTTTTCAATCTTTGTTTTTTTATTGTTCTAAAGAAAAAAAGGAAGAAAAAAAACAAAATCATTTGTAAATGAGCAAAAATAACCAAAAAATTTTTTTTTTGAAAAACAAAAAGAAGTTTTAGCTTTGACTAAAGTTTTGACTTCCTTGTCCAAGAGAAGATTATTGGTGCCAATTTATGTGGATTTCTTTGTTTTGATCATTTGGGTAGATGAGTATAGGTGTTTCCATTGGATGCTTGTATGTGTAATTTGAGGCGATTAGGGATCGATTAATCCTTGTTGCTTAATTTTCTACTTGAAAAAGCATTTTATAGTTCTAAATGTTGTCAAACTTAGTGTTGAAAAGAGTTAAATTATTTCTCTTATGGAAGTTGTAGTGACCCTAGTTGAATCTTGAAATCTTCTTTAGTGCACAAGTTTTACCTCCGAATAAGCTATGCAAAGAGTTGAATCGATTGTGAAAAAAAAGTGTTTTATGTCTTGAATCCAATAAGTGGAGTCAATGAGCTCACAAGGCATAATAATCCTATTAAAGTCCATGAAAACGAAAAAAAAGCGAAAAGAATCAATAAGTGGTAATATCCATATATCCTTGAGAAAGTGGGTTGTCGAAATGGTTGAGTGGGAGCTTGAAAATTTAATAAGTAGAGTTTCTCTAGTAATGATGAATGTCATTATGGCTTAATTCATTGAGACTCTAGACCCATTACTTAATCGTTATAATCCCACAATTATGGTTTTTTCTCTTAGCAAAAGTCAAGTTTTGGGGAGTTCATGTGCACCATAGGTGGTTAGGACCGATCTTGGGACCTTCTTCATCCATTTGAGAATGAATCGTCACTCTTGAATGCCTTAGTAGACTCTAATTAATATTTAAAACTTTTGATAGTGTCTATTTTGCACTTTAGATTAATTTATCCCTTATTTTCCCAAGTCATGGATACATATTGATGATGGTTATGCTTTAAAAGTTTGCTTAAATCGACCATTAATTTGTGAACCATGGATGAAGATATGACTTTGGCTTATCATCTATGTTTTTGCTTAACTAGAGTTGTGGGTTTGAAAACTCTTTGAAAATCCTCGCGAGATCCCACTTGCCCTCAAGCAACCTAGGGGTTTAAAGAGCTTGTTGCATATGCTAAATGCAATCGTGATTCCTACAAAATGAGTGGCTGTAAATTCTTTATCCTTCCTCCCTTTTTTTCCTTTTTCTTCCTTCTTTCTTCTTCATTTTGTTTTCAAGTAACTTTTAATTCTCCTACTTGTGTTTTAGTCTATTTTGCTTAAGGACAAGCAAAGATCTATCTTGGGGGAGTTTGATGATTGATTTATATACTTGACTTTTGATTAGTTTTTAATAGTTTTTGTGATGGCTTTTAGGCTAGTTTAGGCTAAATCTCTTCCTTTTCTTCCTTTTCTTTCTTTTTGTGCATTTTTCCCTCCTTTGTGCTCTTTCTTTAGGTGTTTGTTTTTATTTCAGAATTTGGGAGTGTGCTTAGAGGACCTATACACAAACCCGAGGCAAAGCATTGAAGAAATGGAGCACCAAGGGGCTCATAAGAAGAGAAGAAAATTAAAGAGGAGGGTGCTGACCCGAGGGCCCAGGTCACTTGATCCGCCCAAGTCAGCCCAGCCATCACTCACATTTCATTCTTAATTAGTGAACCCACCCAAGTCTATTGACCAGAGGGCTTAGGTTCACAGACCCGCCCAGGTCATATATGGTGAGCAACCCATTTTTGATCCTGAGCAAAATTTGACGGGTTGTTGGCGGGTCGGCTGGTTAGGAACAAAATTGGGCTGCTCAACATATATGACCCGGGCGGATCTGTGAACCCGAGCCCTCGGGTCAGCAGACCTGAACATTCGCAGATTCGGGCGGATCCACTAATCATGAATAAAATGGGAGTGCTGGCTGGTTAGGTGACTCGAGCCCTCGGGTTAGCACCCTCCTCTCTTTCTTCTCTTCTTTCGAGCCCCTTGGTGCTCCATTTCTTTAATGCTTTGCATCGGGTTTATGCATATATAGGTCCCCCAAGCATGCTCCCAACATCTGAAATAAAAACAAACACCCAAAGAAATAACACAAAGGAGGAAAATGCACAAAAAAAAAAGGAAGAAATTTAGCCTAAAAGCTATCACAAAAAATATTAAAAACTACTCAAAAGTCAAGTATATAAACCAATCATTAAACTCCCCCAAGATAAATCTTTGTTTGTACTCAAGCAAAATAGATTAAAACACAAGTAGGAGAATGAAAAGTTATTTGAAAACAAAATGAAGAAGAAAGAAGGAAGAAAAAGGAAAAAGGAAAAGGGAGGAAGGATAAAGAATTTACACTAACTCATCTTTGTAGGAATCAC
Organism: Beta vulgaris subsp. vulgaris; assembly: GCF_026745355.1. Lineage (NCBI taxonomy): Eukaryota > Viridiplantae > Streptophyta > Magnoliopsida > Caryophyllales > Amaranthaceae > Beta > Beta vulgaris. The sequence continues at coordinate 44,039,909 of NC_079210.1, forward strand.
GATTACATTTTAGCACATGCAACAAGCTCTTTAATTCCCTAGATCGCTCTAGAGGACAAGTAGTGAGATCTCGTGAGGGTTTCCAAAGAGTTTTCAAACTCACAAGTCCAGTTAAGGACAAACATAAATAATAAGCCAAAGTCATCTCTTCATCCATGGTTCACAAATTAAAGCAATTGACGATATAAGCAAACTTTCAAAGTATAATCATCGTCAATATGTATCCATGACGTGGGAAAATAGGAAATAGACTAATCTAAGGTGCAAAAATTGACGCTATCAAAAGTTTCAAATAACAATTAGAGTCACTAAGGCATTCAAGAGTGACAATTCATTCTCAAATTGTTGAAGAAAGTCCCAAGATCGGTCCTAACCACCTATGGTGCACATGAACTTCCCAAAACTTGACTTTTGTTAAGAGAAAACCATGATTGTAGGATTATAACGATTGAGCAATGGGTCTAGAGTCTCAATAAATTAAGCCAAAATGACATTCATCATTACTAGGGAAACTCTACTTATTAAATTTTCAAGCTCCCACTCAACCATTTCGACAACCAACTTTTTCAAGGATATGTGGATATATATTACCACTTATTGATTCTTTTCGATTTTTTTTTATTCGTTTTCATGGACTTTAATAGGCTTATTATGCCTTGTGGGCTCATTGGATACACTTATTAGACTCAAGACATAAAACATTTTTTCTTCATAATCGATTTAACTCTTCGCATAACTTCTTCGAAAGTAAAACTTGTCCACGAAAGAAGATTCCAAGTTTTAACTAGGGTCATTAAAAACTTCCATAAGAGAGATAATTCAACTCTTTTCAACACAAAGTTTGACAACATTTAGAATTATAAAATGCTTTTTCAAGTAGAAAATTAAGTAACAAGGATTATTCGATCCCTAATCGCCCCAAATTACTCATACAAGCATCCAACAAAAACAACTTTACTCATCTATCCAAATTACCAAAACAAAGGAATCCACATAAATTGGCACTAAGAATCTACCCTTGGATAAGGAAATCAAAACTTTATTCAAAGCTAAAACTTCTTTTTGTTTTTCAATTATTTTTTTGGGTTTTTTTTTTTTTTTGCTTTTTTCCAAATGTTTTTGTTTTTTTTCTTCTTTAAAACTAAAAAAACAAAGATTGAAAAAGAAGAGAAATAAAAAAAAGAAAGGAAAAGAAAGAGAAAAATGAAGAAAGAAGGTAAAAGAACGGAATAAAAATGTTTTTGGGTTTTTAAAATATGTGATTTTTTTTTCTTTTTCTTAAAAACAAAGAAAGCAAATAAATGAGAAAAATAAAATCATGGCATACCACTTAATTACAATTATTGGCCCATGAACCAAAAATGACCACCTACCTCGTAAAGTAGAAACCACCAAAATAATGAAAATATCCCCTCCCAAGCCAAACCACACACCGTCCTCGATGTGAAAAGAAGAACAATCGGGGAGGGGGTGGAGAGAGACCAACTCAAGGGTCTAGGTCCTCCTCTCCCTCGGGGGGAGAAGTGGGTTGCATATAGGAGGGGTAGGGGGTGACGAGAGGGACCATGTTGTTATCATGAAAATATTGCAAGAGGGGGAAAAATTTATCTCGCATCTCTTGTTGGAAGGTGGTTAATCTTTATTCAAAACTATCAAATCGCCTATTTATATGGGCATAAATAGGGGCATAGTCGGAAACATAGGTGGGATTGGTTTGGGGTGAGGGGAGGAAGAGGATAAGGCAAGCTCATGGGGATCCCGCCTCTGGTAGGTACGGATCTCTTTGCCTTCCTCCACGACTTCCAGGACAAGATAATTTGCTTGCCCTATTTTGATTTCGGTGATGTGGCGGTTTGGAAGTTTAATGGAAGACATTTTACCATTCTTATAAGTAAAATGAATTCCAGTCATAATAAACTAACGCGCAACTTGTAGGTGTTGTCGGTTTATGAGGTTCAGCCCTAGACCTCGGCGGTCCAAGGGAAAACTCTAAAGTGCTCAGTAATGGTGGTAATCAAACCGCCCACAACTATCGACCCACGTCCATGAGTCTTTGGGGTGCCTACGTTTTGGAGGTGATGGGCTAACATTAAAGGTATGTTCATCTTCTTTTGATCTCATAGGCAACAACCTATGATCATAAGTACAAACTGACTTACATTTGATTTGCAATAAATCACAGCCTTTCACTATTAAGGGCTGCTTTTTCAATAAACTGTAGCTCTAGCACCGCAACCCTTGCGTTTTTTTCCACTAGTGTATCTCTCCGACTTCCTCATTATCGGCATTGGTTTTTATTTGTTGGGCTAGGAAAAGTTGGAGAGTGGATTATAAGGAAGATTGGTTGTGTTTGTTTGGTTCAAAGGGAGCTCTAGCGAGTGGTTGTGTGAATGCTTGTTAGGGGTTATGGAATCCCGATGGTGTATTCGAGGCTTGGTAAGCAGGTTGGGGTGGTTGAGATTTCTTCCATTCACCACTTGCATTGTTATTCCATCTTCCTTGGTTGTTAAAGTTAGGATTTCCCTCACCTCTAGAATTCACCCATGCAACATGGTCCATAGACCCTCCACAATAAGAACTAGCATGGTCCGATCCATCACAAATTCCACAAGAAAAGGCTTGAGAAATGCCTTGTCTAGGAGATGCCAAGCTTACTTGTTCCAATTTCTTTGCAAGGGTATCAAGTTTTGCATTAATGTGGTCAATGACATCAAGATCATATTTGCCTTTACTTGCATTCTTCTTGCTTGCGGTTCTAGTAGAATTCCCCCAAGAGTATTGCCTTACTACCTCTTCAATTATAGGCTCAATATTGTCAGTCGGAAGCTTTGTTAGTCGGCCTCCCGCACTCGAATCAAGGTTTGCACGAGTCATAGGAAGAAGACCATCATAGAAGCTTTGCATAAGCATCCATTGATTATAACCATGGTGAGGACAAGATTTTCGAAGGTCCTTGAACCTATCCCGAGCTTCATATAATGTCTCATCCATCTCTTAAGATAAATTAGCTATCTTCCTCCTAGTTTTGGAGGTTTTCTCTTGAGAATAAAATTCATCCACAAAAGGCAATCACTTGTGCCTAAGTTGGCAAAGAGTCTTCCAGAATGGTTGCAACCACTTCTTAGCCTTGCCCACAAGAAATAAGTGAAATAGGTTGACCCCCCGCAACTTTTGACTCACATTGTTTTGCTTCAACGTGGTACATAGCTCCAAAAATTAGTCAAATGCTCAAGAGGGCACTCATGAGTCATACTCCCATATGGCTCTTGTTTGATCATGCGAATCAAATGTGGAGAGAATTTGAAGTTGGTGGTAGTAGTTGGGCGGTTAATTTCACTTTTGAGTTCAAAGGTCTTGGCCTCTCGGGATGCCCAAAGTCCCGTAATACTTTAGGATATTTATCCCCCATAGTGCTAGAAGTAGTGGACATAAATGACTCTTGTTCAAAACTCGGTTGTTCAACGATCGATGGTTGAGGTGTGGGTTCCGTAAAGTTTCTCCTTAATTGTCTCAATGTATTTTCAATGGTTATGATCGATGGGGATGGTTGGATTGCACCTCAATCTTCTTGATATGTAACCAACAAAGCTAAGGAGAATATGAGTAAAAACAAACAAGAGGTAAACACACCACAAAAAAGAAAAAGAAAAAGGCAATTTAGTCTCAAAACTAACAAATTAGCCAATGCTAACCGCTAACTTCTTGTGTTTGGATGAGAGTTATCTACGGATGGGTGTTGATTATTGAGGATAATTATTGACCTTGTATGTGCATTTTTTACTAATTTTAAATAGTTATTAGGCCTGGGCTATTCATCGGGTAAGAAAAAATTTCATTTATCAATATAATACTTTATAATAATAACACTAAATACAACTGAGCCTAGTGGTTTGAACTTTAGTATATGTACTTGAGGTCTCGGGATTGAACCCTATATTATGCAATTCCTTCATTTTTTTTATTGTACATGGAGTACATGAACTAAAACTCCCTAGGAAGAGCGCCACGTGACACAGTTTCCTTTTAATATATTTGAATAGATTTTATTATACCCCTTATATCATATCACTTTTATATTCCTAAAACCATACATTGATAACTTATGGTGTTGCAAACGGTCCCTTAAAAATTAATTGCAATAACTAGTTATGGTTCATCTAAAAATAGGATCAAAATTTGAAACCTTCATCTAATGGTCTTCTAACTATTTGAGACTATTCTAAATTAAAAATGATTTTTTTGGAAAAAAAAATGATAACCAATTAGTTCAAATCTCAATTAGGTTTACTACCTGGATTTTTAAGATGAGAGTGAACAGCTAAGGTAATCCGACTTTAAGTTTCTTGGGCATCTCTATTACTAAAAGAAAGGCCAATTGTTTTATGTCAAGCTTTATTTCAATTGTTTTACAAGCGCAAGATGAAGATTGAGCATGATGATTGATGTCTGATGATGTCCATGTGCCGGTTTGTACCAGGATGCTATTGGGCCTTGATTGTGCAACCATGTGGGTAGATATATATATATATCTCTATTATATAAGGGAAGGGGGAGCAACGGTGTCCTCTTTTGAAACGCCTATTTTGCCTCTTTTCTCTTTCTAAATTACAAAGGAATGTCAAAATCAAAATCAGCACTCAAAGAAAACTACCGAAAATAAATTTACAACACTCACTCACAAATCACTTAAAAGAAGAAACTTTACAAATCACCCATACAATAATTGAGAAAATCACGTTATAAAAATCACGCAAATCACTCAAATAATCAGGAGACTTTATTAAAACTTAAAATTAACATACAAACTAAAACTAGCTAATAACCTAGAACGTCAATACATACAAAAACATTTACAAAAATTTACTTACAAATCACTATTCTCAAGAACCATTCACAATTAATGGTGGGTCATGATAAAAAATAGAGGTGTATTTGCAGTGAAATCAAAATTTAGAAGTTAGATAAGAAAAAAAATTATTTACTTTTTTATAGTGTTTCCTATATATAATGAAACTTTTACATATATTTGGACCTATTTTTTTCTATTATATAATAGCGATTAATTATCAAGGTACGTAAAAAGGTTTATGTAAAATATCATTCAAGAATTAAAGTACAACATATCTCTATTATATAAGGGAAGGGGGAAGCTATGGTGTTCCCGAATGAAGAGACTATATGTTACCTCCTTCCCATTCTAAATTACAAATTCACTTACAAATCAAAGGAGGCTTCAAACAAAAGATATCAAAAATATAATTATAACAATCACTCACAAGTCAACTAAAATCATAAAATTGCATAATTTACGTTATGCAAATCACTAAAATGAGAAAACTTTATAAAAACATAAAAATTCACTTATTACAAACTACAACCTATGAAAAAATTGACTTGAAATCAAAGTGTCTACTTTCTTTACAATTTATGAAGTATTGTACTTAATTCAAAAATCAACCAAAAAATTATAATATTAGAAATCATAAATGAATTCAATAAAATTTCTATTTTGTTCATAGAATTTAACTTTGAAAAGTTAAAAAAAAAAAAAGCAAAACAAAAAGAATGGTGAGAGACTTAAGTGACAGACAACAGACACTAAACCAATCAAATTTTGCAACTAAAAACAATTATACTTCGTATGTCTAATGTTCAAATTTTGACTCTTATGCCGAAGAAAATCAAGTTTCTGTTTCGAAAAAAATTCAAGCACGCATCGCGTGCAAAAAATTCTAGTATGAACATAAACCACGTAGACGTAAGCAATTGAGCGGGCCAGTGAATAGCCCATTTCACGGGCCAATCTCAATCCTCAATGGATCGGTCCATGTTAGTATTATTATCTGCCTTTTTGTATTTTTAACATTTTTTAGGATAAATTAATAACAAAATTATGCTAAAGTTGGAAGTTTTTATAATTTAAACCGAGTCAAATATATGAATTGTAGTGCTTGAATGACGAGTCAAGCCAGTTTTCAATATTAATCCTGACACGACCTAGTGGTGAAGGTAATAGTTTAATATGATAACTCTTGTGAATTCGAAGTTCATATTACCACTTAAAATCAATATTTAAAATTGCAATTGTCACACTTGACTTATTTGGAGTGAGTCTATCGACTATCGTCACCAATATGTATTCTGACCAACAATTGTTCTCAATAATAACACAAGTGATTCCAGCGCATTTTATTCTCACTTGTGCGCACCCCGAGAAAATTTTGAAGTAACTATAGAACTAAGCCCTCTAAAAGAAAAGAAAGATGCATTTTGTTGGAATGAGTAGTCTACTAAATCCCTTTAAAACAATCATGAGGGGTATTACACATATTACCACTTAAAATTAATATAAAAATTACAATTGTGTATATGTCAACTAGCTTTCCACCCGTGCAAAAATGCACGGGAGGTTTTATGTAGAAATGATTTGGAGCCGTGTATAATGTACGACAACATTATTTTGTATATTAAGAGTTGTTTTTATTCGAAATATATTGAATCCGTGATTATTAGAATCCATGTCCATGTATTTAAGATTAAAAGAATATAAAAAGTAAAATTATACTTAATATATATAAAAATCCTTTGTTACAACATTTTGAACTTTAAAAATATCGTAATCGTGATATATACATTTATAATTACGTAAATGAAACAAAAAACACGTTAAAATGCGGGGGAATACTTTGCTTATAAATTTAAGATTTTAGGATGTTTCTCCTAAAATCATGATTTGAATAGTAGCTGGTTGATTTCAAGTTTTCATAATCATATCGTGTATTAAAAATAAATTTTAAAACCGAATTACGACCCGTATGTTCAGTGATTGATGTAGCTAATGTCATGATAACACATGTGACCAACCAACCTTTTTTTTGTTGCTTAGCAAAGGTTTGCTTTCTCTTAGTTGGTTTTAGGTTGTAACTATTTGCTCTAATTAATTTTATTACTTGCTTAGCAAAAAAAACTTTCTTAAAGAAAAAAAAGTTAAAAGAAGAAGCTTTTGTTCTGCCTATCGTTTTATACAGAGGCTCATATAAAAAATTAAAAACACAATGCGCAGCACTACTGTCACTCAATCATGCAACAACTTTCACTCCTTGCTTTCTGCAGTTTCGCTCAACTCCTCTCTCTTATTAAACTATCTTATTACAAATTTTTTTTTAATGATATGATTATCCAAATTGTATTAAAAAACAATCTCAAAGTTTATATAGCATGATTTTCATCAAAGTAAATGGGGTTATCTCTAAATTTCTAAGTGAAAAAATTAATTTAAAGAGACAATCACTCAAGAAAATTATACAAATATGGTATTTTTTTTCTTGATTTGCCTTTTATTTCTTAATCACCATATGATATGTTTTTTTCCATATTCTTTTCGATTTTTAGAATTGTATTGTAGAACAATTTCAAACTTCTATATTTACATTCCAACATACTCGTGAATTAGGTGTATCTCGTAATTTTAGGTTGAAATATTTATTATGGCTTTGTGATCAAAAAATTTAGAATCTTGTAATGAGAATAGTTTAAAACTGGCTTACGACCTTGTGCCATAAGATTATGACTTGTGAATTATCTATAATTAGTAGTATGATTGTTCTTGTTTTATTAGAACGGGCCTTATAAAAAATGGACCTGCTTAGAGTCATTTATTTAACTTTAACTAACTTTTTAGCGGTAAAACTTGTCTCGTAGATACTTTAAACTCACGTAATTTTATGTCATTGTTCCTTATAGTCAATTTTAAATGTCTATATCAATTTCTTTACACACAAAAACAAAGAATAGACCCCCTAATACCATGGTTCTCATGTGTGAGTGGACATAATATATGCTACTAATAGATTTGTTCGAAAATTTTTAGTATAGGTTTTTGACCCCTGCAAATTACATGGGAATGATAAATATAAGATTTTACGGTTTTTTCACCAAATACCCCCGACAAATCAAAAAATTCACAATATACCCTCAATGTTTCAACAATTCACCATATACCCTTGACTTTTCATTTTTGTGCACCAAATACCCTTTTTTTAACCGCCGTTAAGTCACCGTTAGCTTTATTTACGATTTTGCCATTATTAACTCCTAACCCTAACTTCTAAACCTAATTCCTAACCCTAATCTAAACCCTAATCCCTAATCATAATCTAACCCCTAAACCACCCCACCAACCCACCCACCCCCCACCCAGCCCCCCTCCCCCACGCCGGCAACCCCCCCACCCAGCCCCCCTCCCCCTCGCCGGCAACCCCCCTCCCCTTCGCGCCAAGTTTTCCGGCAGCCCCCCTCCCTCACTCTCTTCGCGCCTCCCCTCCCCCTCCTTCCTTCGCGCTCCTCTTTCCGGCAGCCCCCTCCCCCTCCCCCGCTCACTCTCGTCGCTCGTTGCGCGCGCCTCCCATCCCCCTTCGTCGCGCGCGCCTCCCTCCCCCTTCGTCGCGCCTCCCCTCCCCCTTCGTCGCGCCTCCCCTTCCCCTCCCTCACTCTCGCCGGCCGCCGCTGCTGCTGTTGTTTTTACTGCTGTTGTTTTTGCTGCTGTTGAATTCGCTGCCGGAAAGAGAACCGCGAAGGAAGGAGGGAGGGGGAGGGGAGGGGGCAAGCCGGAAAGGCGGCGTGAGGGGGGGGCCGACGGTGGAGGGGAGGGGATGCGGCGGTGGAGGGGAAGGGGTGGGGCTAGGGGTCAGGGTGGGGGTTGGGCCTAGGGTGGAGGGGTGTTAGGCTGGGTTAAGGTTAGGGTTTGGGGTAAGGGTAAGGGTTAGATTAGGATTAGGGTCAGATTAGAATTAGGGTTTAGGGTTAATAATGGCAAAATCGTAAATAAAGCTAACGGAGAAATAACGGACGTTAAAAAAAGGGTATTTGGTGCGCAAAAATGAAATGTCAGGGGTATATGGTGAATTGTTGAAACATTGAGGGTATATTGTGAATTTTTTGATTTGTCAGGGGTATTTGGTGAAATAACCGAAGATTTTATGATAGTTTCGCCAAAAATATGTTGTAAAGTTCATAAATATTTACCGAAATATTATAATTAAGCCAATGTATTAAATATTATTTAATCAAAGTAAAGAGTGATTACGTTTTCCATCATTTTAAAAAAACATGTGAGTTTATTTATCAAATAGACAATATATTTCATTTATATATCTCCTTAAGACGCTCCTTATGAAATTAGGATCTAGATTTCGAGCACCAAGTCAATAACTCTTGTATGATTTTTAGTACTGAAATTATGATTGGTCGTACTGTTAGATATATCCAATAAAGGGCTCTTATGAGTTAACAATATAATTTTTTTTTCCTTTTGTTATGTAGCACAGTCCACAAAAATATTCTTCAACTATATCTAAAAGCATACATCATATATCAAGTACGTACATTATGCATCAAAAGAGAAAACCCAATTTTTTAACCTGATAATTAGTTATGTATACATCAAAAAATAAAAAACCATAGTAATATGTTTAAAAATTGTATTTTTTATATAACCTTAATATCAACTTATACAATAAGATATCAGACTTTATTTTCAACTCTTTATATCAAGCTTTATATACAATACTTTATAAGTTGTTACACTTTATAGCAAACTTATACAATTGTTTGTATTCAGATTATTCAGGGAACTTAAATGAGATGCATTCTTTCTTCCTATTCCTTATATTGATGTACCATATATTAAACTTTTTTATGAACAATTATCCATTACCAACAGCCATTCTTCTTCCTCTTTGATTTTCCATCAAAACCCTCCAAAAATTAAGTCCAAAAAATACGCCTACTCATCTTCTAAAATCTAGAGCCTTCAAGCAAATCAAATTACAATCTCTCATTTATAAGTAGCTACATTTTTATACTTTAAAGCCACAAATTATCAATCAAAATTATACTCCAACATCTTGAATTGTTATCTTCTCAAGTCATCGACTTTTGCAACAACAACAATTATAAAACTCACGCATGTGGGTTTTGTAAAGAAATTAAGCCTTTGATTATCTTTATGTTCTTTGCATTTGAAGCATGGTTACTATAATCCCTTAATGCAACCAAGGTGTACATCATTCCATCTACAAAGTGAAGAAGATTTAAAGACCGCATGCAAAATCACAAATCTGTGAAGGAGTTGGATTGAGTGGAGTTCGAAGAAATTTTCTAAATGGGTCAATATAGGTTGGAATTATTTGGTAAGTTTATTTTTAAAAAAATGATTTTTGACTAATTATGATGAAATTTCCATGATTTTATGTTTGCATGTATTTTTAGCAATTAGTTATATCTTATAATTATAATACTAAAATGAGTCATATAATTCCAAAATTAATAACAGTGAGTGGAAGAATCAAAATTCAAATTATTTGAAACAATAACATGAGGTTGAAATGAAATAGTGACTATGCCAATCTATAGAAAATATTCTAATTTATTACAGTTAGTGAGTGAGAAACCTATTGAAAAAATCAAGATTCTAAATTTTAACAGTTAGTGAAAATTAATTTAATATATTAGTAGTATAACTGTCATTTAGGAATTTAGAATTGAAATTGAAATTAGGATGAATGCACATTCTAATTTTCTGGACAATCAGTTTATATTAGGGTGTGATTACATAAACATCTTATATAATAGAGTAACATTTTTTACCTTTATTATTCCGCAACTATAATAACAATTCTTGGTGGGTGAATTTTGAATTTTAAATAAAAAAATATTTAATTATATTTGACCGGTAGCTATAATTTAGGTAGTTGTTTAAAACTTCCCACAGTAATATCATTGTTTGATTTCAAGGTAGTTTTTTTTGGAAGGAAATTATCACGCCATGTGACATCAGAATTTTTGCATATAACAGAGTGTCGAATTTGGCAATGACACGTGGCAGATGTAGTAGTAGCATGACACGTAGGCGAAGTGAACATTGAAAAATGCACGGGAGGTTTTATATAGATATGATTTGAACCCGTGCATAATGCATGGGAATTCTTTTGTTAATTAATTAGTTGTTTTTCGTTTCAAATTTATTGAATCCATAATTATTAAAATTTGTGCCTTTAAGATGGAAATAATGTAAAATGTAAAATTATATTTCATGATATATAAAAATCCTTTGTTACAACATTTTAAACTTTAAAAATCTTGTAATCGTAATATACATATATAAATACATAGATGAAACAAAATACACATTAAAGTGCGCGGGGATATTTTGTTTTGTAAATTTAGGATTTTAGGATGTTTCTCCTAAAATCATGGTTTGAATATAAGCTCGTGATTTAAAGTTTTTTATAATCATATCGTGTAATAAAAAAATTTTTAAAACCGGCTTATGACCCGTGTGTTCAATGACTGATGTAGCTAATGTCATGACAAAATACACGGGAGATTTTTTGTTGATTAGATATACTAAAAAATATTGATGACTATTTTATGTATACAAATCTTTAGTAACACATATACAATAAATTAATGTGGGATAGCGGTAACTTTTTGCCTTAAATACGTCAATTTTATTAATCTAAAAGTGACCCATTTAAAATTAAAAGTTACAATTTGCTTAAAAGGTACCTCTTTTAACTTGTGAAATCACCCATTTGATTTTTTTTCTTAATTATATTTTTGAAGATTATTTAAAGAATAAAATTATTTTCCCCTTTTCTAGATTCTTTGTTATTCTTTGATTATCTTCCTATTAGATATATCCATTAAAAGGCTGCTACACTTCGATACCACTATTTTGTTTGTGATGGTAATTGACAATGGTATATCAAATCTTCTTGAGATACAATATTATAATTAAAATATGGTTGTATAATAATTACATAAGGTAATTTATTTTACACGAATTTTTTCAATCTTCGTCATCCATAGCCTGACTGTATAATAATATGGTTGTTTTTGTCATTCCATTTAATTTCAATTATATAAACCAAACTCCTATTTTGAAAAAACTCTATTAATGTCGCTTGTTTCTTCTTAATCCAGTGCAAATCTAAGTGAGCCTATGAGAGTGGAATCATAGATTGTCAACTTTCTAACGTGGCAGTTTTTTTTATATGACACTTCGGGCCTGTTCTCCCCAGCTTATTTTCAGTTCAGTTCAGTTCAGTTCAGCTCCAATAAGTTCAGTTCAGTTCAGCTCCAATAAGTTCAGATCAGTTCAGCTCTATTCTTTTATAACCATTTTGTTAAATATTATTTTTATTATTATGTTGGTATAATTTATTTTACTAATTACTATTCTTATTATTATTATTATTATTATTTAAATATATATCATTACTATTAAGTATTATTATTATTGTTGTTTCTATATATATATATATTTTTATAATAGCTTTACTCATTATTATTACTATTATTATTAGGAGGAACATGGTTTAGGTCAAAGCACAAATAAACCCACTTTTTTTAGCCCATAAACCAATCAAATTGCGTCAAGACGGTTTATGATGTAATTTTCGCGGTCCAACCCAATCATTATTTTTATTACTAAATATTTTTATATTATTAAATCTAATTATTAAAATAGTAATATTAATTTACTTCTTAGATATTATTGTTATTATATATCATCGTCAAGTATTAATATATTAATACAAATAATATAAAATAATTATTATTAATTATCATTATTATCATTAATTATTATTATTAATTTATGATTATTAATATTATTTATTTATAACTATTATTTAAAAATATCCAAAATACTACTATTATTATTATTCATTATTATTACTTATCATTATAATTATTATTTAATATTCATATTATTATTGTTTAAAATATTATTTATATATTTATGACATTCAATTTATTTCAATTTAATTCAATTCAATTCAATTCAATTCAATTCAGTTCAGTTCAGTTTAGTTCATCTCTTATAAGTTCAGTTCAGTTCAGTTCAGCTCTTATAAGTTCAGTTCAGTTCAGTTCAGCTGTTTTATGCCGAAGAGAACAGGCCCTTCATCGTTTTTTGTTTATACTTCAAATCGGTGAATATGCACTTAATATTTTTGTTTAATTAAAAGTTGTACCAATTCTTTTTGCTTTAACCCCACTAAATCTTAATTAGGTGGCCATTGAATTTATGAGTTGATGATTTAAACTCTAATTTTTAACAACTTTTTTAAAAAGTATATTTTTTTATCGAGAATTAAAAAGAAGGTGGTTGATAGTATGTATTTCATCTTCATTATAAAATTAAATTTCTTCAGTGCCTTCCTTGCAAACGTCGTTAATCTTCAATCAACCTTTTTAATATTTTCATGTTTGCTCCATCAAAAAATGTCTTCCTATTAACTGGTTGATCCACATGTCTTTTCAATTTTTTTGGGATCATAAGTTGAAATAATGTTAAATTTTTTTTTTAATTGACCAGATGGACATACTGGAGAAAAAAAAGCAGGATTTAGGAGTTGCAACATGCATGTAAATATATATAGTAGTGAGAAATTTGGAAGCCAATTAGTATAGCAAAAATCATGATCATAATATGTTCCCAAAATAACAAAATTTTAGAATATTGTCTTGAATGATATATATTTGCTTTATACCAATTGACATATTTCGAGCTATTGTTGACTAATATAGCCCATTACGTTGTCATATTATGCTATCATATCTGTTATTTTAGGATGTATAATCACTTGGAAAATAATTATATACCGAAATAAAATCATTCTTCCTTACTATTGTCTGATATATTACCATAATTCTTTCCTTAAATTCTGCCAAAATCTTTCAATGCAAAGCAATGAAATCAATGCCGCAAGAGGTAATCAAACAGCCCATTGTTTAATTTTGTCAAAATGTATTGACACATGGCAAAATGGTGGAGAGCTATGACACGTGGCATTAGCAATTGGAGAATCATTGTGGACATGCCAAGTAGGATAAATGAACCTTGTTTTATATATATATATAGATATAGATTTTTAAGTCTTATTTAGGCAAATTTCATGATGACCAAAACATTAGAGAAACAATATACTATAGATTATCCACCTAAACGAGTACTATGATATATTCACAAAATCCTAAATCTATCTATATTAATATTAAAAGGCGTCCTTAACACGTGATCTTTGAAATGAAAAGTAAGAGCTTAATCATTGATCCAACATAACATCATTGCTTAGTATTTTCAAATAAAATATAATAAGATCTTGTAATTATATCTCATTAAAAGAATTATACAAGTAGTTAGATACACACATTTATAGTAATGATAATATACTATTGTAGGCATAAACTCTTACTCCAATTTCTTGTATTCTTCAAATTATGACATCAATTTTTTTCTCATAAGAGAAAAATTTACGAAAAAAAAAATAACCTGAGACATCGTCCGAGACACTCACTAATTCTTAGTTACTACTTGAGCTCATACAGTCATACGAAAATCTCAAAAGTCTAATTCCTAATCATGTTATATATGTTTTTCTTAAGCTTAATTGAAAGCATACTGCAATCAATGAAGTAACTGTTTTAATTGTAATAAACCGAGTATTATTGCTCTCACTTAAAAATTAGGAAAGAGACTGTCAAGTGTCAACAATAACTAACAAGGTCATCGAAAACGAATAGACAGAGCGAGAATTTAGCTATCGAGTTAATTCACATGGCCACCCGACTCATTTGTTAAGTTAGCACTTAGTACTGAACATGTTAGTCCATTTTCTGTTCTGCTTCACTTATTGTTGCCCAAATGCCAATTATTATTAATTATTTTCTCTATTATTGATAATCATTTCCTGGATAAACTATTTAGGCTAATGACAAAATATTTAGTAATTAGTTGGTGACTACTGTCTGCAGATTCAGACATATGCTCACTAATTGAATGCTCCTTTGTCAAAATCATGACAATTGTGCAGCAAAATTATGAACATTGCAACAACTCTCAAGTGGGAAAACTTATTATGGGACCAAATCATGTTTGGCAAAACTAGCGGTTCCAGTAGCTGTTAGCAGTTGTAGTAGCTGTAGCCTGTAGCTGTTGGGGGTAGCTGCTAGCTGTCTACTAGTAGCTGTCAGCGGTCAGCGATTAAATTAGTTGTTTAATTCGAAGTGTTTGGCAAAAGTAGCCGTTGGAATTGTAAAAGATAAAAAAACATTGGTTAATAATTCTACCTTATGCTATTATATAGGGTTTATTTCGTAGACCGCTACCTCTAAACATCAAACGTTACTTGTAGTAACGTTCCACAACCGCTACTTATAATCTACTCCAACTGCTACCCGTTACTACAACCACTATCTTACCAAACACTAATAATTTTCTTAAGTAGCGTTTCAATCTTGTCCAACCGCTAACCGCTACCTCAAACGCGAGTGCCAAACAATTCTAACTCGATATAGATATAATCTAGTTTAGTTGATCAAATTTTAGAAAATAATATTCAAATTGAATTTAATATTTTCTTTTTCTATAAAGGATTATCTACAATAAATCTGATACAATTTATTACTAGATCTTCGTAGTTGGAATTTACATGCAGTGTCCATATGACTTCAAGTGACCCAAGTCTAATACAGTGACACAAGAATTTTGATTTCTACTTAATAAAAGTATAACAACATATATTAGACGTAACTAACACATTATTAGCAAGTAAAATAATAATGATATATCATTATTTAATTATCTGTTGTCGTTCTCACATCTATCATAACATAATTCTTTTATTATATATAATTACCCCATCATCATGACGTTATCTATCTAGTAGGTTAAAATGAATGGAATAATGCCTCAACTTGAGCATAATAAGGTCAAATTTCTTATACGTTTACTTTTTTTTTCTCAAATGTGCTCAACCAACGATGGTGATTGGTGAGGCATCACTATCATTTTGGTTAAAAAATAAATAAAGTGGTAAGGAGAATCATTCTGTGTCGATAAAGCAAAATAGTCTTCAAAATCTATGGTGGGGAGGTGCAACAAATAAAAGTTGATAGTAATACTATTTTATTACTTGATTAGTACATTTGCCCACCTCAATTATTTTATCAAATTAGAGGATTAACATACAAAAATACAAGATTACAAGATTAGCTTCATATTTAAGTACCAAAAAAAGGAGACACAACAACAAAAAAGATCAAAGGGAGGGGAGCAACAAAACTAACAAACAACATATTTAATTAAAGCTCCTCCAGTAAGATACTACTACTACCTTTGATCTAAATCTAAGGTCATTAAAAAAAGAAGATGAAAACCACATTAATTAGAACATTTTCAGATTGATTTTGAGATTATAAGGGCTGTTAAATTTAACTCTAAAAAACTAATTAGCGCGATCCTTTATGATGTCGAATCCCATCTCACTAGGATCAGTTGCTTGAACTTCGTAATGAATTCCATCTAATGCCCTTCTTATTCCATCTTTTGAGGTTGCATACAACATTTTTGCTCTAATCCTTGATGCTGATGGAGCCCTGTAATTGTACATAATCACATAATTTAGGACCATAATCGTCATTTCGTATGTAGATATACTAAACTTTTTAGCAAGAAAAAGGTAATTTTCACAAAGTGATAGAACAGTACATTTTTACTATACTTTCTAGTTTCTAAATGTATTAGGAAACTTTGA
The DNA here is from genome assembly GCF_026745355.1 of Beta vulgaris subsp. vulgaris. Taxonomy (NCBI): domain Eukaryota; kingdom Viridiplantae; phylum Streptophyta; class Magnoliopsida; order Caryophyllales; family Amaranthaceae; genus Beta; species Beta vulgaris. The sequence goes on from NC_079210.1 coordinate 44,056,513, forward strand.
TTATGAAAATGTTAACTTTAAGCTAACTTTAAGTCCTCATGGTGTCGGTAATGGAACTTTATAGTAGTATTTAGGAATAGATGTACACTAACAAAAGCAACTCAAATTTTCTGTCGGTCTGAAAAATCTTAGCTTAATCAGATAAGCTTGTAACTTATTGTTACTCTATTAGATCAGACCGACATATCAATATCGAAATTTCATTCACATGACCAATATAATATATATAGTTAAAACTTAAAGTTAGCGCTTATTTCATATGTACAATTAGGATTCTATCAAAATGAATAGATGATGATTGATCATAATAGCTAGAGTTTTTACCTTGACTCAAGAAATTCGATTAAACTCAGTTTAGAAGTACTCAAACATAAAATATTTTCGACGCAAACACGAAATAATGAGAAAACTATATGAAAATAAAAATGGACCTAAAACCCGCTCAAAAAAACAAAAACAATTCATATCAAAGCTCAAATCAACATTTTACGTCAAACCGATCTATGCAGGCACCAAATTAACATTTAACAGGTTTACGGTCTACCGTACACAAAGTGAAATTACAAAAGTTTTCCAAAATACCCAAGCTGAATCTTCTAACAAGTCCCCTACTAAATTAATCTTCTAACAACAAGTCAACTTGATCTGGATTAACGAGCTAGACATTTGTAAGAGTGGAGAGGAAGGGAATACTCTCACGTACTTCTTCTATAAAACATATTTATATACTATCTACGTTTTTTTATTTGCTACATTGTTGTACATGGTTTTTAAGATATTATTTAACCCTTAACAATTAACATCTCTTTTTTTTTTTGTTTACGTATCAATTATAAAAATTTGATATTATGAATCTACATGTCGACACGAATCTAAAAAACCGCACGGTGACTATATTTTCACTTATAATCAAAATAATCAATCAAAATTAGTGGCTTTATTCTCAAAATAACAATGTAACAATAAAAAAACGGAGTAAAAGTATCCATCGTACATCCTGCAGTATCATTATTCATGTACATTTTTTTTAAGGATCATGTACATATATATACTTTTTTTTTTTTACAAATTTGCTCTTTTTAAGCTCTCCTTATTATGCGAATTTTGTTTATTTAAAGGTTTCAAATAGGTGCGATAAAAGTTGTATAGTTATATGAGAAATATTTAGTAGGCTAAAATTTTAACCTCATATAATTCGTAAGTGCATGTCCAAAAAAAAGCAGAAAAAGATATGACCAAAATAAATAAAAAGTGATGATATAATAATATTAAAAGAAAATAAAAAGAAGGGATTGGCGTTAATACCAAGCGATGAAGAAGATCTTGCTCTTGCGGCAATTATCGACGGTAACAAAATCGAAATCAAAGACAGCGTAACGGCAATCGTCGTCGGGAAGAGAAGCGGCGAGGTCGTCATAACCTTCACCGGCGGCGCCGACTTTATCGACGGTGAATCCACCGGATTTTTCATCGATCTTAAACACGATGTACCGGTGAACTTTCTTCCATTTCATCTCCATGAATGAGTTTTTGCATTCTTCTGTCACTCTCATCCCTAACGTCGCCTATTTTTATTCAATAATAATCATGATTAGCGATAGAATATTGTAATTATAAAGCGAATTTGCGATTAAGAGAAATGATATAAAAAAAATACTAGTATACTTGTGTATTAGTATTACCATCTTGAATGCCATAGCCATATTTGGTTGGTTGCTTGCTTCTGCTTCAGTGAATGATGATTGCTCAGAATTTGGTGAATAGGATGGTAGTGATGTGGCAGTGGGTTGGGGTTATATAGAATAGGGTTATGTGATTTGCCACTCAAGTTGATTGTAATTACATTGGTGACTGTATTTCAGGAGGGGAAGAGTGGGGACATTGTGGTAATGTGGGCTTGTAGTCATTGTACTTGTACAATGTACCACATTCGGTTAATGAGTTTTATTTTTTCTCCTTTTCGGAAATCCGTGGTAAGATGAATTTTTTCTGGGCTGTCCTCACACAGTACTCACACAGAGGCACAACAAGCCCCAAACCCTCCCTCTCCAACGATATTGAAATTTTGCTTCCACCAAGATTTGAACCTTGATCTCCCATGTTGGAGATATGAAGCCATACCATTAGACTTGGTGGTTAATGAGTTTTTAAGATGAGGGTGAGGTGGTGTAGTAGACTAGCAGTCGTATACTCGTATCGTTTTCCATTTTATATTCTTGATATTTAGGGATCAAATACGATGTGATTCATTTGATTAATTCCCCTTATCTTCCCTCAAGTATTTAGTCGATCTGTTTGAAGGCCAATATAATTCGATATAAAAAATATATCAAATGATACCATGGTATGAGACAAACACACCATGGTTGGGGATTGTTGGGCCTCTGGGTGACAAAGCCTTGTACGAGACAGCCCAGAGAAAATTCATCTTACCACCGGTTTTCGAAAAGGGGCCAAAAAAAAATGTTTTGATGATGTCAAATACTTAGGTTTTTGTATAGTTTTATTTTGAAAAATATAAAAATTCCAAAAATATTATTTTGTTAATTTTTATATTTTGTCTTGTGGAGAAAGATTAATAGTTTTTAATCTAATCAAGACATTATATATTTAACCGTTCTATTATAATTTATGGTTATTGGATCTATTAACTTAGAATCTTTTGATTTAAAAAAATTCTAGTTATTAGATATATTGTTGTTTTGTTGAGAAAAATCAGGTTGATAAACCGTGCCTTCAAAGAAGGAGAGTTGAGGCGAGATTTTCTCCAACCTCCTGCAAGATATGTGCGCACAACGAATAGTGGGAGGTGGTTAATAACCGTTGCAAAAATCATGGAGGTTGTGCAATAAGTTATGGGCCATGATCCCTAGATCTCAGCAACAATACAACATCAAGAATGTGGAGTGAAGAACAAGAAGCTACTGCATCTATTTAAGGAGAAAATACTTGTTTGAATATTTTACAACATTCAAGCATCACATTTGAATATTTCACTTAGAAAGTTTTATGTAATTTTTTTTCTTCTCCTAAAATACATATCATTAGAATATCCTTAGTGTTTGGATGAGTGAAAATTTCCACAATATCCTTGTAATCAAGTGAGAGAGAGAGAAAACTTCCAGTGAAGTCAAGTGAGTGTCATCACTTCAGGGGAAACTGAGTGATTGAGAACAAGTTCCTAGTGGAAGAGAGAAGAGTCCAATAATAAGTTGTAAAGAACGTCTTTTGGCCTATTCTAATAATAGAAGTGTTGAGTCAAAATCCCTTGGGGTCAAGGTTTTCCTTCTTATTGGGCCTATGAAGTTTTCCTTGTATATTAAACTTTGTGTGTTATCTTTCTTTACTTTGAAGTTCTTTTAATTCTGCATTTAAATTCGAAAATTTCCTCTAAACTACAATTCACCCCCCTCTTGTAGTTGGTCTAGTGTTCATACTAGAATAACATGATTGTTAGTCAAACTTGAACAATAATTTTTAGATGGGAAAATATGACAACAAGCATAAAGTTCGTCATGAAAAAGCTCGAGAAAATTCTAATTTTAAGCTAGCCCAGGCATACAGGCAAGGCGAGGTCTTGGGTCGTGCTATGCCGGGGGCCATTATTGTTCCGGATCCGCTTGGTTGGGTGGTATAACAGGAGCATGAGTCATTGTGTCGTGTCCTTACTAAGCCTCCAGCATACGACTCTGTTATTTAACCAACTGTTTTTTAGAAGATGATGGCTAGCTTGTGTACTTAAGTTACGATCGATTTATCAAAATGGAATTAATAAGGGGGCATTTACTAAACTAGAATACTTGACCTAGTGGTAAAGGTTTGGACTCATGAATTCAAGGTCATGAGATCAAACTCCACTAGAGGGTCTTTGGGGGTGAGGTTTTCCTTAATATACCTCTATATATTTTTTTTCCTAAACTAGTATAAAATTAGGAGTATGTTCCAGTTATATCAAAGTATAATTTACAAGTAAGGATGAGGAGCTAGCTCATGTGGTAGAGCACTCCCCTCTGATCATTGAGGTCAGGGGTTCGATCCTTACCCCCATCATTATGTTGGGGTATTTCATTAGCATGCTTTGCATGCTTTAACAGCCAATGTGCTGGTAGTTCCTACAAGGCTAGTAGCTTTGGTAGGGTTAGCCCTTGGGCTGACTTAATTTCCCAATCAAAAAAGAAAAGAAAAGAAAGTATAATTTACAAGTGACTTGTAATGAACTAGACCTTATACGAGATACACGTTTAATATCTTAGTCAAAGATTCCAATTATTGTAGTCCATTTTTAAGATATCATGTATATTTTTAGGATATTATATCTTCCTTGTATAGCTCTCTATAATATTATTAGAAGAATATCTTTACTTTCCCTATTAGTTGTTATCTCTTGTAATATGTAATTGTAATATATACGGTCCACTTATCATATCATATTATCCAATACAAGCTTTTTCATAAACACTATTAGACCTGAATCGTAGTATTACTAATAGGATACTCTCCAATCTAAATGGAGTTCGAGCTCCCAATTAAAAATACATTATAATCCTTTTAACTTACCTGAAATCAAATTTAGATTTATTTTCACAAGAGGTGGAGGTTCCATTTTTATTTTTAATTTTTTTTAGCATTGAATGAACTTAGCTTAATTGGTAAAAGTAGAATATCTTATTATTGAAAGTCAAATAGTGCGTATCAATTAATGCCATACAACATTAACTAGAAGCTTTCTCTTGGAGTGCTTGGATGTACTATCGAGTAGTATAAACAGTGTATCGGGCGTGGGAGATGTGAATTAACAACTGTGTAGCTACATCAATTTCAACCAATGGGTGCATGAATCATGAACAACCTACATTACTGCTGATCAGTACGGGTTATTTCGACCAGCCACCCTTGACCGTCCGCATTTACATTATTAATCCTAGAACTTGTTTGCATCTTTTTTTACCCACTTGTATCAATGTTCAGTCGTTCATATGCATATAAAGTATGAACAACCTATAGTTGTCATGCTTATATGCATATCGAATTTACAAAAAATCCATGAATTGAAATGATGAGATGCATGTTTAACAGTTACCATGAAAATTGAAGCAAACAAATTTAATATATTGTAAATCTCGAAAATCTGCGTCTTTCAATAAACCATCTAAATTAGTTGTAGAGTTTACACACGTGCTACTACCTGCACCAAAGCTATAGTTAGTTTCATATACTCATATAAGCTAATTTCTTTACTTCTTCCCTAAATCCTCCTCTTATGTAGTCAGACAACTTTATAACGTACATCCTTACACAGGTTAGAAATATTTTCTAGGAAAAATTGACGATAGAGGTTTCAACTTTAGGTGATAATTTTTAAAAGGCCTGAATTATTGATTAACCTGTGTAGGTCCCAACTTTAGGGGGTATTAACTTATAGCGGGCTTTAGTGACTTGAAACCGGCTTAATAGGTCATAACTTGTAAAATTTGGGTCACACCAGAATGGTTAATTGAGGGAGGAAATTAGGAACTAGGTGAGATTTAAAAAAAAATCGTCAATTTTAAGTCACCGAGGCCCGCTAAAAGTTAAGACCCCCTAAAGTTGGGACATACACAAGTTAATCAATAGTTCAAACCTTTTAAAAATTATCGCCCAAAATTCAGACCTCTATTGTCAATTATTCTTATTTTCTAATGTCCCTAAAGTTTGATATGTAAATTTTTATGCCCATTCATAATTCAACAGGGGAGGTGCATTATAGCTTGGGCGGCATGCCTATACCATTAGTGAGAAAGGGGCATAGACAATAGAGTACAGTGGACAAATCTTGGATCGCACAACAAACTAACATTTGTTACTCTTCCTCTTGGAGTTGCAAATACAGTTTTGATAGATTCAACAAGATAACAAATCCAAGTTGCTCCATGTGTCCAATGATATAAAACGTAAAAGAAATAAAGTTGTTTTGGGGGTAAGTAATTGGATTAGTCCAGGATGGCAACTTTATCCATATATTATTAGTATTGTTTTTAACATCAATAATGGAAAGACTAAAATTACTACTAGTAAACGAGAAGATCAGACAGATGAAGATGGAGAATCATGCATGATACATGAGTTGGAAATTGGCAAAATCACAAGCACTAAAATCTAAATATGTTAAGCCGCAAATGAATAAAAGTAGATGTGTATTTGTATGTGATGGGGGTGACAAGTTTCTCATGCATATCCGATCTCACGTCCTAGTGTCCTGCCCATCAGCAACTGTTCCTACAATGCTACTATAATGATATTCCTATCTTAGTGGTAGAAAGGACATTGTTACACCTATCCACCAAGTAGGCAACCCACAAATAATAGAGCATTAAAAAATTAATAATTATGTTGAGTTGTATTATATTACCACAACCCTCGGCAAATCCTTATTAATGATGGGTAGTCTATGTGGTAGGTACAAATTTTTTTTTTCCTTGTGGAAAAATATATCAGATAAGGCTTTATTAAAAGAAGTTTGTGTGAAAAAACACTTAAACATCTTACATGACATTTTTTGTCGAAATTTCATATTGTCATTGACATCCGGCCAATAAATTAAATATCTAGTCCCCGACTCCCTTTTCCCTCCCTCTTTATCCGTGGAAGTCGCACAAAATCACAAGCTTTTTTTTGTTCGAAATTTGGTGCACAGAGAGGGAGGAAAGGAGGGACATCCAATGACCAGAACTTTATTTTTAAGGCGACGACAAAGTAAGCTTCTTAATACGAAATGCCATATTTATTTCTCATAAAAAAAGGAACAAATTAAAATATTATATAAGGTATATTCTCAAATAAGGTCATATTAGGTAGTGATTGAGTGAGAGTGTATGTAATCCATCTAAAATACTAGAATAGATCCATAGCAATTCAACATTTATCAATGTGTATGTAATTATGCAAGCGAGTAGAAATATCCTTTCTTTGAAGCTGAACACAGATGGTTCATGGAAATCGAACGATAAAGCAAGTGGAGGTGGTGTCATCAGGAGAACAGATGGCTCATGGTTCATGGGATTTTCAATCAAGTTTGATGCTATTAATCCAACAGCTGCAGAATTGGTAACAATTAGAGAAGGACTTTCAATGGCCAAAGATCACAATATCAGCAGATTAGAGGTGGAAACAGATGCTTAAGCTCTTAAGATTATGATGGACAGGGCAGAGAAGTATCTTCATCATCAGCTGAATGTGATAATCTGTGACATTGTCAAGCTATTGAAATCTAACTGGGTGGTAATTTTCCTTCATGCAAAACGAGATGCAAATATGGTAGCTCATAAACTAGCAAGGTTTGGTATGGACATGGAGGCAGACAAGGTCACACATACTTCTCCTCCGCAATGTATTATGCAGGACTATATGCAAGAACTGGTCAACCCGATGGCGTAGCTTTATGGATAGATTCCTTTTCGGACATATTTTGACTTTTTACCGACTAGATAATTTTGTCAGTTTTCATTCCAGTTTCGGTTATGTTATGAAACATTGGTGTATGCGGTTATTATGTTAATCTAAAGCCCTATTTTGTGTTAAAAAAAAGAAATATCCTTTCTTTTTTGGGCAAATTTGTCATTTCTCTTTCTACACCTCAAGTTTTGTGGCATGCATCTAATAGTAGTATCTTTTACTCCCTCAATCCCATAATATAGTGCTTGTTTCTTTTTTACATGGTCTCGAAGACGTAACTTTGACTTTTGATATCTTCAATTCCGTATTAATAAAAAATATAAAAAGTTAACAAGATCTCACATGAATATGCTTTTTTATATATACAAATGAGAATATTCAGTCAAAGATTTTAAAGTTTGCACCAAAAATTGAAGTAGACATTATATTATGGGACGGAAGGAGTAATCAATTTTTGTAAGTTACATTATTGATCAACAGACGAACTAGCAACAAATATATATGTGGGGTAATATAATTGTCCTTGGAATTAGAGAAACTGCTCGATGATAATTGATAAACTCGTCTCCAATGGAAATGGATGATGATGGGAGATGCACACTTGCAATGGCTACTTTGGAGCAGGCCCCATGAATTTCGCCGGACGTTAGTTCTCAGCCTATTTGCTAATGGATTGTAGCGACATAAGTCGTATTTTATGGCCTTATTCTCATCTTTTCCGAGGTACTCTCACTCATTCACCAAACATATGCATATGTCTTGTAAACTTGTGACTCATAATGTATTACAATTACCATTCCATGGCATTAAGCATTTGGAATTTATGTAAATTTGGGAAACATGAAACATCTTCAGCTTCTCCTAATATCATGAACCATGGATGTGACTTGTGAGTGTGACTAGAAGAGTTGGATTTTGACTAGGCCTTTTGTTTCCTATTAAACATTTGCTAATTTCATTGGATAATTAATGCAAATTATTGAATAATTGAAACTACTGTTGTATTTATATAGTTAGAATGTCTCTTTCAAGTTCCAAGACTATATGCTTTATGATAATATGATTAATTTTTAGGCTGTCATTTGTGGTGTATTTTTCTTCAAAAATTATTAAAAGAGACGATCAAATTTTAATATAAAAGTAGACCTAATAACTAAATGGATTAAACTAGTCACCGAAAGAATCTAGTAACTATTGGGCATATTCTCTTTTTAATATTGGACATACCATTACCTAATTTCAATTTAAAAGTGGATGGTCTCTTACAAAACAAACTCATATTTCTTAAAAAGATATAGTGATCCAAAAAACAATATTTAGTATTCTCCTTGCTTCTCAAATGTAAGGTCTATCTAACTTAGGAATGTATCTACTCATAACCCTAACTTAACTTTTTAAAAGAACAAGCTAGATGACATGATTTTTTAATGCAATTTCAATTATATACACTAAGGGTCTGTTCTCCGCAACTTATTTTCAGTCCAGTTCAATTCAGCTTAGTTCAGCTTTGTTCAGCTCCATTCTTTTATAACCATTTTGTTAAATATTATTATGTTGGTCTAATTTATTTTAGTAGTTACTCTTATTATTATTATTATTATTATTAGGGTAATGCTAAATGCAGCCCTTAGGGCTGCATATAAGCATTAAATACCTTTCCTAAACTAGTATAAAGTTGGTTATTTATGACAAAAAGCATGCATTTATCAAGGTCATTAATGCTTGTTTTACAAAATAATTTCCACTTATAGGTTCTTATATGCAGCCCTAAGGGCTGCATTTAGCTTTTCCCTTATTATTATTATTATTATTATTATTTATTTATTTATTTTTATATCATTATTATTAAGTATTATTATTATTATTATTATTATTATTATTATTATTATTTTTATATATTATTTTGTTTATTGTAGCTTTACCCAATATTATTATTATTATTATTATTATTATTATTATTATTATTATTATTATTATTATTATTATTATTATTATTATTATTATTATTATTATTATTATTATTATTATTATTATTATTATTATTATTATTATTATTATTAGGTCAAAAGCACAAATAAACCCACATTTGTATCCCATAAACCAATCAAATCGCGTCAAAACGGTTTATGATGCAATTTTGCACGGTCCAACCCAATCATTATTTTTATTACTAAATATTATTATATTATTAAATCTAATTATTGAAATAGTAATATTAATTTACTCCTTATATATTATTGTTATAATATAATCATCATCAAGTATTAATATATCAATACAAATAATATAAAATAATTATTATAAATTATCATTATTATCATTAGATATTATTATAATAATAATAATTATTATTAATAATATTATTAATTTATGATTATTAATATTATTTATTCATAACTATCATTTAAAATTATCCGAAATACTATTATTATTATTATTATTCATTATTATTACTTATCATCTAATTTATTATTTAATATTCATATTATTATTGTTTAAATATTATTTATATATTTATTACATTCAATTTAATTTAATTTAATTCAATTCAATTCAATTCAGTTGTTTTATGCCGAAGAGAACATGCCCTAAATTCAATGCTATTTTCTTACTTATCTAAAGAGCTCCAAACAATGAAATGAGTTGAAAAAACACCCTTAAACAAATAATGTGACCTATATTAGTTAAGAATCGGATTCTTCTCAACATATTTCCTCCATTATTCTAGCCTATGGGAAATTATAAAGGCTCTTGAACAAGATATGATTCAAACAAACCATTTGGTGGCAAAATGACGATTACACCCTATCTTTCCAACCAAACACATTCTATTAGGTAAATCTTTCCAAAAGTTTAGAAAAATAATATGGTCCACAACCAAACTCTACTCACGTGTCTAAAACCCCTCTAATTTCATCACAAGGAAGTGATCCACAACCAAAAACATTCTATTATGTAGTTTTTGAAACTCCTTCATTGGATAGTTTTTCACAAGAAGTTGGTTTTATAAGATACTCCCTCCGTTTCATATTAATCTACACACTATGACATTAATTAAATTTCAAGTAAAAAAGGAACAAAGTTAATGACCTGAATTCTGATGTAAGCTTTAAGAATTGGTTTCATAAGATAGCCACATATGGTGAACAGCAGACTCTGTTATAAGCTTTAAGAATTGAAATGGGAAGAAAAGACAAGAAAGCCAACAAAATTACCCACCCTTCTTAAACTTCCTTGAAGACTAGGACTACGTCTTCTATTATTAAACTTTATTATTCTGAAAAAACCTTAAAACTCTACAAATGAACCAGGGAAGGATATGCACAACCCACCAAGTCATTACAAAGTGGGACAACAAATTAGAATACAGAATTACAGAGATGAAACTAAACCACACAACAGAAAAAGAATTCAGGACATGATAATTTACACGTTGAGTGGCGTTCGGGTGCTCCTGCTTATAGGAAGCTGAACATAAACGTCATGGACCTCAGGTTTATTGACCTCTGCTCTGTCTCGGTCAATGGCATAGCACACGTATACCGTGTCGATCACATCCTCGAGCAGGTGCACGAAGAAACCAAGCACCACTATGAGCAGCAACCAAGCCAAGAGGGAAACATAGTAGGAATTCACTCCGAGATTTGTTACACCATTTAATATGGCACATACCTGAAAATTCATAAATTCAGTTCTTAATGAAAACACAGAAGAACTGCCAAAGTAAACGACGAACCAAAAAGATGATAGCAAAGCATTATTCTGCATGATTTTTTTACCTCAAAAAAAAATTGTTTCTAAAGGATACTTAAGTTCATATATGGGATACCTAGGGTCAATTTACAACTAAAATAAGATTTGATAAGTTCCATTCAGTTTAGACTAGAAACTCTAATGTGAAAAGAAACAAATGATTCCTCGTTTCTCTTGTTTGGTTCTAATCACAAGAAAAGGTGTCTCCACTAAGGATAACATGCATGAGATCAGTATAACGTTTCTGAACAAATTGAAACACATCATAATAATCTTGCAAGTGACAGTAAATGGAGTAACTTACCACAACTGCATAAACTGCTGAAAGGACGAATATTATTCCAGCCAGTAAGCGCGTAGAAATTGTCTCCACAAACACAGCTGATAGAAGATTACGTTTCAAAAGCTCATAAGTCATTCTTGCAGATGTACAATAAGCTTCACCTGTAATAGCCGCAAAGTTGATAGTGAACTTGTTCAGAAAATCAACAGCTGCAACAAAAACATTGACACAGCACCTAAGGACAACATTGACGATTCCAGTAGCATTTTCTTGTCTAGCACTGTCAACAGCAGCACGAACCAGGCGGACAACACATATTATTAACCCAGAGAAGCATATAGTTCCAGCTGAGGGACCAAACGCATTTCTGTACATGTAAAACAGATGGTCAGATGAAATGATACCTGAAACCTCATATCATATCTGGTATATAATCAAATATACGACTGTTCAGATGCAATTATCTAATTGAAGTTTCATACAGAAGAAAGTCCACATAGAGATTTGTTTGATTCATAGACTATATAATTATATAATACACCCATTTATAATGGATAGATGGTTTATGTGTAGGAGATAAACATGGAAAATCGAACTTAAACTCTCGGTTTATTCAACCAAATTTGAAGAATTTACCCATGTTTTTGTTATAAGGTCTGAATCAAACCAGAGAGCATCCTGTTCCCCAGGATTCTTCAATGGGAAAAGGGATCATGGGTGAAACTAAAACAAGATTAACTTTCCCCACCAAGCCAACAAGTTCCACTGTGAACACCTAAGAAGATTTCAGCAGATAAAAGAGGAAAGTCTTCTACACTAGGCAATAATCCATTAGAAGGTTTAACATGTCCAAGGTTCGGCAAAAAATGTAAAGTGAGATTGAGGAAAAACCTCCATTACCCGGTGACCAAAGGACATAGAAGCAAATAAACCTACCATAGGCACTTGGAGAAAGTGTTCAAAGATATTAGAAAAAAGCTGCCCAAAATCCAAGCAGTTCTTCTAGATTGATAGGGGGTTCATAATAATTCGACACTACCGAAGACAGCAAACCGAAGGTGACGGCGGACCAAAGCACCCAAAAAGCCCATTTCTAGCACCACAACTCACACAACACCCTCGCAACACTCAACTGAAATATCGACAGCTAAAAGTAAAGAGAAGCCTCCACTGCTCCACTGGCAGATCAATATCAATCAGTTCTTCTAGATTGATAGGGGGTTCATAATTATTCGACACTATAGAAGACAGCAAACCGAAGGCGACGGCGGATCAAAGCACCCAAAAAACCCATTTCTAGCACCACAACTCACACAACACCCTCGCAACACTTAACTGATATATCGAAAGCTAAAAGTAAAGAGAAGCCTCCACTGCTCCACTGGTAGATCAATATCAATCAAGTGAGTCTATGATGCTAAACCAAAAAAATGACTGAACCAACATCAACAAGGAACAATACTTAGGTCCACAGAAAATTTAAATATAAACTAGAGCAAAGCCTAAGTATCCTCCCCCACAACTCTGTGGGACCCCAGCATCACAAAGGAATCCTAATATTTTCTAGAACAAGCTTGGTTACTTAATGGTGCAAAAATAACTAAATGGGTTGTCCTCAACAATTAGTAAGTACTTATTCACACAGTTCATCTTATTCATTTCTAGTGTGATAGACTGATAGTATCTGCTGATTTGGTGATACGACCTACTGTAGGCAGGTAGCTAAATATGATTATAATAATAAATAAAAACAGTTGAAATTCTCCTGGCAATAATTTTTACACTATCTCCGAGCATAGCTCTCCCAAATTCAAATATTTGTCCCAGAACCCGGCCAATCATAAGCCTTCTCCACATCTAGCTTACACAATAAGATATTTCAAAATAAATTCCAATGCGAACTCCATGCACCAATTTGCAGTGAGAACTTCATCCAAAAGTTGACCATCGCAAACAAAAAAATGCTGATATGGGCCCTAGTTAATTGAACTATTACTTCTCTATCTTGAAACAGAGAGTTATCCAGTGACTTTATAACACTACCAATTAATATAAGAGGCCTGTAGTAGTTTATGTCATTTTTTAGCCACTTTCAGACACTGCTAGGGAAAGCCTTCTCATGCAAATAAAACAAAGGGCCATCAAATCTTCCTTTACAATATGCCACCCCTTGTAGGAGAAAGCAATAGTGAAGCAACCTTAGTCATCAGATACTAGAAAGTTAATCTTTGCAAAGCTCATTAATCGACTCCATCATTCCTCTATTGAAATAGGCTTTTCCAGTTTTATTGCAAACTTCACATAAAAGAGTTAGGAGTCCGTCAATAGGTGCCTGCCTTATGGAGTTCTCTTCATTGAACATCTAATGAAATTTTAGAATGCCCAACATCACCTCATAATATACTTTCCTGGAGTTGCCTCTCATGAGATTTTCTTTCTACTGTTTGCCACATTCCAAAAAAAAAAGTGTTATTATCCTCTTCTGCAACCTAAAGCTTCTTAGCCTTTTGTGTCAATGCATATCAATCCATCTTCTGACTTGACAAGTTGCTGCTTGCCTGCAATTTGCTGAATCCTATTAATTATGTCAAAGAATATCGCTACAAAATCTCATCCAAGACTTTCACCTTGATCACCAGATAGCCCATTCTCTATCTGAGTTCTGGACTCCGGAGACTTCCTTACTCCATTCAATGTGTTCTCTTTCACGAGGATAACTTCTTTGACAAAACAAAACTATGGCATCCATAAACACGAAAAACTCGACCACCAAAGATTTGAACAACTCCGTGATATATCCAATTTGACCCACTTTTTTAAACTTGCCAAGCCTTTTCAACTCATAAGCACATCCAGTATGAAGAGGGGTTGGAAATTGGATAGAAGTGATTTTGGAAGGATGGTGTGAAGGGCACCTACAATATTCTCCTTCCACTTCATCAAGAAGCTAAAATTATAATAAAGAATAACAAAAAGGAATCTCTGATTGCTCGACCATATGCAGCAACCACCTTCTAATAGGAAGTATCAGTGAAATATGGTATCAGTAATATTGGATAACCAGGATGTAGAGGACATTGACTGAACTTAAATTACCAAAAAGCACCATAGAATATCCCAAGAAACATAAACTAGCTTAATCTTTCCCACAGCACGTGTTATTATCACAGGCCCAAAGACACTATACGCCATTGAACAAAAAAACTTACAAACTTTTCAACATAAAGCACTCACAGAACACTTTCCCATTATCCTACTCAAGAGTCAATGTCCTACCAAATGTAACGACATACCAGAGCTATTAAGTAAGAGCAGTAACTCTACTAACTGCTTCTATTCTACGCTCTTGAAGAGCAACATTATCAAAAGAGAATATTATCATCTGTTTCACCTTGGCTCTCCTCTCATATTTACAGAAATTATCTCTTGCATTTCACCTAATTACCTTGCCTCTCTGTCCCGTCACGACTCACATAGTCAAATGTTTAGATAAGCTATGAAATGACAAGTTGTGAATGGTAAAGGCTGTAAAAGTCCTTTTAAGTCAATGTAGAGCGTCTCAACCACCCGAGAGTCATCCTAAAGCCTTACAGGGCCTTGGAAGGTCTCGCATAAAATAACATAGTTGAATCTAGAGAAGTCCAGAAATAACACAAAATAGCTAAATAGGAAGGCTATAATCCACGCTTTAGGACATTTTTTAGACATGGGCAACATATTTCATGTGATGCATCCTAGACCCATTGAAGACCATTTGTAAGTACATGTTCATGCCTAAGAACGGACAGATGGAGGCCTTTGTAGCTATTTCGGGTGTTGAACTACAATATACTCCATCTGCCCCCCAAAGGATTTCCCACTCAATCTTGGCACTATTCATAAATAAAGAGAATGTTCTAAATTCTTTCCAATATATAAGAAAAAACACGCTCATTTGGGGGTTTTATTTGAGTTGTCCCAATGAGTACATTATGTAAAATCAAACTTTATAGTTTTTACTAATTTGTAACTGAAGATATTAATGATACAAAATGTGCGTTGGCAAACGTGACAAAGAAGAAATGGGAAACCCATTGGTGTACCGGGGGGGGGGGGGGTTTAAAATTCCTTTGTTTCTTTTTTAGATGCAACATTTGGCTCTTTGGTGGGTGTATTAAAAAAACACATGTTGAATCTAGAAGACAACAGAAGAAGTACCTAAGAAGCTATAGAATGTATTTTAAGACAAAGTGAGGCTCTCAACCACCCAAGACATCCCAAGGCCCTTGGGAAGAACCCAAATATATAACATTGTTGGTTCAAAAAGTGTAGTAATAGGCTAATAGCCCAAAACAGTTATATTGAAAGGCTATAATCCATGCTTCTGAATATTTCGAACCCACACAGCAAATCGCATAGAATGAATCCCAAGATCGTTGGAGACCATTTGAAATCGGCCTTGGGAGCTATTTCGAGGTTGGACTAGAAATTTACAACATAAACTATAATAAGCATTTTAAGTTAATGTTGAGGGTCGCAGCTATCCAAGAGTCATCTCAAGTCATCCCGAGGCCCTCCGGAAGGTTTCAGATTAAAAAAATATCATCGGATCCAAACTAGTGCACAAATAGCCGTAAGATAATGAAAATTAAAGGATATAATACACACATTTAAACTTTCGTCAACCCCCAAGCAATGGTGACCTTTCGTTTTATTTCGAGTTGAGTGCGAAATATATAAAACAAGTTATAAAAGATAGTCTAACTCAATGTAGAGGGTCTCAACCACCCAAGAATTGTGCCAAAGCCCAAAGCATCTCGATGCCCTTGAAAAGGTCCTAGATAAAACATATCACCAGGTCTGAAAAAGTGCATAAATATCCCCAAATAGCCTAAATTGAAAGTAGTAATACACGCTTTTGAAACTTCCTGAATCCCGGATAATAGAAACCATGAGAGGCAAACTAGGGTCATAAGAAACCATTCAAAAGCGTCTTAGGGTCTTAGAGTGATGTTAAGAGGCCTTTGGAGGTAATTTCGATTAGATTATAGAGAAGTCTAATGATGGCAATGTTCAATAGTTGATGCATGATGATAGCTATCAAAAAGAGTGCAAGGGCAAATGTTTGAGGGGGCCAAGCAAGCTCTTAAAGGGGAAAGCCAAGCAATATCCATGAGGGTCTGTAGATTGTTTATATTTATTATTACTATGTAGTGAAAAACATTATAACATGACATCACGGAGAAATCACACCTAGACCTAACACACGGAATCCCCATAAATTAGGAAGCCTAAAAGGGCACTTGAATAAACACAAGCAGGTGTGTACACATGCTATTTATGCTAACTACAAAATAAAGAACGAATAGTTGCTGCCCAAATGAAAAGCACGCTGCAAAGTGCAAACATACAAAAACCACTACACGAGAATGAAACCTGCCATGAGACAATCTTGTCCCAAGAAGGAGAGCTTAAACATACACCAAGCCACAAAATTTTCCATGTATCCTTCATCCCTTTTAACCTTTTTCACATGCTAAGGTCTCTTCATATAATGATGATGAAATAATGAAAAAAAACTAATATCCACCAGAACCTCTTCGTTCCTTTGTTAACAATTGATCCATGTTCATAACAAAATAAATTACTTCATACTACTTCACAAATCACAATTAGAGTCCTTACAGAGAGGAAAAAACGTAATTTTTCTCTGACACATATATCTTTAGGATTCGAGTTGTCAAACAATGTGGAACCACAAATAACATAATCACTCAGGAGGCTATCGCCTATAAGTCTGAAGTCAAGGTTCTTGATTACTAGCTCCATCTAGCCCACACCCCCAAAAAGACAAATGTTCAGAACAATTTCATTGATACAGTTCCAAGTCCAACACAGAGTACTAACTTACTAATCTTGTGAGAAATTCAGCGTTCCTATTTCCTAATGATTTTAACCAAATTGACAGGTTATGTAGCTTGTGAGAGCAATATCTCGAAATCTGGACACCACGCACTTTGAGAACCTTATCAACTCTAAAGTGTCCAGAAAGAAGCCAATGAGACCCATAAGTAACAGAAATTCAGGACACTACTTCTCATATTCTTGGATCACAACTCAGAGTCTCAGACAAGTTGAAAACAAAAGTAAGCACATTTTGGCAAAGGATTTCCAGTTTTTTTTTTTTCCTCCCCGATTTCAGAACTATCATCTGTAAAGATCCTGTAAGAAAAGTTTAAACCAAAGAGTTACCTTCGTGTCAAAACCTTTGTGACTTCATACAAGCATAGGATAAGAACGTAATAAGATGTCTCCAGAGAAAGATATATCATGAGTAGATCTCCCTTGGCTCTCTCTAACTAAAAAGTATGAGATAGTTGTTGATTAGCATCTCCGTAGCAAAAGAATTACAGGTACACTGGAAGTTGGTGGCAGATAAGTCATACACTTACCCTCTACTGGTTATTCGATCAAAAGGAGGCCAGTACATGACTTAAATCTTCAGCTTAATTTCCCCAAGTAAAAGTCATAAATCATACCTAATAAAGTGATTCCAGAAAGTGGTTGATAGTATATATAGGCTCTGTTTGGCAATTAGGGGATAGTAGTTGGGTGTTAGCGGCTAGCTGATTATATTAGCAATTTGTATAAAAGTGTTTGATAAGTAATTGATAGCTTATTACTACATAATTGTGTAAAATGACCAATAAGGACATGTGTTTAATCCATTGTTGCACTTTTTATTGTTTATTGAAGTAATATTCAAAAACTTTAGGATAAAAATGTAATTTGGCCCACTCATTACTAAACCTCTAATGTCAAAAAGCTTCTCCCCCCAATTTTTTCAAAAGAGCATTTTGGCACAGTCAACTAATTAAAACCTCTCTTTAGCAAACACTAACTTTAGAGAATTGACTAATTAAATCCTCTAATATGAGTTAAAAACTCTATTTTTGCCCCACCTCTCTTTACCAAACAAAGCTATAGATTTTTAGGTGGAAAATGGGTTATGAAGCAATTCTAATAGTCTAATTGCATAGGGATGGCTTAATATTATGTGGAAAATCTATCATAATTGATTACTCCCCCCATCCCAGAATAGTCTCAACAATTTCCTTTTATGTTTGTCCCAAATTAGTTTAAACATTTTCGTGTTTAGCATGATCCCACTATTATTATATTATTTGTGTTTACACTACTTTAGCCACACTCTACCTTTATCAACAAAAAGTTACACAACTTTCTCTCTCCTCCAATAGATATACCCCACCAACTCCTATCACATCTACTTTTTTAACAAATTAACATTTGATAACCACACTACAACTTATCACCTTAAGCTGTGAATCCCAACAATTATTTAGATATGTCTGGGACACACAAGAAATCTAGAAATTTGGATTTTAGTTCTTTGTTTGAAATCTAGAAAACCGAATAAGGTTTCTTATCTTCATAATCTTATACTCCTTGTATAGTCTCACTCATAGATACCGGGAACGCGGTACATGGTCATGTCCCACATTCCAGGGGACGTGCCCTGGAACGTGGTACTTGGTACGTGGTCTGAGAGTCCATCTGATTTACTCTAGAGGTTGCGTTCCGCATTTCCGTTCCCATACCACGTCCTGTAACGTTCCGCATTCCATTCCATGTAACATTGATCTCACTTTTACTATATTATTTGCTTTACACTCATTTGGCCCACACTGTACCTTTATCAATAAAAAATTATCCAACTTTCTCTCTCCAACAATAAAAGATATCCCACAAACTCCTTTCACATCCACTTTTTTAATAGAATAACATTTAAGAATCACACTACAACTTATCACCTTAAACTACATATCCCAAAAAGTATTCACATCAGGACGAAGGAAGTAGTTGGTTTAGGAGAAAGCTTAGGAAGAATTTTAATACTAATCTACGACAATATACATTATATATCTCCAGTCATTTTCTTTCCTCCTTTACGTTCTACTTTTGAATCCTTTCCGCCATGTCTTCTTCCACTCTTCTCTATTTTGCTTCACTAAATTTCCTCACGTTTTTTCTCTAATCTTATATCTTCTTTGAGTATCATCCATAACCTCCTCCCACTCTCTATCAGTCATATCATGCTTATGTTAAGATACTCAACGGTAACCTACTTAGGATAATCAACCAACTAAAAGAAGCACATACAAATACTTATGTGGACCTTATTAAATAATTCCCGGGAAGTTAAAATATAAGATCAAAGCACACTTATTTTATATCTACTGAGCAAAACCAACACCCTTTTTTGTCAAAAAGGGTTTTTGGCATAAAATCCCAAAAAACCCCTGTATTTAACTACTACAATTCTTTCATTTCATTGTTCCCACTATAAAAGCAAATCCAGTCTTCTAAACTCCTGTCAATGAAGATAAATCCAGAGGACTCTTACAATTATTAAGCTGCAAATTTGAGGTCCGATGTACGTGTTGATCAGTAACTTAAAGAACTACTCGACGAGGATTGAAGACTTAATATGATGAAGTTCAATAAACATCATACACAAAAGAGCTAAGTGAACTATGAGGTTATATCCAAAAATGAAAGAAGTTACGCAAATTACCTCAAAGCACTTCTGATCTTTCGCTTTGGAGTCGCATCATCTTTAGAGAAATACCACTGAGCAATAGTCCCACTGACCACATAAGCCTTAAGTTCCAACATCACAGTTGCTGACCACAACATTGTCAAAATTGCCAATGCATAATAAGCACCCACCCAACTATCTTGCTTCCAAGCACAATGATAGTCTCCTTTGGATTCACGGGGCACAATCTTGCCATTATACCTTGCAAACACCAAGAACACAACAATTGGCACATAATAAGCCAGCAACCCAAGTTTCAAACATGGGACAACCCCAAACAACCCCAAATTCCTCGAAAGCGCATTCGACCCAACACCAATTATGTTTATAGTCAACTCAATCCGATGCCAATTAAGCACGAAAATCCAGACAACAACCCCAATCACCAAGAAAACAAACAGCAACAACAGTATCCTATATGCAAGAGGCAATGCATCACTACATGAAGTTTTAACAGTGCAGGCAACAAACCAGTACACGTTTACAGCAATAGGAATCACAATAAAGAAAGGAAGTGACACATAAACAAGCTGCTTAGTGTAATGTTTAAGCAACAACAACACACCCCATACAATTGGCAAACTCAAAATGAAAGTAATCACAAGAACCCAAATCAACCCTCTAACAAAACTACTAGAAGAAGAAGACCCAAAATTGGAAAACCCATAAAAATCAATAAAAGACCCATGTTTAGAAAGTGTGTTCTTAACACAAGATGAAGAAGTGGGGTCATAAGAAAAGGAAGAAAGAGAAGAAAAGTTAGAATTATGATGTGCAATTGAGAAAATACCAAACCCAATAGTGCAAATAGAGAAAAGAAGAAAGAGAATGAGGAAAGGTAAGTCTTTGAAAGGTCTAGGACCATAATTGTAAGCGATTTGAAGAAACTGGGTATGATCAGAATCAGATTGATGAGAAAATTGTTGTTGTTGAGGTTGATATTCTTCAATTGAAGGAGAAGGATAGGGTTTTGAGAGGAGAGGCTGAGTTGGGGAAGATGGGGTGTCGTAAAGATTGGAGCTTTTGTTGGGTTCTTCAATGGAAGCCATTGAAGGAGAGTGAAGAAAGTTGGAGGAGAGAGAAAAATGGCGGATTTATGCTGAAGAGGAAGAGTTGATGGGAGATGGTGAGAGATGAGAAGTGGTGAACATTGCGATTTGTTTTGTGGGTTGACTAAGTGATTAAGCTGAGAAACCTGAGATCATTTTTTTAAAAAAAATTGAAAACCAGTGTTGTCGTGGTTTTTTTTGTTGTTGTCGTGGTTAATTAAGGATGACAACGATGATTATTTGGGTTTGGATCGGTGAGATGAGATGAGATGTGATTTGAGAAGGTAGAAGACGACAGCTAAACGACGTCGTTGTGACTTGTGATGCACTGATGCTAGTATTTTTTTTTTTTTTTTAATAAGGAGGGTAGCATTGTTGAAAATATCATCTTTTATACTCTTTGTATCGGATAATATAATGTTTACATTCTTTTTTACTAAGTCTCAAAATATCAATTGTCTTATAAGAGAATGTCTGCTTTTAACTTAAAATTAGGCAACAATCCAAGCACAATATTGAACAAGAACAAACTACTTTTCTAGATATAGTGACTAGTTTAATCTATTTGTGACTAGTTTAATATAGGTTAGTGACCACTGACCACTATAATCCATTTAGGAATCACATTGTTTAAGCCATTTAGTAACTATTTAATCCATTCAGTAACACTGCTATGTTATTTTTTTAAATTGTGTGTTTTAGTTCAAGATTCAAAGGAAACAAAAGATGTGAAAATTCTATTGTGCTCCCGGGAGCACGGTACACACCATGCACCCGGTAAATTTGTTCCATTTCCAATAAGTAAATGTTCTATTTCAACAAATGTTCATTTTAAGCATATTTTTCAGCAAAAAAAAAATATGTTCTAGTTTTCGTAAAAATTGTTCTAATTTCAATAAACAAATGTTCTATTTCAACAAATGTTCGTTTTAAGCTTATTTTTCAGCAAAAAATTATGTTCTATATTTTGTGAATCTGTTTTATTTTCGATAAGCAAATGTTCAATTTTAAAAAATGTTCTTTTAAAATTTATTTTCCACCAAAAATTATGTTCTATTTTCACTAAAAATATGTTCTATATTTGATAAGAATATGTTCTATTTAAATAATTGAATTCTAGTAATTTTCCACTTCAACCAAAAATGTTCATTTCGTAGTTGAATTATGGTAATGTTCCACTTCAACAGTAAAATATTCTTTTTCATAAATGAATTCTTGTAATGTTCCATTTCAACAATAAAATGTTCGTTTTCGTAAATGAATTTTGTAATGTTCCACTTCAACAGTAAATGTTTGTTTTTGTATTCGTAAACGTTCTTTTTTGTATTCGTAAATGTTCTATTATGTAGTGTGAGAGCACAATTCTCATTATGCTCCCCAGAGCACAATACACGTATTACAAAAGATGGACAAGAGAAGGGACGACTAGGCTGGTGCGAGATGTATAAGGATAATGTTGGGTCAGAGTAGGTTGAAATGAGCTTGTTAGCAGAATGTAGGATTGAGTTTGTCTAATTTAATATTAAAATTAGATCGCCTATTCTAATAATTGTTGCCAAAAGATTGTGCTTATTTTAATTTTATCAATTTGTTCGGAATAAATTATCGTCAACATTTACACAAACTTTCTAAAATACCTCTACCTTTTCTTTCAAAATTTGTGACCTATTTATAACAATCTTTATCATACAACCACAAAAAACCATCATACAATATTATCCGTGCATGTGCAAGATCAACATTCTTTGAATAGTTCTACTTAACATTTGTTGATATCACCTTCAATCTTTAATTTGCCACCATGACACTATCTAATAAAGAGGGTAAAAGTTAACTTAGTATGTGAACTCAAACTAAACTCGGGCCAAAATTAGGGGTTTTGGATTTTGATCACACTCATTTAGTTAAATGGCTCAGCTTGATTGATCCACTTTATTAAATAAGTTGAGTTAACTAGAAATAACTCATTTAGTTAAATAGCTCATATAGTCATATATAAGCTGGATAGCTCTACTTAACCTATAAGTGTTTTGCTTCACATTCTAAGAATAAGAGTAGCGAGTGTTCGTGTGAGGGAGGTTCGTATGTGATCCTCATTTACATGACATCTCCTTCTCATGGTGTGACTTACCAAATGTCACTATATAGCATATACCACACACCACCAACCTTAAAAATAACATGTATGTGAGTGCCTATTCACCAAGAAATCCAAGAATTATGTTTTTCTATATGTCCTTTTTTTTTAGGGAGAAGTGTTTTTTTTGTAAATTTCAATGTCATTTCCCAAGCATTTCTATAAGATGTTTATGTGTTCTATAGGTTGGACTCGAAATCGACGAAGCTATTGCAACATGGCTTATTGACAACCATTGGATTTCAATAGATTCAATGCTCCATAATGCTCATTCCTATATATAGAATTTGGAAGACTGATGATTTCTCATTAAGATTAGCATATTGATATACAACATATGTAGCTAGATTGCTACAAAAGATAAGTACTTCCTTCGTAACAAAATAGATGTTATACTTTCTATATAGTGTTGCAACAAAATAGATGTTACACTTCCTTTTAGGAAACAATCTCTCTCTATCTCTCTCATATCACATGGGTCTTCTTTTTTTCTCTCTCTATCTCTCGTCTCTTCAAAAAATTGCCTATAAAAGTGTGCTTTAAAAAGTGTAACATTTATTTTGTTATGGAGGAAGTATAAAAATTATAGAGATTACAAAGTAATCTAATCCTAACTATTAAGCTATGCAAGATACTACTTGAGTAAAAGAGAGAATAGAGGTTGTTGTGCTAACTACCATCTCAAGTTGACGTAGTCAACTCTTATCACGACCCCGCAAGATGGATGGATGTTGGGTAAGTCCAATCTTGGACAACATCATCTAAAGATGAGGTTGTTTGGCTTTGTAAGAGCATCATCAAGTTGGTCATCTTTAGCTATGAGAGCTGCACGAAGGAGCCCACCTTGCACTTTTTCCCGCATGAAGTGATAATCCACACCTAGGTGCTTCATATCAGATTGAAACACTGGGTTAGCAGAGAAATGAGTTGCACCAATGTTGTCACAATAGATTACAGGTTGAGCTAGCCCAATGACACCAATTTCATGAAGGACATTGAGAAGAGAAACAACTTCAATAAATATTTCTGCCACTAGGCGATATTCGGCTTCGATTGAAGAGCGAGCAACAGTTTGCTGCTTATTCGAACTCCATGAGATGGGATTACAACCTAGAAAAAAAATATATGCTCCCTGTAGAAATGAATTCATCACGGTCACCAGCGAAGTCAGCATCCGAAAAGGCATGTAAATGAAGTGGGAGTTGTGGTATAGAGTAAGGCGATAATTAAGTGTACTATTGAGATACCTTAGTGCACGTTTGAGTGCTTGCCAGTGAAATCATGTAGGATGATGCATAATTAAGATAAATGGTTCACGGTAAAGGCTATGTCAGGGCGAGCGAGGCCCAAGTAGTGCAGACCACCAACGAGGCTACGATATTCAGTTGGATTGTCATGTGGTTCACCTGAATTGAGTGTGAGATGGTTGTGGGCCTCAAGAGGGGTGTTGATTGACTTGATATCACTCATAGAGGCTCGGTCAAGCAAGTCAATAGTGTACTTAAGTTGGTTAAAGACAAGCTTATCCACACAAGGTTGAAGTTCAACTCCCAAAAAATAGTTGATGAGACCAAGGTGTTTGAGGGAGAAATGCTTGGCAAGCTTGTCAATGAAGGCGGTGACGAGAGTGGTGCTTGGTCCAATGATGATAATATCGTCAACATAGACTAGGACATAAATAGGGGAGGTGGTGCCTTTGGTGAAGAAAAGGGGGGTATATGAGATTGCATTTATGAAGCCAACACTAAGAAGGTAGTTGCGGAGCTCGGTATACCAAGCACGAGGTGCTTGTTTGAGACCGTAAATGGCCTTCTTGAGATGAAAAACATGATCATGAAAGTTTTGATCTTTTAAGCCGGGTGGTTGGGCCATATACACATCTTCGAATAGAGTGTCTTAGAAGAAGGCGTCTTTCACTAGTGGAAAAAAACACAACGGCTGCGGTTTCCGGGCTGACCGTAGCCCTTCACAAAAGTTTTTTAAGTATATGAAGTGATCTTGTTATTAAGTTAGTTTTGTTTGTTCTTAATTGAATTAAATGATTAATGTGCAATGTGACTTTTGTTAATTACAGGAAAAAGAGGCTAATTGAAGGCACATAAAGTTCCGCATTGCTCCTCATAATTGGTGTTAAGAGGTAGCTAATTTAATTTCCTTATTTTTTTTGTTTGATTTGTTGATGAGCTAGATAAAGTTGTTATGTGTATGTTTCAATTTGATTAAGTTATGATAATTTATTGATGTATATATGTAATTTTTTATAATGTATGTATATTTCTTAATATGAGATTATAAGAAACAATGTAATTTAGCTATGAAATCTACAAGCTGTTCGAATCATCATCATATGCCTAGATACCCGTTCAAGACTTACTCATTAGGAGTAAGGCTTGAATAGTCCCCGGTTTGGGACTATTCTTGGACGTTTGATCTCACTTAGGTGGAGAATGTGTGTCTTCTTTTCAATTATGAGGGAAGTATTGGCTTATCGTTTCTCTACATTGTTCTCTAGGTACATATGTAGATAAGCAATTCCCTGCACATCACTCCCCTCCCCTACATAGACCCCCCCAACCCCCTGCACGCACACCCCTCCTCTCCCCTTCCTTGCCCACCATTTCCCTCCATGCACAGACCCACAACCCCCTACACACCACTCCCCTCCCTTGAATAGACCCCCCCTGCATACCCCTCCCCTCCCCTACGCAGCCCATCCCAACCCCCTGCACACCCTCCCCTCCTTTGCACAGACCACCCTCCACACCCTCCCTGCATAGACCCCCCATCTACACCCCACACCTTCCCACCCCTCCCCTCCTTGCACACCCCTCCCCTCCCCTGCACATACCCCCCACCCCCATGCACAGACCCCCCAACCCTCCCCCTCCCTTGCTAGCCCTCCCCTCCTTATCACATACCCCCCAACCCCCTGCACAACCCCTCCCCTGCACAGTCCCCCCTTGTTGCACTCCTCCCATTGCCCCTTATTGCCAATGTTAATTTTTTTTGTTTTCTTGAGATTTATATATTAATGCGTATATTTGTGCAATTTCAGGTAGATGACGGACGTGCATCTAGATAAGAGCACGAGTAGTGAGCAACCGAGGATGAGTCATATGATGAGAGAAAGGAACGGGATAAAGGTGATATCGAGGATCGAGATCTTGAGGTTGAGTTCATTACTAGGCTTGAGAGCATAGGGGATGTGAATTCTCTCATGGAAAATGATTACATGTAAGACCGATCTCGCCGTGAAGAATTAAACGCACAAAGTTCAAGAGTTTCGAAAGCACCACAAATTGGTAGGATATCATTGGCGACGAAAAAGAGAAAAGGAAAGGGACCTACAAAGTCACTTGGGATAGGGGTGTTCATAAAAAACCAAAAAGGAAAACCGTATCGAAAAACCGGTCTAAATGGGTGGTAACGATACCAGTAAAAAAAGTAACCGAACCGGTAAAAGTAACGGTTAAACGTTACGGTTATGATTTTTGAGTAAACTGTTAACCGAAAAAACCGAATTATTTTTTTCCTCTCTTTAATTATATTGAAACCTTTTCCAACAATGTCATTAATTCTTACTAAATAACAACAATTAAAGGATTTATGTGATTATTTGGAAACTTTAGTACTAAAATAAACATTATAATTAGGAAATGGAGTAAGTTCTTAGTGTCATTATGTCTTTCCAATGGATTTATTATCCACTTTATAATATATTTTATATTAGAGTATATATAATATTAAAGTATATGCACAAAAAAATATTTACATTAAGTAAAATATAATAGTATATATTGAATAATGGTTAATGCTTAATCGAAATACCATACCGAAAAAACGGTTAACCGCTAGGCGGTAACCGGTCTAAACGGTTACGATTCACAAAAAGAACGAACCGAGATGTTGTTTTGGGATGGTTAACCACCCATGAACAACCTTAACCAGAAAAACACACAATTATGACTTCTGAGTACGATAATATGGGTCAACCTTGTGGAAAGTGGCGTCATAAGTATGTAATGCAAATTGGCCTTTGCATGCGAAAACTCTCCATTGTGCATTCATGGAAAAAGGTGTCCGAGGGGTTGAAGAAGTGTCTATGGGATGATACTATGATAAGCTTCATGTACAATAACATTTAGTTTCTGAATTATTTAGTTAAATATAAGTGTAATATTACTAATAACGTATAATTTACAACAATTGCGGAAACTAATTTGTGAATTGTGTTTTTTTGTAAAATCAATTCAATATCAAAGATGATGAAGCCAAGAAGAATGTAATTCTATCCGCAGTTGCCAAGAGATTCAGAGATTTCAAGGCTAAGTTAGTGTTTGGGTGGATCACTAAGCGAAGGAAAGTAGTACCTACAAAGAAGAAGAAAATCTACGGTGGAGAAACGCCATCCGGTTCTCTGACTTCACCGGAACCATCATCTGAACCCTCAAATTACCGTTTCAGATATGGAAAACTATCAAACCTAAAGAATGGCCAAAAAATTCCCCCACAAGCTATATATTGTAAGAATATTTTATTAATATTTACTACACTTAGCTGCGGTAATATTGTAAAACTTTGTGTGTAATTGCGTGTTTTAAGCAAGACGTGAGAAAAGTAGCCACGAGTGCAAAAGCTAGGAAGTATTATCATCATTTGGGTGCTCATTCGTTCAATGAGACGAAAGAGAAGTGGATGTTCGCCCACAACCTTGAGGAGTCATCGACATTCATTTCTAAGCTCGATATCAAAGAATTCTTATGTGGGGTAGAGTTGAATGTTTTCATGATACACACTTTCATGAGGTAATACATAAGTATATAAATATACATATACATTTGTTTAATTAGTTTTCAATTCAACAAGACTTTTCAATTCCGCAATATCAGACATGATAATTGATGTGTCCAAGTTATCCGCCAATCTTAGGCGGATTTCGAGGCGTTTTTGGTGTCGGTACGAGCTTAGTGTCGGGATTTAGGAGAGATTTGACGTTAGGAGGTGTTGCCGGAGGATGTTGTGATTTGAGGAGTTTAGGAAGTAGTTTACATGATGGCACACTCGAGGGCCGATCTTAGCCCTCCGATCACTTTTTGTATCCCGGAGCCCTTGCTCGTTGTCCTTTATGATGCATCTTCCGAGTTTCGAGGTCCGTGATTCGAGCTTCATTGTTATTCGTCGCCCGAGGATTGATCACTTCAGTTCTACAGCTTCATGGCTTCCTCAAAAGCCAAGTTATTTATTCTCTCCTTTTATTTTTTGGTGTTTTGGATAGATTTGGGGCAGACGGCTCGTCGCGACCCGCGATCAGTGTCGCGAGTCGCGACCTTCCTATTGTCGCGAGTCGCGAGCTTTGTCGCGAGTCGCGACCCCTGCCGCTGCATTTTTTACTTTCTTTTCCTCCCTTGGAGGGAAAGGAGGTTAAGTCAGCTTTTAGTTTAGCTTTACTAGGAAAAAAAGGTAGAGAGAGAAAGAGAGTTCCATATGTTTCTTCTACTCTTCCTTATTAGATTTGTAATGAATTTCATGGATTTGCTAGCTTAAACTCCCATCTTGGATTTGGTTATTGAAGCTCTAATCTACTTGTGAGAACTTCTTACTCTCTATCTTCTTATGGTCATTGTGATGCTTCTTGTATGTATTTCCATGATATTTGCATAATCCTTGCTAGGAACGTTACTAGTATTGTTGTGTGAATCATCTAATGCTAGTTTTAGGTGCATAATCGGATTGTTGTGTTCCTAGCTCCATGTAGCATACTAGGTGTTTGATTAAATGCTGAACATTAATCTTGTGCACTTAGAGAAGCATAGCTTATTACTTGAATGTTGTTGCTTTAATAACATTAGTGATCCTATTGTGTTCCTCGTTTTTAATGCTACTTTGGTTTGAACTTAAGTGCGATTCATTTGAGTTAATTCATAGTAAGAGCGGTTCAAACCACGCAGATCGTGTGTTAGACCACGATCTAGGAGGATAGAAGTATCGACTTCTCAATAGGTGACCATAGGAAAGGTTGAGGGTTAAGGTTTCGTGATCACAAAGTAGGTTAGGGTGGATGCTAACCGAGTCCAAGGCCTTTTTATATTGTAATCTCTTCGTATTTTAGTATTGTGAGTAGTTTAGATCACTTACATTGTTCCAAATCCCCCCTATTCGGTTGCTTTGGCCTTAGTACATACTAGGGTTCTTGATTTGCTAATTTCCAATCAAGTTCATTTGCTCCCTGTGGATACGATCCCTGCTTCCATTATACTTACTTAGTGTGCATGAAAGTAGGTTAATTATATTTGGTTAGGAGTACACGACAAACGCCTACCAATAATGTCAAGAAACTAAGCAATGTGCCATGCCAAAGGAGAAGAAATAGAAAGCCAACAACCACATAAACCCCAACAATGGATCAAACAAACAACTAGAAGAAACACTTATCAATGAAAGTAGAATCCTTTCAACTCTCACCCTCCTGGAAAAATATGATACCAACTGATATGATTACAACTCCAAAGATGAAGAAACAACCAAGTAATTTCGAACAAAGGAACTTAGCTTGATCACTTCACTAAGTCCGAAAATTATCAAAGTAACCCGGATATGATAACTAAAACAAACACTCCTGTATATTTTAGTTAACTCTTAATGTCACTCAAACCACTCATAAAATAAGCAGATTAAACACTACATTAATTAACACTCCTGAAAAATAACTTAATGATCGAGAATAATTGAAAGGCACAATTAAATTGAATGACGAAGGTTTTTGTGTAAATCACTCATGCTCTTGTATGGTAGCATGCCATGTCTATTTATATTATTCATGACAGCAAGAATTAACTTGCCCTCCAAGCACTACAATAGCTAAAAATCAAACCAAGTATTTTAGGAAATATAAGCTAGCATCTTGCATCATAATCTCTAGATTCTAGCAGAGAATAAAGGGAAATTAAGGAAACAACAAATCAACCCCAAATCCCCCCTTACACGCCTAAAACACTTAAGGAAACTAGAGAATACAGAATCTAGAGAATATTACAACTCAATGACAACTTGACGCATACTTGGAACACAAGGACTCTCTAACTCGGTCGAAAATCACAAGGAATTTTCGGACCTTATTTGCTGAAATTAAAGACTTAATTAAAATTAACTAAGACTCCAAATGATGCCAACTTCATGTTTCTTGGACTTGATCATCTTCCCACTTGATCATGGACACAAAGGAATTTTGAATTGAGTTTGAACCCAAATGCTTCAAGGACTAGACAAATAGGCTTAGCATCAAGAGTTGACTTTGCACCTTGACTTGTATCAATATAACCTCCCACCTTTAATTTGCTACCATAACACTATCTAATAAAGAGGGTAAAAGTTGACTCAATATGTGAGTTGAACATAATCTAAACTCGACCCAAAATTAGGGGTTTTGGATTTGAATCACACTCATTTAGTTAAATAGATCATGAGCTTGATTGAGCCACTTTATTAAATAAGTTGAGTTAACTAGAAATAACTCATTTCGTTAGATAGCTCATATAGTCAT
Source organism: Beta vulgaris subsp. vulgaris (assembly GCF_026745355.1). Classification (NCBI taxonomy): domain Eukaryota; kingdom Viridiplantae; phylum Streptophyta; class Magnoliopsida; order Caryophyllales; family Amaranthaceae; genus Beta; species Beta vulgaris. The sequence goes on from NC_079210.1 coordinate 44,087,305, forward strand.
ATATGAGTTGGATAGCTCTACTTAGCCTATCAGTGTTTTGCTTCACATTATAAGAATAAGAGTAGTGAGTGTTCGTGTGAGGGAGGTTCGTATGTGATCCTCATTTACATGACATCTCCTTCTCATGGTGTGACTTACAAAATGTCACTATACATCATATACCACACATCACCTTAAAATTAACATGTATTTGAGTGCCTATTCATCAAGAATTATGTTTTTCTATATGTCCTTTTTTTTACGGAGAAGTGTCTTTTTGTTAATTTCAATGTCATTTTCCAAGTATTTCTATAAGGTGTTTATAGGTTTTATAGGTTAGACTCAAATTTTAAGAAGATAAGGCTATTGCAGCATGGCTTATTCACAACCATTGAATTTCAATAGATTCAATGCTCCTTCTTATATATAGAGCTTAGAAGACTGATGATTTCTCATTAAGAAGATCAACATAGAGTTATACAACATACGTAGCTAGATTACTACAAAAGATAAGTAGTATAAAGATTATAGAGATTACAAAGTAATCTAATCTTAGCTATTAAGCTATACAAGATACTATTTGACTAAGAGCGAGAGAGAATAGGAGTTTGTTGTGCTAACAACCATCTCAAGTTAACGTAGTCAACTCCAATCTTGGACAACATCATCTAAAGACGAGGTTGTTTGCCTTTGTAAGAGCATCATTAAGCTGGCGTCTTGAGCTACAAGAGCAGCACGAAGGAACCCACCTTGCACTTTTTCCCGAATGAAGTTATAATCCACACCTAGGTGCTTCATACGAGATTGAAACATGGGGTTAGTAGAGAGACGAGTTGCATCAATGTTGTCGCACTAGATAACAGGTTGAGCTAGACCAATGACACCAATTTCATGAAGGACGTTGAGAAGAGAAAGAACTTCAAGAATTGTTTGTACCACTGAGCGATATTCGACTTCGGTTGAAGAGCGGGCAACAGATTGCTGCTTCTTCGAACTCCATGAAATGGGATTACGACCTAGATAAAAAAAATATTCCCATGTAGAAATAAAATCATCACGATCACCAGCTAAGTTAGCATCCGAAAAGGCATGTAAATGTGGTATAAAGTAAGGCAATAATCAATTGTACTATTGAGATACCTTAATTAGTGCACATTTGAGTGCTTGACGGTGAAGTGATGTAGGACGATGCATAATTGAGATAAATGATTCACAACAAAGGCTATGTCAGGGCGATCGAGGCCCAAATATTGAAGACCACGAACGAGGCTACTATATTTAGTTGGATTGTCATGTGGTTCATCTGAATTGAGTGTGAGATGGATATGGGCCTCAAGAGGGGTGTTGATTAACTTAGCATCACTCATAGGCTCGGTCAAGCAAGTCAATGGTGTACTTGCGTTGGTTAAAGACAAGCTTATCCACACAAGGTTGAACTTCAACTCCCAAAAAATAGTTGAGACCAAGGTCTTTAAGGGAGAAATGCTTGGCAAGATTGTCCTTGAAGGTGGTGACGAGAGTGGTGCTCGGTCCTAGGACGATAATATCGTCAACATAGACCAGGACATAGATGGGGGAAGTGGTGCTTTTGGTGAAGAAAAGGGGGGTATCTGAGATTGCATTTGTGAAGCCAACACTAAGAAGGTAGTTGCAGAGCTCGGTATTCCAAGCACGAGGTGTTTGTTTGAGACCGTAAATGGCCTTCTTGAGATGACAAACATGATCATGAAAGTTTGGATCTTTTAAGCTGGGTGGTTGGGCCATATACACATCTTCGGAGAGAGTGCCTTGAAGGAAGACGTCTTTTTAATGTCAAATTGGCGAAGAAACTAACCTTGAGTGACAACGAGACTTAGTATTAGACGAATTGTTCAAAGTTTAATAGCAGGGTTGAAGGTTTCTTTATAAATCCTGGGACGTTGGTGAAATCCATTTGCAACTAGACGGGCATTTTATTTGTCGATTGTACCGTAAGGTTTGTATTTGGTTCTAAAAAACTATTTGCAACCAATAAGATTTTGTGAGGAATGACATGGAACAAGAGTTTAAGTAATTTTTTTTTAAAAGAGCTTGATGTTGAGCGTGCATGGAGTCATGCCAAACAGGTTTGGGTGGAGTATATTTTGTCGAGGTGGGTTCAGTGCGTGTGAGTTGAGCACTTAGATTGAGTTTAATAATGGGCTTAAAAATGTTGATGGAGACGCAGGTTATGTAGCGGCGAGTTGAAGGGGGTGGAGAGGGAGGTGGGCAAGGTGTAGCGAAAGTAGGTTGAGGGGGAGAAGGTGGAGGAGAGAGGGAGCAGGAAGCTAGAGGGTTGGCGTGGCGAAAGGAGGGAGTATAAAGGAGGCTACTGAGCACCATTCATCAAGTGTAGGAGTAAGCGTGGGAGGAGATGAGGAGGAGAACTGAGTAAAGGGGTATTACTGCTCAACAAAATGCCCATGGTGTGAAGAGTATAGCCGATGGGTTTGAGGATCAAGCAGAAACAAGCGTGTTGAGTGGGAGAGTAGCGCATAAGAATACGCAAGGGGTAGACCAAGGTTCGAGTTCGTGAGATTTTTAAGGCCTAAGTCATGGGTAACACAAATAACCGAAATTTCGAAGGTGATGGTATTTGGGTGTGGAGCCGAAGAGTTTGTAATATTTGAAGAGTGTAGGGGTGGGCATGTGGTTTATGAGATATGTAGCGGTTTGGAGAGCATGTGACCAGGATTGAAGAGGAAGAGAGGCATGAGAGAGGAGGGTGAGTCCAGTTTCTACAACATGGCAGTGACGATGTTCCGCATGCCCATTATGTTTAGGGGTTTTATGAGGTGGAGAGGTGAGATAGGAGATGCCATTTATAGTAAGAAATGAGGCAAGTTTGAGAAACTCACCACCATTGTCAGAGTATAAAGTGAGAATACGACGACTGAACCACTTTTTCTACTAGTGCTTTGAAGCGAATGAAAACATTTCCCGTGGTAGATTTATTTTTGAGGGGATATAACTAACCAAAGAAATTTGTGTAGTGATCGACAAAAATAACATAGTATTTATAGCCGACATAAGAGTATAGAGGGGAGGACCATAAATCACTGAATATAACTTCAAGGGGAAATAAAGTAGTAAGTGAAGAATCTCCAAAATTCCAAATGGTAATTTATGACTTATGAATATGACATGAATTACAAGATAAACATATATGAGCAGTTTGAGAGATGGTTGTCATAAGTGGTGGTGCCAGTCGATGAAGTTGAGAGTGGTCGTGAAGACATGAAGAGTGGAAGATGGCCACTAGTACACGCCATCCTTAGACTGGCCTGTGAGAAGAGTTGGCCACATCTTGGAATCCTTGCCAGAAAAAGGAGAAGGTGAGAATATAACAAGAACATTATAATCATGACACAACTTAGAGATAAAGATTATATTGGTGTGCATAGATAGAACACAAAAGATATTAGAAAGATAAAGAGAGTGAGTAGAAGTAGGGAGGAGAGTTGAACCAGTGTGAGTGATGGCAAGCCTGGACCTGTCATCGATTATAATCTCATATGTATTGTCATAAGGTGAGTGAAGAGATAGGTTGGCAAGGTTAGAGGTAACATGGTGAGAGGCGCCACTATCGAGGAGCCATAAAGTAGGAGAGAATGAGGATGGCATGGAGGTAGGAGCAAGAGCAGTATTGACTTAGGGGCGAGGGGTTGGGCGATTTACATTTGCATGGAGGAGGGCGAATGGAGGGATGGAGGGCTTTAGATGCGGGGCAGTAGGTGAAGGTATCCCTTGGACGTTTTTTTTTTTGGTAAGTAAGAGAAAATATATTGATAGCTTAACGAAACATCCTAAGTCCCAATAAGGAACAACAGCTATACATTAGCAAGCAACATACTACAAAAATAAGACCAGAGAACCAAACGACCATTACATAGTCAACCACCAATTCCTATCCACCTCCTTCATTCTTTGAGGTAATCTACTCTCAATTCTCTTCTTTACATTGTGTTTAATGTCATTAACTATTTTCTCTATAGTATGTATATGCATGTTCCAGTATGCACAGTTCCTTTCTTGCCATATGCTGTATACAGTAGCAAAAATGCTTGCTCTGATAATTTGTTTCCTGATCTTGCTGCCTTTATATCTTCTTTTAATCCACCCCAGCAATTGATCTAGCGTATTCGAAGTAGTATGAATACCCAACCATTCCTTCACTTCTTTTAGGCACTGTCTGCTAAACGGACAACCAAAAAAAAGGTGTCGATGATCTTCCTGTCCATCTCCACATAGTAAACATGTATGTATCATCAGTGATAATATTCATAGCTAACATCCTATCTCTAGTCTGTAATCTTTTATGCATTGCCAACCATCCTATGAAACTATGTTTAGGGATATTATATTGGTCCCACACATCTTTCCACCAATCCACCTGTTGCCTTGGGTGTTGCACACGATGTAATTGCTTGTATAGGTCAGCAGTACTGTAATTAGGCACCCCCATCCAGGTTGCACCACATACATTTGTGATTTTATCTTTCACTTTACAGATGTATTTAACAGCCCAACTAGCAGTTTTTGGAGCAAGGAACCCACTCCAGTTGTGCTCTTTAATATACATTGCATGGATCCATTTCACCCACAGGTTATCCTCCTTCATAGCTATGCTCCAAGCTAACTTCCCTACCATAGCTAATATCCATTTCTCTAAACATCTGAAACTAAGCCCCCCTTGGTATTTAGGAGAACATACCTCAGTCCAGCAAACATACCCAAGTCTGGTAGAGTTGTAAGCACCAGTCCATAGGAATGATCTACAAATTGCATTAATTTGCTTTATGATGTTCTTAGGGAATATAAAAATCTGGGCCCAGTAGACACAGATGCTGAGCAATACAGAGTTAACTAGTAATCTTCTCCCAGCAAAGGAGATATTTCTTGAACTCCAGCACCTAATTCTTCCCAGCATCTTCTCAAGGAGTTGCTCATAGTCTGCAGTTGACAGCTTCTTGGTGCTTATAGGAACTCCTAAATAACGAAATGGGAGAGTGTCTTGCTTAAAGCCAGAGCAATCAACAAGTCTCTGCATGTCTTGGTTAGTCATACCACACCCAAAGATAACAGATTTTTGAGGGCTAGCCACAAGACTAGTAGAGTCAGCAAACAATCTTAGGCCCTGGAGCATCATCAGTACTGAAGCATAGTCCCCTTTACAGAAGAGAATCAAATCGTCAGCAAAACATAGATGGTTTAGTTTCAGTGATTGACATCTAGGGTGAAACCTAAATTGGTCCTGCTTCCCTATATAAGCCATAATGCGAGTGAAATACTCCATACACAATACAAATAGCAGGGGAGACATGGGGTCTCCCTGCCTTAGACCTCTTTTGGAGTTGAAGAACCCGGTTGGGAATCCATTAAGCATGAGAGTAAAGGTGGGGCTAGACACACAAGTCATCACAAGATGAATGAACTTATCGGGAAAGTGAAGGCCTTTCATCATATCTTCAAGGAATTCCCAACAGACTGTGATATATGCCTTTTGCAAATCAATCTTCATCATGCAGCATTTTTGCTTTTGACTGCCTTTGTATATCCTTACTATGTCCTGACAGAGCAAAATGTTGTGAAGTATACTCCTCCCAGACACAAATGCCCCTTGTGTTTCAGAAAGCAGAGAAGGCAACACCAATCTAAGCTTTTCACATAACAGCTTAGTTATGCATTTGTATATAACAGAGCAACAAGAAATAGGCCTATAATCACTCACATGAGTTGGACTCTTTACTTTAGGAATTAAGGTAATAGAGGTAGCATTAATGGCCTTGAGTAATTTCCCTGTTCTAAAAAATTCCAACACAGCTGCAGCAACTTCTTCCCCTACTATCTCTCAAGTTTGCTTGAAGAAGTAACTATTGTAGCAATCAATCCCTGGGGCCTTATCATTGGGGATTGACATGAGCGCTCTCTTGACATCTTCAACAGTGAAAGAACACTCTAAGGATCTCCGTTGTTCATCTGTAAGTTTATACCCCTCCCCCATGATTTCATTCTTGATTTTGCATCTATGCTCCAGTTTTTTCCCAAGCAGATCCTTATAGAAATTGACAAAAGCCTCTTGGACTTGCTTTGCTTCATTTACCCACTGACCCTGGCCATTTTGAATGGCATTCACTCTGTTAGAATTCCTTCTGGCCTTGATACATTGATGGAACAAGTGTGTGTTATCATCACCTTTATCTATCCACTGGGCTTTTGCTTTTTGCCTTAGAAAACTTAGATAAGTTTTTTGTGCCTTCCTGTACTCCTCGGTTGCTTTCCTTTCCTCTTTATCGTGTTCATAATCATAAGGTTGACTATGAACTAGGCTTTGAACTTGCAGTAACTTGCGGTAGGCTTGAGTAACGACAACCTGGACATCTGAGAAACCTTCTTTATTGATCTTCTTCAGATCAATTTTTAAGCCTTTAAGTTTCTGAACCACCCTATACATGGTACATCCCTGCACTGGTCTATTCCAAGCCTCCGCAACAGTTGGCCAGAAAAGAGGAGAGCTCACCCACATATCAAAGAATCTGAATGGCTTTTAGTCATTTTTCATCTTCTTCATCTATGTGAGACATCATAAAGTGTGAAAAATTCCTTATTATTTTGGGTTCTCTCTCTTCGTGGGTTCTCCAGTGTTCGCGCTGGTCGCCATGGGCAGACCTCGAGGATCCAAGAACTTCAAAAGTGTGGCAAAAGGCAAAGGTACTGCAAATGTTCCTTCATCATCGAATGCGAAGAAGACGAAGTCCGTGGACGAAGTTATGGGTGTTGGCACACTGCAAATTCAAGATCCGAATTCCAGCGAGGAAGAAGGTGAAATCCCCTCGCCTCTTTCTTCCTTGATGGAATTACAGAGGCAATCTGCGGATAAGAGTAAGTTTTCTCAATGGTTGAATGTTCTTAACATTGGATCTAAAACCCCTAAACAGGTTAGTTGGGCGAATGAAACTGGGGAAACTAATAAACATGGCGATGTTGATATTAATGTTGATGAAACTGGACTAATTAATCATCAAAAAATCAATAATGATGAACATATTCCTACAATTGATTTGGATGATATAAAAGATGAGATTAAATTTTGGGAATCTTCTGTTATGTGCTATGTTTTGGGGGCAAATCCTCCATTGTCGGTTTTTGAGGGTTTCATACGAAGAATTTGGGGGGAAATGGGGATTGATAAAATTGCTTCAATTGGACGTGAGATGTTTATTGTTAGATGCTTGAATTTGGAGAACAGGGATAAGATTGTACATAGTGGATTTCGGTTGGGTGGGGAGTAGTTGCAGTTAGGTGGGTATAGGAGGGGTTAGGGACTTTGTGAGAGGGAGTGTAGGTGTTGTTAGGGAGGTTGACAGGTATAGGTGCGATTGGCAATAGCTGGGAAAATGGAGAGAGAGGGGGTGAGGCTATTTTTAACTCAAGCTCTTCATGGGTTAGTTTCTTTTGAAGTTCATCAAATGAAATGGGGGAGTCACAAGCATTTACAGCATTAATAAGAGGCTTGTAGTCCTCATAAGGACCATGAAGAATATGGTCGTGATGTCCTCGGCATCGAGGGGGGTACCTAGTAACGCAAGTTCATCGACTAAGTGACGAGCTTTGTTCATATAGTCTTGAATAGTGGAGGTAATTGCCTTGATCAAGTTCTTAAGTTAAGCCCTAAGTTGTTTAATGTGTCCCCGAGAAGGCTTAGCATATGTGTTAGCGAGGATGTCACAGGCCTCTTTAGAGGTATGAGCACGAGAAATAAGAGGACCAAGGAATGGTGAGAGAATACCAACAAGGCAACCAAAGAGTAGTTTGTCTTGTCGCACCCAGGTTACATTAGCAAGACTGAGTATATGAGGCACCAGATTCGTCAGTAATTTTAAGAGGGGGAGGATTGGTTGAGCCATCAATTGAGGTCATAGCCAATAAGGAAAGCTTCAAGTTGAGCTTTCTAAATATATAATGTAGTTGGAGAGGGTGACTATTTGAACAGATTGAGAATTCACAACCATGAGAGGTTTAGTTGGTTCAATAATATTAGTGAGGGTGTGAGAGTCCGACGCCATGGATGCTTGAGGAGGAAGGTGCTCATTAAACAAATAATGGGAGATTCGAAACCTTGTTGTGATATCATATAGAGTTTGGAAGAATGATGATTTGTCATTAAGAAGATTAACATATAAATATACAACATATGTAGCTACATTGTTACAAAAGATAAGTATAAAGATTACAAAGTAATACTAATCTTAACTATTGAGCAAGCTATACAAGATATTATTTGACTAAGAGAGTGAATAGGAGTTTGTTGTGCTAACAATCGTCATATCAAGTTGACGTAGTCATCTCTTATCACTATATAGAATTCGGGAAGATACAAGTATTCAAAAAAATGTTATTGATGACGTAAAAATGATCGTAACTATCATATCTAAAATAATTCAACAATGGGGAAGTGGTTCACACTTATTTCCCATAATGTAATCGATGATTATGTCAAGACTCAAGAGAAGCATATACCGAAACTTTTATTACTTCATGTAATTCACCTTACTTTCCATTGGCACCAAAAGATGTACAAAACATGGGGACAAATAAATAGAAAGAAAAAAGTGAACCCATGTGATAAAAGAACGCAATTTACAAACCTATAAGATAACAATACAATTGTAACGATATTGTTATACGTTTATTTTTAGCAAGTGCTAAGTTCATTGAAATGGAGAGGTGGAATTGGAATTCTAAAACCTCCTTCCACCACAGCCTCCCTCCCTTTGGCAATTGAAATATACAGCAGCAACAGGCAAGCCAAGATTGTAGAGTTCAGCAAAGTCTCTTGTATTAAAATTTTGGCGTTGTTGTGGAGCATTTACAGTTTGCCTTCCCAATTGCCGAAACAATGCAAATACAAATCGATGTATCCCCGTTGAGGGTCGTGGGTTTTCATAGTAAACAATCTCTTCTCCTATATAATGTATGTAAGAGATGTTATATTATGAGAGTAGTAAGAGTTAAAGACTTGATCATGGCTTAAAAAAAAGAACAAGAACAACACCCATTCTAAAAATCATTAATTAATAAAACAAACTCTTATATGCCACATACATCTTATTAGTGATGTTAAAACGTATAAGGGTCATCGACAAGTATAGATGGGTTATTAATAATATGTGTCTTTTCTGTTCACCTAATTTTTCATCCTTATCAGAAAAAAAAAGTTTAGATAAGGTCTAATACAGATTAATAGGGTGTAATAAGGTTTAATATGTTCAATTCAGCAAAATAAGGTCTGACACTCTCAGGAAATAAGGTCTAACAGGTTAATAGAAGTTCTAATAAGGTCTAATAAAGATTAATTAGGTCTAATAAGTACAGATAAGCAAAATAATTTGAATATGAGATTATGTATAACTGACAAGCACTACTAACATTATAGAGACAATTATTGTTAATGTATATATATGAGGTTATTATTACCAGATATGATTACATAAATGGGGTATTCATGACATTGTATCTAGGGCTGACAATCAAGTCCAATTGGGTTGGTTCATCTTCGAATCGGAAATAAATGGATCAAAATTCCCTTACCTCGAATCTATCTCATTTAATAAATAAGTTGGAAAACACAATATTGACCCGACCTATTTAATAAACGGGTTACCCGTAAACCCATTTGATCATAATTATAAATATAGTGAAAAATAATTATTTTCTTAAAAAGCTAAATGATCAAGTAAACTGTGCAAGTATGCATGTTTAGAGTTTCTTATAATAATTATGACTTGTTTTAGTTATATTTTTACTTTCTAAAGCCAAATTTTAGATTTATCAATATATTATTCGAGAATTTTCTATATGTATAAGTTAATAAAGTCAAAGCATGTCATTTTGGGATCGAAAATGTCAACCTGAACCTAACCCGTTTAATTAAATGAGTTAATGTGAATGGGTCAAAAATCCCAGCCCTAATTAGCTTATTTGAGGTAGGTTTGAATTGGGTTGTCCCATTGGTTGAACTTTTGCCACACCCAATTCAATCATTTAATTTTGAGCATAAGATCCCTTGCACGGAAAATGGACGCAAATAAGTACATGCACCCAAGTGCATGTAGAACTGGTGCAACCTCTTTTAAATTACATCATTTTATCATTTTTAGTGTCCATAATTTTTTTTAAAAAAAATATTATTTAATTTATTTCCTTGAATTTTGCAACTAAAGACTCCTTTTCAAATAAAATTTAAAAGGTATATGTTCTTTTACCTTAAGCATAGATGTTCATTTAGTATATGTTCTTTTCATTATAACCTATATTATTTTATAGATATAGATTTACATATTTTTTAATTTTAAGTCGTGTGTTCAATTTTAAAGTTGAAAAATTGTTGAAAAAAGTTCGTACTCTTTTATATAAATGGTATGTTCTTTTTGAATGCACAATAAACATTGTACACTCTAGTGCATAATCCACACTTTGGAAAATGGCTGGATGCTTAAAACAAATTGATATTTAGCGTTGAAATATTGGCACAATAAATAAGAACCTTGGGGTCTTGGGAGACATGTCAAAAGTTATTTTCCTAGTAATAGACGTCGGTAATTTCAGTTGGGCCCGGTAGACTTTTCGCAAAGAAATTCCATTTGGGGGATGCACCATATATTCATATTCTATTATTCTTGTAAGGAACACATCAAAAGGTGAGAAATCAAACGTGCATGCGATCTCTAGAAATAAAATGCAAGAATGATACTGATCTTCCAAAGCCTGTATCTAAAACTACAACAGGATTGAACATCATCCAACAGTTTTTTTTATTTTTTGAAGAACTTGTACAAGGGAGGGGGAGGTGAAGTAGTGAACTAGGAGTATTAAAACCCCTTAAAAAAGTATTAATAGTCTAACATTAAGGAAACTCACCAAATGATGCACTTGTGGTTCCGGGAATATCAGTCACCAACCTAATTTTATCCAAACAAAAGAAGAATTAAATCAACAATTCCCCCAATTAGCAAAGTAAAATACTACTTCATATAGCCAATTAACTATGTACATAAATAAGATTGGAATTGGATTACTAAGCTTTGTTGAATTTTAAGGTTATGAATTTGACATAATATTATAGTAAAAATTTAGAATAATTTGAAGAAAAATTTAAAGAACAAGATGTAGTGGGGCATGGAAGTTTTATTCAAGGGGAATGAGAAACGATGTTGAGATCTAGAAAAAAGTACCGTCAATTAACACAAATATGTGGGGCATATATTTGGAAAATGAATTGGAATAGAGTACAAAATGACTAACATGTTTTTAATGCGAAGAGAAATAAGATGAGTTGTAACGACACGTATGTGAGTAGTTTTATTATTCGTTCACTAGCTGAACCATTAGAAATTATTAAGAATTTTATAAACTTTTTTTTTATTATTAGTTTTCAATTCTTATCTCATTTACGAGTTTAATTTTTTTTTTTTCTGTCTTAGGAATTTGACATTGTCAAGTGACAACTTTCCCAAGTAACTTTAGGGTGACAATACATGATAAGAGAGATGTTAATTAGAATCTACCCTAACTTACGGCACCAATCTTATCCTTCATTATTATTAAACTATTGTCCCAATATTTTAGTATCTTTTTATATACACATGTCTTATCTGAGACAAATATATGAAGGCAGGAGGAAAAGATGAGGAATTACTCCATGAAGTATGAACTTCTTAATAAAATAATGTCATTGAAGAAAGATAAAGTATTAAAATAATTGATGATGATCCGAAATTTTGAATCAACTATTAGCTTTGCTCTAATAAAAATTAGAGGGAATATAACAATATTATCTTAAAAAACTTGATTGTTGCTACTGACAAAAGTAGCTCAGTATGTAACGGGTTGGTGATTTTTTTTAAGGTAAGATCAATGAGACCCACTTGAGAGGATAAGGAAAAATCCTCAAACGTGTCTCATAAAATTTGATCCTGAAAACTAAGGAAAATAAAATAGGAATTGATGCCACTCCTCTACCATCTCAACTTTTAATGGGTTTATGATACCCGAGGAGATGAGGGTAAAGAAAAAGGTGTAACTGAAGATGTAATTTCCTTGTATTACAAGGAGTCCAATGTAACATGTTCAAGGAATTATATTGGCGACATGTCTTTGATTTTGCGGTCTAATCCCTTGCTTTGGGAATTGGGACCATGCAGACGCAGTAATATATCAATATATATCGTACAGTTCATATATAGTCCGTACACAGGTATGAGATATTAAGATGACAAAGGGAAGTTGATTAAATAATTGATAAGCTGAAATACTTACTGATAATTACATACTGCATGTTATCTTAATCTTCAAGTAAATTCGAATATAAGGTTTTCATGCTCGGTCCAGTAGTATAGCTATATATGTATAATCATGGATGACGACTAATACCATTTTCATTGCCACAAAGCAGAATCCTCAAATATAAAGTATATATAATATATGCTCTTATGCTTCCAAGTTGCAAAATCTATATAACAGATTAACATGAATTAATATGTATCTCTTGTTGATTGTAAGAAATGAACATGATGGTTTTGAATAGCAACTATTAGGCACACAATGAATATAATTAAATTAAAGCTAGCACGCATAGTCGTCCCTTAAGCAAATAAAATTATGTATTAATAAAATTATTAAAATTCATATTTAAAAATACAAATTGAAACCTACTTGATTATAAACAATAATCTTTTGCTGATATGACAATAATTAAATATGGTCAATTTGTGGAATATTGTATGCAAATTATAAGTCAAGTTGTGTAAACTGAAACTTACTTTGTTTTATTTAAGGAATTGCAATATTTTGACTTTTGACACTATTCATATAATAATTTTGAGGAAATATTTTTGACTAGTAATGGAAAATTCTAATGCATGTCTTTTTTAATATTAAATTTCAATTAAAAATATTGATACACAAAATTTTGTGTTGTCAAATATATAAGTTAGAATGTCGCAGGTGAAAACAACCCAAGTATGAGATTGGAAGTCCAGACATTAAAATCTTTTGCTCTAGAAAATAAAACCCCGTATTTTTTTTTTTGTTAACAAGGAGCCAATAGTGCATTTATCTCGAATAGCATGTGACAAGTTTAGATGCCCTTCAAAACGCCTCCCTTCAAATACCTTTTAAGGTGAAAATCGATCCAGACATCCAGGGTCACTAATTAACCACTTCATAATTTTCAAATACAACGCTCGCATAAGAGAACTACTAGGACTATTATTGTATCAAAGGCAAAACTAAGAAGATCATAAATGTTACTGATTTAATATGCTTTTTTTTATTATTATTTGAACTCATATGCCTCGAAGATAATAAATTATTAGTTTCTAAATTTTTGGATGAAATAAATATAAATAAAGTGTACTCATAAAATAATTCTTTAGAGATTAATGAGATCAACTTTAGAGAATCATGTGGGAGCCCAATGGTTGGAGCTCCCACCTCCCAACCTCATGGTCGGGAGTTTGATTTTCATCAACTCCATATTTGGGGTGTTTGTGTGGATTTATGCTTCTAGGTATAAATCCTCAGTTTCCAGTCTCTGGAAGTTTCTTTATCGATTGGGATCCCCTTCCTACCCCCTAATTCATGAGGGCTGAGCCTACTTGGACCAGTAAATTACCGAATAAAAAAAAAATGAGATCAACTGTAATTATATTGTATTGATATATCTACTTACCTATTGTACGTTTTCTTGAAGTCCAAAAAAAAAAAAAGATATATCTACTTACCAGTGCAAGTACTCTCTTTGATGCGGGTTACTTGGGCTAGGAGCATCTGGATCTACCATTACCTATGAATTAAATAGTAGTATATTGCATTAACATATGAATTGAATATTTAATCAACAAAATATTAAAGAAGTACTAACATAAGAAATATTTAATGAAGTCGTACAACTTTTAATATGAGTACATACTGTATAGAACGAAGTTTCTTTTTATGGGTATCAAACACTAGAAGTACAATGCACCAATAATAACAATCTTAATCAATGGACTTACCAAGGTATAGCAAGTCCTAAGGTCATCACCTCCGACTTCGACCCTAGGTTGGTTAACAACTTGTGATGGCCTAAAATCTCCTCCATTATTAACATTTCTATTGTTAAAGCTGATTTTGAGAGTGACGGATCTTTCGAATGGCTCTAAAACATCACCAATAACTCCACCTAATACTAATGGATCTCTTGGCGCACTTGCTGATGTTCTAGGCATTATAAGAATATCTAGCTACCTAAAACTAATTAATAGTATCCTAATCTTTAGGAGATAAGCTAGCTAGCTAGCTAGAAAGCTAAGGAATACTTCACTATCTAAGAAGTTGCGCACCAAAACAGGTGATCCCAATGAACACTTATATACAGCTTCTGTTTCATACACGTACCATCATTTAGCAAACTATAGCTAGCTTGGTAGTTTTCAGGCATAACTTCTTACAATTTGCAAGATCATATCAAAAATACCAAGGTCCACCTACTTTCATAAATTATAAAGTAATATAGTGGACCAAGGTTAGATTCTTCTTAGATGAATTTAGGTCGGCTCATAAACTTAGCTAAAACACTCCACATACAAATTTGAAAAAGTAAACTTTATTTACTACTTCTATCCATTTGTTTTATTTCAGGAATTATTATTGCATGTGTGAACATAAATTAGCTCCTTTTTTTTTCCTGAATTTATCTTGTAAGAGACCGCCTACTTTTAAATTAAAATTAGGCAATGATAAGCCTAATATTAAAAAGAGAATTAGCCTAATAATGACTAGGTTAATTTCTTTAGGTGACTAGTTTAATCCATTTAGTTACTAGGTCTACTTTTATATTAAAATTAGACCGTCTCTTTTAATAATTTTTGTTTTTTCTTTCTAAAGTACCTTTTCTTTTCTTCTTTTTGATGGATTGGAAGGGGAAGGATTTGAAAGGTTTGCTATACTATGGTTGCACCCTATCACCAAATCAATGGGCCAACTCGAAAAAAGAAAATGAGTTTATTTTTCATTGGTTGAAATATAAGTGATTACTTGCTCTAAATAATACTTCTTTTGTTCGAAATAAGTATTGTTTTAGGATTTTTTTTAGTCAAAATATAATATCTACTACATTTCTTTTCCATCTTTTTTTTCCAAACTTAGCCACATGATTCAACTACATAAGCTATAATGAGAGAGGAGCAATAGACTTAACAACTCAGTATCATAACATGCTGTAACTATAGCTAACCACACACCGAACTGAACTTCAACAACGCTCGAATCTTATTTTTTTTTTTTTGACAACGAGAAAATTTGCATTAATTAAAAAACATAATTACATCCTAAGGATAGTACATCCAATCCAACAACAAAGAAACTAAACCGAGCATTACATGCTTGTATATAACAAGTGCAATAACGTAAATAGAAAATACTTGGATAAATCTGCTCGATTTGGAGGTCTCTGAAGTTGTATAAATGTATTCCATTGCTACGGGTGGATGATTATCGCCAGAAACCTGATGAAAGGAGTGGGTGGAGTGGACCGGCTTCACGAACGGGGCAACAAAGAAACAACGAGTTGAGGAACTTGCAACAGAACCACGTCATAGTCCTTTGTGACTTAATACCCTTTAGAATGGGTAATTTAGGCTTCTTCTCAAATGAGAATCTAACAGGTCTATTTTTAAGAGCGTTTATATTAAAAGCTAATTACAATTATTAAGTCAATTATGTTTCGAATATTCTTATTTTATTTGAGATTAAGAGTATGAGTATTTACTTTTGTCTTGTTTGTAATATGTTTACATAATTTTGTAAAGTTCTTATTAATATCATTATAATATATTTTGTGTTACGTGTGCAATTAGTTGAACGGTATTTGGTCAGATAGGAAACTATATTTGATTTCTCTTTTAAAACATCTTCCTACTAATTTAGGAAACCCCATTTCTACACCTTAGTCAGTTTAATTTTACTTAATAAACCAAACACCCACCCCATCTTCTCGATTTTTCCTCGCACAACAACATAACCCCATAACCTCTCAAATTCTTTGTCCTCCCCGTGAAACCCATTCCCTTCCACCCTGTCCTTCTCTTTCGCTGTGCTTAATCCTTTGTAAGCTCGTCGGGGAAATCTAGGTTGTTACAAGTGGTATCAGAGCTTGATTAGTTTTTTGGATACGATGTGATCTCCATATCATAGTGTAGGGGTTGAATATAGGTCTAATGGATTGCTTAAAGAGTCAGGTATAAATGAATCAAGTCGTATGAGTGTTTGCGCTTATGCGTGTGCAATACGGTTCCATTTATATGCATATGTATTACTTGTGGGTAGATTTGCTAATGTGTACAATGTTATCTTATTATGACTTGATTGTCTCTGATATTATTTACTTATAAGTGTGTATTTCAAGAAACTTATATGATTTGTTTCATTGAATGAATTTCAAACGAGATCTCTGCAAATGAGATTATTGAAATCAAATGTCAACAAGTTTGCCCCTTTTTCTCCTTGCTCCACTATATTGCGAGTCAAGTCGAAGTAGAGATTTTCTTTGCTCCTTAACTTCGCGAATCAAGTTGAAGTAGAGAACCAAAAGATGATGGTAGAATGGAGGTTGGACGTATGTCTTGGGAGCTTGAGATTTTGGTTTTCTTAAAATAATTGTTTGTAAGTTTCGAGGACGAAACTTTTGATAGGGTGGTAGTATGTAACATGGATATTTTAAAGAGCGTTTATTTTAAAAGCTAATTATAATTATTAAGTTAATTATGTTTCAAATATTCTTATTTTATTTGAGATTAAGAGTATGAGTATTTATTTTTGTCTTGTTTGTAATATGTTTCCATAATTTTGTAAAGTTCTTATTAATATCATTATAATATATTTTGTGTTACGTGTGCAATTAGTTGAACGATATTTGGTCAGATAGGAAATTATATTTGATTTCTCTTTCAAAACATCTTCCTACTAATTTAGGAAACCCCATTTCTACACCTTTGTCAGGTTACTTAATAAACCAAACACCCACCCCATCTTCTCGATTTTTTCCCGCACAACAACAGAACCCCAAAACCTCTCAAATTCTTTGTCCTCCCCGTGAAACCCATTCCCTTCCACCTTGTCCTTCTTTTTCGCTGTGCTTAATCCTCTATAAGATGGTCGGGGAAATCCGGGTTGTTACAGAGAAGCTCAAATGAGTTGACGCACTATAAACCCAATTAACAAATTGGGGAGCCGACTTCATATATCGTTTTTCCAAGGTAATGACTGATAAGATCATTACCAAGCGAGACTAAGATCTAACCAGAGTTAGATCTTTAACAATCATCCGATTTACAAAATCGAAGAAAATAAACCCCAACAATGAAACCACTTGCCACGTAAACCCGAACCAATCACACAAATCAGACCCAACATTTGGAAGGCAAATACTACCTCCCGCAAGATACAAAAGTATCGAACAGGATGAGAAAACCAACAACAGACGCATACAACCACAACAAATAACTAAAACAACGCGGAGAAAACACCAACTAAGTTGATACTCGGTGACAACAACTAGAACCCAAACGGAGGACATGGAAGGGGAAGCCGATACACACGAACAGGGAACAGGGAAGGGGAGGCCCACAACTACACAAAACTAACCAGGGAAGAGGGAAGGGGAAACCCAATTTGACACAACTAACACTAGATAGGGGAGGGGAGGAAAGGGGAAGCCCAATTCGACAAAACTAACACTAGATAGAGGGTGGGGGAGGGGAGACCCAAAACTACTGGATCATTAATCAAGGAAGGGGGATGGGGAAGCCCAACAAGACCACCAACAAACGTCGACAAGGGAGAGGAAAGGGGAGGCCGAATAGAAACAAGGGGAGGGGAATCCCTAACACAACCGGCGCAACCAACGAAACTTCAAGGGAGGGAGGAAAGACGCCCCAAGAAACTCGACAGATAGGGGGAAACGAGACCACCGCCGGAGATTGTTTTACCACCGGGAAGATCAAAGCCAAAAACCGAAAACCTAGGAAAACCACTAAGAAAACCAAAAGGAGGCCACTGGGTCCCTGCTCACCGCAATAAAATAATGCAAAAAACTACGAAAAAAACTGAGAAGAAAAATGAAAAGGTGATTAAAAGGAACACGGGAACTCGCCGGAGAACCCGTCGGATACCTACGCAGCGTCGGAACTCCTACGAGTTCCTAGGGTTAGGGGCGAGTTTGTGTTTTTAAAGAGAAGACAAAGGATGTGTGTTTTAGAGAGAGAAGTCGTGAATTATCTTTATTTTATTTTAGATACTCAAGTTTAAGCTTAAACCAATTTCAAACTTCAGAAGTTATCTCAAACTTGGTTAAAATGAAATATTTTTGAATTCGAGATCAAGCTCTAGCTTGGTGGGATACAAAAATGTTCAATCAATAAACATGAACTGGTTTTTTTATGCCCGGATGATTCACCGGGCCAGTTACAATAAACAAATATGTTATTATTTTTAAATTTCATAATTTATTTTGCTACGTTTCTTATTTTTTGTCCATTAATAAATTGCAAAATTCACATCACGACGTGATAAATTAAAAAAATTAAAAGTTTTGAGTTTGAAAACAATACCTTAAAAGAAATT
Source organism: Beta vulgaris subsp. vulgaris (assembly GCF_026745355.1). NCBI lineage: Eukaryota > Viridiplantae > Streptophyta > Magnoliopsida > Caryophyllales > Amaranthaceae > Beta > Beta vulgaris. Next base: position 44,105,965 of record NC_079210.1, read on the forward strand.
GTGGTAACAAAATATGACATCAATATTCTCTTGTAAGTTATGTAATAAGAGTGTTAGAGATATATATACTTGTTTAAATCTTTTAGTTAATTATAATTATTACAAGACTTCATGATATTTTACTTGAAAATTAGACAACAAAGTCATAGTGTATTGATGGTTAAGCTCTTACTTTACATTTCAAATGTCAAGTGTTCGATACCTTGCACTTACACATTTTTTTTACTGAGGAGTACACATAAATATAAAACATTTGCATTAGAAATTTGAGGAGAGTGCCACGTGGCACATAGGCATTCTTTCGTATGTTTTTTAATATATTTGTATAAATAGATAATAATAAAACTTTTGTTGTTCCCTTTCGCGTTATGGTAACCTTCCAAGTAGGGAAACTATGAGAAGAGTTTCCTTTTTATTAATTTTAAACATATGAGGCTCCTACCATTTAGAAAAAGGATGTATAACAATCATAAAAATTTATTAATATCAAAAAATTTCTCAAGTTCATGAGCCCACCAACCAAAGTCAACTAATAGTGTTGAGATCCTCTAGAGATTCAAAATAACTCTACACGGTGGAGTTCGTCAAATATCAATCGTTGATTAAGAATAAGAAATAAGTGAAGTAGATTCGAATCTGAATTTGAGTTCATTGTTGCATTAAGAGTTTATTAAACAAAAGTTGCGGTTGTGATGGCATTTATTACCACTCACAATAATTGTTATATACTAGTTGACATCCGAAAACTGTCAAAAGTAGCTTTTGAAACAATTGTGACGTAAGAAGGTTAGATGCGAAGTTCGACGAATAAGTCCATCGTCGAAAAACCCTCAATTGATTTCTATTAGTCGATCTCCCGGTGTTAGAATGCTTAATAAAATGCCTTTTTAGAAAGAAAAACGAGCCAACGAGTGCAACTCAAGGCTAAGCCGTGATCTACATGCTTTTTCAGCCTATCTGAGTTCGTTTAGGGACCTAAAACAACATTTTAATTATTTTCGGATTTTGTTATTTCCTAATTTTCGTATTAGGGTTTCGTTTAGACTATTTAAACATAATTAGCCGTCATTAGAAGACAACTTTTATCTTGATAATAATATTTGAGAGTTTAACTCTTATTTTGGTGGATTCTGTAGTTTTTTTTACATATTTATGGCTTGTAAATCTGTATGTTCGTTTTAGGAATTGCGCTTGCTTTTCCTTTCATAATTCTGAATGCTGTCAAATTGTGTAAGCAACAATTATTGTGGATCATGCAAGAACAAAAAATGAATTTTATTTCATCTTTAAACACTACTCCAAAAACTATATCTAACTCAAACTATAGAACACTAAGTTAAGCAATATACAATTTTTTAAAGGCAAAATTGACCTCAATACCCTGAACTATAACGCAGATGCACCAAACACCCCTAACTAAGACTTATAGCCAGAATACCCCAAAGTACGTACGTGGGTGCACTCCTTATCATAACCGAGGGTGACCGAAATTCTCACCAGCGATGAAAGATTCTTAATTTTTTATTATTATTTTTCGTTTCCCCCTTCACATTTTCTTATTTTTTACCCATTCTCATTTTCTCTCTCCTCTCCTTATGTCTAATTGTAAGGAAGCCACAACTTCCCGATCCATCTTTGTTTCCATGTCTCCTTCATCTTACATAATTACTCTGTCTTCACCTCAAGCTCCCCTTCTTGACTCATCACCAACGTATACGAATTGAGCTAAGAACTATGTATTTCATTACTCACCAAATTGAAAAGGAAACGAATTCCCAGATTCCAAACCCTTCCCCTTCTCTCTTGTGTGCGACTCTCTCTATCGTTTCTTGGTTGCTTTGTTCTTCGACGTTGATGTCCTCGCCGGAAGTGTTTTGGCCGCGTGGAGTTGCAGTTGTGCTAGCTATGTTACTGTCGGTGTTCAAGTGAGCCACTAACATCGTTTCTCTGCTCTCAATCTCCTTTACGCTCGTTGTTGGTGTTGTCCGCTCTTGTTCGTGTGCTGGTGGTGGTTGTTGGTGGTGTTGCTGCCCGTATCTTCTCCATGCCTTTTTTTATGTATTAGTAAAAAAATTAGGGTAAAAAAGAAGAAAATAAGAAAGGAGAGAAATGGAAAATAATAATAATAAATTAATAATTTTTCATTGTCGGTAAGAATTTCGATCACGTACCTCATTTATGTACGTAGTACACCCAAGTCAATATTTTAGGGATTTTTGGTTACAAGTGTTTGTTGGGGGTGTTTGGTGCACCTGCACTGTTGGGACCAATTTTACTTTATAAAATCAATAAGGTTTTAACTTAACCAAACCTTTCAAAACTAACCGAACTAATATTGCTGAACACGTCGTACGTCAACTCCAACGGCCCGTTTGGTAGTTGGTCATAAATGGTGGTAATGGGAATGAATTTGTGTAAATTTGTGAAAAATATCATTGTACATTCCCATGGTAATGCTAAGTTATCATAAAATGTCCCCTTTCCTTCTTGAATTTTCATTCCCATCCAATACCACCTTGTAGGTGGTAATGAGTGGTAATGAAAATTGCTTCCCTTTGGAGCCAAAAACACAAGTTTAGGGGTGAGATTGCTTGCCCATGGAGAAAAAATGCTTCCCCATGAAGATTTTAAGGGTGCTTCCCTAATAAAATTACACTTAAAATTCATTCCCATTACCGCAATTTATTAACGACTACCAAACGGGTCGTAAAAGTCTCAACGTGAGTTCAAAAGGATGAGTTGGAGATGGGCTCCTTATCTTAGCAAAGTCCCATTGAAGAGGATTCTTTCCGACATTGTGGAGCAGTCTTCTATACGATTTTTATGTTTCCTCCATACTTTATTGAGACCCACATTTGGTTTCAACTTTGAGGAAGCTATGTGTACCAATTAAGTAAATATGGATAGAGAATCGATTTAATCATGTATTCCAAAAAATATACTTTTGATTTGAGATCAAACTACTTTATCAATCATAAGAAAAATAGCAGTATCTCTTTTTTAACAGATGGAAAATTCAAATCCAATCAGTGTCGTTCATCTAAAGCATAAAATCCATTAAATGGGACTCGTGTCAAATTGGCAATTTAATTTTGAGCATAAATTTCATCAGCATGATGCATGAACAATTTGATCACCAGGAAAGAAAGGTAAAAGAAAATTATACTCAGAGTTTATTCTCTTTGCCTGATGATAGACTTCAGAATATTTGAAGGCATTAGTGAATCTAGTTGCCAGTTTTCAACGTGTTCTACTTCTACATGTTAAGCATATCATACAGATCAAAACATGACTTTCCACAGTCTTGTCCAAGCCCCCAATTTGGCAAATTGTAAACTTGGGGGAGTTTAAAGCTACTCTATCCTGATAATAGAAGCATATTAGAACCGATATCATCATTATAGAGGTAACTAATACTTTATTAAGAATATAGATCTCGGATGATTGTAAGTGTCGTATATCTTTTACTTAGTGGAATCACCCATCTCCTATTCCTTTAGAAAAAATACCCTTATGGCTAAGTATAGAATAAACAAAGAAGTACGTACTACATCTCTTTAGTCATCTCAATTAAAATGTACGTATTACTCAAGATAATTGTCAATCTGATCATTTAATGTTAAGAGATATATAACTTTGCTATATGTGCATTTCTAATCGCAAATATGAAACCTTATCTCTATGAGATACGTAAATATACCTCCCAAATAACAAGTCATGATATAGTCATTCATAGGCAAAACCCAATCGTACATATGATGTGTATATACAACGAATGACCATGTTAGATTTCAAGATATTAGTATCTAAAGGTAAATTGTTTAGTAAAGTTATAATCTGACAATATTAAGGAAAAATTGACAAGGGTTGTCCCGATAATGGCTGTCCTTTCATAAAGGTATCAACTTTCGATTATTCCACAACAGTCTCAACTTTAGGGGGTGCTTTACAATAAGGGTCTAAGTGGAAGTGTTACCAGTTTACTTTAAACAGTATTTTCTTTGGACGAAATTTTCTAGTTTGGGGACGGGGAGGGTTTTTCTGGAGCAGGGAAGGGGGTGGCGGGGTAGGGGATGGCGGGGTAGGGGAGGGAGTTTCAGGGGCGGGGAGAGGATTTCAGGGATGAGGGAGGATTTTTCTGGGCAAGCGGCGGGGGAGGGGTTTTTTGGTGGTGGTGTGGGGAGTAGTTGCTGAGTGATGGTGGTATAGCAATGAACTAAGGGAAAGGGAAGAGAGAGTTGCATGGGAAAAGGGGTAGGAGGGACGCAATAGAGGAAGGCGGGAAAGTGGTCGGACTCCCTTGACCAGGCGGTGGGGAGGAGAAGATCGAGTGGCAGTAAGGGGTGACGGGGAACGAGAGGAGGTTTTGAGGGTGTGGGAGGGGGTGGCAGGGTAGGGGACGAGGTTTTGAGGGAACGGGAGGTGTGGCAAGGTAGGGGACGAGATTTCAAGGGTGCGGGAAGGGTGACAGTACTAGTGTAGGGGAGAGGGCGGCAGGGGTGGCAAGTGTGGTGGTTTCAGAAGTTTACTTGTTATAGCAGGTTAGATGACCTGCTAGGGCGGTTATTGTAAATCATCCCTGAATGTTGGGACCTTTTATGATAGTTGGATCGTCCTTGTCAAAATTTCCGAATATTAATTAAATGCAATTGTTTCGAGGTTGGGGTGGGTTCAATCCATAGTTTATCAAGTTGTTTGGCTTTATGTCAAATCGGGTTTTAGGCATACAAAATATTGGTTGAAACCTACTTTGTTCAGGTTGAGATCGGACTAGGGTTTGAATCAAATCGGTTTTTATTAGGTTTAAATGTATATATCAAGAATATATATATGGTAGAAAAAATAGCATCCAATTCCCAAAGATATCATACCATCCCTTTATTCTCAAGATTGCTATTCTCATTTGAATTTTGGAATATTATCTCTATCATATATGAAAACATATAGGGGATACCAAAAAAATAAAAAAAAAGGAAAAAAGAAAAGAAAAAAAGATAACTGCTTCATTTAAAAGAAAAAAGGGAAAAAGAAAAAAAGTTCCACATTATATTCAAACAGAACAATAATTTTTTGAAAATAAAATGCAAAGAGAGTAATTTTTATTTTCTATGCTTTCGCACGCATTGTATGCAGATATGGTTATTATTAAGGAGGCGTTTGGTTAGAGGTTTTCAAGAAAGGATAAGGGAATCAAGTGAACCCTTACTTGTCTGTTTTATCAATTCAATGATTTCCTTTATCCTTCCCTTACTCCAAACTCCTCTACATCCATTCTCCATCCCACCCTAGGATTTCACTTACTCTAATTTCCTTGAAACAACAACAACATCATCATCATCATCATTGTTGTTGTTGTTGTTGTTGTTGTTGTTGTTGTTGTTGTTGTTGTTGTTGTTGTTGTTGTTGTTGTTATTGTTGTTGTTGTTGTTGTTGTTGTTGTTGTTTTATTATTATTATTATTATTTTATTATTATTTAGGAAAAAACTTCAAAAACAACCTTTTAAATACAATTTTTTGCGATAAACAACCTTTTGAAAAAATATGGCAAAAGAAGATCTTACGAAGAAAATATTTTGCGAGGAATGACCTCGACCAATTTTCTAACATTAACCAAGCATTTTTCAGCATTGACTTGTTAAAACCAAACATGTGGCATGCACGTGAACTGCATCTCTTATGTTTCAACCCTGTTTTTCGCCATTTTTCGACATTGACCAAGTATTTTCCTATTTTGACTTCATCAGTATATGAAGGGAATTTGAGTTGAAACATAAGAAACGTGGGTTACGTGCCATGCCATGTTTGGTTTTAGTGAGTCGAAGTCGCAAAATGCTTGATCAATGCCGGAAATGGGTCAAGCTTGTTCCTCGCAAAAAAAAATATTTTTAAGGTCTTATTTTGTCAAAAAAAATTAAAAGGTTGTTTCTCGCAAAAACTTATATTTATGTAGTTGTTTCTGACAAAATTTCCTATTATTTTTATTATTATTATTATTTATTATTATTATTAATTTATAAAAAATAATCATTATTAATTTTTTCTTAATTTATATTTTAATTATTATAATTATTATTTTATTATTATTATTGTGTTTATTATTGTTTTATTATTATTTTATTATTAGTATTATTATTATTATTATTTCTAATTATTATTTCTCATTATTATTATTATTATTATTATTATTATTATTATTATTATTATTATTGATATGACTGATACCCTAGATATTTTGAATCAAACAATCTACTAGATCTAAGGATTTGGCTTTACATTAATCTCATTTTCTTTTATTAAACCCTTTTCCTTTGGTGACCAAACGCACCCTAAATATTTGAAGAGTCGAGAGAAAGAGCCAAAGAGGTGTAGTGCAATTCACTGCTCAACTCAACTTTCAAGGGTTAATTTTGTGGTTGAAGAATCGACCTTCCAATGGCTTTCAAGGTCTACTATTAAGTATTAAGTATATCACTTTCCGCCAAAAGTAAATCAAAGCGAACAATATGATAATTTTAATTTTACACAAATTTCATAGTGTTAAACGTATTTATTTAAAGAAATTATATGGTCAGACCCTATAAATAAAGTTATTTGAAGGAGATTCACTTTAATACTGTCTAATTGTGGAAATTAGCGAGAAGTCATGATAGTTTTGAGATTTTATCTATATATATATATATATAAAGCTGAGTACATTTATCCTACATGTCAAGCTATTGTTCAATTTGCCAAATGTCATCACTACACTTATCCTCATTTTTTCAGTGCCACGTGTAGTATGCATATGAACATTTGCTGAGATTTGGCAACATATATAGTCTATAGATCGATATAAAATGAATCAATTACAATCATATAAATTTGGCAAGTTTTACCTCATTGCTTTAATTACGTCACCCGGTTAAATTAAATTAATTATTTAGATTCAAAATTTGAAATTCGTGGGTAATTTTCAGACCATAATTAGCCATGACTTTTGCTGTCAAAAGATAGTAAAGAATATTCATTAGATATAGTGAGATTTGATTTGTCTATATAATATTTATACTAAGAATATTTAAACCATAACTAAACTTTCAAACTAAATCCAAAAGATCAATACAAATTAGCATGCCAACATTAAATCATTTGCTCCTAGATCGAAACAAAATCACCATTATGAAACCAAACTCAAAGGGTAAAAAAAGGAACTTACAAGATTGAGAGAACTGAAGGGAGAGAAAGTGAAAAATATTACGGTTCATCAAATAAGTCAAAACAAAATAAAGAAGAGAGAGTGGATACTTTGAAGTGAGAGGGTGATAGGTGTTGCGTTAGTGACAGTGCTTATAATCAAGAAATGGGGATAATTGAGACCATACAAGAAGATGAGGAAATAGATAGGTTTGATTTGGTAACTTTGGTTTACCATAATTTTGTATACTTTAATCAAGAAATGAAGCTATATTATTCCCTCCGTCTCAAAATATAGTTCACATTTTCATTTTAGTTGTCCCAAAATAGAGTTTCCATTTTCATATTTAGTTCCACATTTTTCCGTAATTTGTCTAGAAAAATCGTGTCCCATCACTTATTTGCTTCTTGAATTTTGTTTTTTCCTTTGTTTATTCGACCAAGATGTTACAATTAATGCTCTTTCACCAATTATATTTCATTCTCTCTCCTAATTAAAATCATTTTTGCTCAGACAACACTTATTTAAATAAATAAATAATCTTTATTATCACTCTGAGATTATACTTACATAAATTACTATGAAAAAAAGGAAAATGAGAACTATATTTTGGAATGGAGGGAGTATTACCTTATGGTAACAGTGTATGAGCTACCAAATGAAAATTTACAAAGTTTCTTCTAAAACGCTAACAAAAAGAAAAGGAAGTCATTGTCAGGCATGTCAACAATACTTTCTAAATAAAATTCAAGGGTTTCCTCCAAGCTAAGATAGATATTAGGAAAAGAGTAATAAACTTTGTTTGTTGGATTAGACAACCATTATTGCTAATTAGTGTCCACAGCCTCCAAGATGAAATTAGGATTCTTATTGTATATGATAAACTTTGTCATGTTATATAATTTCTGATTTAATTATTAGCTCTGTATGTTACATGTATTGTTATGTTTGCTTTATTTTATTTTTTAATAATATAGATTGATCAGTAGTGCATTATAGATAATCATATCATACAAAAAATAAAAATATGTAATAAGATAGTTTAATAAGAGAGAGGGGTTGAGCGAGACTGCCACAAGCAAGGAGTGAAAGTTGTTGCGTGATTGAGTGCCAGTAGTGGCGCATCGTGTTTTTATATGAGCCTCTGAATGAAACAATGGGCAGAACACAAGCTTCTTAGCTTCATTCAACTTTTTTTGTTTAAAAAAAGTTTTTTTTTTGCTAAGCAAATAATTATATTAATTAGAGTAAACAGTTACAACCTAAAATCAACTAAAAGGAAGCGAAACCAAATTATATTAATTAGAGCAAACAGTTACAACCTAAAACCAACTAAGAGGAAGCAAACCTTGGTTTGCTTCCTCTTAGTTGATTTTAGGTTGTATTGTTTGCTCTAATTAATATAATTACTTGCTTAGCTAGCAAAAAAAAAAAAAAAAAAAAATCGGTTGGTCACATGTTTTTATCATGACATTAGCTACATCAATCACTGGACATACGGGTCATAAGTCGGTTTTTTAAAATTTATTTTTAATACACGATATGATTATAAAAACTTGAAATCAATAACTACTATTCAGATCATGATTTTAGGAGAAACATTTTAAAATCTTAAATTTATAAACAAAGTACTCCCCCGCATTTTAATGTGTTTTTTGTTTCATTTACGTATTTATAAATGTATATATCACGATTATAAGATTTTTAAAGTTTAAAATGTTGTAACAAAGAATTTTTATATATATTAAATAGTATAATTTTATATTTTATATTCTTTTAATCTTAAATAGATGGTATCTAACAATTACGGATTTAATATATTTCGAATAAAAACAACTACTTAGGGCCTGTTCTCCCCAGCTTATTTTCAGTTCAGTTCAGTTCAATTCAGTTCAGTTCAGATCAGTTCAGTTCAGTTCAGTTCAGATCAGTTCAGTTCAGTTCAGTTCAGATCAGTTCAGACCAGACCAGTTCAGTTCAGTTCAGTTCAGCTCTTGACAATACTTTTACTCTCACATATCACTATTCATTTCAGTTCAGTTCAATTCAGTTCAGTTCAATTCAGTTCAGTTCAGATCAGTTCAGATCAGATCAGTTCAGATCAGTTCAGTTCAGTTCAGATCAGTTCAGTTCAGTTCAGCTGTTTTATGCCGAAGAGAACAGACCCTTAATATACAAAATAATTATCTTACATTATACACGGCTCCACGCTAAATCATTTCTACATAATTAACTTTGTCATGTTATATAATTTCTGATTTAATTATTAGCTCTGTTACATGTATTGTTATGTTTGCTTTATTTTATTTTTTAATAATATAGATTGATCAGTCGTGCATTATAGATAATCATATCATACAAAAAATAAAAATATGTAATAAGATAGTTTAATAAGAGAGAGGGGTTGAGCGAGACTGCCACAAGCAAGGAGTGAAAGTTGTTGCGTGATTGAGTGCCAGTAGTCGCGCATTGTGTTTTTATATGAGCCTCTGAATGAAACAATGGGCAGAACACAAGCTTCTTAGCTTCATTCAACTTTTTTTGTTTAAAAAAGGTTTTTTTTTTTGCTAAGTAAATAATTATATTAATTAGAGTTTAAAATATTGTAACAAAGAATTTTTATATATATCAAATAGTATAATTTTATATTTTATATTCTTTTAATCTTAAATAGATGGTATCTAACAATTACGGATTTAATATATTTCGAATAAAAACAACTACTTAATATACAAAATAATTATCGTACATTATACACGCTAAATCATTTCTACATAAAACTTCCCGTGCATTTTTGCACGGGTGGAAAGCTAGTTTATAATAAACTAGTGAGTTTCCCGGGCGATGCTACAGATTGTTTCTTTTCTTAAATTTTTGTCTTGTAAGGAAAAAATTGACCACAATAGTCTATTATCATTACCATTAATGGGTTAGGTATCTAACTACTTGTATAGTCTGATGAGATATAATTACAAGACCTTATTATATTTTATTTTGAAATATTAATCAATGATGTTATGTTGGATCATTGGTTAAACTATCAATTTTCCTTTCAAATGTCACGTGTTTGATACCTTCTAACCACACAACATTATTTTTTTATTTGAGAGGTCGTTTGACATGAAAATAGAGCACATGCATTGGAATCTTAGAGGAGAGTGTCACATGGCACATAGACGTTCTTATGAACGCCTTTTAATATATTAGTATAGATTCAAACTTTGGAAAAAAATTGTTTCCTAATGGATAATTAACCTACTAATATTATAAATGCCATACTGATCAACTTGCAAAAAGGAAATTATTCCTTATAAAAATAATACAAAAAAAATCTCAATTGATAAGTACAGTCTTCTCATGCATACAAATTGTCGACCTCAAGTTTTCTGTTGATAAAGAATATGACAAGTAAATCATTTTTAGCCAAGAAGAACAATGGAAACTTGAGGCACCAATTGGGCAATTCTGCGCCATCAACTTTTTCTTCTTTTTTTTCCTGGTTTTTGGGTGCTTCTGTTTTGGTGGCCATGAATTTACCTTGTTCTCTCGTGGACAAAGAAAGACTAGTGGCTATTAAAGAATTCATAGAACAAAAGTGAAAAAGGTTATGCTGTCCTGTTCGAATAATTGTCATGTAAAATAATACTATCTTTACCTGTGCATTATAAGGTTTTGTATATAATTTATATGTAAATTGTATATCTACCAATGCACTCAACAGAATTTCTTCCCGACTCTTTGTCTCGCAATTTCTGTATATTGCATGAAATGTGAGACGTCCTAATAATTCTCCATTTGAACAAAATGTTTTATTACTTTTGCACTATAATAAGACATATACTTGTTATCATTACATTCAATATGCATGTCTCCATTTAATAGGACAAAATAATTGAGGACAAAAGTGAGTATTTAGTTAAAGAGTTCGTAGTCCGACACAATATTCTCGTCGGAGGACTTTAGATAGTCTTCTTTTTTTTCAGTTAGTCTTTTTTTTTTTGTTCAGTTGGTTTCAATTTTTTTCCAGTTAGTCTTCAGTTAGTCTAAATGAAAGTAAGTTACCTCTAAATGAAAGTAACTTAGGTCTAACTGAAAGTAACTTAGGTCTAACTGAAAGTAACTTAGGTCTAAATGAAAGTAAGTTACCTCTAAATGAAAGTAACTTAGGTCTAAATGAAAAGTAAGTTACCTCTAAATGAAAGTAACTTAGGTCTAAATGAAAGTAACTTAAGTCTAACTGACAGTAACTTAGGTCTAACTGAAAGTAACTTAGGTCTAAATGAAAGTAAGTTAGGTCTAAATGAAAGTAACTTGGATTCTTACTTTTATTATTCTTTCATTTAACAACTAACTAATATTAAAAAAAAAACACTAACCTCTTCCTCTCACTTTCTCCTTCTTCTTCATTCCTCTTAGCTGATTTTTTCCTCACTTCATATGAGAGATCATCTAAGTAGAACTAATATGAAATCACCACAGATATCTAGTTGGGGTTGGAGAAGACCATGGTGGTGTTTGTGTATTATTTTTTCTCAAAACATATATTAGTCTTCGTCGGCGAAGTAAGAAGGACAATCATCATCTTCTGCTAAAACAAACACTGAGAAATCGATATCTTCTGCTGAGCTTGGTCTTCAACATCGCCATAGTCGACGTTGTTGATGTCGGCGAAGTAAGAAGGACAATCAGAACTTGCCGTCCGATGGATCGGAAAGTATTGGGTCAGACGGTCTGACCCAATAGTTTCACTTAGTTCTATGTAGTAAAAAAGAAATTATTTGATTTTCAGAATTGCTATTTTCACTTTGTCTAAAAAGAAGTATTGCTACATGCAAATCATCATTTGAAATCACTAACCACCCCAAATTACAGGGATTGTCCAGGACGAATACGTATCCCAACAATATGTTGGAGTATTCAGTTGTGGTGGCAGTAGGCCTTTAGGCCTATGGTCTTTTGAATTGTTTAGTTTTGTACTTAAATTTTGAACTAGTGTGTCCTACATACTAGTAGTCTAGTAAGAATTATTGATTTTCAAATCAATATTTTTTTAATAAAATAAAAAATATCATTTGAAATTACTCAAAGCACAATTCTTGGCAGTTTTTTTTAACAGGGGTAACATGCTACATGCAAATCTGTCAAAATGTGTAATGTCCAATGCTTCTAGTCTTCTATCCATTCCTATATTGATATCTAGTTGAGGGTTTGTGCTATATTGATATGTTTGAGACTTATCTTTACAATCACTTATTTGAGACAATATTGTTAAATTCTATTTATGAAAGTAATCACCTTCAAATTCGAAAGTCATCTCGAGCTCATAATAAAATTATGTTCAAAAAATTACTACATAACTTCAAAAGCAAGAAAACGGATGTGCGTTAGCCCACCCTATTTGCTTCGCTTCATCACCGACATTTTAAAGCCACAACGAACCAAATGAACATAAAATCATACTTCATTATGGTATTTGCTGATTACAAATAAAGGTTATATATTAGCAGAGTTTCTTCAGCAGTAAGAGACCATTTGGGAATTTGCAAGATGCGAGAGTTACTTGCTCATATAATTGGGTAAATTTAAATGAAAATTTGTTATGATCTATCTATAAGTTCTTGACCTCACGTTTGATATTAGAGTCTGAAAATGACAAGTGCGATATTTTTAGCCAAGAATTGAGATGAAGGAGGAAGGAGCAGATCTAAAGAGGAGAGAGATGAGGGATTAGGGTTTACCGGTTAAGGAGAGGGAGGAATGAGGAGAGAGAACAGGCAACTTTACTTTGTCTTCGTTTTTTTTTGTCATCAGCGACCGTTTAATACAGTCATTTAAATTTAAAAAAATCTAAAAATCTTAAATAAGAAAATCAACGACTGTTTTAAACGGTCGCTACAAAATAACGACTGTTTATCCGTCGTTGACCACTCTAAAAGCAGTCGGTGGCAACGACGGTTGTAAACAGTCGGTGATTTCAAGAATAACGACCGTTTTTGTAACCGTCGCAGAGAAGCCGTCGTTGTTTTGGCTTTTTCTTGTAGTGTTTATAATAAACTAGTGAGTGTCCCGGGCGATGCTACAGGTTGTTTCTTTTCTTAAATTTTTGTCTTGTAAGGAAAAAATTGACCACAATAGTCTATTATCATTACCATTAATGTGTTAGGTATCTAACTACTTGTATAGTCTGATGAGATATAATTACAAGACCTTATTATATTTTATTTTGAAATATTAATCAATGATGTTATGTTGGATCAATGGTTAAACTATCAATTTTCCTTTCAAAGGTCACGTGTTTGATATCTTCTAACCACACAACATTATTTTTTATTTGAGAGGTCGTTTGACATGAAAATAGAGCACATGCATTGGAATCTTAGAGGAGAGTGTCACATGGCACATAGACGTTCTTATGAATGCCTTTTAATATATTAGTATAGATTCAAACTTTGGAAAAAAATTGTTTCCTAATGGATAATTAACCTACTAATATTATAAATGCCATACTGATCAACTTGCAAAAAGGAAATTATTCCTTCTCATAAAAATAATACAAAAAAAATCTCAATTGATAAGTACAGTCTTCTCATGCATACAAATTGTCGACCTCAAGTTTTCTGTTGATAAAGAATATGACAAGTAAATCATTTTTAGCCAAGAAGAACAATGGAAACTTGAGGCACCAATTGGGCAATTCTGCGCCATCAACTTTTTCTTCTTTTTTTTCCTGGTTTTTGGGTGCTTCTGTTTTGGTGGCCATGAATTTACCTTGTTCTCTCGTTGACAAAGAAAGACTAGTGGCTATTAAAGAATTCATAGAACAAAAGTGAAAAAGGTTATGCTTTCCTCTTCGAATAATTGTCATGTAAAATAATACTATTTTTACCTGTGCATTATAAGGTTTTGTATATAATTTATATGTAAATTGTATATCTACCAATGCACTCAACAGAATTTCTTCCCGACTCTTTGTCTCGCAATTTCTGTATATTGCATGAAATGTGAGACGTCCTAATAATTCTCCATTTGAACAAAATGTTTTATTACTTTTGCACTATAATAAGACATATACTTGTTATCATTACATTCAATATGCATGTCTCCATTTAATAGGACAAAATAATTGAGGACAAAAGTGAGTATTTAGTTAAAGTGTTCGTAGTCCGACACAATATTCTCGTCGGACGACTTTAGATAGTCTTCATTTTTTTCAGTTAGTCTTTTTTTTTTTTTGTTCAGTTGGTTTCAATTTTTTTCCAGTTAATCTTCAGTTAGTCTAAATGAAAGTAAGTTACCTCTAAATGAAAGTAACTTAGGTCTAACTGAAAGTAACTTAGGTCTAACTGAAAGTAACTTAGGTCTAAATGAAAAGTAAGTTACCTCTAAATGAAAGTAACTTAGGTCTAAATGAAAAGTAAGTTACCTCTAAATGAAAGTAACTTAGGTCTAAATGAAAGTAACTTAGGTCTAACTGACAGTAACTTAGGTCTAACTGAAAGTAACTTAGGTCTAAATGAAAGTAAGTTAGGTCTAAATGAAAGTAAGTTAGGTCTAAATGAAAGTAACTTGGATTCTTACTTTTATTATTCTTTCATTTAACAACTAACTAATATTAAAAAAAAAACACTAACCTCTTCCTCTCACTTTCTCCTTCTTCTTCATTCCTCTTAGCTGATTTTTTCCTCACTTCATATGAGAGATCATCTAAGTAGAACTAATATGAAATCACCACAGATATCTAGTTGGGGTTGGAGAAGACCATGGTGGTGTTTGTGTATTATTTTTTCTCAAAACATATATTAGTCTTCGTCGGCGAAGTAAGAAGGACAATCATCATCTTCTGCTAAAACAAACACTGAGAAATCGATATCTTCTGCTGAGCTTGGTCTTCAACATCGCCATAGTCGACGTTGTTGATGTCGGCGAAGTAAGAAGGACAATCAGAACTTGCCGTCCGATGGATCGGAAAGTATTGGGTCAGACGGTCTGACCCAATAGTTTCACTTAGTTCTATGTAGTAAAAAAGAAATTATTTGATTTTCAGAATTGCTATTTTCACTTTGTCTAAAAAGAAGTATTGCTACATGCAAATCATCATTTGAAATCACTAACCACCCCAAATTACAGGGATTGTCCAGGACGAATACGTATCCCAACAATATGTTGGAGTATTCAGTTGTGGTGGCAGTAGGCCTTTAGGCCTATGGTCTTTTGAATTGTTTAGTTTTGTACTTAAATTTTGAACTAGTGTGTCCTACATACTAGTAGTCTAGTAAGAATTATTGATTTTCAAATCAATATTTTTTTAATAAAATAAAAAATATCATTTGAAATTACTCAAAGCACAATTCTTGGCATTTTTTTTAACAGGGTAACATGCTACATGCAAATCTATCAAAATGTGTAATGTCCAATGCTTCTAGTCTTCTATCCATTCCATATATTGAGGGTTTGTGCTATATTGATATGTTTGAGACTTATCTTTACAATCACTTATTTGAGACAATATTGTTAAATTCTATTTATGAAAGTAATCACCTTCAAATTCGAAAGTCATCTCGAGCTCATAATAAAATTATGTTCAAACAAATTACTACATAACTTCAAAAGCAAGAAAACGGATGTGCGTTAGCCCACCCTATTTGCTTCGCTTCATCACCGACATTTTAAAGCCACAACGAACCAAATGAACATAAAATCATACTTCATTATGGTATTTGCTGATTACAAATAAAGGTTATATATTAGCAGAGTTTCTTCAGCAGTAAGAGACCATTTGGGAATTTGCAAGATGCGAGAGTTACTTGCTCATATAATTGGGTAAATTTAAATGAAAATTTGTTATGATCTATCTATAAGTTCTTGACCTCACGTTTGATATTAGAGTCTGAAAATGACAAGTGCGATATTTTTAGCCAAGAAGATCACTGGAAATTCTTGAGGATCCAATTTCATGTTATCAAACTTTTTGTTCTTTCCTTTTTTTTTGTGGTCTATGTGTGTGTTTTCTATGTGGTTCTAAATTACCTTATTTTTTGGAGGTAGGGTATATGGGTATGGAGATGGTAATCATAAAGTACAGTGTAGATTGTTGATTGAAGATACATACGGAAATACAAAGAGAAGCGACCAAGGAGCTCCCGCTCCTCAACTCATCAATTTTCTGAGATTCAAGGCAGATCCTATGAGCGAGTGAGGAGCGCACGTTCTTGATCAACAAGAAATGGCTGCTCTTTAGTAAAATTCTAGTTTTTTGCGATTTTTGGTATTTCACTCGTACTATGATTGTAATCTATTATAATTATGTTAGTAGGTCGTCTAAGTCTATAATTCAAGAAAGAGGAATATTCTTAAACCTAAAGAGCCTAGAGAACCCAAGAGAAAGGTTGTAGTATATAGAGAAATTAAATTAAAAATTCTCCTTGTATGATCATCTCAAATTGAAAGTATAGCTACTGCAGTACTTATGGTTTTTCCCCTGCTCGAAGGGTCTCCACATAAATTTTGTGTCTTATTTATATTGCTTGATTTCTATCGATTGATTTTCGCACATTATATATACTCCGATTGAACGATTTGTTATCGACTAAAGAATTTATTCTTGAAAAAAAGAAAGACTTGTGGCTCTTAAAGAGTTCATGTAACCTTGGTCCTCCTCACCAATAGTAATGAGAAAGGGTACAAAAACATATATACTAACTTTCGTGTCTAAACAAGTGCAACAATTTGACTTTTACGCTTGCCAACTCACAACTTTTACCATTAATATTAAACATCGGGCCCCTAATATAATATATATATAACATTTTAGATGCACTATTCTAATCTTAAAAATTGGTCCCCTAGTATTAAGAAAAATGAAATTTTCATAATAAAAAAGTATGTATTAAAAAAGTTATCAAAATACGATTATATTCTTACGAATTGAATCCACAAAAACTTAAACTACATTTATTGTAATGGTAAATAAAAACTCAATACAACTTAAGGTATGTTCTCTTCGACATAAAACAACTGAACTGAAATGAAATGAATTGAATTGAACTGAATTGATTGTAACTAAACTGAATTGAACTGATCGAACCAAACTTATTGAAACAGAACTGTACTGAACTGAAATGAATTAAATTATAACTAATAGAAATGATAATTGGAGTTGAACTGAACTAAATTAAATGAACTAATTGCATCTGAACTGAATTGAACTGAACTGAATTGATTGCAATTGAACTGATGAACTGAACTAAACTAAATTGAATTGAACTGAAAATAAGTTGGGGAGAACAGGCCCTTAAAACTATTATTAACCTTCTACTTAAAATGAGCTATTCTTTTGACGCTTTTTGAAGCAAATTCATCAACCAAATCTTTATATTGTATGGTCTCCAAAAGATCATTCTCAATTGCTATCAAAGCTAATCCATTAAGCCTTTTTTGTACCATGGTAGACAACAAGTAAAACTTCAACAACTTCAATTTTAAAAAGCTTCTTTCTGTAGAAGCAACTGCCGCAGGATTAGTGTGTCAATAAAATTCTATACGCAGCACTTACATTAGGAAAACAATGTATGCCTTTAAAAAATTCAATATATCAATAGTTCCCATTTTTCTTCGGGAAATATTCCTCTTAGAAAATCTAACTCTACATATAATTCTCTCCCAATTGATATCAGATTGATCATTATCTTTCAAGGTCTCTCCAAAGTTACTACAACAAGATTGCAAAGTTTGCATGGTCCAATGATTGTAACTTGGCGCGAGTTAATCAAGAATCCAAAAATACTTTCATACTCTTGATATTGCTCAAATCTCTTTTCAAGGGGAAAAATGACTTGATCAACAAGCTAATATGGGTGTTCATTTCGGATATTCGATCTGATCCAAAAATTTTGAATTGGGAAACATGTGATCTGAATCCGATCCGGAAAAAATTCGGATCAGAACTGATCGGATATTCGAAATTTCGAATCAGATTGGTATGATATCCAAAAACTAAAAAAATAATAAAATTTTCAAAGAAAAAGTTCATAAAATTAGTTTCAGATCATTGAATATTTCAGATATAAACGGATATTACGAATCGAGAATTCGAAAATATTTGAAAGTTTCCATGTTTTGGATTTTTTCGGATATCTGAAAATGAAAATTTCATATCTGTATCTGATGTGAAATTTTTTGGATATCCTGCCCGAAATATCCGAAAACTAAAAGAACGGATCGGATCGACCGAATCATGAATTGGATTGCTGAATCAGATATTTATGAATACCCCTACAAGCTAAGGTAAAGAAAGTAAGGTGTGAATCACACAATAAACAATTAAAGACGAGGATCTTTTATAATAAATTATCTCTTTGGGATTGAGTTAACTCGTCAAGTCATTTTTTTTACGTTTTTCATTTTCATACTTTCTAGGTTTAGGAGGCATAGAAAAAAACAATTAGGATGTGAATCATAAAATCAACAATTTAAGACGTAAATGAAAGTAGAAAAAAAAAAGCAAGACAACCAGACAATTAAGCAATAGTGCACCAATTTGTGATAAATATGTACCAACTAATGATTTAAACCTAAAAAATTAAAGAAAAAAATCTCATTAAAATATATACAATACCACTATTCCTTAAAATATTACTTCTACGTTACATAATTACATATTACTGTATATGTTAACTGTTAGTGACTAGTGAGTAATTGCGGCTGCCATCTAATCATCTTCTTCTTCAATCGCCATATGGAGCAATTACACTACTGCTAACATATCAACAATTTCAAACCAAAAATTAAATAAAAAAATTGATTGATTGATAAACCCAATTGAATAACCGATGAATGACAATGTATTAGTGTAGATATTTAGAATTAACCTTTGTGTCTCATTTGTCTCAGACTCTATGGTTTCTTCGACCTTCGTCACTTAAATTGCCAATTCCCCTGACTCCCTGAGTGAATGAGTGAGAATGAAGAAACAAAATACGCACATTCCGTCTTCTGGTTTCTTCTTCTTCCCACATTCCAAAGCAAAATATAACAAAAGATGATGGTATAAATTTTAATTTCTTGTTTCTTAGGATTAGTTGATAATTGATGAAAAGATAGTGAAGAAAAGTTCAAAGCATCAACAAGATGAATTTCTCTCTGATATTCAGAGGCACAACTTTTATATTTCAGTGAGAAGAAAAATGGTCTCTTACAACCTTCAATGTTTTCTCTCTCTGTCTTACAACGGCTACAACCTTGCACTTAGGATATATACACATATGTTTCACCAACCCTAGGACAAAGCTACAAAGGACAAAATAGTAAAAGACAAAAATAACAGAATGAAATCATTCTGGGATCACTACATGAAGTGGTAGCTGTCAATTCTGATGACAACAAAAAATGCTCAGGTGTGGGAGGACCACTGAGCCTTTAGAATCAATAATAATAAGCAACATAATTCCACATTTTTACACCCCCCTTTCAAGTTGGAACTGATGTAAGAAGACCCAACTTGGAGGAAAGATGGTTATGTTGCTGCTCACTCAAGGATTTAGTCATCAGATCAGCTAGTTGTAAGAAGGACTTCACATGTAGTGTGTTAAGAAAACCTTCCAGAACTTGATCTCTTACATAGTGACAGTCCAATTTGAGATGTTTAGTCCTCTCATGGAACACTGGATTGTGAGAAATGTAGATGGCTGCTTTGTTGTCACAAAAAAGATGAATAGGCTTAGGGATGTTGACTCTCATATCTTCCAATAACCCATCAATCCAGACAATCTCACTTGTAGTTTGGGGCATACACCTGTATTCTGCCTCAGCAGAGGACTTGGACACAGTCTTCTGCTTCTTAGTTTTCCAGGACACTAAATTCCTTCCAAGGAAAACACAGTATCCTGTTAAGGATCTCCCACTGAATGCACATGTTCCCCAATATGCATCACAGTAGGCACTCAGGTTCAGCATACAGTCACTTTCATAGAAGAGCCCCAAATTAATTGTTCCTGCCAAATACTTAATGACATGGATAGCACTTTGTAGATGAGGTTTTCTAGGACAAGCCATGAATTGGCTAAGTTGTTGGACTGAATATGAAATATCAGGCCTTGTAAGGTTCAGGTACAATAGCTTTCCAATAATGCTTCTATAGATTTCTGGATCTTCTAAAAATTTCACCTTCATCTAGAGACAAGTGAACACCCTTTGGAAAAGGGAACTTGCAAGGCTTGCATCCCTTCATACCAGCTGCCTCCACAATGTCTAAGACAAACTTTCTTTGATTCAACATGGTTCCATGTGCGGTCCTAGATACTTCTATTCCAAGGAAGTACCTCATCTCTCCAAGATCCTTGCAAGTGAAAGCTTGATTCAATTTGCTTTTAAGTTGCATTATTGTTGCTTCATCATCCCCACTGATCAAAAGATCATCTACATATGCCAAAACCATGACTTGTTTACCAGATGGTTGCTCCTTGTGAAAGAGAGAGTAATCCCTCTTGCTTTGATTAAATCCTTCTTGCAGAAGAAATTTAGTCAATTCTATGTTCCATTGTCTGGAGGCTTGTCTCAACCCATATAGACTTCTTCTAAGTCTACATACTTTTCCTTCTGGGGCTTCATTGTAACCTTGAGGAGGTTTCATATAGACTTCTTCATCTAGATATCCATGAAGAAAAGCATTGTTGATATCTAGATGGTGAAGTTTCCATTGCTTTGTTGTAGCTAAAGCAATTAGAGTTCTCACACTAGTGAACTTAGCAACATGAGAGAAAGTGTGTTTGAAATCCTTTCCCTTAATTTGCTTGTCACCTCTGGCTACTAATCTGGCCTTCAGTCTCTCAACTGTCCCATCAGGCCTCAGCTTTACCTTATACACCCATTTGCAAGGAATGGCCTTCTTCCCTTCTGGTAATTCAGTGAGTTCCCATGTGTTGTTCTCCTTGAGAGCACCCAATTCTTTCTGCATTGCTTCCACCCATCCTTGGTGCTTAACTGCATCTTGATAACTGGAAGGTTCAGTTACCCTAACATTGTTGAAAGAAGCAATATATTCTTCAGAATAATACTCAGAATGTCTCATGTTCTCAACCATGATGGTGTTAGCTTCTGAATCCCTTGTTGTCACCCTTTGATCAGGTAAGGTCACAATGTAATCTTTGTATTTTCCAGGAAGATTTCTTTGTCTTGTAGATCTTCTTGCTTCATCTACTGCCTGTTCATCTTGAGCAGGTTGTGTGTTTGTTTCTTCAACAGTCATTTCAAATCCACCTTCATCTCTCATTTCTTGCCTTTGGTTAATATCCAAAGCAATGTCATGTAAATTCTCTACATTAACATCTGTATCAGGATCATCACTAGAAAAAATTGTTAGAGGCATTTGGTTTCTTATTTCATTCATATGAATTTTTCTTTGGTCATTCATGAGGAAAGGGTAAACATTCTCATGAAAGACAACATCCCTACTAACAAACAACTTCCTTCTTTCTAAATCATATAATTTGTAACCCTTCTGACAGTATGGATATCCCACCATCACACATCTTATACCCCTCTCAGCAAATTTTTCACTTGGCTTTTTCGTTCCACTAGCATAACATAAAGTTCCAATCACTTTAAGATGCTCATAATCAGGTTTCCTTCCCATTAACCTTTCATAAGGAGTCTGCCATTTAATCACTGCACTAGGCAAGAGATTTATCAAGTGAGTAGCACTCAAAATACACTCACCCCATAAGATGTCTGGCATGTTGGCATGGATCTTCAAGGCTCTAGCAGTCTCAAGAAGAAACCTGTGCTTTCTCTCAACTCTTCCATTTTGTTGAGATCTTCCTGGCACACTTATTTGGTGCATGATTCCTCTTTCATTAAGAATCCTGCTGCATTCCTTTTGGAATATTTCAGTTCCATTATCAGTTCTAATGGTTTTCACTTTAGCTTTGAAGTGATTCTCAACATGAGCAAGAAATCCAATCAAGATTTCTTTCACCTGCTCTTTTACAAACAATAGATGAGTCCAAGTGACTCTAGAATGATCATCTACAATTGTTAAAAAATATGTTGCCCCTGTAATTGCCTTAACACTGTAAGGTCCCCATAAATCTATATGGATCAAATCAAACACACTTTCAGCAATAGTTGTACTTAAGATAAAAGGAAGGTTATGGTGTTTAGCTACAGAACATGTGTCACAAAAGTAAGTGTTTAAGTTTTTACAATGACAAAAATCCAAATGTTTCATCTTAGACAAGGAAATATGTCCTAGTCTAGCATGGATTATCTCTAAGTCCTTGAGCCCATCCTTTTCAGTCCTGTTTTCTGCTTCTACTGCTAACACCTTCTTATTTTCTTCTTCTTTCTTCCTATCATCAACCTTCTCTTCCCCATTCATCAGCCAGTACGAATCATGATCATTTCTTCCATGAGCTACAACATGTTTAGTGGTAGGGTCCTGTAAACAACACCCATTTTTGTCAAAAATGAATTTCATGAACTTGTTATCTTGTAATAGCTTGGCTACAGACAACAGATTATGATTGAAACCACTCACAAACAACACATCTTTTGATGTGATTTCATCAGATAGTTTCACATCTCCAGATTCAAAAACCTGTTTCATGCTCCCAACAGGTAGCCCTAACTTCACAGCTTTTCCTAGCTGTTTCATATTTGTGAAAAACATTCTATTTCCAGATATGTGGTCACTAGCTCCTGAGTCTATGATCCAGGACTTAGAAAAAGAAAAATTTTCACACACAGCATTAGATATAACAGCATTACCTGCAAAATTACTGTAAGCAAAGCTGTTGGTTCCCAAAGCCTTCATAACTTCCTGAACAACTGTTGAAATGATCCGGTTTTCTTCTCCCTTACCATCATTATCAGCTTGGAAGTTATTGTTATCAAAAGGAGTCTGCTGGCTTCCTTCACCTTCCTCCTTCATTACATTTGCAGCTTGTCTTGTGTTCCCTTTCCATTTCTGATTCTTGAATCTCTCCGGATAGCCTATTAGCTTGAAACACTCCTCCCTAATGTGACCCTTCATGCCACAATGGTCACATTTTTTTGCTTCTTTCTCAATCCTGTTTCTCTTATAATCTGGCCTAGTGAAGTGCTTAAGAGGTCCTAGGCTTTGAACATGTCTTGACACATTCAAAGCACTCACTTCATTCCCCAAACTAATCTCACCAGTGATCTGCTTCTGTTTTTCAACCTGTAATACCAGATTATAAGCCCTGTTCACAGGAAGAAGAGGGTCCATTCCAAGCAAATTACTCTTCATTTGCTCATATCCATCATTGAGCCCCATAATGAACTTGAGAACATTGTTTGTTGATTGAATCTCTAGGATTCTCTTGAGGATGTTGCATCTGCACTGTTCCATAGCACCACATGCACAGTTTGGTATTTCTTCTAGCTCTCCTATCTGATCCCATAACTCCTTGAGCTTGCAGTAATATTCACCTACACTCATATTGTTCTATTGCAGTTCCCATAGCTCCTTTTTGAGATGAAATAGTAGAGGAGCATTAGTTTGCCCATATCTCTCCACTATCTCATTCCATAGTTCCTTGGTGGATTGCATTGAAACCAAACTCCCAGCAATTTCTGGCTTCATAGTTGCCAACAACCAAGATCTCACCATGTAATCACATCTTATCCATTTTTGTTGTTCTTCACCAGCTTCCTTAGGTTTCACATGCTTTCCTTCAAAAAAGGCAAGTTTATTCTTTACACCAAGAGCTATCTTAACACTCCTACTCCAATTTAGGAAGTTGTTTCCATCAAATATGATGCTTCCTAGAGTAGTAGCAGCACTTTCATTTACAGCAATGAAGAGGGGATCTTTGTAAGGGTTGTATGTTTCTGTCTTGCTCCTCCTTTCTCAGTCATGATGAAGAGAAAAGAAAAAAGAAGCTTTCTTATAGGGAATGAGTTTTCTCTTCGAAAAGAAGGAAAATATTTTGAACTCTTCTTAGATAATCTTATCAACCTTGCTCTGATACCATGAAGAAAAGTTCAAAGCATCAACAAGATGAATTTCTCTCTGATATTCAGAGGCACAACTTTTATATTTCAGTGAGAAGCAAAATGGTTTCTTACAACCTTCAATGTTTTCTCTCTCTGTCTTACAACGGCTACAACCTTGCACTTAGGATATATACACATATGTTTCACCAACCCTAGGACAAAGCTACAAAGGACAAAATAGTAAAAGACAAAAATAACATAATGAAATCATTCTGGGATCACTACATGAAGTGGTAGCTGTCAATTCTGATGACAGCAAAAAATGCTCAGGTGTGGGAGGACCACTGAGCCTTTAGAATCAATAATAATAAGCAACATAATTCCACATTTTTACAGATAGAGATTGGTTAGAAATATATAAAGAGTGAAAAAATTAGCCGTTAATTGAAGATTGAAATCATAATCGATTTTTTCATTTTTTTTTTATCCATATGAGCCACGAAGGCAGTAAAATTACAATGAAGGGAGGAGGATTCGAACCTGTGACCTATCACAGCACCTCAATCTTAAACACTAGGCCAAAATATTTTTGGTGATTTTTTCATATTATGCATGATTGTTGATAAGGGATAAGTGAGAGAATTTTGGAATGTTTTAAAAGGAAAATTAAGAATATGGAAAATTTTCAAAAGATAACAAATTTTGGAAAATTGGATCAAAAAATTAGGGGAAGTTAGAGAATTGATGCTGAATTGCTGAAGTGGTGCGTTGTATATTTCAGTTGAAAACAACTGAATAAGACGCTTTTTTTTTTTGTAAAAAGCTAGACTTCAATATTTGGGCTCTCAAAATTTTGGTGCCTTGTGCTGATGGTTTGTGTGCACAGGCCATTGGCGGCTCTATATATATATTATGGTTATGATAATTATTATGTTAAAATAGTTTTATGATTATAATTAATTCTTGATGGTGAGTATGCACAAGAGTATTATTCTCAGCCCGATCATTCTTTTCATTCCGGTAATTCTGAGAATTCCATTGTTAAGAACATTGAGGCTATGGGTGTTGAGCGAGGTTCTCCTATGGAACCTACCTTCTTGTCTAGCTATACCAAGCGTAGAAAAGGTAATGAGGATGATTATGCTTTATCAATTCTGAAGAGATCTAAAGCCTTATGAGTTCATGGTTGCTGATAATGTTTTTTTGTCAATATATGACTATAGGTTGTTAGAATATTAGGGGATGTAGGAGAAGTAATGCTCTTGAAGAAGTTAAATCATTTTGTAATGTACATATATGCGAGACAAAATCTCCTTCCCCTCTTTCTGATGTTTGTTTTAAAAAGGTTGGATTCAGGTTTTTTTATTATTATTATCTGTTGTGCATGTACATGTTATGTTTTATGCACATGTTATGTACATGTTATGTTTTATGCACATGTTATGTACATGTTATGTACATGTTATGTTTTATGCACATGTTATGTACATGTTATGTTTTATGCACATGTTATGTTTTGATGATGAAAATTAATATAATATATTATAGCATGAAAGTATGTAACAGTTGCAACAGATGCATGAAGAAAGAAATTGATAAACGAAGACTTTGAAGAAAAGAAGAATCAAGAATGAAGTCCTAGTTTATAGTTTCTTAGAATAGTTACTTTGTATTCAAATGTAATATGCTCAAACTTGGTGATATGCTATGTGTCGAAATATACATTGATGTTGCTTTGATAAAACTCCAACAAAAGTATCATGTTTTTAAAAAAATATACATTGATGTTGCTTTGATAAAACTAAAATAATTTCAAAAATTGGTTTTCAAATTTTTTTTGAAATGTATGCAAGGTTGTTAGAGGTGCATAGTGAACTAAAAGCCCAAACACAATCTCTCCTCCAAATTAAACCAAAAACCGGTCCCCCTTTAGCCTACTTCAAAATCCGGTCCACCCATTAAACTCAAACCCTAAAACACTTTCAAATTCTCCATCCTTCATGGCGTCGACAACAGGGTCCTAACCCATGGGTCAAAAAAACCCGCCGGATCTTTAAAAAGAAGACCATCTCACCGGCGACTCCATCCCCCTCGATCCGCAAACGCAAGACTTCCGCTGCCACCGAACCGCCATCATCTGACCCGTCTTCATCAAAGCGTCGTCGTACTTCTTCT
The DNA here is from genome assembly GCF_026745355.1 of Beta vulgaris subsp. vulgaris. Taxonomy (NCBI): domain Eukaryota; kingdom Viridiplantae; phylum Streptophyta; class Magnoliopsida; order Caryophyllales; family Amaranthaceae; genus Beta; species Beta vulgaris. The sequence goes on from NC_079210.1 coordinate 44,132,268, forward strand.
TCCACCGGCATAAAATTCTTTCTGAGCGCGTTTTTCGCAGAATCCGTGAATTTCGAAACATGTGTTCAAGTTTTTGCTTGACGCCATTTAAACTCAAGATTGGTCTACTGTACTGATGCTGTTAATAAAGAGGAAGTTAAATAATTCTATCAAAACCTCGAAATCACAGATGCGCTGGAATTAAAAGCCCAAGATAATGGAAAATGGATTCATATGGGTGTCGATAAGTTGGCTGATATTCTTGGGATTCCAGATTTTCTGATTATAAACTTCAATCTTGGTATTTTAGTTATGGGGTTGACAATGTTACAATTAGCCGCACAAAGTTTGACCATCCTCTTCCTCATGCCCAGTTTTTCCCACATCTTATCTCTCGGCAAATAATCAATTGCTAAGGAATATGATAACCAAGTCTATTCTGCCTAGAGTCAAAAACCGTGGGGAGGTTCTGATTATGATAACGTACTAGTAATACTCTTGCTGCACAACGACATTGCCCGCTTATGTCTCAACCACAAACACTTTTCCTTTTATCATAGTCCTACTATGTACTCTTGTCTATGCCTTGTAGTTTTTGGACAAAATTTTTGTTAAAACTGTTTTAGATACTTTTGGATGTTATTTTGGATTATTCTGAAGAATGTGAATTGGTGTTTGTTGTAACACCAGCATCACTAGCTTAATTAGTTGAGCTATTGGGTTATTTTAAACTTTTTGATTGTGTGAATGATTTTTTGTCTTTTTGCACTTTTTGAGAATGACAAAAGGGGGAAAAGAAGGTAAATAATATTGACTTTGTGTCTTGATGATATCATAGGTTGAGCTAATGTGAATTGAATATAAATGAGCATGTGGGACAAAAGTGAATAATTGAATGCTATTAATCTGATGTACGGATAGATTCTATAAAGGGTGAATAATCCATGCATTCTTTGAGGGGGAACAAAAGAATATATGCATACTTTAAGGGGGAACAAATGTTTATTTAACAATATTATATTTATGGTTTGTTATCATCAAAAAGGGGGAATTTGTTGTGCATGTACATGTTATGTTTTATGCACATGTTATGTACATGTTATGTTTTATGCACATGTTATGTTTTGATGATGAAAATTAATATAATATGTTATAGCATGAAAGTATGTAACAGTTGCAACAGATGCATGAAGAAAGAATTGATAAACGAAGACTTTGAAGAAAAGAAGAATCAAGAATGAGTCATAGTTTATAGTTTCTTAGAATAGTTACTTTGTATTCAAATGTAATATGCTCAAACTTGGTGATATGCTATGTGACGAAATATAGATTATATGATATTAGTATAATTATTATTTTCTTAGAGTTAAGGAAATAAATAATTATGTCTATATAAAAAGGAAATTAGTTTTCAAAATAAGGGAAATAGATTTTCGAAATCAGAAATAAAAAGGGATTAAGGAAAACGAGTTTTTAGAAAAAGATTTTGTAAAACCGAGTTTCTAAAAGATTTTAATAAAAATGATTTTTTAAAAGATTTCAATAAAAATAAGATTTTGATAAAAAAGTTTTTGATAATTTAACAAAAATCAGATTTTGATAAAAACGAGTTTTAAAGAATTTTAGAAAAAGAAATTTTCGGAAAAAACGTGTTTTAGTAAAACGTGTTTTGAAAAAAGGTTTTAAAACTGAATTTGAATAAAACGTGTTTTGAGAAAATATAAAATCAGATTTTATTTTGGAAAATATCTTTTTGATAAAAGAAAACAGAATTTGAGTTGAAAAGAAAATCTAATGCGGAAAACTTATCTTTTTAAGTACTTAAGTTTAAAAGATAAAGATAGAAAAAGATAAAGTTTTATCCCTTAAATCAAGGATTAAAAGATAAAGATATTTTTAAGTGATTTTCGTCCTAACCAAAGAAAGGGAATCAGAATTCACTTTTAAATCTCACGTTTTCAGAGAGAAAAATCGAGTCTATTAAAAACTGAAAACTATTTCCTCCGGCACTGAGCATAGCACTGAGGGAGTCAGATTTAAGTTACTATTTCACAATTGTAATTGTCCTCTATTTGCTTGACTAAGAAGCACATCATTGAGGATCGTTCTTTTCTGTAACTTTTACATTATAGAGAGTGTCAACACTTAGAGTTAAGTGTTGGAGGTCACTACTAGGGTTAGTAGTGAGGGGAATCGTATTGTATCAAGAGTTTGATATTTTAGGATTCAAAGAAATAAAAGAGTTTTTGTTTCTTGTGGACGTAGATCTCAGAGGTGAGATTGAACCACGTTATATCTTGTGTCAAATCTAATATCTTTTAAGTTTATTATTCGCAAAAAGTCAAATTAGCGATTTTCGAGTGTTAGCAACTGCAGGCACTGAGCAAAAGGATTTTTGCGAAAATCGATTAGATTTCACCACTCAATTCAACCCCCCCCTTCTTGAGTGTTCCCTTGGTTCCAACAAGTGGTATCAGAGCAGGCTATTCTCGTAAGACTCACATCTAGAGAATAGAAATCATGAACACACAAGATGACTTCGTGACAAGTATTCCAAGTGTCCATTTTCAACGGGAAAGATTATGGATGGTGGAAGACTAGGATGAGGATCTACATTCAAGGTTCTGATTTTAATGCTGGAGAATCATAAAGACTGGACCTCTTCCTATTCAAAACAGAGATGAAGGAAACCTGATCGACAAGGAGGAAGATGAGTACAATTCTGTTGACTATGGAAAGCCGAAAAGAATTACAAAGCTATGAGTATTCTCCAATCTGGAATTGGACCTGATGAATATTCAAGAATCTCGGCATGTACTACTACTAAGGAAATTTGGGACACACTGGAATTGGCCCATGAAGGTACAAAGAGGTAAAACAGTCTAGGATAGATTTACTAGTCCATGAATATGAATTGTACAATGAATAAGGACGAATCTATTAAAGATATGTTTCCAGATTCACACTAATAACTAATGAACTAAGATCCTTAGAAAAAATCTATTCTTCTGAAGATTTAGTTAGAAAAGTGTTAAGAAGTTTGACTAATAAATGGCTTCTCAAAATCACTGCTATTCAAGAGGCTAAAGATCTAACAAAACTCTCACTAGAACAACTAATTGGTTCTTTAATGACCCATGAACTTGTTTTAGATCCTAAATCAAATGAACCAAAGAATAAAGGGTTGGCCTTAAAAACTGAAGTAGAAACGGATGATAGTGAAAGTGATGAAGAAGTAGCGTCTCTAACTAGAAAGTTTCAAAATTTCTTAAAAAGAACAGGAGCAACAACTTCAGGAGAAGTGGAAACTTCAAAGGTAAAGGCACTACTTCTAACCCTAAGAAAAGTGCTACTAACTCTGGTTGTTTCAAGTGTGGTGAGTTGATCACAGGATTAAAGAATGCCTCTGTGGATTGAAGAAAAGCCTAAGGAAAAACGAGAGCAGTCGAAGAAAGAGTACAAGAAAGCTATGATGCGGCAGTCTGGGGAGACTCGGATTCTGACGAGGATCAGTGCCAGCACAGCCACGAAGCAAATTATGTCTGAATGCTGTACAGACAACTCTGAAGACGGCACTGACCTGCACGACTCACATCTATGCTTGATGGCTAAAAGTTCGAACCCTCTTGAAGAGGAAGAAGACAGTGAGGTAAGTCTAACTTCTTTAAAACCTTCAATTCATCTTCTTTCCAAAAGTAAGCTTGTCAATTGCTTGAAAACGTAATTGATGATTGTCAAAACATGAATGATAATTTTGATACATGAAAAGGAAATAAAAAATTTGACCAGGCTAAAAATTGGATTAGAAACAGAATAAAGGAATTACTGAAAGAAAACAAAACTCTGATGAAAAGGATTGACGAGAAAGACTTAGAGATAAACACACTAAACAAGAAAAGACTCTAGTTGATAATCTCGTAAAAACTCAGTGCCAGTCACTGAGTTCGAAGCTGAAAAATCTAGTCTTGAGGAACAAATTGAAAAATTAAATCACGAGTTGAATGATCTTAAGAACTCAAGACAACAATCTAGAATTGTTCCACTAATGCTGCCTAGTGATGCAAAGATAAGAGAAGAGTTGGATAAAGTTAAAAGAGACTTAGAGATTCGAAAAAAGAAGTAGTGATTTAAATACCTCAGTTGAATTTTTGGAATCACAACTTTCTATTGCTCGAAAGATGCACGAAAAATGGACTAATGGGATGAATGCTCTAAATTACTTAACTTGCACCACAAACAACATGAACAAAACTGGATTAGGATATACTGACCAGCAACCCAGTGCCAGGCTCAGTGCCAGAACCTTCGAAAGAGACTTTCGAAAGAGAAAATAGTGGGCCTTCCTGAATATCTAATTTGCAATTTTTGTGGTAATAATGGTCATCTAATTGACGACTGCAACAAAAAGAAAAATCGAATTGCAAAGAATGTCAAACATGTTACTCAAATCTGGGTTAGGAAAGACATACTAGATGCTCAACGTAAGAAAAAGGGACCCAAGCAAATATGGGTTCCTAAAAAAACAAGTAATCATGTAGAAAAAGGAAGCCCTTGAATTTATTTGTACTGAAGACCAAATAGCGGATATTTTCACTAAACCACTTGCTCGTGAAAGATTTGAAAAACTTAGATTAGCCTTGGGATTGATTTCTGGTGCTTAGTTGATTTATGTGCTTATTTGACCCCTTTACATGCTTAAGAGTTCGAAAGATTCTATCTACACTAAGTCAGATTTTTGATTTAATCCAAAACTCCTCAAAAGGCTATTGATGCTGTCCTGATAATGACACCTAAGTTGCTTAAGAAAATTCCATGAAAAACTCCAACAAAAGTATCATGTTTTTAAAAAAATATACATTGATGTTGCTTTGATAAAACTAAAATAATTTCAAAAATTGGTTTTCAAAATTTTTTTAAAATGTATGCAAGGTTGTTAGAGGTGCATAGTGAACTAAAAGCCCAAACACAATCTCTCCTCCAAATTAAACCAAAAACCGATCCCCCTTTAACCTACTTCAAAATCCGGTCCACCCATTAAACTCAAACCCTAAAACACTTTCAAATTCTCCATCCTTCATGGCGTCGACAACAGGGTCCTAACCCATGGGTCGAAAAAACCCGCCGGATCTTCAAAAAGAAGACCATCTCACCGGCGACTCCATCCCCCTCGATCCGCAAACGCAAGACTTCCGCTGCCACCGAACCGCCATCATCTGACCCGTCTTCATCAAAGCGTCGTCGTACTTCTTCTTCCACCGGCATAAAAATTCTTTCTGAGCGCGTTTTTCGCAGAATCCGTGAATTTCGAAACATGTGTTCAAGTTTTTGCTTGACGCCATTTAAACTCAAGATTGGTCTACTGTACTGATGCTGTTAATAAAGAGGAAGTTAAATAATTCTATCAAAACCTCGAAATCACAGATGCGCTGGAATTAAAAGCCCAAGATAATGGAAAATGGATTCATATGGGTGTCGATAAGTTGGCTGATATTCTTGGGATTCCAGATTTTCTGATTATAAACTTCAATCTTGGTATTTTAGTTATGGGGTTGACAATGTTACAATTAGCCGCACAATGTTTGACCATCCTCTTCCTCATGCCCAGTTTTTCCCACATCTTATCTCTCGGCAAATAATCAATTGCTAAGGAATATGATAACCAAGTCTATTCTGCCTAGAGTCAAAAACTGTGGGGAGGTTCTGATTATGATAACGTACTAGTAATACTCTTGCTACACAACGACATTGCCCGCTTATGTCTCAACCACAAACACTTTTCCTTTTATCATAGTCCTGCTATGAACTCTTGTCTATGCCTTGTAGTTTTTGGACAAATTTTTGTTAAAACTGTTTTAGATACTTTTGGATGTTATTTTGGATTATTCTGAAAATGTGAATTGGTGTTTGTTGTAGCACCAGCATCACTAGCTTAATTAGTTGAGCTATTGGGTTATTTTAAACTTTTTGATTGTGTGAATGATTTTTTGTCTTTTTGCACTTTTTGAGAATGACAAAAGGGGGAAAAGAAGGTAATAATATTGACTTTGTGTCTTGATGATATCTAGGTTGAGCTAATGTGAATTGAATATAAATGAGCATGTGGGACAAAAGTGAATAATTGAATGCTATTAATCTGATGTACGGATAGATTCTATAAAGGGTGAATAATCCATGATTCTTTGAGGGGGAACAAAAGAATATATGCATACTTTAAGGGGGAACAAATGTTTATTTAACAATATTATATTTATGGTTTTATCATCAAAAAGGGGGAATTTGTTGCTACATTGTTATGCACATGTTATTGTTATTTTATGCACATGTTATGTTTTGATGATGAAAATTAATATAATATGTTGTAGCATGAAAGTATGTAACAGTTGCAACAGATGCATGAAGAAAGAAATTGATAAACGAAGACTTTGAAGAAAAGAAGAATCAAGAATGAAGTCATAGTTTATTATTTCTTAGAATAGTACTTTGTATTAAATGTAATATGCTCAAACTTGTGATATGCTATGTGTCGAAATATAGATTATAGATATTAGTATAATTATTATTTTCTTAGAGTTAAGGAAATAAATAATTATTGTCTATATAAAAAGGAAATTAGTTTTCAAATAAGGGAAATAGATTTTCGAAATCAGAAATAAAAAGGGATTAAGGAAAACGAGTTTTTAAAAAAGATTTTGTAAAACCGAGTTTCAAAAGATTTTAATAAAAATGAGTTTTTGAAAAGATTTTAATAAAAATAAGATTTTGATAAAAACGAGTTTTTGAAAATTTTTAACAAAAATCAGATTTTGATAAAAACGAGTTTTAAAGAATTTTAGAAAAAGAAATTTTCGGAAAAAACGTGTTTTAGTAAAACGTGTTTTGAAAAAGGTTTTAAAACTGAATTTGAATAAAACGTGTTTTTGAGAAAATATAAAATCAGATTTTTTTTGGAAAATATCTTTTTGATAAAAGAAAACAGAATTTGAGTTGAAAAGAAAATCTAATGTCGAAAACTTATCTTTTTAAGTTTAAAAGATAAAGATAGAAAAAGATAAAGTTTTATCCCTTAAATCAAGGATTAAAAGTGTAATAGCCCTGTTTTTGAGAGCGTTTATTTAAACGTTAAATATAATTATTAAGTTAATTATGTTTGATAATTCTTATTTTACTTTAGATGTGGAATGTGATTTTTATTTGTCGTGCTGTAACGTATTTATTTATTTAATTATATGAGATTATTTCTATTATTATTATTTTATATTTTGGATTTTGTGTAATTAATTGAGCGGTATTTGGCCAAACATGAAATCAAAATTTGTTTTCCTTCCTTTTATTAATTTTAGTCGGTTAATGAGGTAATAGCCCCCCCCCCCCGTTCCTTTTGGTCGGCAATTTCACAACCCACAACCCTTTCTTTTCTTCTTCCTCGTGAAAACTCATTTCACCCAAAACCCCAAACCTCAAATTTTCTCTCTCCCGTTTTCTGCTCGACGCCCCACCGACGAATGATCGCCGGATTAATGCGTCGTCGCGTTGCTGCTGCCTGGAATTTCGTTGTCGATGAACGCTGCTGCCACTACCTCGTCGCTTTCTCAGTTCGGTCTTTTCGCCGGAGACTCGTGCACACGTCGCAGCCCTGTTTCTCTCTTTCTCTCTCTTCGGTCGAGTTGTTGTTGTTCTTGTTCGCTGCTGCTCGCGTCGCACCGCTAGCTTGTGCCGCCTCACCAGACCGGTAACCACCCTCACCGAAACTCCACTGTTGAAGCTTTGAAAACCCCTCTGCCCTCTATTCTTCGCTGCTCTTGTGAGCAGAGGTACTAACCCAAGGTTCCCTTGCTCTTTTCTATATTACTCAAGTTGATTACTCTTGAACTGAAAGTTCTGTTTATGAAATTATGTTGTTAATTGAATTAATTGTGCATTATTTGCAAAGAATCAGTTTATGATCTAGTATCTAATTGGTATTGTAATTGCTGCTGTTGAGACATTTTGAATGTCAATTGTTGAGTAAAGAATGATGTTGGTAGAGGAATCAAGTTGATTTAGCTTACAGGTTTGATTATATGACTTGGTTGGACTCGTGAAAGAATTTTGCTTAGAATAATGAATGGAATTAGGTTAGCTCCTTTTTATGAAATTAGTGAGTACTATATATTTACACATAATTAGAATATAATACCACTCTTTTAGCAGTATATAATAAATGAAACTTGTAGTTTAAGGAACTACTTTTATGATAGTTACATGTTGGGAAGTAAAATGTAATTTACTTCTTTGTCTAAGTAACTTAGACTGTATTGTGTAAATAGCACTTGAGTTAATTAAAGTTAGCTTGTAAGACTCAAAATAAATAGTTTATAATGGAAAAGAATGTATTAATATAATAGTTGGTACTAATCATGGTTATGTTTCTTGTTTCTTGTTTCTAAGAGTAAATACTAATTGACGAGGTGGTAATGATTTAATTGCGTGAAGGTAGTGGTGCATAGTTCTGTAAGTGAAACTCTGAGTTGAAATGTTATTGATTTATGATTTAAGTACTTTGTGTTGGTGTTTGAAAGTGATCTAAATATCTGGAATGGAGTAATTCTAACTATGAGTTGTTAGTCACTAAGGTTTTAAACTTGGTAATCTAATGTTAATGTTCTAATTATAACTAAAATGTTTTTCTTGTTGGATATGACTCTAAGAAGATGATTAACTAGAAGAAAGTCCATAATAAGGTGTATTCATGAATAATTAGTTTCGAAAAGGAGTAAATAATTCAACTAGAGTCCTCTTATGATCCTATGTGAAAGAATAGTTCAAGTAGACAGTTTAGGTGCATTAATTTATTTAGTGATCTCACATGAAGTTGGAGAGAGGTTTAACTAATTACTACATTAATAATATGAAGAATATGGGAGTTAGCTTACCTAATAATGGATTAGATTAGTAAAGGTGTGTTTCATAATGTATTTTAGTTCGATAACTATAAATGGAAGAAGATAATAAAGTCGGCTTATTTGACTAGCGATTTACTAAAAGTCAGTATAAATTATGAATTACTTTGAAGAAGTCCCACTTAGATAATGAAATTGTTTTAATGAGATAAACTCGTTCTATATGACCATGAGTATGGTATGTACTTGGTTTTATTACTGATTAAGCTAATAAGAACTCAGCTAATGGTATAACTTGGATCATATTTAGTTACTTATGATCAACTTGTGATCGATGAAGCTTGAGTTGTGTGTTTTAAGTTAACTCTCCTTAGTTAATTCTAAGAGAGAGACCTCTATATTGTGATTGTTGAGGGGACTTGATAACTGATACTATTATCTAGATGAATATAGATTGATAAGTATGGAAAAAGAAGTAGTATGAACTATCTATATGCAAAGGCAGGTGTTGTGTGGAATTGGCTTGATAACTCTCATTAGTTAATTCTAACTGAGAGACCTAGTGATATTGTTGTGGATATTTCATCGACATGATTACTTACTACCAGTTGTGGCTCACAAGCATTATGATGTTAATTGGAATTGAAAAGCATAGATGTATCAATTTGAAATACGTATTTATAAGAGTTAGATGTTAAATGATTATGGTTATCTACGGGAGAAATCACTTGGTTTGGTTTGTTATTCAAAGATCGTTATTAAGGATTCTAAATCATTGGGTGAGTTATATGAATGATCTGATCGAGTCATGAACAAAGGAATCTGAAAGGGGAAAGTAACCTCGTCTGAGTCGACGGATGAGGTGACATGAACAGTGCCCCATGGACAGTGAACCTTGGGAGCCCCACAGGGAAACCTGCCCATTGCTCTGTGGGGTGATAATCGGGCGATATATCAGGTAATGTGAAACCTGTGGATGGCTGATGAAATCAGCGGAAAAATGTACTCTGGACTAGTCGCGGTTATTGGCCAAAAGTAAAGCGAATGGTTGGGTGACGACCCCACTGTCGGAGTGTAAGCTTTGTCTCCTCCGCCGCGTTCTCTTTCCCCCTAGTTAAAAGGAATGTCATTTCAAAGTATGAAAGTTATATCGATAATGGATTCCCGATAAGGAATCGTATCGTGGTAAGTTGTTTCGATATCGGATTCCCGATAAGGAATCATATCAGGTAAGTAATGAATGTTTATTCAGTATATGAATATGAATATCGATATTGGTTTCCTGATAAGGAGGCATATCATGGTAAGTTATACTAATGTTGGATTCCCGATAAGGAATCGTCATAGTGAAAGATGTTATGTTATTTATTACCTGATAAGGGTTTGTGTAGGACAATATAAGAGAATGATTGATAGAGTATGAAAGCATAAGTTTGGATTATGATAAGAAATGAATTAAAGGAAGTAAAGTATATCGCTGATATCAAAGTTGGTGACCTCAAATTCCTATTATGGAATCGTGGTAAGTTGAAAGGTCAACTAAATGAGAATATATAAACATGTTAGTGTTGAGAGTCACCCTATTGTGTTTGTACTATGTGATTAATGATGTATTGTGAAACAAGAAATTGGATAGAAGTATAATATGTATGTTCAACAAGATTATTGCTGCTAAGCATGCTGTGATTGATGTGATTGTTGAACTTATTTTGATTGCGTGAGAGTCGTTTTCAAGTAAAAGCCACCAAAGCATGTGTTAATCTTATTTACGGGTTTAGTACTCAGCTTTGCTGATGTGTGTACATTGTTTTGTCATTTCTGTGGCCTGTCACTTGGTGGGTGGCAGTATCTTAAATGTTTCAGGTTGAAGCCGTGAGTTATTCTTTTGCAAGTTGAAGCTGATACGAGATGATGCAGTATTATATTTGTTATTGAAGTGAGGACGCTCCATTTGTAATAGTTAATCGTTTATTTTCTATAATATATTTTCCCTATTTAAGAATCGCTAGCTAAGTGCTCCTGATTCTCTGTTGGTTGTTGCTTCGCGAAAGCGTTGGGGTTGATGAGCTTTGGGATTTGAAAATATTTTATTTATTGAAATTGTAATAGGTTCATATTATTTTCTCGCTTTAGCGTTTTCCTATTTTCAAAGGAAACTCTATCGAATTTTCTATAGAAATTTATGAGGATAAAGTTTGAGAATCAAAACGTTGTTGTGATAGGTAATTAATTTGAATAGAATTGGGAATTGAGTTCCACATTCTCCGATGTAGTTCGGTGAGTGTGATGGTAATAGTTCGGGTTATCTCGACTAGAGTCTATTTCGCTGTGCTTAATCCTTTTTAAGCTGGTCGGAAAAATTCGGGCTGTTACAAAAAGATAAAGATATTTTTAAGTGATTTTCGTCCTAACCAAGCCTATAAAAGGGAATCAGAATTCACTTTTAAATCTCACGTTTTCAGAGAGAAAAATCGAGTCTATTAAAAGCTGAAAACTATTCCTCCGACACTGAGCATAGCACTGAGCGAGTCAGATTTAAGTTACTATTTCACAATTGTAATTGTCCTCTATTTGCTTGACTAAGAAGCACATCATTGAGGATCGTTCTTTTCTGTAACTTTAACATTATAGAGAGTGTCAACACTTAGAGTTAAGTGTTGGAGGTCATTACTAGGGTTAGTAGTGATGGGAATCTTATTGTATCAAGAATTTGATATTTTAGGATTCAAAGAAATAAAAGGGTTTTTGTTTCTTGTGGACGTAGATCTCAGAGGTGATATTGAACCACATTATATCTTGTGTTTGCGTGTCAAATCTAATATCTTTTAAGTTTATTATTCGCAAAAAGTCAAATCAGTGATTTACGAGTGTTCGGCACAGTGCCAGGCACTGAGCCACAAAAGGATTTTTGTGAAAATCGATTAGATTTCACCACTCAATTCAACCCCCCCCCCCCTTCTTGAGTGTCACCTTGTGTTCCAACATTATCTACCTACCCATGGTATGTCAGGAGGAGTTTAGTGATTTTGAAAAAATGACCTTTATAATCCTTTTAGTTTGGTTATTATGGAAAAATCTTCTTGTTTTATTGCCTGTAATATTCATTTTCTTATTTTGAATGTTAATTTTGTTGCTATTTTTGTTTACGCTCCTTCTCACAACAGGAGAGAGATAAATTTTGGCTAGAAGTTTATTCTTTTAATAAGTCTATAAGTTTATCGCACATTATTTTAGGAAATTTTAATGAGTTAAGTTCAACTAGTGATGAAATGGGTGGAGCTCCCTTTTCTATTTCCCGTATTGATATTCTTGCTTCTACTAATAGTATTGAACTTTCGTTTATGGGTCAACCTTTTACTTGGCGGAAAAAGCGTAGTGGTGTCAATAATATTTTTGAGAGAATTGATAAAACAATTGTTTCATGAGATTGGATGTTGTTACTTATTCCTAATCTAAAGTTATTAATCATATATGTTTACTTATTCAGAATTGTCAAATATCTATTGTGTTTGATATGATTAAACATAATAAAGCTCCACCGTTCATATTTCAAAGCATAAAGATTTTGATGTACTTATAAAGAAAACGTGGTGTACCCATTCTGAATGTTCCTTTATGTCAGGTTGGTTCGAAAATGTAAACTTATAAAATCCAAAGCTAAGGATTGGAATAAATTCTATTTTGGTAATATTTTTCGCAAAATTAAGGATGTGGATTATTATTTGGAGTCTATTCAAGGAAAATTATTCTTACACCCTCTTAATGAAAAAGCTTGCAAGTTCACAAGATAATTTGTTGTTAAAGAGAAGTAAAATATTCGGTTTTTTCATCAAGTACCCCTGAATTTCAAAAAATTCACCAAGTACCCCTCATGTTTTCAAAATTTACAGGGTACCCCTCACTTTTATAAAAATACACCCAAATACCCTTAGTGACTAACGGCAGTTAACGCCGTTAGTTTTAATCATAATTAAACCCTAATTATCCCTAATTAATTTACCCATCTTAACCCTAACTTCTAACCCTACCCTAACCCTAACCCCTAACCCTAAACCCTAACCCTCCTCCCACACCCTCCCACCACCCTTGCCCCTCCCCCATCCCAACAACCCCCTTCCCCCAGTCACAACCGCCCTCCCCTTTGCAGCCCCTCCCCCACCCCTTCGCAGCCCCTCCCCCCCACCCCATCAAGTTTTGCAGCCCCTCCCCTCATCCCCATCGAGTTTCGATTTTCTGGGCTCGAAACTCGACGGCGGTGGGGTTTAAAACTCGACGGGGGTGGGGGGGATGCGAAATCTAGATGGGGGTGGGGGAGGGGCTGCGAAACTCGATGGGGGTGGGGGGAGGGGCTGCGAAACTCGTTGGGGGTGGGGGGAAGGGCTGCGAAGGGGTGGGGGAGGGGGGTTACGGGACTGGCGGAGGGAGGAGGGGTTGTCAAGGGGTGGTGGAGGGGCTGTGAAGGGGTGGGGAGGGGGGGCTGCAGGGGTGGGGCTGGGGCGAGGATGGTGGCGTGGTGGGAGGGTGGTAGCATGGTGGTGTGAGTGGTAGGAGGATGGGTTAGGGTTAGGGTTTGGGTTTGGTGTTAGGATTAGGGTTAGGATTAGGAATTAATTAAGATTAAAAAAAGAATATTAGGGTTAATGACAAATGGTGGTTAACGTCGTTAGTCATTAAGGGTATCTGGGTGTATTTACGTAAAACAGAGGGGTACCCTGTGAATTTTGAAAACATGGGGGATACCAGGTGAATTTTTTGAAAAATCGAGGGTACTTAGTTAAAAAACAGTAACTTATATTCTCTTTTCAAAAATATTTTTACATAAATATACTAGGTTCCGGTCCACAGGTCCGAAACCGCAACGGGGTGGAAAAATTTAGGTCCAGATCGGACTGGATCGGAATTTTTCCGGTCCGGTCGTGGTCCAATTTTTTTCAGATTTTGGTCCGCCGGTCCTGAACCGATGAACACCCCTATATGTCAAAACCTTTTTCCCTCTGGAAAGATTTTAAAAGAAATTAATCATATATTTATTACGCTGATTCCTAAATAGAAATCTTGAGACAGAAAATCATTTTCGTCCTATTAGTCTTTGTTCTACTATAGATACAAGATAATTTCTACAATTTTGACAAATAGATCAAAAATTTGTTTGTATTCATCCTTCCGGAGGTGGCTCCTTACGTTTTGATGGACAAACTATCTAATGAGTAATCTAGCATGCTTTTCTCTTGAAAAAAAAAGGTTAGATATGGAAAAGACTTATGATAGATTAGAATGGAATCCCATTTTAGTAATGCTTCAAAAGTTAGGGTTTCATCCTTGGTGGATTGGATGGATTGAACAATGTATTTCTACTGTCTCTTTTTCGATTCTTGTTAATGGTATTCTTGGAGACAAATTTTCCCCATTTAGGGAAATTAGACAAGGTGACCTGCTTTTGCCTTATCTGTTTATCATGTGTGCGGAGCTTCTTGATCGTTCCCTGCATTTTCATAGCTCTTCAGATCATAAGTTGTCAGGAGCTAAAATTGGGAGGTCTAGCATGAAAGTACCTTTTCTTACTTTTGCAGAGAGGAGACGATGATTTTTGCTCAAGCCAATCTCGACAATTTTTTGATTATTAAGAATGTTTTAGATAAGTATTGCAGAATGTCAAGTCAACTTGTGAATTACCACAAATCAACTTTTCAATGTACGAAGAATATGGTTGATAGTGCTTGTTTCGATTTTTAGCAAACTGTGGAAAATACTCTTTGTTTGGAAAGTACTTAGGTTATCCTATTATTGTGGACATATTAACAAAAAATACTTTTGGTGATGTAGTGGAGAAATCACATTCTCAACTTGGAAAATGGAAAGCTAAGTTCCTTTCCTAGGCTGGGAGCGTAGTTCTTATTCAATCTAATTTGGCTGCTAAGGCTAGTTTTCAAATGCAAAACTTCTTTCTTGCTAACGCTATTCTCCACGATCTGGATAAAGTTAGCAGGAATTTTTTCGAAATAATAACCGAAATGTAAATCAACTAATCTTATTGGTTGGGATAAAAATATGCAAACCTGAATGTTTCAGGTGGTTTAGGTATCTGTAACGCTCAAATAAATAATATAGCGCTACAAAATGAAACTTCTGTGGCGAGTGGCGAATAGTATCTCATCCTTCTAACTTATGAATTTCTCTTATTGTGAAAAAATATCTTAAAAATGAGATTATTTGGAGTTACTCTCCTTCTAGTAGTGTGTTCTGTGTAATCATCATTGTGAATATGTTTTTCATGTCCTTTTGGTTGTCCTTGTCTGGTGCTGCATGATGGTGCTTTTGCTTTGAACTCTTCTGGGGATTGGCCTTTGATTTCTTGTGTTAATTTCTCTAATGATATGTCGTTTTTTATCTACTGATAGAGCTTCTTTGAGTTTATATCATCCTTATAAGCCTATTTTTATTTGTTGGTTTGGCTGATTTGGTAGGAATAAAGTTATTTTTCAGGAAGAAGGCATGTCTGTTTTTAAAATTGTGATTTTGATTAAGAATTTTGCCAAGGAATGGTTCACGGGTCAAAATGCTGATAATTTTCTTAGTAGTTTGGATATTAAGGATCAGTCAAATGTTACTCTTGGTGTGGGGACTATTCAAAAGGAAGTTTGGTGGTCCCTCCCTTTAGAAGACCCTAGCTAAACTTAATTTTGATAGCTCTAAACTTTCTCAGAGAGCAGGTGCTTCTTTCGATTTTCTTATTTGTGATTCTCAGCGAAAGTTCATATTATGGGAGCTAAAAAGCTTCATCATTCTACTTCTATTCTTATGGCGGAGGCTTGGGATGAGTAAGGGGATTAAAGCAGCTGTGCATATTGGTATTAAGAATATTCAACTAAGGGTTATAATTTGACTGTTATTAGTTTCCTTAAAGATTCTTTGGGAAATTGATTCTTTGGTTTGTGATGCTAATGTGGATTTGCTTTGTTTTAATAAGGTCTCCGTCAATCACTGTTACAGGGAGGCAAATAGGGCGGTAGATTTTCTGGCACAAAAAGGGCACTCCTGCTCTTCTCTCCAATTCTTGTTTGATGTCCACGACTTCGATCTTCTCTCCATCATCCAGAAGAATGCTTTAGGCTGGTATTCTTTTAGGGGCTAGCTAACCTAGTTTTTATTGCTTATTAAAAAAAATCAATTCTTAATATCGCAATATCAAGTACTAATATTAAATTAAAGATTTACTCATTAATCCAATTAAATTGTATCATAATCTTCCAAAAAAAAAGCTATATAAATAAACTAAAAGTTAGCATCCATGGACAATTATTACAATTTCAATTCACAATTGTTTCACCTGTGAAGTCATAAAAAATTTGTGATACCCGACCTATATGATGTCAAGTTTAACGTCACTAATGCACATCCAGAGAAGCAACTGTACTCTATAATCAATATAAGTTCTCCTAGCAAATTTTTAGCCTCACTCATAAACATCCTTAGAAACTTCCCATGAGGTCACTCATCTTTGGATTACTCTCAGCCTAATACGCTTAATTATGGAGTAACCAAGGAAATAAGCTCACTAAAATAAAATTGAATCTTGTTAGAATGAGTAGCATGTTACATCCGTTTAAAGCACTCATGAGCGGTATTACACAATTTTTCAGGAATGACCAGGAACATCACGTGAGCTTAAAGATAGTGTCCCATTAAAATTCTTATTCCTTATTAGAAAAAAGACAGAGAGACTGAGAGACCAATTATTAAGTTTATTCTTGCTTATTAGACGAGTTGGGGGAGCAATTGTGTGACTCATCACCTTGCTTTTTTTTCTATTAGGAAAGATAATTGTTTCGAAGACCAACCCCTGTTAGGTTACTAGCTAAAATGAATCTTGTTTAAGAAAATTGAGATGCCGTTTTGACATCACTATTCACCTTCTCTCGATTTTTCTACATTAAATCGTTGCGCTTTTTAGTTTTTATGTACTTTTAAACTTATTTTTTCTAATACATAATACCCCTTCCATTAACTAAGTGCCACTACTTTTTGTAATATAGTGAAACCAATCTGACTTATGCAATATATAGGTAAATGCTTGGAGGGAATATTGGTAAGTTATTTTAGTTTCACTAGATTACAAAAAGTAAATAAAATTAATGACACATAGTTAGTAGCAAGGGCCATTATGTATTAAAAATGTGAGTTTCAGGATAATACATGAAATTTCAAAAAGGTCGCGTTACAACATAAAAATTGAAAAATCACAAAGATATGATGTTGAAAACCCGATACTTTTGAATTTTTCATTAAATAATGTCAAAGGGAATATCATTTCCTACTATGCACTGAACTTGAAATTAATTTCATGGATACCGTTCACGTAGGACACCACACAAGATGTTTTTTTAAAATTTCGGCAAAGCAAACCGCTACTCTGAGTAGCGGTTAACTTTAAGTTAAGTAGCTACTATGGTAGCGGTTTATTACAAGGGAAAACCGTTACTTGGTGTCGCGATTTATATTGTAAATCGAAACGGAACCAACACAAAAGAACACGCGCCACACAGGCTCAGTGCGCCATGTGTAGCGCACAACCAGCGTGCTCCCAGCGCGGGCTTGCTGCGCGCCAAGCATGCCACGTGCTTGCGACTCACTATGTGGCACGTGTTCTCTTGCGTTAGCTCTGTTTAGCGATGAACGCTACTTTGAGTAGCGGTTTATATGAATGCCTTGTTGCTTGTCTTAGGGACACAAACCGACATTTGAAGTAGCGATCAAATTCAGTGAAACATTATTGATACTAACCGCTACTTGGAGTAACATTTTTATTAAAAAAAACCAAAATTCTGACGTGCTGTCATACATAAACGGTATTCATGAAATTAATTTTAAGTTCAACACATAGGATGAATTAATGCTTCCTTTAACTTTATTCATGGAAAAAGTTCCAATACTTTTCTATGCATTGGAACATTTACTTCAACTCCTATTATTTGTAAGATGAAAAACGTTTCAATTTGAATTTCAATTTAGGCTATGTCCAGTTCACCTTATTTTTGCTTATTTCAGATCTAATCAGATCAGTTCAGATCAGATCAGTTCAGATCAGATCAGTTCAGATCAGATCAGTTCAGATCATGCTTATATTTAAAAATTATTATATCTTTCATTACATATTAGTAAAATTTATAATAATTGAATATTAATAAAGTACTCATTGAGACGAATCAAACAAGACCCTACATGACTATATTTTTTCTTATATATTGAGAAAAATCTAAAAGATAAGATCTTGTAATCAGAAAAAATAAGTTCAGATCAGATCAGAAAAAATAAGTTCAGATCAGATCAGATAAGTTCAGATCAGAAAATTTCAAGTAAACTAAACATAGCCTTAGACTACCAAGCTAGTAGTATGATCATTACACCAAAAACTCCCTGTCATTTGGGGAATATAAAATTTTGAATATTGTGCAACATCTAATTTATTCATATTTCATCGTCGTTGGCAAAATAATGTACTTCGTTAAGAAACATAGACTATATATCGGTTTCACTTAATGTCCTTTTTAAGACATATCGCGTTGAGTTATTATGAACAAGTCCTCCAAACCTTTTAAAAATTAGCACTACAGTATTTAATAAGATTTAAGAAACGTTGACTTGAAGTTTTTTATGCGTTTCTTTAAGTGGAGTAATTAACCAAAGTTGGATGCATTTTCTTAATTCATCATTGTCTAATTCTCAAATCTTATAAGTATGTTTATATAAATTCTTATCATTGCCTTGTTCTCTCTCTATACTTACATAAAGGCACATCAATTTGCTTGAGAGCTATAAAATTAATTAGTATCTGAAAGATTAAGCTTAACTCTTGATCCATGGATTCTTCAAAAGGGTATGATTTTCATCTTCTTTTGGTTAAGATCCTTAGATTTTTTTTTTTTTTTTTTTTGGAGATTGCATCAATTAATTAGATTTTGATTTATAAGTTAATTCAACTTTTCCTTTTTGTAGAACATCAAATGAAGCTAAGGGTGTTGATGTTTACACAGCAAAAGGATTACTTGCTACCGGATATCGGTATTTAGATGTAAGGTAAAGTATTAATAACATAGTAGAAGTATGAATCTTGTATGATTTGTTTTTTTTATCCATATTAATCCCGAATGCAGTACAAAATACAAAAGGGGAATTTGAACATGTGACCAATCACTCACAGCACCTGAATTTTGTATGATTTGGTAGGTTTGGGTTTTAACAAAAGTTTACATAATTTGTTAGGACAAATGAAGAATTCGAAAAAGGACATGTTGAAGGTGCTCTCAACATTCCTTATATGTTCATAACTGAAGAAGGTTTGTGCAAATGAATCCATCATGTCTTTTGTAAATTTTCTTTGTGTGTAAAGCCGACAAATTTCTAACGCGGCTTTATAATTCGACCTATAGTTATTAAAGGAGATGTAAACTCAACTTAATTGGGACTGAAATAATCTGAATTTGATCCAATTTGACCACTATATATACCTTGAGCATAATTGAAAATAAAGTGAAGTAAATGTAAACCTAATCCGTTAATCTATTCACCCAATTTACCAACCACATTATGGTAAGACACGTCCAATTACAATCACGTAAAGATCTTAATCTACAATATCTAGTTCATAAATAATGGTAATATGGTATATATATTCATCGTGATGTTTTTTTTACATTGTTACTCTTATTTAAATGACAGCGCGAGTGAAGAATCCTAACTTCATTGGCCAAGTTTTAGAAGTTTGCAAGAAGGAAGATCACTTAGTTGTGGTAAGACATTCGAAAAGAAAACCAGGATTGATTATTCAACATATATTTTGATCCAGATTCATTTGTCATATTTCTTATGATTTTAGTCTTTACATATACATAATTTTGACTAACTTAACTGATACAGTTAAAATTATGGTTATATAATAACAAACTTACCAAATATCTACATCTAATAATAAAAATATATATATTTCTGTTCAGGCTTGCAACAAAGGTGGTAGAGGCCTTAAAGCAACAATTGATCTGCAACATGAAGTACGTTTTTATCATAAAAAGTTTTGTGTTTTTTTTTTTTGTGATTCATACTTATAAAGAATAAATTAATAAAGAATATAATTATGTTAAATAGGGCTTCGAGGATGTTGCCAACATTGAAGGGGGTTACTCTGCTTGGATAGATGCCGGATTTGCTGGTGAAAATGCAGAAAAACTTGCTTGCAAGTCCCGTCCTTGAAACTTCTATGCTACATCTATATTAGGGCAAGATTGATTAATGATTGTCATGTGAACTATGTTTCATTTTGCTTGTGATTTATGATTAACGTTAAGTTATATTTT
Source organism: Beta vulgaris subsp. vulgaris (assembly GCF_026745355.1). Classification (NCBI taxonomy): domain Eukaryota; kingdom Viridiplantae; phylum Streptophyta; class Magnoliopsida; order Caryophyllales; family Amaranthaceae; genus Beta; species Beta vulgaris. Next base: position 44,152,474 of record NC_079210.1, read on the forward strand.
TCATATTTGTTCTCACTTCTCACCCATCTCATGTAAGTTTCTTTGTACTCTTTATATAAAGGAAAAATGGATGAGAATACCCCCAACTTTGGCCCATCCGCTTTTAATACCCCCAACTATGGGTTATTTTTGTATAATCCCAACTATTGGATAGATCCGCCACAAATGCACCGTGACCTGAAGGAAACCTATTTAACAGGTAAATAGGCTACGTGTCATGCTTTTATTGGCTTATTATCAATGATTATTTTATTTTTGTATTTTTTTTAATCCCACCATTCCCTCACCCCACTACCACCCACTGCCACCCCCTATCACCAACCCCGCACCTCCCTCACCACCCACTACCACCCACTGCCACTTCCCTCACCAATTGCACCTCCACCACACTGCCCCCCCTCACACCATTTTAAAACTCGTCGGAAACCGCCACACCAAAGACCCTTTCTCCTACCTGGTTTTTTCTTCTCTCCTCTGTTTCGTGTTCTTTCCATTGCATCACACACACACAACCACCACCACTACCTCTGACCAAACACACAAATTAAGGGATTTATAAATTACGAGCAGCATTACGGGAGACACGCGAACGGAGGAGAGAGAATTACGGGAGGGCAAGGGAAGGGGGGTTACCGCGAACGGGGGAGACACGAGCAGCAGCACTGGTGGCAGACACGCGAACGGAGGAGAGAGAATAATTACGGGAGGGGCAAGGGAATGGGGGTTATCGCGGAAATCGAGGGGGCGGGGGAAGGGAGGGGGTTGTCGCTGAAATTGATTTGGATGAGGGTTGGCCTGGTGGGAGGGTTGTGCGATGGAGGGGGGGAGAGGGTGGAAATTGTGGTGGGTGGGATTGTGGTGGGAGTAAAAATTAAAAAGATAAAGGAATAGAATTAAAAATTACCTAGCTAACAGTTGCAAGTCACTTTGGTTGTTTATGGAAACCTCCCCAATAGTTGGGATTATACAGGAATAACCCATAATTGGGAGTATTAAAAGTCGATGGGTCAAAGTTGGGGGTATTTTCATCCATTTTTCCTTATATAAAAGTAAGTTTCTTCACACTCCACCTGATTTTCTTCAGCAAGTTGATTCACTATATTTAAGGCAAGAAATGCACACCTAATTATTTACTCCCTCCGTCCCAAAATATAGTTGTTTTATTTTGCAAAGTCTCCAAGACGTACCTTTGACCTGAGATATCTTCTATTTCTTATTAGAAAAAAATATAAAAAGTTGATATTAAGAATTTACACATTAAGACGAATCTAACAAGACCTCATGATGTTTTTTTTTGGTATATATTAATAAGAATATTTGATCAAAGTTTTAAAATTTGACTTCCAAAATAAAAACAGGAATATATTTTGGGACGGAGGAAGTAATACTCATTTCCTCATTTGAAGCTCTACAACTCTCCTTATTTGCTCAATTAGAGTCTTCCAAGTCAGCAAATACTTTAAGCAAGAAATTAACATTGGATCATTGGATGTACCTTGACTTTCGCACTTTTATGCCAGGGAGTATAGTGTGTGGAGTAACAAATGTTAGATTGGTAAGATTTTTGTATGCAAAATTTGATAAATAGTCATGTACCATTTACATCAACTCTATATTACAGGTCTCTACAAGTAACCCACATAAAGAGAACTAACGCTACTGGTCAAAATAATCAATAAGTTCCAAGGCGGATGTGTAAATCCATGGACTTTGATTTTAGCTTTCTTCCCCAACTTTGACATTATAAACATACAACATATAAACTGTAAAGAACAAAAATTACGACTAGCCAACTATTAACTGATCTACATTTGCAAGGAAGCAAACTTCTATAGTTTAGTCGTGTCCTCGTCCCACTTGCTCTTGGGTATCTCTCCAGACTCGGCTATGATCACCTTCTTCCTCGGTTTTCCACTATAAGTTCCAGCTCCTCCTTCAATTGCATATACAGTATCCATGCCTTGTATAACCTTCCCAAAGACAACATGCTCGCCATCCAACCTGAGCAAATTTCAAAATAATTTATACAGTAGCACTGATATTCCAGAACCTTTTTTTGAAGGTTCAGGGGTCATAAATATAACAACACACAACTAATGCGTCCGGCATCCCCAATGAGATCAAGCAAACCAAAATGCTTTTATACTCTACAAAATCAATTTGATTTACATGTAATTAAGGTTAAATGTCCTAGCCCAAAGAACCCAATCTAATATTTATGTTCCTTATCTTGATAAACTCTATTACAAGTTACAACGCTTTGTTGCTCCTTTTAAGTTATTATATCCTCTCATTATTTTTTTCCCCTCTATCTACCACCACTAAATAGAGGGCGGGCATCCACATATGACTTACCAGCTTGCCTTCACTGTGGTAATAAAGAACTGTGAACCATTCGAATTAGGTCCAGAATTTGCCATAGACACGACTCCTACACAAAAAATAACCCTTTAGCAAAAAAAAAGAAGATAGAAGTTTGGAGTGCAAAAGGTACCATCATAGAAGTATTGATATATCATTTAGATTTAGACCTGCATGCGAATGTTTTATTCTGAAATTCTCGTCAGGAAAGATACCACCATATATTGATTCTCCACCCTTCCCATCACCATGAACAATATCACCACCTTGAATCACAAACCCCGGAATTATACGATGGAAAGGCGTTTTTTTATAATGTAGAGGTTTACCACTGCTACCCTGTCCCTTCTCTCCTGCATTTAGAAGCAGGATGTTATAGTCTAAACTCTAAAAGGGTAATTTATCAAACAATACTTTAAACAGAAATGAATCCAAAAGTTCTGAGGTATGAATATATGTACCAGTGCAAAGAGCCCTGAAATTTTCTGGAAAAAAAGTAACCAACAAAAAAAAAAAATAGTCAGATTTAATCCACAAAGACCTCGATGCATCAATTATCAACGGCACAAGCAATATGGCAAAAATTGATACTATCTGGGAAATCATTGGGAATGGAAGTAGCGGAGTGCCTGAGTCCATAGCACCATAAACAAAAATCCACATCAAAAATCAAAGAGTATTACATCTCAGTAAGGCACATACAAGCAGCTGCTGCCTAAGCTTGCTTACCGCACATAAATCCAAGGGATTCAGGAAATGGCATACAGAGGATAACAAATAATCTTGAGAAAATGAGAACCTAGGGTTTAAATGAAAACACGAAGTGCTTGGGTTTGGCCATATCACTTTCATAGTTCAAGCACGGTAGAGAGATAAAGCATATAAGTGACCAATAAAAGCAGAGTAGATAACCATGGAAAGCAGATACCTACCAGCAGTTTTCGGAACAACTTTACCAAACAATCCAATGACGATCCTACCTGTCAAGATTGAGATTTAATAAGCTAGGAAACATGAAAGACCCAAATAGTAAATCTTGTGTACTAACTACTAACAAGAGACTTGTAAAGTTATGATGCATTAGACTTTCCAGAATTTGACAACAGCACAAGAAGCCTTAAGTGCACCAAGAGTGACCAGAGAGAAGTTGGCTTGGAAAGAGTATATGTAACTATACCAGGAGTGCACTACAACTGATTTTGCAAAATCAACAAAGACAGTACATTCTTCATGAAGTGAGACACATCAAGATAAATGTGGCAAGGATTAGAAAGAAAGTGAAACATGGTTCGAACTTCGAACATCAATAATGACAATCATAAAGATAAAAATAGAACTAAAAAGGTAAACAGCAATGGGTGCATAAGAATAGTCCCTCGTAAACCATTCCGCTGTATCAGGGATTATGTCAATTGTCAAGATAATGCAGCAAGACATTACAAAAACATGGGATCATGTTATATCAATGCAAATTAGGAAGTGGGAACGTATAGCAGAATGGTAGCCACTACAAAGGACAAACATGGCAATTGGCAACGAAACATTCCAACCACCAAAAGAACTAATTCAGGAAAAGAAAAAAAAAACCATTCCTAATAAAACCTTAGCAAGATACAAGAACTGGCAAGGAAAGACACTGGAATGTTCAGGGTTTATATAGTATCCAGAATACTGCCAATATGTCACCACCTCTATAGGAATCAACATAAGAAAGAAACACATCAGAACAAACAACTGGGTTCAATTCTAATGACGAACAAAATTACAAACAAAGGAAAGACTGATGAACAAATTGTCATGATGATATAAAAAAGCCAGCCAAATTCTACCAAGATGGGAAGTGAAGGAAGAAAAAGAAAAGAGTAAAACAAACTAAATTATCTTTCCCATTCCCATGATCAAGTTTATACTGGTAGATACAGATATTTGAATACCTAATCGCTGATCATCCATGTCAACATCCAAGAACACTCTGTGAGTAATTTCAGGTTCCTTCACAGCCCACCCTAAGCCCTGCACATGACAAGGACAAGGGATATTCTACTCAGTGCAAATAACAAAATAACATCTGGTCTCTAAAATCATAATTCACGAACTTCGACAAAAGATATTATAACAAACATGAAACTACAAGCTTACTTCAACTCATGATACAAATAAGCATCGAGTCTTTCTGTATAATACAATAACATATAGTAAGATCTAACCTTGTTTCATTCAGACCATAACTACCATCTACTTAATTGGAGTTAGAATACAATACTAGGAATGGCCAAACAATCCTTATCTAAGCGAACATCCTTACAGGAAAACAAACAACACAATCATGATATCATCAATTCAGCATCATCAAAGCCAATAAAAAGAAACTAATTTCTCCTCCAGTAAGTCCAACTAACTCGAATCGCCAAAGCTAAACTTCGCCGACATCCTCCGATAGCGATTACTTCCAACCAATCAACTAGGCACTAAATACAAGACTGTATATATAAATCACTGTCATTAAGTGGAAATTTATAAGCAAGAATTTTAGGATCTCCCAAAATGTTTTCCCCAGTCCAAATAATGGCCTCAATTTCCATCTTAATCACATTGTTCAGCCATTACACTAAAACCGTTTCTTAATCGATACAATCAGAAAACCCTAGCAGATTTACAATGCTGAATTCCAGAACAACGAATAACTGCAGATCTTAAAATTTAACATGAGCTTTACAAGTAAGAAGTTCGTAAGTCAGAAATTGAAAACCTAAAACTGCAATTAGATTAAAATTGGTACCTGATAATTGAAGGAAAGAGTTAAAATGAGGATAAAAGCAGCAATGATTAAGAGAAGAAGCCATCGAGGCTGAGCAAATGCGGAGATCTCTCTTCGCATCTTCTCGATTTCTCTCTCTTCTTCTTCTTCTGCAAATTTGTTCTCAATGATCCATTCCAGAATCACAGACACTTACTCTTAACTCTCGCCGAAAGAATTGAAGGAGTGTCGGAGAGTGTGAAGTCGCGATTTCCTTTGCTAATTTCCTCCCTCTCACAGCTGCTAACGCCTAATAATCTCCTAGAGTAACGTTTTTTTTTTGGCACAGTGGAGATGACAAAAAGAAAAAAAACTTTGAATGAACAGGTTTCATAATAATTTATTGTGTATCGGAAATAATATGACGTAGTCTTTTTTATGTAGTCCGTTTTCTTTTGATATAGTTAGATTGTGTTATTCATGTATGATATAATCTATGTTATTTGGACTCCTATACTCATGTCCGACACAGGTACGTGTTCAAGTGTCTGATTTGGCTATTTATGAAAATTTTAAATGATTTTGGCCCCAAAATGACGTATCTAAGTGTATGTGTCTATGTCCGAGTATCAAGGATCTAACGCAGGTACTTGAGGTGGATTGAAGAGTTCATGTAACTAAAGATATAGTCAATTTTTATGTGGTGCGTGATAAAGTTAATTTGAGTGCATAATAAATTATTGTAAACTCGATCCATCCAAGATGTTTTGTAATAGCTGACAATGCTTTTATTATGCAAATCAACAAGTGGGACATATAGGGAGTATGATATAGCGAGTTTTCAATTACTTTTCTAACGTTTGAGAAAAACTATTCAAAAGCTACTTGAAAATCTAATTACTACTCTAACCTCAGTCCTCAAATATGCCAAATACACAATTAGTGTTTTGAACTAGTCAAAAGACTAAAAGTTGGTGCAAAAGTTCATGCTGAACATACCTTTTATATGTTTTTGGGAGCGTGATATGTATGATTTGTCGAATTATTGATCTACGAAGAATGATATTCTCAAAAGATTAGTAGAAAATACCTAAATATCCGTGAATCGACGCAAATTTCATTTTCTAGATTACTTAGCCTTTATATGTGTTTACTATGATGCATCTTGAGATAGTATTTTGGTCACAGTAGACTTATATTTTTAGCATTATGTGTGTTTTTGGGTAAAAGTTAAACCTCAATGATCACAATTCACCAAAGGTTCTTAGAAAATACTATAGGAAGGACAGAGTAGCTCAAACTCTAGAGTGCACGGCTTAAAGGCAAGTTAATTAACTCAATTAAAGTTACATTTGAACATTATTACCCAAATCGTAGATAAGTAGTTGAGCTTTCATCATGATTCATGAAGTACCTCATACTACTAGATGACTGGTGACCGACTCAAAAGACTCACCTTCCTCATATAAGATGTTTTCAGAATCAGCAAGCTGTTATACAATAGCTTATGCATACTAATTGCAGTTCAACTTCATTAAACATTAGAATTAACAGGAGGATGAGCAAAAAGGACCTATTGTCAGTCAAATCGTTGCGATTAAATTGGCGTGAAAGTATATTGCAATTTGCATGAATATTATGCAGGAACGTCTGCTTGATCTTGTGTTTAGGCTTTCTTTTTGAGATGCATGTGCATTGGAATATAGAGACTTTGTGTACTCAGACATTCTTTCTAACAGATGAGCAATTTTATCAAATTAGGTATAGAGATGAACAAACGTCAGTATTCAATTAAACAATTACTATAAGAAAAGAAAATTGTCTTCTGAAATGCAGAAATTCTAATAGTTGTAAACTTGTAATGACACACTTCAAAATCAGTTTTCATTCCAGAACACAATGTACGGTAGAGAACAGAAGGCTTGAAAAAGTTAGCCTTGCAACTCTCAAGAGACACACTATACACACAGTGTCAGTCATACCACAACTTTCAGCTCCATACTGAAAAATACAACTCTCAAACTCCCAACAATGCAATTGTCACAGATTAGTGACATAAATGCATATAATTTACAACATTTAGAACATAGAGCACAAGATTCATTCCTAAAGAATACATAAAAAAAAAACCTCAAACTTTCTGGAAAGAAAAAAAGCCGAACAAAATGGGCCAACAATGAAACTGCTATTTCTCCAAAAAAGCAGCCACCTCGAGTAACTCAAACGACACCGCATTACCAGCCAACCACGCTATTATAGAATTGTAGGCATTCATGATTAATCTTGAAGCAATGTTTTAGGGAAGACCCACTTACCGAACAAGGCTGCATCTTGCACAATGGCCATTTTCGTAAGCATCCACTTGAACAAGAGCTGAAGAAGCTTAAGTTTGATAGAAAGTGAGACCTCAATGTATAATTAAAATTTTCAGCAGCACTACTGACATGTCTCGATCACTAAATTCATTTGTTGCTGGATAGAATCACAGTACAGTTGATGATTGTTCAAAGCCTGGATCTCTACAACTTCCACTTGTTAATTGACTTCTGGTTGCTCTTTTGACTCAACGGCAGATACAGAACTTGTGTGTAGAACAGGAGATTCTTGAATCTCTTCTAAATCACCATCCCTCTGCAATAGTTCAGATTCCACAACGCCAACCCTTTCTAGTTGACGTCCTGAATCAACTGCATGTGTGGTTCTTGCTTCGACGGCAGGCAATTCTTTTAAGTCCCCAATGTTTCTATCCATTGCCAACGGTTCAGCTTCCCCAGAATTACCTGTCAAGATGTGATCTTTAGATTCGAGAACAGGTATACATGCTTCTGCAGTAGGAGACTTTTGTATCTCTTTTACATCTGTATTTGTTTGCAATGGCTCAGGTTCTACAAGAGTTGTTCCTTCAACAACATGCCATTCTTGTAAATCTTCCGTGACTGTGTCTCTTTGCAATGGCTTGGATTCCTCGGATCCAACCACTTTCTTCTCCTGCACATGAGCAGATGGAATACTTGCTTCGACAGCAGGAGATTCTTGTACCTCATAAATGTCTCCATCCATCTGCAATGGCTCAGATGACCCGACTCTTCCTCTTTGATCTTCAGACTCAAAAGCCGGAGCAATACTTCCTTCATAATCAGGCAGTTCCTGTGTCTCTTTAACCTCTTCATTTGATTGCACTGACTCATTCTTCTCCTGCTCATGAGCAGATGGAATACTTGCTTCGACAGCAGGAGATTCTTGTACCTCATAAATGTCTCCATCCATCTGCAATGGCTCAGATGACCCAACTCTTCCTCTTTGATCTTCAGACTCAAAAGCCGGAGCAATACTTCCTTCATAATCAGGCAGTTTCTGTGTCTCTTTAACCTCTTCATTTGATTGCACTGACTCATTCTTCTCCTGCTCATGAGCAGATGGAATACTTGCTTCGACAGCAGGAGATTCTTGTACCTCATAAATGTCTCCATCCATCTGCAATGGCTCAGATGACCCAACTGTTCCTCTTTGATCTTCAGACTCAAAAGCCGGAGCAATACTTCCTTCATAATCAGGCAGTTCCTGTGTCTCTTTAACCTCTTCATTTGATTGCATTGACTCAGAATCAAACTTCGCTATATGATACCTAGACTCAACACCAGATACAATACCAGCTCCAACAAGAAGAGATTCTTGTATCTCTCTACTCTCTCTTTCGACCAACAATGCCTCAGATGTATTTCTTTCTCTTCGAATTTCAGATTCAACTGCAGGTGCAATACTGGCTCCAAGAACAGTTATTTCTAAAGGCTCTTTACCATTCCCGGACACAAAAGCAGGTGAATTACTTGCATCATGTACAGAAGATTCTGGTATCTCTTTGAAGTCTCTATCTATTCGCAAGGACTCGAATTCCATAGATACAGTACTTTCTGTTTGAATTCTGGGCTCAAGAGCTAGTGAACTGCTTGCTTCAACAAGAGATGATTCTTCCATCACTTTACTGCCACTATCCAATTGCAATGGCCTAGATTCCACAGAACCAACTCTAGTTTCAGCTACTGTTTGTAGATCTTCAGAAGAAACAGATCTACCAACTTCTACTTGGACTTTCTCAACATCTTCGCTGAACTGTTCAATAAAATCGCCATCCAAGGCTGACATTCGTGTAACAGTCTCTCTGCAGCCAGAATCCGTACTATGCCCCTCTCGAAAAACAAGGTCAGATTGATTTTTTTCTGGAACCAATTCCCTGTTATTTAAGGCAGCAGCATCTGAGAGTATTGCTTCTTCGAAGGCACAGCCCCCTGATTCTGTATCTTCAGACAATATCTCGGTTTCTGGAAAAGGAGGTTTTACCTCCTCTCTCATGAATGTATCCTGGACAGACTCAGCAACCACATAATTTTGACCATCTTCACCCACCATCTTTGAAGCAGCATCAAGCTCCTCAATGGATTGAGCTTCTATGTTTAGCAAATCAGTATCGACGTTTCCTATACATGAATCTGGGTCTGATTCTGTATTCCCGAGAAGATTGGTTCCAATGATTTCTCTCTCAGATTCAAAGTCTCCAACATAAGTACTATCTCCAAGCAATGTATCACGGCCAAATGACGTCTCAATGCTTGAATGGACTTCACATATAGCTTCTGCAGAAATATCAGAATCAGTTGCATTATTTGGATAAATCATACTGTTCTCCAAGTTTGCTAACATGTCTGACATTCTGAAGTCACCAATAGCATCCAGCTCAGAAAGCAATGCTTCATCGATCTTCTTGACATCACTTCTCTCGTCATTCATGATTTCTTTATCATCTACAGATTCTTGAAACCCTTCAGAAATCTCAGGATCTTTTTCGATTATATACGCATGTCTGTTTTCAAGTATACCTTGAACATGCTCCTTCGTAGCCAGCTCTGCAATTGTAACTGTTTCAGAATCCTCAGGTTGGGAGGAATATGCATGGCTTTGACCTGGATCAGACATATTCTCCAGTTGAGGCTCTTGAGCAATCGGAACATTTACAGGTTCACCAACTGTGTTCACTTCTTCAACCTCCTCAAGCTTCCTAGAAATGATGGATCGTTCCTGTGTACATATGTAGTAGCATAAGTATCAAAAATCTTTTTCTTTTTTTGATTAAAAAATCAAGTCATTAATATATGACATCTAGAAAAGAAATTTGAATCTAACAATACATAACAAACTGAAACAAATGAATGTTCCCTTCATCAAAACTACATCATTGAGCAAATCTTGCACTCTGGGACCTCTGTCTCACATATCACTGGAATCTACAGCTTTTTTCAGAGAGACGGTCTAATGATTTGTTGTGGTCAAGAGGATGATTTTCATCTGAATGTATTTGAAAAATTGAAAACTGATGTGATCCCCATAGTTATTTATCAACGAACAAATTTTGTGGTAATTAGATCTGCTATCCTAAATATTAAGAAAACAAGAAAAGTCTCTCACAAAGAGAGAATTAAAACCCTATCTTTCGAGGGAGAAAAGTTCCTCATAGAAGAAGTGTTATTATAAACCTAAAGAACAAACAAAATTAAAGGAATAAATAATGAAAAAAACAAAGTTAGGGGCTTCCCACCAGTAATACCGATGGAAAGCCCTTCAAAAATCACTAACGGAGACTCGGGTTTGAGAGAGAAAAAAGAGAAGGGGAAGAGAGGCTGTGAGGTTAGAACTCATATATACATATAGGTATTAAAATCTGTACATATATCAATTTTGTGGTGGATTGTGTTTATTACAATAACTAAGAAATCTAACTTCAGTGACTAAATAATGGTCAAATTTTGCAGAAACGGTGTGATACACTGACTAAAAGATGTAGACACTTTAAGCAATTACCTCATTTTCAGCTCTAACCTCTAGTCCTCTACCTTGTTGCACTTTTTTTTTTACGAAAATGATTTTATTTTTTCTATCTTGTGTGTGTAGGGGGGGTGGGACTGTTTGGAGGGGAGGAATTTTAATTACATTCACCAGACATGAAATCATTAACAAAGTTAGGGGCTTGGTAACAGGTTATAAGAAAAGGAATGTCTATTTGCAGTTATATCCCACTACCAAGACAATTGTTATATGTCGAATTGAATTTTCCATAAAGCTCTGTTCATACAACCCTGGAAACTCATAGCACTCAAGAAGTTGTCATGGAGAAAAATGCTAAACAAAATTCAAAATAAATGGCTTCTATTTTACCTAAAGGATACTTTGTTGAGCAAACAATAATGAGATAGAAGATGATACTTGCACATTGTGGATAATGCCAAAAAGCATGTGAAGTTCCTTGAAATTGATGTTTGAACTCTAAATACACATCTAATCCCTAATAAGGTACCTAAGTCCCCACAACTATATATTGCAGAAAGGTGATTGTATTCAGCAAGTTGTAAACGTGGTATGGGCTAAGGGAAAATGTTGGTACGGTCAAAACATTGTTGCCAGTCAAAAATGAATATGGTTATACAAAATCCCTCAAAACAATGAGACTAAAAAGTTCACAGGATTTTAGCTATTTTTCCCACTAAGATATGGTATATTATAGTAAACAATTTTAACTCAAAAGAGACTTTTATACTTATAAATCTAATCAGTACAACCAGAGTCTCTGATATAAAATAAAGAGTTGAAGACAACGTCATTAAAGCAATTAAAAGCACATGAATAAGCAACATGATTTACCTGCTCTGCAAGATCAGCCAAGGGGTCATGGGTGTCAGAATCATGAGGATGAGAACGATTTTCATCCAGCGGAATAAGCAGCTTGTCATTCCCTTCATTCTCATGACTCATCAAACTGGAACTAGGTACCTCAAATTGCTGATTTACTTCCATTTTCTTTCCAATATCTTCCGTTAACTCGACCTGAGAACAAGACGAAATGGAGTGGATAGGAAAAAGATCATCTTCCAGCACAACTTCTTTTTTCTCTTGACTTGAAGCAAAATCTTTCGCAAACTCATATTCATCAGCAGAAGGCAGATCTTCTAAGCTTTTATTATTATCTAGCGTCCTTTCAAGATGAACTCCAGCACCGTCTTGCTCTTCACAAATTTTCTCTACTTCATAAGGAGAAACTTTGTCGTTCAATTCTTTGTCATCCATACTCAAATGACCCTCATCTTCAGCCACTATCAACGATTGTGGACTACCAGAGAGTTGATTGAGCTCTGAGAACAGCTTAGTGATGTGACGCTCACTACCTTCACCAATATTATTCACTGTCAAGCCATTGTCATCTGTATCTTGTTTTGTGTGCTGAGAATCATTATTAACATCTTGATTGTGTACATTTGATTCTTCTCCCACAAACAGATCTGTTGATAAATGGTATATATCAATCCCTGATGTTTCTCTCTGCAAATCAGAAGAGGACAAAGAATGGTTTTTCTTGAGTGGGCTTAGATCATAGACAGGTTCCTTTGGATGATTATCGTCTACCTCAGCTTCACTGGCGTGTCTAGATGTTTCTGGTGACAACCCAATTGCAACATCTGATACTGAAGGCCCTAAAGAATACTTCATGGGTATATCAACATTCAAAACATTGTTGACTTGGCTTTGCTCTATATTCACCAAGATGTCGTCGACATCTTCCATTTTTACATCATCAGTAGCTATTGGCGCAGATAATGGACTAGACATCAAATTGTGATTCACTTCAACTACTTCTGTCATCAGTTGAATGTCACTATGGCTAGCTTCACTATGGGACAGCCACAGTTCTACCGCAGGATTATTTTCTTTGTAACCATGTCTATTATCAGCTGCTTTGACAGTTTCAGATGTTTTGGAAGCTGCAGCAGCAGAATTACTTGCCCTACCTAACTCGACTTCAAGCACACTTAGAACAAAATCTTTAACCTTTTCCTCACCAGAAGATGAATCTAAATCTTCAGAAGACTGGCTTCCATGCTTCACAAGGATAGAAGCACGATCAAGTGTATTATCAGCTGATTCAACAGTTTCAGATGTGTTGGAAGCTACAGCAGGAGAATAATTTGCCCTACCCAACTCAACTTCAAGCACACTGGGAACCACATCTTTCTCCTTATCTTCACCTGACAATGAGTCTAGATCTTCAGAAGACTGTCTTCCATGTTTGATAGAAGCCTGATCAATCTCAGAAATGCGTTCAACTTCTTGAGCAGAGTCATGTTCACTTGGCTTCTTTTCTTCCTCGTCTACTCCTACAAAAATCGATTCTGTCTCAGCAGCAGAACTTGCCTTGGACTCGCTAAGCTCACTTAACTGTCTTTGGAGAGAAATATAGCTCATCACATCAGAATCTGTTCTTTCAGGCACAAAATAAGGTCTAAAACGACTAGGCCTTCCAAAATCGAAACCAGAGGAACCCATACTGAATGTCTCATTTCTTCGAAATATTGCCTCCCTCAGGTTAAATTGCTCTCTCTGAGTAAGCTCTGTAAACTCCTGCTGAAAACTATCTCCCGTTAAATCAGGCTTTTCTTCACTAGAGTCATAAGGAAGATCAAAAGGATTTCGCCTAGCCAACATAACAGACGGTGCAGAGCCAGGAATTGGCGGTAACTCCAAGTCAGCATAAGTCTCTTGAGGAAAATCAAAAGGATTGTGTCTTCTCGTTGAGATAGGTTGAACTGGAAAAGGAAGATCCATCCCGTCCAAGTCTATCAAATTCCTATCACCCGTCATCTTCCTTGCCCGTCTCCTCGCAATAAGGCTCTCCAGGCGCTGGTTCCTTTCTAATTCAGATGTCCCCAGATCCATAAGATTCTTCTGGTCATCTTCTGTCCACGTGATGACAGATTCTGCGGGAGTTCCTTCACCACCTTCCATTTCCTCTTCATTATCATCATCAGCATCACTTCTGCCATCATCAGCTTCTTCCTCCTTATCACTTTCATCGTCCGAGTGAATGCTGTTGTCAGGTGATTTAGCTGACATTTCCATATTAACAGCAGAGCTTTGACGGGAAAGATTACTGGCCTGTGGGTTTTCATCTTCTAGAAGTGGATGAAGCTCATCGAGCATGGGGATAATGTCTGCCATCGAAGCATCTGGAGAGGAACTCTCAGCTCCATCAGATCCAAAATCAGACTCATCATCATTACCGTGATCAGAGCCAAATTGTTTCCATGATCTCGTAGATGATTCTAAGTGATCCCTCATCTGAGCCTCTAATGATCCTTCCACTAGCATATAATCCTGAAATCTCTCATCTTGAACCTCCTTAGGTGCAGCTAACCTATCATCAATTTCATCAAACTGTTTCCATGATGCCAGTGAAGGTTCTAATTGATCACTTATCTGAGCATCAATTGATCCTTCAGCAGATATGTAATCCTCATAATTCTCATGCTGAACCTCTTGAGCTAAATATAAACTGTCACCTAGAACTTCATCCAATTGTTTCTGTAATTCCAAAGACGACACTAAATAGTCCCTCACCCGAACATCAATTGACCCTTCAAGTGATTTATAATCCTCAAAATTCTCTGGTGCCTTCTGAGTTGAAGAAGAACTGGGTTGAACAATATCCCCATAACTAGAACCAACTCCGACCCCCATCTTGAACAATTGATCACCCAAGTCCAAAGTCTGCTCAACTTCAGTATTCCCAACCTCACTCTTATCTTCCTCAATCCATTCTTTCTCAAATCTAACCTCCCTTGAAATATGATCAATAGGCATTGAACTACCAGCAACATCATCACGATCGATTTCCGATTTATCTAATTTATCCACATTTGCTAGTAACGGCTCTTCATCAGTAATGGTCACAATTTCTCTTTTCAATTCTGTGTATTTACTATCCCTACCAAAACACTCATCCTCCTCAACAACAATGGTGTTCTCAAGCCTGCCTGTTTTCAACTGTGCCACTTCATTAGAAGTTTTCGCTTCTTCCTCAGACGCAAGAACACTAATTGGTTCACCAAAACTCAAAAGGGTTCCAAGTAAAACAGCAGTACAGACAAGTACAGGGGAGGCCATTACTAATAGAGAAAACAAAAAAGGGAATGATCTATACAAAAATAGTAAGAACAACAAAATACCCACAACAAAAGGATGATTACAAACTGATCTGTAACACAATCTGATTGTTATGATCATAAATTTCCTGATTTGAACACCAGCTTTTAACCCATCACGACCCATTTCTTCAAAACGTTTTTTTTTAGCAAACTTGGCTCAAATCTGTATAAACCCACAAAAATTACAGAAACTAATTTATCTACTATCAATTCCCAGTTACACGAACTCAAAAAGATCCAAAATTTATCAACAATTATTATAAAAAAAAAAAAAAAAAAAAAGATTCAAGCGTAGGTGGACAACTTACATGTACTTGATTATGAAGAAGATGATGATCAAACAATTATGGAAGTTGAAAGAAGAAGAAATTAGGACTGGGTAAAGACTAAAGAGCTATAAGTTGAAAGTAGAGGAGATGATGGGAAGAAAGTGGGACTTGACTAACTACTGTCTACTAATTTGAAGATGGAAAGATGAAACAATTACAGATCTAAATCCAATTAAGGTGGGTGTTACAGGGTGTGAGACCAAAAAGCTATATTGCAAATTGAAATGTTCATTTTGGTCCTTTTCCCTGCTTTTGCGAAACCCGCCTTTTGGTGCAGTGACAACTTTAATTTGTTGATTTGTTAATTTGTTAATTTGTTGTCCTCTCTTCCTGTCAATTTTGATTTGCGGATGTCGCAATTGTTGCTTTTCATAATTTCTTATTTTTATGGGTTAAGCAGTTAAGGAAACCCAAAAGAGAGATCATACTATACCATTTATTGTCAAAGACATAACATTAATAGGAATATCCTCAACCTAAGTACGCGTGTCTATCTCCCATGATTGAAGATGAGCCAACATATGAGCTACTCTATTGCCGGATCGTTTAACAAAAGACCAAATAACATTGTCAAAACAAACAACTAAAGCTAAGATATCATCTATAATTAAATGAAACTAACTAGAACCCTTTCTACCATTTTTCAAAGCTTGAATAGCTAATAGACTATCACTCTCCACCTCCAAGTGGCTATAGCAACTCCTTCGCAAGTTTGACGCCATGATAGATAGCTTTTGTTTCCGCTACCCGGGGCTTCCAAGGATCTTGAAATTGAAACGACCCTACAGCTAAGACATCTCCATCTACACCATGAAACACAGCTCCTGAACATTACAAATAACAATATTGTTTTGGTGAGGATCATCAAATCAAACTCTTAGGGCCTGTTCAGTTCAATTCAGTTCAATTCAGTTCAGTTCAGTTCACTTCAGCTCTTGACAATACTTTTACTCTCACATATCACTATTCATTTCAGTTCAGTTCAATTCAGTTCAGTTTAGCTGTTTTATGTTGAAGAGAACAGGCCCTTAGTTTCTTTTATTGTAACCATTGTGAATCTATTTTATTTTTGAATTTTTTTATTTTAAATCAAAAATAATTTAAGGATGAAATATGCCACTTCCATACTCTTTAAGATATTATATTAGATCATAGTCTTACTATTGTTATAATATTTTGTTATTATATATTGGCTCCTATAGTATTATGAAAGTAATTTACTATATTCGTACTATGTTTCATATTTCTTATAATCCTACTCTTGTAATATTTCATATTTTATTTTTTATAGGCTGTGTAAAAAATTCATCAGTCATATCTACTAATTTATATTATGTTAAGCTATAAAACTATATGAAAAAAAAATATTTTGCAACTATTTCAAGGAAGTTCCAGGATATACTAAAATAAAAATATTTTAAATTATGTAAAAAAGTTATACTAATTATGTTCTTTTTCTATTTGCAAAAATTGAATTTCCACGCTTGCTAATATAGAGCTTTAACTATTAATATCTTTCATTTTGATAATTTGAAAGTGTATATCGAGTGTCAAATGTGCAATTGCGGGTTTAAGCACCATTAGACTTGTACTTTATATGAAATACCCATATGCAATCAACTAGATTTTGGGAGGGATGTGAAGGAATACAAGGTCCAATGTGCAGTTGCATGTTAAGGCAGCATGCTCGTCGGTCATTGCAGCTCGTCATTGAGGGTCTTTAAGTGCTTGGGTAATGTTGATGGGCTGGGTGGCATGGATGTCGTGGTGAGATGTAATGGTGACATGATGAGCGAACTTTGGGTTAAGTTTGACAATACTACTGTAGTACTGTCTGTGGCGGACGAGTAGGATGAGAAAGGAGTGGGGCTAATAAGGGAGTTGGCAAGAGGAGTGAATGAGTGGGTTGCTCATTTGTTGGGATTGTAGGCTGCTTATGTAAAGGAATTATGGGCTGCTCATTTGTTGGAATTATGGGTTGCTCATTTTGAATCAGGAAAATAAGCCCACTCAAGTAAAAATTAGATGTTGCCTGAACCGAAAAAAATTGTTATTTTTTGATTTTTTTTTTGTCCCAAACTACCTTTAAATTCTAAGTTTTTGCGAGAAATTACCTTATAAAAAAATTGTTGTCCCAAACTACCTTACTTTTACAATTATGCCGGTTTTCGACGTTGACTTTTGTTTTCTCAGTTTAAAATTGTGGGAAAAACAAAATTACCCTTATGAAAATTGCTTGAGATTCGAGGAGACTCAGATGGTGATTGAGGAGGGTGATGGTTTCAATTTTAGTTTAAGTAGAAGAGGAGTTTAATGATAGATTGGTGGTATAAAGTGTCACAGAGATATGAGAGAGAGACCGCGTGCACACAGGGAAATGGGAAATTATGGTGGAAAAAAATTAAAAAAGGGTTGGAAGAGATCAAGTGATATAACGTGACATTAAAAGACTAGAAAAAATAAAATCAACGTCGAAAATTGGCATAAGGTAGTTGTCAACAAGAAAATGGTAAAAGTAAAGTAGTTTGGGACAACAATTTTTTATAAGGAAGTTTTTCGCAGCAACTTGAAAGTTAAAGGTAGTTTCGGACAGAAAATCCATATTTTTTAAAAAATTGAGATGTTACTTAAATATAAAAAAGGTGCTACTTCTAAAAAAAGTGAATCGGGTGAAATGAACGGGGTTGGCAAAAGTTGACCTAACCCGATAACCTGACCTGAAAATTCCGGGTTTGGGTTGAGATTTTCGACCTGAAATAAAAAATGGGTCGACCCAATCCGACCTGGAAATATGATGTGTTAGGTATGGATTGACTTTTTGAACCTGAAAATAACCCGAATAACCTAATTTAGAAGTCAGATTATTTTCAGGTCGGGTCAACCTGAAATTAACCCAGACTTTCGTTACAACCTCTTTTTTGTTATTCTTATTTGTATTGGGCCAAGCTCATTTCTTGGATCATCTAAATTTCATTTCAGGTCATTAACCCAAACTTTCATAACTTAGCGTGTATAGTTGAATTTCATTTCAGCTCGTTTTTGGTTGGTTTCGGGTCAACCCGAAATCCGTAAGATCGGGTTTGGGTTATGATTTTCAACCTGAAATTAGAATCAGGTTGGGTTTGGGTTAGGGGTAAGTGACCTGAAATATAAATCAGGTCAACCTGAAATTGACCCAACCCGACCTGATTGTCAGCCCTAGAAGTGAATAATATCGTGGCTCGTTTGATTGATTCGACTCGATTGTTTAAGTTTTGGCTAGATTGTTTAGCCCCGCATAGTGCAGATCTAATTATGGGTTTAGTGGGTCAAGTGAACCCACAAGGATCCGGGAAAAAAGGAAAACAATAAGCTTATATATTAAAACACGGTATTGATGCACTAGAAAGCAATGTGACTCGATGGTAAAGATTAGGGGTGAAAGTTATGCGGATAAAATTCAAAATCCAATCCAATCCGAATTCGTAATTCGGACCATATTCAAATTGTGTTCGGATTGGATTCGGACTGGATTGGATTGAGGGTAATTAGATCCAAAAAAAACCAATATAACCGAATAGTAATATGCCTTGTATTATGTATCGGGATTTGACTTAAGTGCTTAAATGATTCTTTTTTTTTACAAAACCTACTCCATAGCCCAATACACAGAGCACACCAAACTTTATTTCACCCCTAGTAAAGATTGTTGATATTCTGAATTCCTTTCTTCTTAGGCTCCGTTCGGTAGGGCGTAAAACATTTTCAGTGTAAAATAATTTTCATGGAAAACAATTTACAATGGAAAACAAATTTCCAAAATTAGTTTTCCGTTGTTTGGTTTCATGTAGAAAAATGATGAAATGAAAGAGAAAGTAAGGAGGTAGTGAGAGGAGTGTACAAAAGAAATAAGGAAAATAATTTTCCCTTCATTTTGAAAGGAAAATGGTTTTCCATCATTGAGAAAGTAATTTTACCCTAAGGAAAAATGGTTTTACACTCTTTTGTCAACCAAACAATGTAAAACTGAAAATAGAGAAAAGCAGTTTTTCGGAAAAATATTTTACGCCCTATCAAACAGAGCCTTAATCGCGGGTTTAAATTCTCTCTGGAGGCTTTAATACTATTACTTTTTCAATTTCCCTGAATTTTCAACCCTTTCCTTCTATTACAACAAACTTGTGTTTTATTCTTGGTTGTTTTTATCCTCCCTTTAACTTTCAGCTCTTTTTTATTTTATTTAATCTATATTATGTTGATGCTTGATTCACTGTTTAGATACTTAAACTAGTTATTAGGCCCGGGCTATGCCTCGGGTAAGAAAAATTTTCATTTATTAATATTGTACTTTGATATGATAATACTAAATAAAACTTGGTCTAGTGGTTAGGACTTTAGTATATGCACTTGAGGTATCAGGATCAAACCCTATACTATGCAATTTCTTAATTTTTTATTGTTGTACATGGATTACATGAACTAAAACTACCTAGGGAGAGCGCCACGTGGCACAGTTCCTCGTTTTCGCACGCCTTTTAATATATTAGTATAGATGATACATAATGAAAAGTGTGTTAAAATAAAAAGGACTAATGTTCATATATTTTAAAACTCTTATGTGTGCATTTATAAATTATGTATGAAAATATTAATTTTTGAAAGAAAAGTATTTTATACATCACTTTTGAAACAAAATTCTTGACAGAACTCATTATCACTTAAAACTAAAATATAAAGAGCTTATTAGTGTTGATCCGTTGTAAATTAGTCATTTTAGATTTCATATTTGTGCTAGTTATTAGAATGTCAAATATTATTTACCTTTAACCTTTATACCTTTATTTTTTTTTCTCCATCACACAAAAAGACAACTAATTTATACTTTATTGCTCTACTTTTTAATGGTCCCCATATGTTTCCTTAGTGGAGGAAGTATGAGTTATGACAGCGAAAAGGCGCATTCATTTTATTTTCCTTTATTTTTTTCGGTGAAAATAGTACCAATCACGAAGCGTTCAATTTCTGCACGTCTTTAATTTGTTACTAAATTTTTTGTCATACATCTGGGTGTACCGTGAGCATGATACACCAAAGACTTTTTTTGGCTGATTGCTCATTTGAAATCATCCAAATAAGCAAATTTACTTAAAAATGATAATTTCAAATGAGCAAAAATTAGTATTGGGTGTACTTGGGTATATGATGAATGTAATTATCGTTTTTTCATGTGTTTTCTCTTTATTTTTTATTTTGTAAAGTTGGACTTCACATTCATTTACTTAGATTGTGTTTGATCTATATAAAAATAAACCCAGTTCAGTAAAAATAAGGTTGATTTAGCCAGAATAAGTATAATTTAGTTCCGTTAAAGTAAGTTCACTTCAACAATAACCAGTTTAGTACTTCAGTTAAATACAAAAGAGTAGAATATGTGGATATAAGGCCCGGTTTCCTTCACATGTGTTTTTTTTACTGAATTAGATTTATATTTATTGTATTAAACTTCTTTTTGTTGAACTGAACTTAATTATAATAAACAGAGCTTATACTTGCTAAACTGAACATATTTCTACCGTTTCTCTATTATTTTCTTTTAGATTCCTTACTATTTTTTGCTAAACTGAATCGATTTTTGTTGAGCTAAACTTATTTCAGCTGTAGTGCGTTGATTTTTGCTGAATTGAGCTATATTATTAAAATAACTTGTTGATATGAACTTATTTTAAGGTGAACTAAACATACATGGCCTAATTCCAGCTCAACAAATTTTTTTTTATCAAGTTAGTAAAATTAAGCAGTAAAAATATAGTTTATTAATAGAAAGTTTAAAGCAGCTAAAATAAGTTTAATTCAGACAAAATCAGATGAAGTAAACAAGGCCTTAATGTTTTCACTTTACTTACTTTACCTTCTTAAAAAACTATACAATCTATTATATACACATGGGTGTCCAAGGTATATTCTCAAAAAATTATGCCATTTATTAATACAGCAACTTTTTTTTGGACCAGCACATGCTTAGATCAACTGGTAAGGGAGTTGTTCTAGCTTAATGCCTTAATCAGAGGTTTCGGGTTCGAGCCCTAGGAACGCAGCAGAATGTGTTGGGAGAGCTTTCCCCCCAATTGGGGTCTAACCCGGCTCGAATCCGGATTAGTCGGATCCAGAAATGGATTTCGAAAACCGGGTATGATTCACCAAAAAAAACTTTTTTTTTTTGGAAGATATCTATTAATATAACAACATTTTTGGCTTGTAAAAAAAAAGAAATTTGGAGGGGAACATTTTTGTGTCTTTTCACAATTTCATATCCTTCACATGGTATAAGGATAGGAGTTAGCTGAAGTGGATAGATCGCTCCCCCTTGACCCCTGAGGTCAGGTGTTCAATCCTTAACCCCAGCATTATGCTGGGGTATTTCCTTAGCATGCTATGCATGCCTTACCAGTCAATGTGTTGGTGTTTCCTACAGGCTAATAGCCTTATAGGGGTTAGCCTTTGGACTGACTTAATTTCCTAAAAAAAAAAAAAAAAAATCCTTCACATGGTATAACTCCTTTTTATTTGACGAGTATCGTTTTCTTGTAATTTTCAAGGTCAGTCCATAACAAAAACAAATTTAACGGCGGCTGTCTATAAGTTCTAAAGTTCCATTTGTGGTTTAATATTAAAACTAGATCATGGATATTGTTTATACTGGCCCAGATCCATAATCATCGGCAACTTGATCCTTTTAATCATAACAAACATCCAACATAGAGAGTAAAAGGGAGATGTTACATGCAAGAAAAAAGAAAAAAAAAAGTTTGTCCGGTAAGAGACCGTCTATTTTTAAATTAAACTTAGGCAATAATAAGCCCAATATTAAAAAGTTAATTTCTTTCAAGACTAGTTTAATCCATTTAGTGACATTGTCTACTTTTATACTAAAATTAGACCGTCTCTTTTAATAATTTTTGAAAAAAAAAATAGGAAGAACGAAAGACATGTTAACATGTCAACATTAAAATTGTAAGTTAATATAACATGCTCATTTTAAAGATTGTTAAAGAGCGAAAAATAGAGCAAATGTACTTGGGAGGCACTTAATCGCATTTGATAAACAGAGAGATATATCATCATAACAAGAAAGTGGTAGAGAGCTACTCCTTCCGATCTTTATTAGTTTACCTTTTTCTTTTGCATAGAGTTTTAGCAAAAATAATGTTGTGGGTCATAGAAAGAAACAGAAACTATTATATTATAGGAAAAATTGATTTAATGAGTCCCAATTTTTGCCGTCCAGATAAAAACAGTCCCAACTTTCGTTTTTTATTGTTCAGTCCCAACTTTTAGGGGTGCTTTATAATAACAGTCCAGGTTAACCAGTAACCGGTTTAAGAGGTTAAATATTTTTTAAAATTTTTTACTTTGTTTTTGTTGTTTTATATGTTTTAATTCTCTCCTCCCTCCTCCCTCCCCTTCCAACTCCTCTTCCTTCTCCCCAGCCATCCACCCCCTTCCCCTGCCCTGTTGAGTGCTGACTCCCTGCCACCCCATTCCCCTCCCCTGTCACTCCCTCCCCCTCCCTTGCTGACCCGCTGCCACCCCCTCCCCATCCCACCATGACCCCCTGCTGACCTGTTGCCACCCCCATCCCAACTTCCTCTCTCCTCCTCGTTGTTTTAACATCAACCACCCCATCCCCTGCCTCCCCCCTCACCCATCCTCTGCCACTACCGTCCCCTCCCTCTCCCCTGCAAAATAGAAAGAGAAAACAAAGAAAAAAACCAGTAAATCAATTTAGCAAATTAAACAACAAATTGAACAACAAGAACATCAACATCTACTCCCACCGATTCATGCTCTCACAAACACATTATACCCACCGAATTTTGTTAAACCCATGAATTTAGCCACTTGATTTCTTCTAGTTTCATAGCTTCAAATGGTTTTGAGATTTTTAAATTGAGGAAATTGTTATTGAGATAGTTACTCTATAAATAGGGGAGACTGGATTCAATTTTGCATCATAAAAACCACAACAAGAAATCACAATTAATCAAAATCAACAAGAATTTATATTACTCTTCCTATGTTTTTATTCGGCACCCAAAACAAACACCCATATCAACCACCAAACAACCACCACTGCCCCACCTTTCGACCACCACCGACGAGCTCCGACAACGCCAGTAAACCGCCCCCCAGCAACCGCCTCTCTCCCATCTCCTTCGCTGCTCATCTCCTACCCACTATAACTACGTCGTATTCCATCGATTCTCGTCCCAAATCACTGCAAAAAACCCTCTTTGATTGTACCAAACTGTGATTTCTCAAAAACCCACTTCCAATTCTGCATAAATTTTCCAACTTTTGAGGATTTGACGTGTACCCACATGAGGAAAAATCAATCATGTGTGCGAGAAAAAAGGGGATTCAAGAAATTTGAAGATTCTCCAGATGATGATAAATCAAATCGAGATTGAGATTTATGAGAGATACTAAGAAATATACAGGCGTGTGATGGTGAACTTTGAGATGGTTCCATTTCATGGGAGCAGGGCCGGGGCTAGGATTTTAGGGGCCCTGTGCGGATTCTTAAAAAGAGGCCTTAAAATCCGCATGGAAAGACTCACCGAAAGAGTACCAGAGTGCAAAATTTAAATTGTAGTTACAAGGATTCGATCCCTTCACCTCATGTAACTAAGGCCCAAAACACACCACTGCTCCATACACTTTTATTTGATTTATTATTGTTACAAACATTATAAGTACAGAGCTTTTGGGGCCCCTGTCAAACTGAGGCCCTGCGCGGCCGATCACGTCGCTCATGCCAAACGCCGGCCCTGCATGGAAGATAAAAGTTTGAGCATGTTTATGTTTGAGATTTTGGAGAGAGAAGATTGAACAAGCAGAAGAATTTTTGTTTTGTTAACTTAAAAAAAAGTCACGTGGAGGCACGTGACTAGTGTTTATCTGCATTAACAGGTAAGTAACTTGCCAGGTCCACGCGTGTAAAGTATTTTCAAAAGTTGGGACTGAACAATAAAAAACGAAAGTTGGGTCTGTTTTTGTTAGGACGCCCAAAGTTAGAAGTTTTAGGACTGATTAAATCAATTTTTCCTATATTATATTAAAGTTGAATGTATGCTTAATGAAAGTTAGTGGTCTCATTCCGAAAATAGAAACAAAAGAAAAGGGTAAACTAATAAGGGACATCCCAAAAAGCTAAGAATACGGGTAAACTAATAAAGACCGGAGGGAGTATAAACGATCATGATGTAATTATGTGGTGTGTACCTAGTTACTCCCTAAGAATTAAAGTTGATCTAATAGTTAGAGGTGGCCTTGTTTGATAATTGGCAGTTAGTTGTTGGCTGTTTTATGTGGCTGGTTTGACTGACTATTTTAATTGATTGTTTGACTATTTTTATTTTATAAACATGTTTGGTAAAATTGTCATTGGTTGTTGGTTGTTGGTTGTTACACTATAAAATGATCATTATGGGCATAGATTTTTTTTCATCCAACTTATACCATAAGGGTATATTTGTAATCTTATATTGAAAAACAATAGCCAAGGAGGAAAAGCTACTCCAAGTAGCTTTTGGCTTTTGGCTGAAAAGCCAACAAAAAAGCCACAAATCAAACATGATTTTTGGATGTTTGACCAAACTAAAAAGCTAAAAGCTAAAAGCTAAAAGCCAAGCAAAAATACATTTGCCAAACACCTCCGTTATCTTTTCATTTTTGTGTGGTGGTTCGATTTTTTTTCCTTTACAAAGTGAGATCCCCAAATTCCTTCCTTCCCACTTGCTATGGATCTTTATCTTACTTTTTTTTATAAACAAATGTAAATAATTACCCACTGAAAGCTAGATATTTGGAATAGGAGTAAAAAAATTATGATTTGTTGATATGCTGAAGCCTAAAAGGATCGAATTCGCATTCATCAAACATAAATATTGGACTACTATTGTTGACACAGACACTAATGCAAGTCAAAAATTAGCCGCAATAGCCAAGACGTTGTAGAGGTATGATATAAAGATAATATTTTTTTTAATTAGGAAAAAAACTTAGATTAGTCCCTATGATATAACCAACCTAAAGCATTCTTTCGGATGATAGAGAGAAAATTGAGATCACAAAGTTCATTGGACAGAACAACACGTTTGACCTCGACGAGCCAGGAAATCCGCCGCAAAATTAGCCTCCCTGAAATAATGAGAAAAAGAAACAGAACCTAAATGGAGTAGATCAACATAAGCATCATCTATAATATTTTCTATTTCCCACGGACCTTCCCATACTTTCTCAAGAAAATTGATAACAACCAAATTGTCACCTTCCACACAGATATTCTTCATACCATACGAAATTGTAGCTCGGACACCTTCTCTGTGTCAACAATAGTAGTAAAGATGCCCTTATTTGTGTATAGAATCGGGTCGTGTCATGTCCCATTAAGCTTCCCTTCCCCCCAAAAATGTACAATTGGTTATTGATAAAAAAAACCGTATTTTTGGGTTTGAAATTGTGATTATTGTCAAACCAACCCCTTTTTGTGTGTTTTAAACCCTTATTTTTGTTAAACAAGCTCTTATTTGCGTATAGACCTGGACCGAGCTTGTTCATGGACTTGACCCGTGGGCTTTGGACACCGGTGGGCCGGGTCGAGTCCGAGCCCAAGCCCAAGAATGACTGGCCAAGTCGGACCTGGAAATTTTCGGATTTTGTCCACAGGTCGTGCTCGTGCCTCCTGCGGGTCTGACCTTTGTTTTATATTGTTTTTTTTTATTGTTTTTTTGACAATCTTAAAAAACAAATAAAATGGGCATTCGACACGCAGGTCAGTCCACGAGCCATATAGGCGGACTTGTGCTGGATGGATCGAAAATAAAATTTCTTGAGATAGGCCCACGACCTACGTAGCGGACAACTGGTCGGACCTTGAGCGAGCTCGTGTCGAGTCGGGCCCAAATCGTGTCGGGCCGCGTGCTGATCCGGTCCATGACCACTTCTATTAGTTTATGTAAATATATTGAAAATGACAATATTGTCTTTGTTAGTTGACGAGCTGCCAAGCTGTCCACTAACTATTAGCGTTTTGTATTTGATGGGCTTGCTAATACTTCTGATGGACGAAGCCATCCAATTTGTAAATTTGTCATGCTTGGTAGTTGGTACTTGATAAGATGAGCAATGATATTTCCATACCCGATATGTGCCAATACCATGACATTTATGTAATTTTTATGACAAAAATAATATTAAAAAATTATAAATTTTTTTTTCATATGTTTTTTTTTTGGACTTGTTAGTTGAAATCTTATATCATATCTTAACACTATCTTATCATATCAGTTAACTATTAAATCATATATGGACTACATCTAATTATATCAAGTAAAGAGAGCACTCATGGTACACCCGGGTGTATCATGAGCATGGTACACCCAGGTATTTTTGTAATAAATTACAACTTCAGGGGCACGTTTGTAATTCCGCGTACTCTCTCCCCTCTTCCTCTTCCGCGTGCTTTCACTGCCATTTTCCCGGCGATGCTGCTCATTTCCGACGGGATGTGTGACGACGGCGGTGATCCGTTCAAATCTTCGTCATTTTTGTCGTCGTTGTTGTTTCAGGACTCATTTCTCTCAATTCTTTCTCTCTCTCTTTCTCGCTCTTCTTTCTCGCCGGAAACATAGAAATCAAAACTTCCACGATCTGAAATTCGCGAGATGGTGATGATGAGGCGACTGAAATTCCACGATCTGAAAGTCGACAGATCTGAAATTCGCGAAACAAAAAGAAACAAGTTGAAATTCGTCGATTTGTTCAATTTCTCATTATTCATTTGTGTTGTTCTTGTTGTTTTGCTCATTGTTGTTCATTTGTTCAATTGATCTGTTGTTGTTGTTGTTCTGTTGTTCTCTCTCTCCTTCTTCCTTCCAAACACAACAATGGAAATCTAAAATTCGCGAAAAAAAAAAATTTCCAGATCTGAAATTGAGGAAGAAGATGATGAGCAAATGACAAAGTTTGCTCGTTTGGGTAAAAGTGTGCTCATTTTCTTAAATGAGTAGAAATGCTTGCTCATTTGTTCATTTTACTCATTTGCTCATTTTATTCATTTGCTCATTTACTCATTTGCTCATTTTGCTCATTTTGCTCATTTTGCTCATTTGCTGAAAATAGCCTTGGGTGTACCATGAGCATGGTACACCCAGGTCTACTATAAAGATTCTCTCAAGTAAATGGTATGAAAAAAGTACTCCCATACCGGATATGGGAGTATACTTTCTCTTGATAAGATAATTAAAGATTTTCTTTTTAAAAGGGGTGATAAGATAAGAGCTTTATTTGCAAATTACAAGCAACCTGCCATCTCGTCAATATCTTATCATCTAAACATTCTAAAGGGAATTATCAGTGGATCAATCCTTTTTAAGAAGTTCCATGCATATCATGGTTTTGTTTGGTATTGGTTTTCTGCAAATTTTTTATTTGTTCAAACAGTCTAAAAGCCTATCTTGTAAATAATTTTTAGCTTAGCTTTAAGGCTATGTTTAGTTTAGTTTATTTTAAATTTACTAATATAAATTTATCTGATCAGATTTGAACTTATCTGATCTGATTTGAATTTATCTTTTATAAAACATATTATTACTAATATTATTATTATTATTATTTTGCATTTCATTACTAGTCTTACTATTACTAATACTATTACTATCATTTAATTACTACGCAAACCTTTTAATACTAATAATAAAATGATATATAATAATAATAAAAATAATAGATAATATAATAACAATAATAATATGATAATAATAATATAAATAATGTAATAGTAATTATATAGATAATATAATAATAATAGCATATTTTTTAAAAAACATAACACATTTGTATATGAACATACAATTAAATATAAAAGAACAAATATTTTAGGTAAAAAAACATATTGATCATGATAAAGAGAACATATTGTTCATGTCTAGCCGTCTAGATTTGGAGTCAGAGTTTTTCAAGGTCCCAAGTTTTCCACATCTTCAGGGAGGCTAACATGGCGGCAGACTTTATAGGTAACCAAGGCCATCAGAACTATTCGCTGGTTTATTATTTTCCTCCTTTTGATGTTGATTTCTCTCTTATCATCCGCAATAATATTTTAGGCTGACCTCCTGACTAAAGAGATGTGCCTAAGTTTTTCTTTCCTTATTAAAAAAAAAAAATGAAACAATGGTTTACGCTTAGTAAATATTTCAATACACTATACCGACAATTTTGTAAACTAAATCGATGGCCCATTGAAATCAAATTTGTTTATTATTTGGACAAAAGAGCTGACATTTATTTGTTTGTACCCCTAAATTGTACTTAATTCCACAGGGGAAGAGGACTTTGGTGGTAATACCTTATATATATTCGACCAACGTGAAAAATAAACAAACATAGAATATGAAAAAAATTGTTGAAGCAAACAATTATTGGAGATTTGGAGTGAGGTCTGTAAACATCCAAAAATAGTGACGTCCAAGCATCAAAAACCTGCATGGTTTTTTCTTGGAATGGTTGACAACTTGCATTTAGATAGGCCAAGATAGCTACATTGTGGGAGGTAAGGAAGCTGCATCTAGACAAAAGTATAAAAAATAAAAGAAAAAGGAAGCTGCATAAGTTTGCTACTATTTTGAACTACGCAGATGCTCAGCCTTACGAGTTACGGCTCCTTGGCCGCCGTCCATTTCGATCTGTGGCTCGCAGCTGGTGGCCTTGAATACTTGCTAAAGTTTCAATGATTATGTATCACGTCGTACACCGTGTTGCTTATAAACCATGTGCTCATACATGTACATATTTTAATAATACTTCTAGTATTTAAAGCTCGTTGGTTGTTTTCCATCTTTCATATTAGCAATGAATAATGGATTAAAAATGCATTATGGAGTGTTTGGCAAATACTTTTTTTATCTCACTTTTGACTTTATAGTTTAGTCAGACAACCAAAAATCATGTTTGATTTGTGGCTTTTTTGTTGGCTTTAAAGTCCGTTTTTCAGCCAAAAGCTAACTGGAGTAGTTTTTCCTCCTTGGATGTTGGTTTTTTTAATAATAAGATTACAAATATACCCTTATGGTATAAGTTGAATGAAAAAAAAATCAATATCTATAATGGTCATCTTATAGTGCAACAGTCAACAACCAAAACCAATTTACCAAACATGTTTATAAAGAAAAAAATAGTCAAACAACCAATACAAACAGCCAATACAAATAGCCAGTCAAATAAATTAAATAATAGCCATTACCAAACAAGGCCTATATAATGTTGTTGGAGTGTTATATCATCATTACGACATTTACCGATTACTTTGTTAAAGCTAATTTTAAAAACTTAGATGTCAACAAATTTAATTGGATTATGCACGTTGTAAAATTTGGCCTACAATACTACTTTTAAAAATTGAGGATTGAAATTATGATTTGGGTTGCACCCACATCGTAAGTTACAAGATATACATCTTGGGTTGTAAACTCGTATGGGCACTAATCTAAGTTTCAATGTTGAATAATGTATAAAAGCTAACGAACCCAAATCTATTAATATTTTTTCCTTTTCTCTTCTTCCATCATGATATACAAATATAATAAAATTGTTTTAAATCGAGTTATACTTTATTCATTCTCAAATAAGTAAAATACTTCTTCTATTTTTTTTAAAAAAAGGAATTATTTCATTTATTTTACGGTTTTTTCACCAGGTACCCATGTGGTTTTTCAAAATTTATAAGGTACCCCTAATTTTTTTTAATGCACTAGGTACCCTTACTATTTCATTGAAATTCACGAAATGCCCTTACTGACTAACGCTGTTAAGTTTCCATTAGTTATTAACCCTAATTAACCTTATAATCCTAATTAAGTCTCTAACCCTAACCCTTAAGCCCTAATCCTAACACACTAACACCTAACCCTAACCTTAACTACCCAACCACCACCTTCCCCACCCCTCCCCCACCCACGCAGCCCCCCACCCCCACCGCCCCGTCGAATTCCCCCTACCCCCATCGAATTCCCCCTCCCCAACCCGACCCCCGTCGATGCTGTTCATAATCTCTCTCTCCTCCTTCTTCATTGATATCTTTGATTTCGAAAACTGATTTCGAAAATGATTTTCGAAAATGACAAGGGTTCGACGGCGCAGTGGTGGCGGTCTGGTGCGGCGGGAGTGTGAGAGGAGGTGAGGTGGTGGATGAGTGGGGGTGAGGTTTTGAGGGGGGTTGCTGCCAGGGGAGGGGGTTGGGGATGCTGTCAGGGGAGGGGGTTGTTGCCAGGGGTGGGGTGGGTAAATCAACGGGGGAGGAGGGTTGCTGTAGGGGGATGAGGGAGGGGAGGGGAGGTGGTGGGGTTAGGGTTTGAAGTTATGCGGTTGGGATAGGATTAGAGGTTAGAGTTACTTTTTTGAATTAGAGGTACCTGGTGCATTAAAAAAAATTAGAGGTACTGTATTATTTTTGAAAAATGATAAGGGTACATGGTGAAAAAACCCTTTATTTTAAATTCGAGAAAGTATGAAAATAGACCAGGCCAAATTCGAAACAAAATTTATCAGTGTTTCTACTCGATGGTAAAATTTGGATTTTGAATCGAAATTGATAATACCTCCATTTCATATTATTTGTAACGATTTGACATAAAGTGTGAATAGAAAATAACTAATAGTTGCAAATAATATAAAACAAAGGTTATATGTCAAATCCACGTTCATCAAGGCGACTTGGGATTGGGCCAATTTATTATTGATATACCTACAGTCCTACCTCTAAAATCTAATACCTTGAATAAAATTTAAAAATTCCCAAAAAACCATAATAGATCTCTCTGATAACTTTAAATAACGTGACACCAGTTGCAAGAAGAAAGCGTCAATATTACCGCTTCCTCAGTCTGTCTGTCCGACTGCATATTTGATATTTCTCTTTCTCAGTTTCTGAGTTTCTCTCTCTTCAAATCAACGCCTTACTATCCCAATAATAATGGGTTTACCTTCTCAACGGCCGTCAATGGCGACTGCACTAAAATGGTTAGGATTTGTAACGGCCGTTTGGGTGCAAGCTATTTCAGGCAACAACTACACTTTTTCCAACTATTCAGATGCTCTAAAGACCCTCATGAACTTAACCCAAGTACAATTAAACAATCTTTCTGTTGCTAAAGATGTCGGTAAAGCTTTTGGCCTTCTTGCTGGGCTTGCTTCTGATACTTTTCCTACTTGGCTTCTTCTTCTTATTGGGTCTGTTGAAGGTCTTCTTGGTTATGGAGCACAATGGCTTGTTGTTAGTAAAACCGTTTCTCCTCTTCCTTATTGGGCCGTATGTTCTCCTCTCTCTCTCCATACTTTTTTTTTTGTATATTATATGTTGGCTAATTTTGTGTTCTGGGATGTATGTTGACTGTTGAGATTTTCACATAATTTATAGTAATGATGAACTTTGTATAAAGATTTGATTAGCAAAGTTGGGGTAGAATAGAAACTTAGAATTTAAACATTTTTGGTCTGATTGAATTTGCTTTTTGGTGCCCCTATGGGAGATCATGATAAGATGAAGGACCCTACTAGACTGAAACCTCTTGCAGGTTAATCCGGCCTGAATTTCAGGCAGACATTTTGAAAGTGGGGGATCAAACCTATAGTGGGGATCGAACCCCAACTTTGAGGTTGGAAGGTTCTTTCCTTACTGCCAAGCTTGGCTTGGTGATTAAAATATATTTTATATGAATGGACAACTTATAGTGGGTGTTGTTGTTGTTGATTTGAGGTGTTGGTTGTTAATGAGAAGTTGATTTTTTTTTTTTTTGTGGAATTGAAAATGTGCAGATGTGTATATTTATGTGTATGGGAGGGAACAGTACAACATGGATGAACACAGCTATCTTGGTTACATGTATCAGAAACTTCAGGAAAAACAGGGGACCTGTTTCTGGGATTCTCAAGGGTTATGTGGGTTTAAGCACGGCTATATTTACTGATGTTTGCACTGCCCTCTTTTCTGATAGTCCTGCTAATTTCCTTATGATGCTTATGGTTATTCCTTTCGTCGTCTGTCTAACCGCGATGATCTTCCTCCGGGAGGTCCCTTCATCGGCCACTGACTCCGACATAACAGAAGAATCTAAGTACTTCAATATGTTTAATATAGTGGCTGTTACTGTTGCAGTTTATCTCTTAGCCCATGATTTCATTGGATCGCTAGGGGATGTTTTCGATGTAACCTTTGCGGTTGTGCTGGTAGCATTGCTTGCTTTCCCGTTGGTGATACCGGGTTATATAGCATTTAAACTCTGGGTGGATTCGAAAGCTAAGGAGGATATTGAGGAACAGAATACGGAGCCTCTATTGGCTCCGGAAGCTGTGTCCGATACACAGCCAAATGATGAAGTGGATGTTGTGGGTGTGGAGGTAAATGAGGAGGTTGAGAAATCACAGCCTGTTCTTGGTGAAGAGCACACTATCATTGAGGCGTTGAAGACGGTTGATTTTTGGGTTTTGTTTGTGTCTTTCTTGTGTGGTGTTGGACCTGGTATGGCTGTAATGAACAACATGGGACAAATGGGTTCTTCTCTTGGCTATTCTGATGTTTCCATCTTTGTGTCACTACTTAGCATTATGGGATTCTTTGGTAGGATTATCTCCGGGACAGTTTCCGAGTACTCTATCAAGTAAGTATGCTCTTCCATTCTCATCTTATTTATTACTGTTGTTACTCAGTCAAGGAGCAAGTAAATATTGTTTGGATGCAAGTACTTAAAAGTTATATTTAGTTGCCCTCGTGGGCTTTCCTTTCAACAATAAAAAGTACTTAAAAGTTGTATGAGAGTTCTTGAAACTTAAGAAAATTGCACAAAAAGATATTTTGGGTTGGTGGGGGGGAGGAGGTGTTCAAACATAGTAATAGTTATATTGAAAACAGGCATAAAACAGCTATGTAAAATAGAGAAAGGTGGGTGTATGAAAAAGTTTTGACTATTAACTCATAATATACTTGCAAACCATTTTTAATTCCACTCATAGTATTATTTTTTACTCATAGTATTAGCTTTTCTGTATAGGCAAAATACTGCTCCGGGGTAGGTTTATGGAGAAAGATCAGGCATGTATGTATCATGCCGCTTTCATAATTAATATTGAGTTGTCTGTTCCCTTTCAAAATCTTTGTTAAATATGCTGTTGTTGCCATGTTGAAATGTCTTAATAATCTAAAAAATCAATTTAGTTGGCAAGTGGGTTTTAATAGAGGTCTTAACTACTGGTGATACAAAGTGCACAATAATTGTTATAGTAGAATATGGTTATATGGAGATTTCTGTGGATGCAATTAAGCTTTCTTTATATGAGCAGGCTGGCCTACAAGTGTATTCTTGCGTCCATACTTTATCTGTTTTATTACCAACATGATACCTTCCAGTTTGCTTAATTGATATGTTTAGTCTAACCACAAATAAATAAAAATCTTCAAACGTGGTAGTGGTTGGCAAAGATCAAGTAGTAGAATTACTGGGAAACGCAAAGTTTGTGTCTTTTTACATTTGTAGCTGAACTGGTTGATACTATAAGCTGGATTGCTTGTGATATTATTATATCAGTATGCATAAGTTAACATATTAAAGTCGGTTTCAATACTTCAGGCTCCTGTTTTTGACACAATCGTAACTAGAAGTCGCTTTATCTTTAAAGATAAGCAAAGTTTATAATCAAGTTACAAGATATTTTTCTTTGCCATTGTAAAAGTGGGCTCACTCCACATATGGACCACAGATTAATGGCGCTTTGCTGTTTAATAGTTCACTGTAGCTGATCACGTCATGGCAGTTGCAGATGTGGTCTTGTAGTCCTATATGGTTTCCTTTGGCCCATAATTAGGACAATTATTGACTGGTAACATAAATATCTCCCTGGATCCTCCTTTTTTCCGGTCTTGATGATTATAAGGCAAACAATCATTTATAACTAATCTTCAATGGGCCTAACACAAGCCTACATTGGAGTACTCCACGAGTCTTATATGCTAGTCATTCTCCCTCTTCTTCTTCTGTGTAGGGCAACTAGTCACCTTGCATGTGGGTTTCTCTTACTCAATTTAAGAGCTGTATATACTCGAACTAAAATGTCAAGAATATGTTGATCTTATGAATTTGATTGGTCGATTATATTGCAGGAAAGCTGGAACCCCTAGACCTCTCTTCAATGCAGCATCGCAAATCTTATTAGCTGTTGGATTTGTGATCATGGCAATAGCAGTCCCAGGGAGCCTATACATCGGGGCAGTTGTAGTTGGTTTATGCTATGGTGTTCGCCTTGCAATCACTGTCCCAACTGCCTCAGAACTATTTGGCCTCAAATATTATGGTCTCATATACAACATCCTTATCCTGAACTTACCACTAGGCTCATTCCTTTTCTCGGGTCTTCTTGCTGGTCTGATCTATGATGCGGAAGCTACCATTACTCCTAGTGGTGGTAATGAGTGCTATGGGGCTCATTGCTATAGACTTTGCTTCTTGATCATGGGTGGTGCTTGCCTTATTGGGTGTGCTTTAGATGTCTTGATGGCTACCAGAACCAAGGACCTTTACAGGAAGATCGCTGCAAGCAAAAGATCGAAATCTGTGGTTAATGGAAAATGAGCGATCTCTACGTGTTGTATTTATGCAATTGATGGAAATGGAGCAACGCATGATTCCGATTCTTCTCATGTGAGCGTTATCCATTTCCAATTTTTTGACAGTACGGGGATTGGGGGTGTATGTTTTGTGTATATGTAAAAAAATAAATACAATTTACTTCCCAAAGTGCCATTTCGACAGTGTTGTACGACATGATGTTAGCAAAGACCGGGAAAGGATGGGGGTGGAGAATGCTGTATGAGTGTATGATTGATTCTTTGTATTGTAAGTCTCTAACCATCTTATCTCCTAACCCCTCTACAAAAGCAAAAATGAAAGTAAACGAAAGAGATGTGGTGATATTCTGTTATTGTTCCACCTTTTTTTGGATATTCTGTTATGTCCTAGTTGAATATGAGGTATTCTTTGTCCTATAATACCAATTGAGTCATTATAGCAGTTCAGTTGATCCCCTCAAGTCTTTTTAGCCAGTTCCCATGAATTTCCTTTTTCTTTTAGCAACAAAATTGTTGGTCTTGTTTGGCAATTAGCGGATAGTTGTTAGTTGTTAGTTGATTGTATTAGTTGATAGAAGATAGTTGATTGTATTAGTTGTTTATATAAATGTGCTTGGTAAGTAGTTGATAGTTGATTGTTACATAATTATGTAAAATGACCAATAAAGACATGTGCTTAATATATTGTTGTACCTTTTATTATTTATTAATGTGATTTTCAACAATTTTAGGATATAAGTGTAATTGATCCATTTACTCCTAAATCTCTAATGTTGAAACTCATCACATTAGCTTTTTCAAAAAGAGCTTTGTGGGCTCAATAAGCTAATTGAATATTTTTTTACCAGATACACAAGTTAGAGGATGGACTAATCAAATTTCATAATATGAGTTCAAACTTCTAATATTGCTCCAAACTTCTGTTTACCAAACAAAGTCTTTATTTGTGCATTTGCTTCACTTAAATTATGCTGTTTTAAAATTGGAAGTTCTATAAGGCCAATCTTAACTTATCTACACCTATTGGAACCTTTTATAATTGGAACTTGAACGTGTTAGCCTTGAAGTTAATTTGTTTAAACTTATACTGTTTCTAGAAATGAATATAGGAGAATTAAGTCTCGGTAATATCACTAACATGTTCGAACATTTGACTATGTAAAGTTTGTTTTATACACCTGAAGTATGCTTATTTACAGGGGCAGATTCAACGAGGTCCTAGGTGGCATATATCCTCAATTTTTTTAAAAAAAAAATTATGTTTCAATAAAAAATTTAGAAAAAACTCACAAAACATAAAGAAAATTCATAAATGTAGATGAGGAACTTTTATACTTTATTTTGTTAGTCTTTTTATTTTATCTAGATATTTAACTTGATCATTGGTGTTTCAACCAACAAGAAATATGAGAATTTAGTCTATGTTAAATTGTTAGTAGTAATACTCGCAAAATAAGGTTTGACTCATTTAACTCACTTGGTAAAATTAAGAGTTTTACTTTTTCTATAAATATGATCTTAATCTCACCAAGTGAGGGCGTTCTAGGGCTGGAAATTCACCTACCTTCTTATTCACTCCTAAGGAGTTCTGGGCTGGACATGCACTTACCTTTTTATTCTACTCCTAAGTACTTGACCATATCCTGATATTAGATCTACCATTGATCTTGTAAGATACCGTCTATTTTTAATTTAAAATTAAATACGGTCCAAATTCAATATTAAAAAGAGAACATGCCACCTTTTTAAAAATAGTGACTAGTTTAATCTCTATAGGGACCAGTTTAATTTATTCAGAAATGTCATTCTCTAACTCGGTCAGTGGCTAGTTTAATCCATTTAGTGACTAGTTTAATCTATTCGGTAAGACTATCGAGTTATTTTTTGAAATTGTCTGTTATAATCCGAGAATCAAGAAAACACGAAAGGAGAAGAGAAGGGATGAATAGGATAGTGTTGGGTTAGAGTAAAATGTAACTGGCTTGTTAGAAAAATTTAGTATTAAATTCGTCTAATTTTATATTAAAATTAGACTGCATATTTTAATAATTTGTGTCAAATTAAAAAGGGTGAAAACTAAGGTATGATTAGGCTTCTTTCGTTATCATAAAAAAATGTTTAATCATAGTGCCTTTTTTTTAAATTGTTTTTTGCTTGTTTGTTTTTGTTCGGAGGTGAGTCGGTGTTAATACAACTGTTCCTCAATTTTTCATATAGGCAGGTTCATGTCCATCCATTACTAATAAGGCGGGCAATTTCAGCTTTTCTCGCATGCGAAAACTTGCTTGTAGTGTAAACAACGTTTTCACAAAAGAAAGAGATACATAATCACAGTAGTATATATAAGGAGGGAGGTGGTAGCTTAGAGGAGTATCATTTCACTTCAAATTTTCATTCCAACAATATGTTGGAGCATTTACTTGTAAGCTGTTTAGCCTTGTATCTAGCCTTTGACTTGATGTACCCTGATAGAGGTGGTAGCCTGACAAATGTTGATTTTCGGATCAATTATCTTTCTAATAAAAAAACAAAAGTATATGTTTCTGTCAAGAAATTAAGATGCTAATGTATGTTGAGAGACATGATGTGGTCCCCAAGAAGGTACGTCTGAGCTCCGTTATCCGTACGTCGGAATCCTGCAAAATAAGGTTAGCCTACCCCGGGGGTGGTCCCGGGATCGCCCCTCCGACGCTCAAGTCAGCTGAGATTGAGGTAGAGAGAGAAAGTGATCAATGTAGAGAGAGATGTTCTAGGTTTTTGTAGCTTAGAATCGTTTAGCTTTGTCTGATGAGACGACCCTTATTTATAGAGGATAAGAGCTCCAACAAATGAGGGCATTTTAGTCAGCTCCAACTGGTGGATGATTGACTTCCCTAGATGTAGGGGTATTTTAGTAACTTTGCTATAAGTGGGCTGGTCTAGGAAATGGGCCCAAACAATTAGCCCCACGCTAAGTAATCGGAGTGGAAATCACCATTTTAGTTCGGTTGATTGGCGGAATAAGGTGATTGCATTTTTGCTAATATTGAGCGGGACCCAAGAATTTTCATGACGGATCGTAGCGGAGGAAATCTTCTGGCGCTAGGATTAACCAAGCACGGGGTTGAAACGCCCCCAAACTTTTGCGAAGTATAGGCTGGTCGAGTAGCTCCCTAGTGGCCGAGCTGGTCAAGGCCGAGCAGCTCCCTCGAGCCTTGATGGTCGAGCAGCTCCTCTGGCCGAGCTGGTCGGCTAAGTATGAGAGCGACTCATCAAAAGAGAGGGGGTCTCCTACTGGCTGAGCGGGTCGGACGCCACTCGGATGAGGGACTAATGAGTCCCATGCTGTCCGAGTAGGTGCCAATGAAGTACTTAGCTTGAATTTAGCTAAGTATGAGGGAGACTCGTCAAAGGAGACGAGGTCTCCTAGTGGCTGAGTGGGTCGGACGCCACTCGGATGAGGGGTTAATGAGCCCCATGTTGTCCGAGTGGGTGCCAATGAAGTACTTAGCTTGGCTTTGGCTAAGTATGAGAGCGACTCGTCAAAGGAGAGGAGGTCTAGTGGCCGAGTGGCGTCCGACCCACTCGGATGAGGGGCTAATGAGCCCCATGCTATCCGAGTGGGTGCCAATGAAGTACTTAGCTTGAATTTAGCTAAGTATTTGAGTGACGCTCCTCGAAATGCGAAGGGAGGTCATGGACGCTCCTCGAGATGCTGAGGGAGATCCTTAGCCTTATTTTGGCTAATTTAGTAGGACGCTCCTCTTATGATCGAGGAGGTGCCAATGAAGGAATTTCTCGACTCGGGGGGGCTAATAAGCCCCATGTTTCCCGAGGAGGTTTCACGACATTACTCGGGTCACGAGTAGGTCCAATTAACGATACTTAGTCGTTTTTCAGGTAAGTTAGTAGGACGCTCCTCTTATGATCAAGGAGGTGCCAATGAATGTATTTCTCGACTCGGGGGTGCTAATGAGCCCCATGTTTCCCGAGGAGGTTTCACGATGCTACCCGGATCACGAGTAGGTTCAGTTAATGATACTTAGTCGTTTTTCGGCTAAGTTAGTAGGACACTCCTCTTATGACCAATTGAGGTGCCAATAAAGGAATTTCTCGACTTGGGGGAGGGGGCTAATGACCCCCATGCTAGGCCGAGGAGGTTCATTCGTTTGCACTTAGCTATTTTCGCTAAGTGACAGGGTACTCCAGGCATCGCCGAGGAGGTACCGCGAGATAAATACTCGACTCAGAGGGATAATGAACCCCTTGCTTGGTCGAGGAGGTTGATTTGTTTATAATTTGCACTTAGCTATTTTTGCTAAGTTATAAGGTACTCCTGGCATGGCCGAGGAGGTACCGCAAGATATGTGCTCGACTCGGGGGGATAATGAACCCCTTGCTTGGCCGAGGAGGATGATTTGTTTGCACTTAGCTATTTTCGCTAAGTGATAGGGTACTCCTGGCATGGCCGAGGAGGTACTGCAAGATATGTGCTCGACTTGGGGGGATAATGAGCCCCTTGTTTGGCTGAGGAGGTTGATTTGTTTGGACAATGACACTCGATCGGGGCGCTCCTCCATTATCGAGGGGATGCCTTTGGAGAAGTTCTTGACTCTGGGTGCTAACGAACACCATCATACCTCCATCGAGTGTATTTATTGGACCAACTAATGGGTTCAAGCAATTAGCCCCACGCTGGATGAATGGATAGAGTAGCCTCATTCCTTCCCGAACCGGTTGTCCAGGGAAACCTGAGAAAGATTCTTGCTCTGGAATACCATGTTGGTCCCGGGAGGGGGGAGGATTCGAGATTTCGCCTTCTTTTTATATGCCCTGATGTGCGAAAGCCCTAAAAGTTATGTTTTCCTAGGCCGACATAAATGGGCCTCATGAGGGAACCGAGATGATATTCATGAGTGGGGTGAATCCCCAAATTTCTCGAGCGGTAGACATAATGATGTCCATTTGATCTTGCTGAGGGGACTGAATTAGACTGACTCGATTCTCCGGGTTGGCCCTCAAGTCTCTCGAGTTGGGTGTTAAGACATTTAGTCAAATTTAGGGTAAGTGTTTATCCCCCTGGCAAGGCCGAGAAGGGTAATGCACCAACTCGAGGGATAACAAGCCCTCCATAGTAATCCCGAAAGTCTTTGAGGTAATTACTCAGTTTTCCTTGACTGATCTGAGTGACGTAAGGTTTTTGATAATGCGCCTTTGAGGCTGAGATAAATTTCTCCTTGGCTGAGTAGGCATCTAAGGCCGAGTAGATTCCCCGGCTGAGTGAGCACCCAAGGATCAGTGGGTACATTGAAGGAGTAGGTACTGTTGATGAGTTGGTGCCTTCGATGATGAGTAGGCATATCTAGCTGAGTATATTCTTTTGGCCAAGTGGGGACCCAAGGATGAATGGGTACCTTGAATGAGTAGATATCGTTGATGCATTGGTGCCTTTGATGAGTAGGCACCTCTAGCTGAACTATATCATAAACTTGAGGTTGCCACTGTTTATTCAGGAGGGGTTTTGCAGTTTCAAGTTACCACACCCTTTGTTCGGATTAGTCTTAATGGGTTGTGTTCTTCGATACAAGTTATTTCGAGTGATAACATATTTCGCCCTCTGAGGGTTGACTCAATCCTCCCTCTATTTTGGTCCGAGCCGGTTAGGCTGAGCATCTCAGCAAGGACGAATGATCTCCTCGAGACGAGTGAAAGTCATATCCATCCGACTTTGCTTGAGAGTTTATTGAAGATGATCAGCTGCAATCAAGGTGACGTTCGTTGCGGTTATGGGTGGAGGGTCAGTTGCTTATGTCTGACCCGATGCTGCGGGATGATCGACTTCACGATGCCGATGGACTCCCCACTAGTGAGGAATCATCATCGTCGGGATAGAAACGTAGGTGTATGATGGGATGCTTGAGCTCTCCCGGAATGGATGGCTTGGGAGCGTGTCTTCTCGGTTGGGGCCATTGCTAAGCAACAATGAGGTGAGTTTTGCTAAGTAGCAACAAGGTGAATCTTGTTGAATGGTGGCGAAATAACTTCTTGTACTTTCCTCACAGACGGTGCCAAACTGTGTTTGTCAAGAAATTACGGATGCTAATGTATGTTGAGAGTAGGGATGGCAATGGGGCGGGTCTGGGTCGGGTCCAGCTGGACCCAGACCCAGACCCGTTATCCGTTGGGTCTAGATTTTTCAGACCCAGACCCAAATCCGCTGGGTCTAGCAGGTCCGTGGGTCCTTACTTGGTCCTAAATGGGTCCTTCTTAGTTTAAGTTTTCATCACATTTTTGAATATATGTAATTAAAAATTTTCGCCTAATATATATATGTTTTTGTATCCATGGTTAAAGCATTCTCTAAATAAAATTTTAAGAATTAACTCATAAAATATTAAAATGTTACAACTTATAAAGTTACATGTCTTAGTGGAGTTACAACACTAACGAGTTCACAAAATCAAAACTCATAAAATTATAGAGTTTTGGTAAAAAAAAAAATTCTAATATGTAAATGGGTCTGTGGGGCGGGTTTGGGTCTAGCATATGTGGACCCGGACCCAGACCCGACCCATGCTCTTTGGGACCCAGACCCGGACCCGGACCCATTGGGTCTAAAATTTCTGGACCTAGACCCTTATAAATGGGTCGGGTCCTAGCGGGTCTGGGTCGGGTCCAGGACCCATTGCCATCCCTAGTTGAGAGACATGACGTGGCCCCAAGAAGGTACGGTTGAGCCCCATTATCCGTACATCGGAATCCTGCAAAACAAGGCTAGCCTACCCCGTGGGTGGTCTCGAGATCGTTCTTCCGACGCTCAAGTCAGTTGAGATTGAGGTAGAGAGAGAAAGTGATCAATGTAGAGAGAGATGCTCTGGATTTCGTAGCTTAGATACACTTACCTTAGAGGATAGGAGCTCCAATAAATGAGTATATTTTAGTCTGCTCCATCTGGTGGAGGCTTGGCTTTCCTAGATGTAGTGGTATTTTAGTAACTTTGTCATAAGTGGGCTAGTCCAGAAAATGGGCCCAAACAGTATATATAAAAAGTAACTAAAAAAACTAGTGGAAAAACCTTATCTGTCACTTAGTAACAAATTCGGTTTTTGTAAACCGCATCCGAAAATCAACATAAAAAATGGGAGGGAAAGATGAGAGGACAATCTGATGCGGTCCTTTGTGATGATGATATATTGTTGTACAAACTAGTAAAATGTAGGCCTTTAAGATTGTTGAGGTCTTTACATGATAATTTGAGACTCTTGATGCAACATGTCTGAATTCTTATTTATCTCTTTCCTTTCACCATAGAAGGTCATGACAACAACGATGTACAAATGAAAACATGTCGTGAAAAAAATTGTCCACTGTCAATCGCTAATATAGATTGGTATTTTTCAAAAGCCAAAGTTCGTGATTCAAGTTATTCAACTCAACGTTTGTATGCTAGTGTGAAATTGAAGAAGCAAGTATTGAGTATCGTCAGCACAATTTAGTTTTTACATTCGATAATAAATAATATATCCAATAATGAATAATAGAAATATTATTTTATCTGGCAAAGAAACAAAATCAGTTTTCTTTTATTTGCTTTATTTTATATTTATAATTTATAGAGGTAAATCATATTTGCCCATATGAGACAAATGATATGTCTGAAATCTTTCAAAATTTGGGCAAAAATAAGTTAAGATAAAAAACCCTACCCATGGAATTAAGAATATTTTGTGGTTGATTGCATACAACTTCATATCTAGCTTTGCAGAATTAACTAAAATGATC
The DNA here is from genome assembly GCF_026745355.1 of Beta vulgaris subsp. vulgaris. Classification (NCBI taxonomy): domain Eukaryota; kingdom Viridiplantae; phylum Streptophyta; class Magnoliopsida; order Caryophyllales; family Amaranthaceae; genus Beta; species Beta vulgaris. The sequence goes on from NC_079210.1 coordinate 44,195,341, forward strand.
TAATAGTTTCAATGAATAGTAAGTTGTTGCCCTTAAGGCTTAAGGTGAACCTTATGTTACACTAGTAATTTTCAAAAGTTGTTTAGATGACTGATGATCTGATTTTGTCTTTTGTTAATATGCATTAAAAAAATCATACTATTTGAAATTGTATTGTTTTGGAATGTTAAGATACAGATATTGTACGTAATTCAATTGTAAGATTGTATGGAGAATGGATCAAGTATCTATCCCACCTATTGAATTCGTTTGTGGACCCAAAAGACAACAATTCTAGGTCTCTGATATGATGATGGTTGTAGATGCATAAATATGTCTCGCCATTCTAATTATTTAATGATGATACTAATCATCGTCTTTATCAGTCTGATTTGAAAAACAGCCACCCAGATGGTTTTTAAACGCAAAGTCTATTTTTTTTATTTTATTCCAATCCTAATATTAAAAGCCCAATTAATTATTTAGTATAATTAAATAATAAATATTTGATTAATCAAATATATTCGATTAATCAAAGATATATGATTTCCATATTTTAAACGATAATATTATTTAATGAGCATAAAATAATCTTTCAAACAATGGATAAATAATATAAAAAAATGGCCAGATCTACAAATGGGCTTTGCGCTCCCGAAAAAATTGAATGCCATGGACCAAAATGAAAAAAATGTTTGGTCCCTCCATGGAGAGAGGAAAGAAAACAAATTCCAAATAATTTTTGGTCCTTCAATGGAAAAAATGAACAAAAATTCGGTCTATCTTCGTGGAGGAACAAGGGTTTTAGTTCGATTCCATGACATGATGGCGCAAAAAAAATTAAACGAAAGATTTAATTGACTACAATCAGTTATTGTGCTCGTGGCAGCATTGAAGTCTCTCTGATAATTGAAAAAAAAAATAGATGAAGAGAAAAAAGAACTTAACTACTGAATTCCAAAAAAAAAAGTTGCTTATTACTAACTACAGTTTTTCTTGTCTTTTTGTACTCAAAAAATGGAGCAACTAATATTTTTAGAGAGTACCTTGTTTATACTAATGTAGAACTAATGAGTTTTGTTATACCTAAAAAGTCATTAAGATTGTAAAGGGTAAAAATCTGGAGTAGCTTAATATTTTGTGTAGATCTCATTATTTTATAGTATATGTTTTTGTTGATGGTTTCATTGACATGTACGATGTAACTTTTTTTTTTTTTTAATATTGATAGCTAACTGATCTATAAATTAAATCGTTGTGAGGGATCGAACATCTTTCTCTAGTGTTTCAAAATAGCATTTGATACAATTATAGTTTAGATGTTGTGTCATTATTAATTTTAGGATTTTTGAATATTGGGTTGCTTTGACTTACCAACTTGACAATTTTACCAATCTTGGTGATCAAGTGCGAGTTCGGGTATGAAATGGTCTCACTTTAATTACTAAGTAATGCCTTCGAGCCAAACTTTAGTCTTTTGTTTGTAAATAAGCTTTCATATTTGGTTGGAACTTTTGAAGATCTTATTGATCATTAAAGCAAAACTTCATATCTTGGGATCCATCTCATGTAAGGTTTTATGTACTTCGTATTAATTTGTGTTGGCATTATGATAAACATGTCAATATCACTTGTGAATAAAAAGATAATTACTTTGCATGAAGAGTCTTCTCATGTCTTTACTTGGTATATTTTTTTCTTTTGAGTGCAAATTTCTTTAAAATGAAGTTACTAGTCTTATGCATGCTTATAGTACATCCTAGTGATCTTATTATGAAGATGGTAAGTTATAAAATTCTTTTGTCTTATGGCATTGTATTCTCTTTTGCATGTACTAGTTTATATCATGAATTTTCCTGATCAGACATTATAGTAGTGGAGTTTTGATAAAATGTAGTGAGAATATATATTGATGTGTCTTCAAGATTGTTGAGATCTCTCCATGATACTTTGAGATTCTTGATGCAACAACATGTCTGGATTCTTATTTATCTCTTTCTTTTCACCATAGAAGGTCATGACAACAACGATGTACAAATGGTCAAGTGTCGTGAAACAAATCGTCCACTGTCAATCGTTAATACATATTGGTATATTTCAAAAGTCAAAGTTCGTGATTCAAGCCATTCAACTCAACGTTTGTATGCTAGTGTGAAATTGAAGAAGTAAGTATTGATTATCGTGAGGACAATCTTGAAATTTTGCAACACGTTTTAAAGACTTTTATTGGATTTTCACTTCATGTACATTGGTATATGTGAAACATAGTTTTCACTTAATTTAAATATAGATATATCTATTTTTATTTTTTATATTTGATAATAAATAATATATCCAATAATAAATAATAGAAAAATTATTTTATCTTGAAAAGAAACAAAATTAATTTTATTTTAAACTATAGAGGCAAACCATAGTTGTGCATATGAGAGAAATAATTTGTCTGAAATCTTTCAAAACTTGGACAAAAATAGGGTAAGATAAGAAACCCTACACATGAAATTAAGAGCATTGTGTGGTTGATTGCATACAACTTCATATCTAGATTCAAGGAATAGTAAGTTGCTGCTATAAATGTGAACCTTATGTCACACTATTAATTTTAAAAAGTTGTTTAGATGATTGATAATCTGATTTTGTATTTTGTTAATATGCATAAATATAATCATAATATTTGAAATTGTATTGTTTTGTAATGTTAAGATGCAGATCATATATGTAATTCAATTGCAAGATTGTATGGAGAATGAATCAAGTATCTATGCCACCTATCAAATGCGTTTGTGCACCAAAAGATAACAATTCTAGATCTCGCTCCTCTGTTGAATTTTCATGAAATGATAGTGGGGCAAAAATTCCTATCCTGATGAAATTGGTGGAAGATGATGGTTGTAGATGCATAAATATGTCTCGCCATTTTAAGTTCTGATACTAATCATCGTCTTAATCGGTCTGATTTGAAGAAAAGCCATACATATCCGTTTTTAAACGCAAAGTCTATTTTATTTATTTATTACAAACCTAATTTTAAAAACCCAATTAATTTTTTAGTATAACTAAATAATAAATATTTAATTAATTAAAGATATTGGATTTTCATATTTTAAACGATAATATTATTTAATGAGGATAAAATAAATCTTTTAAACAATGGATAAATAATATGCAAAAACGGCCAGATCTACGAATGCGCTTTGCACTCTCGAAAAAATTGAATACCATGGATCAAAACGAAAATTTTTTTTGGTCCCTCCATGGAGAAAAAAAAAACTCCAAATAAGTTTTGATCATTCAATGGAAAAAATGAACAAAAATTTGGTCTCTCTCCATGGAGTAATAAGGTTTTAGTTCGATTCCATCACATGGTGGCGCAAAGAAAATCAAACAAAATGTTTAACTAACTACGATTAGTTGTTGTGCTCGTTGAAATTTTGAGGTCTTTGATAACTAAAAAAATAATAGATGAAGAAAAAGAAGAAATTAACTAATGAATTCCAAAAAAAAGTTGCATATTACTAACTACAGTTTTTCTTGCCTTTTTGTACTCAAAAAATGGAGCAACTAATATTTTAGAGAGTACATTGTTTATAAAAATGTAGAACTAATGAGTTATCGTACACATAAAGGATCATTAAGATTGTAAAGTGTAAAAATCTGGAGTAGCTTGTTTTGTGTAGATCTCATTATTTTATAGGTATTTGTAAATAAATATCTGAAATTATTTTTGTTGATAGTTTCATTGACATGTATTATGTAACTTTTCTCATATTGGTGGCTAACTGATCTATAAATTAAATCATTGTGAGGAGATTGAGCATCTTTCTCTCGTGTTTCAAAATAGCATTTGATGCAATTATAGCTTATATGTTGTGTCATTATTAATTTTAGGGGTTTTGGAGATTGAAGTTGGTTTGACTTACCAACTTGGCAACTTTACCTATAGTGATCAAGTGCTAGCTAGTTCAGGTATGAAATAGTCTCACTTTCATTTCTAAGTAATGCCTTTTAGGAAGGTAACTTCGCTTCCTTTAAGTAAGCTATCACAAAAGGAGAAACAAAGGAAGAGTAGACCCCGAAAAACTCCCTTGGAAAAAAGGGCACGCTCTTTACTGCTACTAGCGTTGATAGTGCAATCTCACTATCTGCCGGTGCGTCTCCGTCACGACGGTTATTCTCCTTAACTATGGTTGAGGAGATCACAAAAATATGCTATAAATTACGATAGATGATGAGAAAGAAACTATTCTGGATCTAGAAGTCTTGAACCCTAATCGAGACGAGAAGAAAATTTCACTTCCTCTTCTAGGGCGTATCTTAAATGAAAGAACATACAACATAGAGGCATCTAAACGAATGATAAGTCATATTTTTGTATAATTTTTAGGTGCATTTAGGTTGCATTTTAGAGCATTTAGTTTCATATTTAGGTTCATTATTGCATTATATTCTTAAGTTATGATTTTCTACTCCTATTCGGTATGTTTTCTTGTTTTTGATGAATTTCAGGCATTGATAACGTATTTGGAGTATGATTAGCTAAACTTGAGGATTAGGAGCACGTGGAAAGAAGCTACAATGAATAAGGATCGTATGGATATGTCATAGTACGAGTTTGAGCAAAAACGAAGCGGAAAATCATTAGAAGAAATGTACAAAGAGTCACGTCTACTCTTCTGATCATAACTTTTGATGTGATTCTTAAAATTGAGTAATTCCAGCAGATTTAGAAACTAGACTTGAAGAGCTTTCCAACGATAGGTGGCACTCCCCGAGGAGACTTCTAGTCAAGGAGTTATGCCTTTCGGAAGATTGCACTGTTTCTGCTGGAATCTGCCACGCGTACGCGCAGATCACTAATCCGCCTATTAATGATTTATTTAAGACTTTCCTTATCTTGTAAATTACTTTTCTAGTCATATTAGGTTAAAGAATATTATTTAGATTAGTTTTCATTCTCTCTCTCTCCTCCCCCCTTCACGTTAATCTTTAGGTTTTAGTTTTCTCTCAATCTTTCTCTCTAGTTTTAGTTGTAAACCCTAATTTTTATTCTTCATTAATTCATGATTTCTTTTATTTTCTTTCCTTGATTTCTTTAATTATGTTTTCTTTTATAGTTTTAGATTTGATCTTTTATTTCATGTTAGAGTAGTTTTCATTTCTAGGGTTTTGGGAATCCATGTTTATATGCTAGATTTGATTGATATTTATTATGGTTTGATTAGTTATTGATATCTCTAATTGATTAGTGTTTTATTGTTAATCTTGCAACCTGATCAATTGTTTGATTAAATATTGTTAATATCGAGTCATAGATCGAGAGATAGTACTCTTTAGAGGCTTACCTACAATTAGCAAATCTGATTATGTTGAGCGACCGTACTAGCATATGTTGATTTGAGAGTGTTAATGCCTGACCAAGGATTAATCCGTGCTCTAGATATCTGATTGATTGAACTATTGATGATATTTTGAATATTATAGTTATAAACATGGTGAACCATTACCCTAGATCCTTTTTAGTTTGATTTTCTTTATTTATTAGTTTAGAACCTTAATTCACATATTTCTGATCTTGTTTAGTTTCTCCATATATTAGAAGTTAGATTAAAACGACCATCTCTCTGTGAATTTGACCCTACTTACCCTACTACATTGTTAAAAGGTTTTGCAGGAATTATTTTTGACGGGTGTACGACAACCTATCAACGAACCATTACGAATGTCAGGGCTTTGTCTCATGGTGTTGCAATTAGGGTTTTAAGCCCTAATTTATACGCTTTTCCAATTTTTTCATTTGGAAAGATCTAAAGAAAGTTATGGATGGGAGGGGATAGTGCTTTGATAATATGTTACTAATGCTGAAAAAGGCTGATGGTGAGGAACAACCGGATCATGTCGTCATCAAACACTCACCATTCTGGGTACGTATAAAAATTTGCCTTTTAATTATAGATCCGATGATATAATTTGTGCTTTGCTTGGAAACATGGGGGAAATTTTGGAACTTGAGGAGGATGTGTTAGGGATTGGAAGGTAAAGGAAAGTTTGTGTTTGGATGGATGTCACAAAACCAATTCAGCATTTTAGGCGGATGAAGAACAGACATGGTAAGGAATTTCAAGGAGATTTCGCCTATAAGAGGCTTCCTTTCTTCTGCTTTGCTTGTGAGATTATGGGGCACTCTGAGAGGGATTGTCCAGGTGGTGGCTGAAGAAGATAAGCAGGAGGGTTTGGGTGGAGTTTGGGGCTGAAGGCGACCCCTCGTTAGGGAAGGTCAAAAGAATTAGAGGAAGAAAGGTGTTTGAGAGTTGCCAAAAAAGTCTTGTTTGTGGAGGATGATTTATAAAAAACTCCTATACTGCTGCTTGTGATCCTCCTTTAACAATTATGGGTGTTGGTCCAAGGAGGTAAGAGAAAAGGCGCCACATGTACCTCCTACTCAAAGTCAAACCATGGGTAAGCATTTAATTCAGCCAATTAATGAATATGTCTCCCAATGCTCCAACAACCCCTACCAGCGTAGATATTGAGAGTTCAAAGGAGGCACCTGTCCCCACCCTCTTTGTTTTTAATGCTGAAAAATCAACATATGTGACACAAAAATGTGACAACAAATGGAAAAGAATTGTACGTGATGAATTGATTGATAAAGGGGACCATGTGCAAACAAATACTGGTGAGACTTTTTCTGTTAATAAAAGAGTGCATGAATTTGATAATTTAGGAGTGGAAAATGTTTTGGTTGCTACGAAGCGTTCTAAGCTGAGCCTTGTGCATAATTTATCTTCATAGTCCGGCGGAGGTTGACACACACCAACCCCACCAGTCACCATGAGTACATTATGCTGGAACTGCCGAGGGATGGGAAACCCTCGGTCAGTTCGTCAACTTCGGAGGTGGAGCATCTCTTATGCCCCCGACATCATTTTTCTTTCGGAAACAATGTTAAAGAGATGTGATGCAGAATTTTGAAGAGTAGAATTAGCTTTGCCAATGCTTTTGGCGTTTCAAGTGAAGGAAGAGCAGGTGGGCTTCGTCTGTTTTGGAGAGAGCATGTTATATTTTCATTGGTTTCTTTCTCCCAACATCATATCTGTGGGGATGTTGGGGGAGGGAGCTAGTAAATGGCATTTTGTTGGTATTTATGGCTGGGCGAAAGAGGAGGAGAAATATCGTACTTGGGATTTTATTCGATCTCTCTGTGAGATGTCTACTATCCTTATCCTCATAAGTGGTGATTTTAACGAGATTCTTAGCTATGATAAGAAAGAAGGGGGTGCGGATAGAGTGAGGCGGGAGATGGTTCCTTTTAGATATACATTGGATGATTGTGCTCTTGGGGACTTCAGATTTACAAGGATGTGGTATACTTATGAGAGGGGTCTCAATGTTGCTACTCGAATCAAAGAGTGTCTTGACAGATTTGTCTGTACTTCGACTTGGTTGCACTTATTTTCGAGTTGCATTGTGGAGCATGGGATTCGTACAAGTCCGATCATGTGCCTATTATTACCCATTTACAAACATGCACTCACCACAGGAAGAAAAAACGAGGATTTCAGTTTGAGACTTGTTAGATGCTGGATGATGGATTCGAAGGGGTGGTTAAAAGCACCTGGGAGGATTTGGCTGTGGAAGGTATTTTTACTCCATTGCTTCGTTGGGTAATAGCTTGAAGACGTGGAGTGAAAAATCTTTCAACAAGCTTAGCAAGAAGATAAAAGATGTTGAAAAGGCCCTCTCCTTTCCCCAACAACGTGATATTTCGCATGAAAGTAACGAAGAGTGTGTGGCTCTTGAGAAGAAATTGGATGGCCTGATCGAAAAGTATGAAGCATACTGGTATTTACGATCAAGGGTTGCTGAGGTGAAAGACGGGGATAAAAATACACAATATTTTCACCATAAAGCTTCACAAAGACAGAAAAGAAATTTTGTGAAGGGGATTTTTAGCTCAAGTGGAAATTGGTCACGGAGGAAGCTGATATGGAACACACTTTTGCTAATTATTTCAGCAATATTTTTTCTTCTTCTAACCCCTCTAATATGATTTTTCAGGACGCTTTAAATTGTATTACTCCTATTGTTTCTGATGATTGTAATCAAGCTATGTTGAAACCTTATTCCAAGGAGGAGATCTATTTTGCACATCAGCAGATGCACCCTTGTAAAGCTCCGGGCCTGAACGGGATGCATGCCATCTTCTATCAACGATTTTGGCACATTGTAGGAGATGATGTGACAACATTTTTCAGTGATATCCTTCATGGAGTTCAGTTTCCTGCTATGCTGAATAAGACGAATATTGCTCTAATTCCGAAAGTGAAAGATCCAAAGAATGCTGCTGAATTTCGTCCAATAGCTTTATGCAATCACTAGTAGAATAAATGCTATTTGCTGCGATTTTACCCATACGCAGCAATATTTCACGTAAAAAAAAGGAAAAATATAAAATAAACATATTGCTGCGGTTTTGGCCGAAAACCGCAGCAATATGGTTTGAACGAAACTTTTTTTGAAAATTTTTGACTATTTGACCAAATATATTGCTGCGGTTTTGGCTGAAAACCGCAGTAATATATTAAAATAATATAAAAATTTATTATTTGAAACTATTGCTGCGGTTCCTAAAAAAACCGCAGCAATAGGGTTTTAAAATTAATATAAAAAATTTCGCTAGGGTTTTAAGCGCTCACTCTTCATTCAGTTCCCTCTCTCCCCTTTCACGCAGTCTTCAATTCTCTCTCTCCTCTCACGCAGCCTCTTCAGTTTTTCCTCTCTTTCTCTCTCTCTCCTCTCCCCTCTCCTCCTCTCTTCCTCTCTCCTCTCGACAGCCGTTCCTCTCTTCAATAGAGAGAGAACTGTTGCTTCATCGCTCGTCAGACTCGACATGCGTTCGATGTGGCTCGCGATATTCATCCGCTCGCAGTTCTCTCCTCTCGACGGTCGTTCCTCTCTTCACTAGAGAGAGAACTGTTGCTTTATCGCTCGTCAGACTCGACGGTCATTTGACGTGGCTCGCGGTTTTCATCCGCTCGCAGTTCGTTAGTCGTCGTCGTCTTTAACCGCCAGATTCGGCCGTCTACCAGTTCTTTCGTCGTCGTCGTCCAGTTCATTCGTCGTCGTCGTCCAGTTCATTCGTCGTCTTCTTCAATTTGTTGTGCGTTTCGTTTTGTAATGGTTGTATTATTTTTTTGTAATTAGTTGTAATTATGAATTATATTATTGTTGTTATATTATTTTCAGATCTAGAATTTTGTGATATTATTATATTATAGTTGTAGTATATATATATGTTTTTTTTTTTTGAGGGGTATTTTTTATATTCTTTTTGGAGTTACCTTCTTAATCTTATGTTGGGTGTAGGATAATTGTCATAATTTTTTTTTCAGATCTGTCTTTTTGTATTTTTTTATGTTTTTGAATTGAATAATATTCTTTTGTCATTTGTTTCAATTAATAGTGTTTTATTTTTTTTTTTTGTCTTTCAAATTTGATGGCGAAATGACAAAAAAAAAATTTGTCTGTACCAGGTCATATTGCTGTGGTTTTGGCTAAAAATCGCAGCAATATACTGAATTTTCCTGATAAAAAATTATAATATTGCTGCGGTTTGGACTAAAAACCGCAGCAATATTTGTAGATATTGCTGCGGTTTAAAACCGCAGCAATATAATTAATACCTATTGCTGCCCTCTTAATTGCTGCGCTCCCAAAACCGCAGCAATAGGGCACTTTTTAACCGCAACAAATAGCATTTATTCTACTAGTGAATGTTCTCTACAAGTTGGTGTCCAAGGCCATTGTTATGCGTTTGAAAAAGTTTTTGCCTGATATTGTTACAGAGAATTAGAGTGCTTTTGTGCCAGGGCGACTTATTACAGATAATGTGCTCATTGGATTGGAGATTTTTCACTCTATGAAGCACAGGAAGTAAGGCAGACGAGGAACTAGTGCTATGAAGCTGGACATGAGCAAAGCCAATGATAGAGTGGAGTGGGGCTTTCTCAGAAAGATGCTACTAACTATGAGCTTTGATGACAGATGGGTAAACTTGATCATGGACTGTGTGTCCACTGTTTCCTATTCCTTTATTATTAATGGAGGAGTATGTGGTTCTGTTTATCCTGCACGGGGGGCTTAGACAAGGGGACCCCCTATCCCCTTATTTATGCATTCTGATTGCAGATGTTTTTTCAAAGATGATCCAGAAGAAAGTGCGGGAGAAAATGATTCATGGGGCTAGAGTCAGTCGTAGCGGTCCGGAAATTTCCCACCTTCTTTTTGTTGATGACAGTTTATTGTTTACTAGAACTACCCGACAGGAATGCACTAAATTAGTTGATATTCTCAACATATATGAATTGGCATCCGGGCAGAAAATTAATTATGAAAAGTCGAAAGTCTTGTTTATTAAAGGAGTAAGTTTAGAACAACAGGAAGCTCTTATGGGAATTCTTCAGATGCTCAAGGTTGACAAATATGAGAAGTATCTTGGTATCCCTTCTATTGCGAGATGGTAAAGAAAGCTATTTTTGATTCAATCCTTTATAGAATTTGGAAGAAACTCTAAGGTTGGAAAGGAAAACTTTTATTGAGAGCTGGGAAAGAAGTTATATTGAAGGCAGTCATTCAGGCTATCCCTACATATTTGATGGGAGTTTACAAGTTCCCTAACATGATTATTCAGAAGATTCAAGCAGCTATGGCTCGATTCTGGTAGGGTAGCTTTGATGGAAAAAGGAAAATTCACTAGAAGAATTGGGCGGATATGTGTACATTGAAGTGTTTTGGTGGGATGGGTTTTAAAGATCTAGAGGTGGTTAATGATAATCTTCTTGGACGTTAGACATGTCGCCTCACTTGGCACCCCCACTCTCTCCTTGGGTGTGTAATGAAGGCAAAATATTACCCTAATTGTGTTTTCCTTGATTCTTTTATGGGTCACTCATGCAGCTACTCTTGGAAGAGCATTTGGAGTTCAAAAGCTTTGCCGAAAGAAGGCATTTTATGGCGTATTGGTGATGGTAAGGATGTCAGCATTTGGGAGGACCCTTGGTTTTTGATGATGATGGCACATATATTACTTCAGTGCCGCGTGCAAATACTTCCATGGTAAGTAACCTAATTGATGAAAGTTGCATGGAATGGAAAACAGGGCTTATTGAGGACATCTTTAATGAGAGAGATGTCAAGTGTGTAGTGTCAATCCCTCTCACTTCCCCATCTCCTAAAGATGATTTAATGTGGGCATTTTCAAAGGATGGCTACTAAACTATAAAAACAGCTTATATGTTGGGTAAAGGAGGTAAGTTGATAATTATCACCGTTCTTGGATTGATATATGGAGCTTGGATGTTATTCCTAAGGTACGTAATTTTCTTTGGAGAACATGTACCAACACCCTCCGGGTCCTTGCACTTTTGCACTACCGCCACCTTGTGGATGTCACTGATTACCCGTAGGGTTGTGGCCAGCCCGAAATGATGCACCATGGTCTTTTTAGCTGCCCTCGTCTGGTTGATTTATGGAAGGATAGTGGTTGTGAAGTGTTGCAAAATGTAGATGAGAATCTCTCTATGTGTGATGTGCTCGAGAAATGGCAACAAGTGGATGCGAAAGTGAGAATCCAAACGGGTTTTCTTTTGTGGTGCATTTGGGGAGAACGGAATAACAAAGTGTTCAATGATCACACTTCCCCGAATCAGATTATACTAAAGAGGGTAGAGTGATACGTGGAGGAGCAAGGAAAATATGGCAAAGCTATTTACCCACACAAGCTTCAAGAGTGTGCAACTAGTTCGAACAGGTGGAGTTTACCGCCAGCAGGTTCGCATAAAGTGAACGTGGATGCGTCCCTAGTGGTAGATGGACGGGTGGGTTTAGGAGTCATTGCGTGTGATTGTGCTGGCATCGGGGTTTTTGTAGCAACACCTTGAGTTCGTGCTCATTGGACGCCTGAATTAGCAGAAGCCAAAGCACTAGAGATGGGGGTGAGATTGAGTTGAAGATTCGGCCTCCAAAGCATCATCCTTGAGTCGGACTGTTAAACACTTATTAAACAACTTACGAAGAATGCAATTTTTCTTTCCGATTGAGATAATATCTTGTCTAACATTCTAGCTTTCTGTACTAGTTTTTCTTCTCTAATATGGTCTCATATATGAAAAGAGACGAAAACTTTGTGGCTCATCATCTAGCTAGACTAAGATTTGGGAGAACCATTCCCCTCCGAAATTGGCTCCTTATATTTTGATGGACAATTTGTCCCTTGGTTAATGCTAGCTTGATGTTTCACCTAAAAAAAAAAGTAAATTTTGAACTAGCATGACAAACATCATCCACCTCCATCAAATAGAGAGTTTCCTTGCTTTCGACAACATTGCTTTGACGAAAATAATGGCATCCAATGATCCGATCTTAACTTCAATTACCTAAAGAAAACCCTAAATTAGATTACAATAACAACTTTGTAACTAGGAAAAATAATTTTTGAATATACTTCTTTCCAAACGATTTGTTATCAAAAAGAATGGTTATAATTAGGAAAACCTCTTTCATCTACCTATGAAACTTTAGTATCTAAATTATAATTTTCAGTTGAAGTTAACAATAATTACTCTGATTCTATGAAGATACCTCAATTAAATTATTCGTGGTTATTTGTTCTAGACTTCTATCAGTAGGTTCATGCGACTAGACATAATTTGGCGAGAATTATGATTAATGTCTAAAGAATTGATAAATCTATCACTAAAATGTCTTGGGTGGATCAAATTTTCAACATTTTTTATCACACAAAAATGGACTATAGTAGAAAAAAAAGCGATTATATTATATGAAAACTGACTATATCATAAAATTGACTATGTCATACAAAAACTAACTAAATAAAAGGTGTTTATATCATATAAAAACTGACTAAATTAACTAAAGACCGACTTTATCAAATAAAATTGATTACTATATCATATAATTTCCTATACTTATTGTTTTCCAATTCACCACAGTGCTCATCTCTCCCTCTGTCTCATGAGCAACCTAGACTCAGTTTTCAGATCTTTTCGAGATAATATCACCACCTCTTTCTGTAATTGGTTAAGTGTTATGACATGGTCAGATCTTAATTTTACGAACTTCTATAATTTCACTATACTCCATTCTTTGCCATTTACGTAAGAGGGCACTCACTAGTCTAGTCACTCATGCTTATGATCTTCACATGTGATGTGAGTAAGCACTAAGCACGGGCCTGCTAAACGTACATTTAAAACAACACCCTGTCGCTCCACTCCCCACTGTTCTCTTGTGAACTCCTCCAACTCCAAACTCAAAATACAAGTAAACAAAAAACTAAACTATAAAAAAAACCTACATGATTTTAACTTCCAAATAAAGTTGTAATAAAACAAGGAATAAAGTTAAAAGTATGTTGAAGATGCAGAGTTTCACTTTATTTCCTCGTAAATTATCTCCCTCCCCAGTAGATATAGTATATGCTTATATAGCTTGGTACAAATAACCAAGACATATACTAAAATGCATTTCTCGTTGATTTTCCTATGTGCTCTAGGATTATTATTTCTCTTAACCAATAGTTATGGTAATTACCTTATATTCTCATCAAAATAATTCATTTTCTACATATGTACATTGAGCTTAATTATGCTATAATTAACGTTTTTGATGTTTTTTTGTTGCAGATGGGCCTCTTTATGATTCTTCAGCTTATACAGAGGTAGGTACATATATCTATGATTCTTATTTCATTATATTACTGTTCTTGTTATTTGTTGTTTCATAATTGTAATTAACATAGTTCTTATACTGTTTTTGCATGAAGTGCAAAGTACATCCCGAGGACCCACTATACAATGGAGGAATCCTACAAGCTTACAGAAAATTTTACATTAGTGATGCATCTTCACCCACTTTTATGTTGCATAATCTTTCCAATGCTTTTTACACCTTCTCTGGTTATTTCCTAATTCCTATCCTTTCACTATATTGCATATTTTCAGTTTTATACTCTCTTCGTCAGGAATTAGTACTTACGTCGACACAATAAATGGAGTAAATTGGTAATGCCAAGCATACAATATATTTTTTAATGAATAGTGCTACAAACTTGATCGTTTGCTACTGAATAAGGAGGTATATTAGCGTTTGATCTTATCCTTACTAGCTCTACCATGCATCGTCAGATAGCAATTGGTAAAAATGTTAATAATGTTGGTGTTGAAATGGTGGCGGATTTTGAGAAGTCCGTCAATGATCGAGGGTTGTTTGAGGTTGGTGAGCTGCAGCCTGCAAGAGAACAAACATGGGCTACCCTCGGAGGATGCGAGGAAACCCCCTCCGTCCTCCGACGCTCAAGTTAGTAAGTGTCCGTTAAGGATTTAGAGAAAGATAAACTATTTTTAGTATGTGAGAGAATATACCTGCAGAATAGTACCATTTACTATTTATAGGAGTACTATTCATTTGACAGAATACGTAATTATGTGACACGTGTACGACTGAGATGAGTCTGACTAGACGGAAGATTCCTTTGTCCTTTTCGTGGCCACGAGTATTATCCCGGTCACTTACCTGGGACGGCTTGATCCGGTGTAGTGAGTTTGTGTTCTAGTGAATTTTATGGGGGACACTAAGATCTGTCCGACAGTAGACTTGGGATACTACCCATACAAATAATGTACCTCTTGTTTTGTGGAGACGTTAGGTACGTAACTTTTTTCTGTTCTTATCGTCCTAATTTGTTCAATTTGTTTTAAATCGATGGCAGCTTGGGTAATGATAGAGGGAGTTGGTTCAACTTTAGTAAGAGCAAGCTTAAGAACAGAACATGCAACATTCAGTTGTATTGGAAGTGTAATAGCAAAGCAAGGATGCTGGTCCTTTCTAAAAGGAGGATTTGTCCTAGATTTACCTTCAGATAATTCAATTCTCTATTTTCAGGTACTTTTATGCCTTGATTTTACTCTTATGATATTCAAGAAATTTCGAATTTGTGTCCTTAATAGTGTTTTTATATGAGTCTATTACAGGATTATGATGGAAAATCCAGTAACATATCAGTTGCTAGTGCATCCTTGCAGCCTTTTAGTGAAGAACAATGGAGATTAAATCAGCAAGCCATAATTAACAGAGTGATAATCTTCTCATCATTTGCTTATTAACAAAGTAACCTTTGTTTGAATATAATTTGGACTAACATGTACTGCACTTTTTGCCTTCATGAAGGAACGAAAGCGCTTTGTGACAGTTCATGTATCAAATTTGCATGGAGAGAGGCTTGTAGGAGCTTCAATAAACATTCAGCAAATATCCAAAGATTTCCCTATTGGATCCGCCATTGCCGCTACCATTCTTGGAAATCTTCCCTACCAGGTCATATACTCATATTCACATCTTAGGCCTAGCTTGTTCTCTCCAATTTATAAAGAGTAACAGTTTATGAAGCTGATATAATAACTATGTATGCAATAATGCTAAGAATCAGCAAAAATTAGTTTATTCAGTAAAATATCAGAAACAACTTAGTCCTACAACATAACTCATATTAATAGTTCAACAACAAATTTTAAGTACTAAAGGTGAAAAGTAGTGTTTGATAAGGTAGCTTTTAGTGGCTGAGATAGTATTTGGAGAAGTTAAGAATTCGCTTTTGGGGCTAAAGATAGCTTTTGAAGGTTGAATAGTTCTACATAACACTGATGATTACTTGGACAACTATTCTGACCTTGAATCTATGTTAACTAACAGCTACTATGCCAGCTAACAACTACTTTTGCCGAACAACCCATGTAACTATAACGCCATATTATTTCACTCAATCATTGGGCTAAATAGTTGTGTAAACATAAGATTATCATTCCTAACATACGAATGTACTTTTACCAGAGTTGGTTCTTGAAGAGATTTGATGCAGCAGTATTTGAGAATGAGCTGAAATGGTATGTGACAGAACCAGAACCAGGAAAGACCAACTACACATTAGCTGATCAGATGCTGGAATTTGTCAGAGCAAACCAGATAACTACAAGAGGCCACAACATCTTCTGGGAACACTTAAAGTACACTCCACCATGGGTTACCAAACTTGAGGGGACCGAGCTTCAAGGAGCTGTTAACTCTCGAATTTCGGGCCTGATGGACAGATACAGAGAAGAGTTCATTCACTGGGATGTCAACAATGAGATGCTCCACTTTGATTTCTACGAGCAGCGACTCGGTCCTCATGCCACCTTGGAGTTCTTCAAGACGGCCCACCAGGCCGACCCATTAGCCACCTTGTTCATGAATGAGTTCAATGTTGTTGAAACTTGTAATGATGCTAATTCCACAGTTGATGATTATGTTAGAAGGTTAAGGGAGCTTAAAGAAGGAGGAGTTACAATGGATGGAATTGGCCTAGAAGGGCACTTCACTGTTCCTAATCCTCCCTTCATTAGGGGTGTCCTAGATAAGTTGGCTACCCTTGGACTTCCCATTTGGCTCACTGAAATTGATATTTCTCAAACCATTGACAAACAAACACAGGTAACCCTTATATATTATGGTATAGTAGGACTACATTTCTTTCACAATTTCTTTCCAAATTCTGTTTTGTTGGTTTTACTTACTAAGATTTTTTTTAAAAAAAAAAGCATGACAAGTTTCTTGAAAAGCTTAGTAGTGTCGGTACCAACTCAACCAAAAGCTTAAACTGATGGTTGGAGTCCCAGGAATAATTTAATACTCTATCACGCCCCCTCACGCGATAGCCCATTAAACTTGAAGTGTGGATGCGGCACAAGCCTCCCTTGTACCTGACGCTAAATATTTCACTTAAAAAAGAAGGGGTGGATGAGATTTGAACCCCTGACCTATATGTCACACTGGCTCCGATACCATGTCAAAGGACCAACTCAACCAAAAGCTTAAGCTGATGGTTGAGGCTTATCAAGTAGCTTACTAGAAACCTACACTTCATTTACTATAATAAGTGACACACAAATAGTACACGAAAGCGTACATAAGATTTCATGTCAATAATTAGTAAAATGTTGAGATGACAGTTTCTTCCACACTCAATTTGCAGGCTGTATACTTGGAGCAAGTAATGCGAGAAGGATTTTCACACCCATCAGTAAAAGGTTTAATGCTATGGACAGCCCTAGATCCAAAGGGATGTTACCAAATGTGCCTTACTGATAACAATTTTAATAACCTCCCAGCTGGAGATACTGTTGATAAGCTATTAGAAGAATGGCAAACTAGGAGAGTAGAGGGAGTTACAGATCAGCTTGGTTCATTTAGTTTTCATGGATTTTTAGGGGAGTATACTATTATGGTTAAACATGGAAATAAAACCAAAAATTTGTCATTATCATTAAGCGGAGGACACGAAACTAGATTTGTTAACCTTCAACTGTAACCATATATTATACTCCATTTATACACTTTGATTGCAATATTCATTTTACTTGTTCTATAATGTTGTAGTTTATTAAATCTCATTGCTTTAGAATTTCTTACATGTGATTACAGTAAAGTGTACATGACTCTAGTTGGAAAATTGAGTAAAATGTGTACATTGGCTAACATAAACAGCCTAGCCAATAAGCAAGACAGTAAAATCGCGTGTATATAAGTAGATTAGTGAATAAGCTTGAACTCAGTTCGGGTCTTTAACACCCCTACTCATGTATAAGTTGCTTATATAGAAGTATTTCATAACTTAATTACCACTATTAGACTTGAAATCCTACATAACAATTAACAGACAGTCATAACTTAATTTAAATGACTAATACTCAAAAGAAACCAAATGATCAAGTCACAACCACAATAATGTATCCAAATTGGAGTATATTACATACACATAATCAAAAGTAGACAACAATTTGATCACCAACATAAAACATGACATAATTTAAACATTGCTGTCAATAAGTTCACCATTCAACAACTCTCTGTAAGCAGCAACAGGCCAACTGAATCCCCTAAAAAGAAGTCTTGAAGCCAAAGGAACATCAATAATAATCTCCTTTTGAGTAGGTTTTTTCTCATCTCTAATAGCAATCAAATAACTCCTTCCAACCCACCCAATCCATCCTGCAATATACAAAAACAATATCCCAGGAGTAATAAACTCACCCCAATGTCTTTGATCACCACTCACTATCAAATGAGGTAGTCCATCTGATCCACACAATAACCCATAATTCCCATAGTTCTCAAACCTTCTCTTTGTCTTCTCCATTGTAGCCTTGATCGCCAAAGCCGGCGCGCTATCGGGTGCGTACAACTTCAAGGATGATTCTAGCTTCTTCAGCTGTTGCTTCTCTCTTTTGGCAAATTGCTTGGATTCCTTGCATGGTGTTAGCCCTGCAATATCAGCCATTGCAGCATCAGGCGCCACGGTCCATGAAGATAGCAACACTGAGGATAGTGCTAGAGCTGCAGCCACATTGGTTCCTGTTTTGCTTAGTTCAAGCTTTTTTGGTTGATCATTTTCTTGCTGTTGACAAACTACAAGTTTTGATCTTGGTGTTTGAGAAGATAGAAACTTTGGTGGTTTTGTAGCAAGAGGTTTGTAGAGGTTAGTTGGGATTGTCAAAGACATGGTGGTGTGGTAGGAGTTGAGGAGGAGAGAGAAAGAGGGGGGGTGGGAAGGAGTATATGATGAGGATGGAAGAAGAAAGGAGAGGTGGGTTTTAGATTCTAAGAAATACAAGAGGATTGAAGTTAGTGGTGGGTGGTAGATTTTGGGAGGATAAGATGGAATGAGAAATAAAGATGAGTTGTATGGTTTTTATTGGTGTATTCATATTTGGGTTTGGGTTGTTTTAGATTTCTTTCTTAGCTTGGATTGGTATAGTATGTTTGGGGGTGTGACTTTGGGTTTATTTGGAACTAGAGTTGGGAGTATGTTGATAACACAAGCTTGTGACGTGGACAAGCCTCTCTTGTTATGTGGGGGACTAATTTCCATGCTGGAACGAGTGACGATAATTTTTATAGTTGGATCAATATTACTTGGTTTAGTGGTTAAGACATTAGTATATATGTTTGTGATCATGGGATCGAATTTTACATATATATTCTATTTTTTTAGTGTATGTGGATCACATGGCATAAAACACTCTAGACAAAGGCGCCACGTGGCATCGTTCTTCGCTTAGTAACAACTTTTAATATATTTGTATAGATGTGCAAAAAAATATGCTCGATTATTGGAAACACATAATTTTTGGTGCTTCGGACAATACCTAAAAATTTGTACACATATTGACATATCAATCCATTTTACTGAATGTTTATTTTTTTTTTTTTTTTTTTTTTTTTGAGGGATTACTGAATGTTTATAATTTTATTGAATTTAGCTAAAATGAGCTAAAAGACTACTTACGAACTTTTTGAAGAAATATTTTTTATTTTGTTTTGAAGGGAAGAACTTTGAATTTTAATTAGTTAGACAATGAAATGGGGCTATCGAAAAAAGAATTAAAAAAAAGAGAGTAATTGGATCAATGCTCCAATTAGCGAAAGAACCTTGATCTTTTATCTATAAAAATTTCATGGATGTGTTCCAGCGGTTAGGCCCAAATGCAAGTCAGGTCTAATAACCAAATAGAAGGCTCATGCTAGAGTTTACAAAAAAGAACTAACACTTGTCCAACGTACAAAAGGGGAGCGTTAAAACCCCAAGTACAAGATCCTCAGGCCCACACAAAAATCTGTTCCATCATTAAAAGCAAAAAAATGAAACTTTCTCATAACCATGCTAAAAATTTAGCATTCCTAAACAGGCTTTATTTGGCTAAGGTGTCCGCAACAATGTTCGAGCTTCTGCCTTTATAAATGATGGAGAGATCATGCTAGAATTTTCTTGCATTACGAATATAATTCAGCTGGAAATTTAAGTTCTAAGGTCTCCATTGCCATTGTTGCACCATCTAATAGCATTTGCGGAATCGGACTTTATGATCAAGTGAGTGTTTTTTACAAATAAGAAGAAGAAGAATGTAAGGGAGAGATGAGAGAGAAAAAGGTGACATCGGAAAATAGTTGATCCCATCCATCTGACGGAGATGGTGATGCTGGATCCTTTGGCGGTGATGAAGGTTGCACCGACGAAGGTGAAGAAGTCGAAGATTTGAGGAAAGAGGAAGGAAGATGGTGATGTTGGATTAATTTGGCCGCACGATTTCGTTTTTGCGTGGCTTGTTGTACAAAAAACGGACTGAAAAAATATATATGCAAAAATGTCATCTTTGATCTTCGTGACCAAAATATAACGCTTAGGATTTTTCTCAAATTGAAAATTTTACTCTACCTTAAGCCTTTATGATAGCTTATAAATTTCAAAGTTGGTGAGAATACTTAATGAATTTCGCCAAACTTCTAACATTTATATGAAATTTACTACTAGACTTAATACTATGATCACATTTTGAGGAAAGATTAGTAATTACGTAAAAAATGCAGCAAAATTTGTATTAACAAACGCCAATACTTCAACAATCTGCTAATTATCTTAACTTCATCTTACCCCAGTTTAAACAATTAAACCTAGAGACACAAACTATATGTAAAAAGTCAATTTTAAGATCGAAAACCCTATATTTTTTTAGACTGTAGTGCTGCTTCAGAAAGACCAATAATCAAGTTGTTTTTGGAGTTATCATTATTACTAACACCAATAGAACTCTTTTTAAAACTTATCCCAATTGAGTGATGATCACAATTAAACATCCTTTTGACTTCTTTTGTCATCTTTGTATATAATCTAGTATTTCTTTTTTCCAAGGATCATAACCTTTTGACAAACGAGATCCTTTCCCTATCAAGTTGGTGTTCATATACACACTTACACTAAAGTAAATTACCACTTGAAATCAAATTAAATTGAACATAATACATATAAGTATACATTAATTTGGCTCTAGTAGCAGTCGATGAACTGCAGTAGGTAGGTAGCTAGCCACTTAGCCAGGAGAAGCAGAATAAGAATAAGGAGGTCTAAAGTTGCAGCTGCTGTTTTGTACGCAGTTTGCCGTTGGCTTAAAGGTAAACCCGCCGTAGTGCAGAATTGGTGGCTAATATTATGGACAGGATAATGTAAAGTACAAGTTTTGTAATAGATCCTTATTAGAGCATCTTCTTGAAAATTTAAGTATTTGTTTGGTATACAGAAAATTATATAATTGATGAAAATTCTCATGATTTTGTTATTTGAATTGTTGTTTGGTTGACAAGAAGTGGAAAAAATGAGGTGAATGAAAATTCATGAGAAATTGAAATTCCTACATACGTGGAAATTTATTCATCCCCCTCCTTGGTCATTCAAAATTACCACATCAATTCACGGAAACTATAAATTTTTTCCATGTCAAATAAAAACATTAGTCCATTTTATAGGAATTACTCAGAGAAATAACTTCTTATGAAATGAAACTTCCCATGTATATATAAGCACTTCCTTAAATTCTTTTTTGGGAATTCCTACTATTAATTTCTTCCACTTTCCTTGATTTCTTTGAAAAATGAGAAATGAGCACTATATTATGAGATGCAGGGAGTATGAAATAAAACAAAGTAAATCAATAAAGTCAATTTACAAAATAAATATAATAGTACCCTTATGATTAACTTTGAATTAACTACAATAATAAACATATGGCTATTGAAATTTCAATACCACAAACGAAAAACTGGTTATGATACTGAACAAACTCGTATGTAGGGATGGGTATGGAGCGGGTTGTTATCTTCCGTAATTTTATAAATTTTATAAATATATACTTTAATGTATATTTATATATATTTTAGCATATTTCAGTATTTAAATGCTTTATTTCCTGAAAGGTTGACTATTTGAAAGTCAAAAGTAATTATTGAATGATTAAAAGAAGTCAAACATTTTATTTAGTCATACTTTGAGAATATTTAAATAGCTTAAAACAAATTTTGGTTTAGCATGAAGGATTTTAAATTGAGTTAGAGGAACTCAACTACTCAAATTACCAACCGTTAAATATTATTTTAGTCAAAACACCTTTTTCTATTCTCAAAAGGGGGAAACTATATAAACCCCCAAAATCCCAAATTTTTCCCATGCACTTATATCCTCTCTCTTCCTCTCCCCCTGATTTCGGCCTCCTCCTTTCTTTTCCTCTCTTTTCTTTTCTCTCTTTCTTTTCTTCTTTTCTCCTCCTCTTTGTGCTTCGCGGCCAACCAACAGCCGACCACCGCCGCCGCCGACCCGCCACCGGTCCTCCGGTTTTCCAGCGCCTTCCTCCCTCCTCTTTCTTTGTGGTTATTTCTTCCTCCTCAAGTTATATTTAATGCATAGTCTATGTTTGTATGGTTTTAATATGTTTATGTATAAAGTTATAGTTTGATGATTTAAATATAAATCAAAGATTATGTAGTTTATATAATGAAGTAATTAAATTTCAAATATATTAATTATGTTTAATTTAATATTTTAAGTATTCAAGGCATGGATTTTTAGCGTTTTATGAGTTGGAAAATCATTGTAGTATATTATAGTTTATGAAATTGAGTATTCTTATGATTTTAATTATGTTTAAGTATGATTAAAAAGAGTTCTATTATATTATAAGTTGCTGAAAATTTTATAAAGATGCTTATGATGGAGTTTTTATGATCAAAGTATTAGTTTTTAAGGATTTTTTAACAACTAGTATACTAGTACTATACTAGAAGGCTTTAATAATTAAGTTTTAATGACGGAAAAGGTTTGTAAACACTTTTTAAGAGGGTTTAAAGTATATTAATATTGCTGGAAATTTATAGAGTATTTCGTGGTTATATTGGTTATTTTAGGCGGAAAATTCTCCTTAGGCGACTTTTAAGCTTGTGAAAGTGGCCTCTTGATTTGTCTACACAATATACGATTAGTATCATGTCCTAAGGATGAGATTTATATAGTATCATGTATAGGAAACTATTTTTAGTTCATGTGTGATTATATTCAATTGGATTTGCATGTTTTATGCCGTTGTGTGAACCATGTTGATTATAATGAATGATTATTATGTTTGTATGGAATATTGATGCAAGCATATGAGATTTAGAACTTTATTTTATTAATTCACATGAGGGATTAATATTTATGTTGGTATTGGATCATGATTGAATCATTTTGTTCCTTTGGATTATTTATATAATTACTTTATAAGGATCGAAGGCCTTATTTGGTAAGTTGATTATTACACCAAGGTTGGTTGGTTGTTAATTTGGTTCAACAAATAAATAAAGATTATTGACTTAATATTGGAATCAATCTTGGGTTGTTAATTAAGTTGTTAATCCCCTTATCTAATCCTAAGATGAAAATGGAAGTTTGTGTATATTGATGATTATATTATTTGTCCTACTTGTGAGTCATAACAAGTGAATAAATTATTAATCATGTAAAGTGAAACGTGCATAGCAATAACTTTAGACTTGTGCAAGTCTGAAATGTTGGACAAGTATGAGTTAGAGTACATGGTGGTACCCCATGACTTTTCCTAGCTAGGACCAGATTGATCATTGTGTCCAATTTTTATTTAAAATGATTGTCAATATCGTAGTTTAGAAGAGTACAGAGTCGTGCCCGTATTTCGTCTTCTAGATTGAAGACTGATTTTGATTTAGACAACTCGTTTCGTTGACTATTCTATCTAAATTAATTAATTTATTAATTGTGGAGTTTAGTTCAGTTGAAGTAGTCTGAGATGTTATTATATTATTATTTATCCCTACTTAATATTTATTAGTATCATGTTAGATTTATTTATTTATTTACTATGTAGTATTTAGCTTTGTTGATTACGTGGTTTGTGTGTATGTGTTGATCATGATTATGCCTTATTGATCCTGTGATGACCCAATTAGTGAGCAGTCTCTCGAGATCAATAGAGCATCGTCGTTTACATGTTTGTAGATGATGCATCATGGGTTCAGGAAAATGGAGAGCTTGTGTTGACTTTACAGTTTACAATTGACTTTATACTTTTCATAGTTGACTTTGACTATTGTGGCTGACTTTTACGTTTGAGGTTGACTTTTGACTTTATGTTGGTTTGATTTTTGGAGTTGACTAACTTTTATTTTCAAAGTTTATTTTGTGTTATTTTCTCTGCAAAATTCTGAATAAGCCGATACGTTATCACACGGGAGATAATATTTTGATAATTCTCTAAGTTTTATATTGAAAAGATATTTTGGAAAATAGAGAATTGTCGGGTCCTCCTAGACACATACTCGCAAATTTGAATTTAAACCTAGACATGCCTAGACCCACAGGGTTTAGAAAATTTGGACCCTTACCCAGATCAAATGGATCCGACGTGTCCTAGGTACAAATGGGTCTCAAACGTATTAGGAGTTTCGATTTTTTTTTTATCCTGCAAATTTTTTACACCTTTTTTTAAAGTTATTAAAATGATAAAAGAACAAAATAATAGTTTAATTATTCTTGTACAAACATTTAAAATTAAAACTTCCTCAACAAGTTGACTTGAATCATGGTAAAAAGTTTTATTACGAATTTATATATTTTGTATTATAATACATTTATCTAATATGTAAAAACAAAATTGGGTCTACGGGACGGGTCTGAGTTCATGGGACACAGACCCGAATTTTAGCACATAGACCCAGATCTGACCTATACTCAATTGGTGTCCATTTTTTAGAATCAGACCCTAACAATGGATCGGGTCCAACCAAGTCTGGGTCGGATCCTAGGCAATGGAGATGATCAAAACAACTCAAGAGTCATTCCAACATATCTTGAGGTTTCTAAGAAAGTTCCAAATGTAAAATATTGTCCGGCCCTAAAAGTTCGAAAAAAGAAAATAACCAAATTCAAATATTATAATTATAATTCCTGTTTTTGGACATTTTTAGTAGGGTCTGGACAACAGGCTTGACAAGATTCATCATAAGGTCATAGAATTTCATTTGTAAGCATATCCATGTATAGTAATGGGAATATGATGGCCTTTGGAGCTATTTTAGGATCGATTGAAATAAAATGATGGAAAATAAGTAATAAAATAAATCTTATGGCAAGAAAGGATTCAAAAGACTGGGGTCATTTCAAGACATCTTGAGGCCTTGGGGCCTTTGGGGGAAGGTCTCGAAATATAAAATATTGTCAAGTCCGATAATAGTCCGAAAAAATCCAAAATTATGATGCACGTTTCAGACATTTTTGAAGCTCGATAATGAAATTGACACCATTTATCTTAGGGTCATATAAGTCCTTTGAAAGCATATCCATGCATAATAACTAGCATATTGTGGCCTTAGGGGCTATTTCAAGATTGAAACGAAAGATGCTAAACAAGGCATTTTAAGGGCATTGGAGAGGGTATAAAACACTCAAGAGGTGTTCTATACACCTTAAGGCCAGGGGAAAGGTATTGGATAAAAATAATATTATAAATCAGGAGAACTCTAGAATTGGGTCTTAAAATAGCCAAATTTGAAGGTTATATACACGTTGTTGCATATCCCCAAGGCCTTGCAATGAACCTGGCGAGATTCATCCTAGGCTTATAGGAGTCCATTTGAAATTATATCCATGCATAATAACAAGCATATGACGGCCTTCAAAGCTATTTTAGAGTTGAAGTGAAAAGACACAAAATGAATCAATATTTTAAGTCAATGCAAAGTGTTATCCATCCATAACTCATCCCGAGGCCACCATAGATTTTGGACAAAAAAACATCGGTTTTTCGACCAAATGCCCCCGAGTTTTCACGAAATTCACCGGGTACACACTTTTGAAAATACAAGGGGTACCCCTCAATTTCAGAACAATACACCCAAATGCCTTTAATGACTAACGGCGGTTATCTCCATTAACCACTGTTATTCATTAACTGTTATTTTGTTGTTTTCAACTCTAATTAACCACTAACCCTAATCCTAATCCATAATCCATAATCCTAACCCTAACCACCAATTCACCACCCCATCCCCACCACCCCAGCAGCCCCCCGCCCTCCCCCTACACCAGCAGCAACCTTGCGCCTACCCTACCACCCCATCATCATCTCCCACCCTCCCACCACCCCCGCAGCCCTCCTCCCCTTCCACGCAGCCCCATTCCCTCCCCTACTCCCGTCGATTTCCACAACCTTCCCCCACCCCATCGACTTCCGCAGCAAACACCCCTACCCCGCCAATTTCCGTAGCCCACAACTGGTGGGTGAACCGACTTCCACAACCCGCAACCAATTTATGCAACGTGAGTAGAGGAGGGGATCGAGAAAATCGACGAGGGTCGTGGAAGGGAATGAAATTCGATGGGGGTGGGGGGAAATCGAGTGGGGGTTGCGAAGGGGTGGGGGGAGGGCTGCTAAGGGGTGCGGGAGGGGCTGTGGTTAGGGAGCAGTGGTGGTGGAGTTTGCGAGGGGGTATGAGAAGGGGGTGGGAGTGCTATGGATGGGGAGCAGTGGTGGGGGAGGAGGCAAAGGTGGTGGAGTGATGGGAGGGTGGGTGGTGGGGTGGTGGGAGGGTGGGGGAGTGGGTGGTGGGAGAATAGGTTAGGGTTAGGATTAGGGGTAAAAGTTAGTATTAGGGCTAGGATTAGAGATTAATTAGGATTTAAAGTAGAAAATTAGGGTTAATGACTAACGGTGGTTAACGTCGTTAGTCATTAAGTGCATTTGAGTGTATTATTGTGAAACTGAGGGGTACCTCGTGTATTTTGAAAAGTGCAAGGGTAGCTTGTGAATTTCGTGAAAACTCGGGGGTATTTGGTGAAAAACCGAATAAACATTTATAGGTACTAAAAATTCTAAAAACTGCCCGAATTTTTTAGAGAATATAATACATCCTTTCGAAAAAATTTAGAACAACATAATGTTGGTAGACCAAATATATAAGGTATATAATGTATGGGCTAAAGAATAGAAATTGAGATTAATATTATTCTTCTTTTTTTTATTTGGTAATTTACTAGCCCAAACATGCTCAACCCTCATGAGTTAGGGGGTAAGAAGGGAATCCAAACCCATAAAGAAACTTCCAGAAACTAGAAACTGGGGATTTACATCCAGAAGCAAATATCGACACAAACGCCCCAAATGTAGAGTTGATGAGAGTCGAACTCCAGAGGGAGCTCCAACCATTGGACTCCCACATAATTCTCGAAAATATTATTCTCTGTATAGGCTCTATAAGTACTCGTATGATTAATTTATCTAATTTTACATTCATTTCAAACTATATTGTTTGAAAGTATTGTATAAACTTTCAAAACTCAGAGTATCCTAGCAAAAGTTACTGTAATATGTGCCTTGAATTCGTGGCCAAGGAGAAAGGATATAGAGATTCGAAGCATTGCACTCAGCAGCCCGGACGAGAGAAGTCAAGCTCGGCCTCGAGGAGTCAGCCCGGGCGGGCTAGTGGTAAGCCCAGGCGGGCGCATGGCTTCACCAACTTTCTGCCTTCGAGGCAGATTCTCTTTGAAAAGCCTGCACCAGACAGACAACTTGCCCTGTTTCGCGTTTTTCGAGATTTAATTCGGATTTTTCGAATTTCTTTGTTTAGGGTTTTGGGAGATTGTGTAAACTTTAGGAGGCCATATATAAGGCATCCTAAAGTCATTTAGTAACCTAAGATTCAAATTAACCCACAAATATAACTCTCTCTCTCTCTCTCTCTCTCTCTCTCTCTCTCTCTCCTCTCTCTCCTCTTCTTCTCCATTGTAATTCCTCCATTAGAGAGGCTAAAGAAAACTCCAAGGTTCTTGCTTGTGGATGTAGGTCAAGATTCACGTTAAATGTTTGTCTCTCTTTATTGCTTACTTTTCTCATTTAAAGTTTGAAAATTTGCATTTATTGTTGAACTTGAACTTAACTAACAAACCCTAGGTCTTGGAAGTTGCATTTATTACTTACAGTTACATTCCAACTGTCATAAAGTACAAAGAAGGGGAGGGGGAATCGAACCTGTGACCTATCGTTCACAGCACCTCAATCTTAACCACTAGGCCAAGACATCCTTGGTAGTTGTGTACTTGAATAATGTATATAATAACAATTAGATAAATAATAGTAACATTGGCATTTACCCCCAAAGAGATGGAAAGTATTACTTTTATTATCAGTGTGGTGGTAGGTGGCGACTCCGACATCAATATGGCGGTGGTGGTGTGCTGGTGTTAGTGTCCAATTGCGATGTGGAAGAAGATGGAGAGGGAAGATGAAGAAGGAATGGGAGAAAATGAAAAAGGAAATAAAAATTATTTAAAATGTAATATTTAATACGTATTTAGGACGCAACTTGAAAATTCTAAAACGTTATTTAGCAACTCAGATTCTAAATTGGATTGTTTATTTGCAGCGTCGATACGACTTACGAGTACATAAACATAATAGCTGTAGCAGGTACATCGAGTTTCTACAAATTTGTCCAAATTGCGATGATTTTATCGAAATCGAAAGAACATAGAGATTCTGCATTACTCCACCACAATCCACATATGTTTGCACTGTTGCACTGTTGCACATACATTGTTACCCCCACAGCTTGTCGGCAATAATGAAAAAGCTAAAGGAACAATAGATGTGTACATTAGTTCTAATATATCATGTTATTAGTATAAATTTTAATTCTTTTTACCTAAATATATACCTTCATTGCGCAAAAAACATAATTTTACCAAAAAAAATGATAAATAACAAATGGTCAAACAACCAACTCAGAAAGCCGATAACACCAACTCAGAAAAATAGCCAACAACCAAACAATCCATTTTGTAATAACACTATGGAGTATGTCGGTAGTATGTTATATATTCATACAAGATCAATCACTTTTCAAATTTAATTGTTCATACCCTCACTTTTCTAAGTTTATCTCAGCACTTTGGTTGAACACCATCATTAGCTTAACGATCTAATTAGTCATAATGATTAATAACATGACTATAAATCAAAAGCAGTATGACGCACAACTTTTGATCCTCAGACAAGATGTGTTCCAAAGATCTTTTAAGTAGATACCTCCATTGACTATCAAATTTCGTAGATATGATGACAATGTTAAATCTAAAGGCAAAAAATTAACAACCAAAAAACAATCTCATAGCTGACATAAAACAACTGCAATCTTGCTAAACCCGCAATTCCCATCTTTTTTTTCTTCTCTCTCCTACATCTTTGCCAACACTTTTTTCTGTACAAGTTCATAATTAAAACCCTTGAATTCTAATTTATCTAAATTTGAAGTTGGGTTCTACTATGCTGGACAAGAACACCCCTTTTCGGCTTTGCCAAGTGTTCGATGAAATGCCAGACTAAAACATGTTAAAGACATCATTACTCATTTAACATCCTTATAGTTTTTTCACTACAAGGTGAGAAAAGTGAAGAGGGAGAATATTGCAATTACAAAGGGTACTACTATTGTTGGTTGTAAAGAGGGTGAGTGTCCCATGGCTAAGCCAGCTAACCATGATCCATCAGTTAGCACAGCTGAGGTTGTTGTTCCGGTTCCGGTTCCGGGTCCGGTTATCATTCCAGGTCCGCCTTCGGACGCTGACCCATATGTCATGCCCCCTCCTGATCCAGTTGATGTTGAGCCAGTTGGATCCGACCCGGAAAAATCTGGTGGTGTCGTTGTCACAGGAGCTGTAACTGGGGTCGTTGTATCTCTTGATGATTTCTGACTGTGACAAATACAACACACGCATACAATTACATATTGCATTGATTGAATTATTGTCAGAACTTAAATTAACTCTTTAGGGTAGGCTATTTCTTCATACACTTTTCTGTAACAAGTTAACAACTTACAAATTACAAGTTTACAACTGCAGTAATCTTTGACTTAAGTTTTTGGTTAGCTAAATAAAACAGGAGTAAAACCAATATGGTAAGAGTAGTTGTTGGCTTTATGCAATGTTAAATTATGAAAACACTCTCATTATGATTTATAGCTAACTAAAATTTAGCCACACACTCCTACTGGTGCAAAATCAGGGTGCATTCTCAATTTCTCATCACATTACAAGAAAAATAAGTTTCAAGTTTGGGTATGTTGTCTTTTACCTTAAAAATAAGAAAAATTCACAAGAAAGAGCTCAACTACTATTCCTTTTCTTTTATAAGTCTCAACTATAGATTATTCCCTACAGGTCTCAAGTTTCCTATGTTGTGATTTTCATAAATCCTGAGTTATTTATAACCGATTTCGAATGTAAGATTTTTAAATATTTTCCATCTTTGAACACTTTCAGCAAATGACAAAGACCTATAAAATGGGGCCAATATTTTAAAATCTTACCTTTAAGCCGTTTATAAGTAATTCAGGACTTATAAAAATCACAAAATAGTAAAATTGGGACCTGTAGGAAATAATCTATAATTGGGACCTATAAAAGAAAATGGGCAATAGTTGGACCCCTCTTGTAAATTTATCCTAAAAAATAAGTTTCATGCCAATAAGATCAAATTAGGTCTAGCGTAACACCCAAAAGTAAGTTTCAATAAGGATCAATCAGGTCTAATAGGTTTATCAGGTTTTTTCAGGTAAGAAGAACGCACCCTAAGATGTAAACATAAGGTTGCATTATAGTTGATTCATCACGAAACAAGATAAATATATGTTATCCCTAATCAGGTGTAAATATAACTATATTAAGGTAACATTCGAGTTTGATTAGATCAAATCAGGTCAAATAAGTTCAATTCAAACCCTACAATCTCTAATTTAACACGACAACACAATCCAAACCCTACACAACAACATTTACCGACACGATCAACATGTTTAAACTTGTAACATGCTATGTAAGAAAAAGATGTGCAAAGATAAAAATAGTTTACCTTGGAGTAGAGGGGCAAAAGGTGATAGTATAATCAGCACCACTACAAGTGAAAGTGCTAGAAGCATCATCATAAGCATAACTATAAGATCTAGGACAAGCAGCCTTAAACATCTGAGAATAAACCGTAGGTTGACAAGTAGTAGGTGAACCATACGCACCACTACAACAATACTCCGGACTTCCAAAAGCCTCACACGCACTCTTACACGCATTACCATTTCCTGCTTTCAGCTCACTTGGACAAACTTGGTTCAAATCAACCACACAACCAGTTGTAGCACACAAACCCGACCCACCACTTACCTCAACCAACATGGGTAAATTATACCCGTCAACTAAACTCACGTCATAAAAGTCTTGACTACCTGTACCAAGAGTGAACTCGGCTAATGTAGCTGGCGGCTCGGCGCCGGCTCCGTTGCATTCTACGGCGCCGGAGCCGCAGTCTCCTGTGGCGCAGTAGCCGAGACCGGAGCCGCCGAAGTTACAGCCGGTTCGACCCCAGAATCGACCGGACCAACCGGTTGGGGCTTGGAGTGACTGGGAGGTGCCGGTTGGGAGTTCGAATCCTGTTGTTGCGAGTTTTGGGGTGCCTGCATTGGCGAGGATTCCAGGCCATACTGTGTTGTCACATTTGTTGACGAATGTGAATGTTGCTCCATTAACTCCTGTAAAAATACATGTAATAATGAAGTGTAACATATCAGTATATTAAATGAAAGTGTAGTTTCACTGAAAAGAGTGAAATTTTATTAATTAGAGGTTATATTTACTTACTCAATAAAGCTCATTTTTTAGTGTTTTTCTACTGGTTGATATTGATTACAACAATTTGTACTTGTTTTTCTACTGTTTTTTACTGAATGGAACTAATTTTAGCTATTTTTGTAGTGTTTTTCTACTGAGTTTTATTGATATGAAGTGATTTTTGCGTTTTTGAAATAGAATTTTGCTGATAAAAGTTGATTAATAATGGAGGAACAAAAATAGAAGGGGGAATCAGGAGAAATGAGGTTAAAGATTGTATTTTTAGAGAAAAAATGGAGAAAAGATGACATTTTTAGTTTAATTAGAGGAAAAAAAAAACAGAGGAAGAGGGAGAAAAATTGTATACCCAGAAATGAAAATGGCGAAAAAGTTGGATTTTAAGTTGATTTTGTACCTGTATGAAGAAAATGCAGGAGACTAAGGCTGAGAATGATGTAATATAGCGGATCCATTTGTGTTTCTTGAACTTTCTCTCTCTTACTCTGTTTTCCCCTGTTTAGTTTGAGTGAGATTTGAGTGTGAAATGAAATGTGTGGATTTAGAGGATAATATGAGGAGATTCAGAGGTGAGGAGAGAAAACAGGGGAGTATTACTTTCTTGTCTCCAAAAAAGTGAGTAAGAAATGAGAGTGAAGAACTGAAAAAATGGGCTGAAAATTGGGGGTTCCCCACTCAGAAAACAAACAAAAAAATTCACCTCGAGTGGAGAGAGAGAGTAATGTCAGAAGAACAGAGAAGCCATCACCTAAAAATGTTAGATTATATGATAATGTTTCACTTTATTCCTTTAAATCAGATTTATAGTATAGTTTAATCATGCTACTTTTGTACAGTAAAAATGTAATTTAGTTTAGTTGCATTGGCCAAGAAGGTGGTGTTGTATAATGGCTTTTTTCTCTGCCACTGTACAGATGGATGTGTGATTAGTTTAATGTTTTGACCAAAACACTAGCATATGCCATTGGTACACACTCTCCCAACCCATTTGGGCACACTCCCAACCCATTTGGCATTTTGGGCACCTTGTTTAAGTAACCAAATAACCAAGTAACCAAGTAACCAACCATATAAAGAGTCCATTTGGGGGAGTAATGTGACTTGTATTTTGTTTTTGGTGACCTTAAATATTACTCCATGATTCCAAAACATTTATCTATTATATGATTTTAATATTGTATCGTTTTCTTGTTCCAAATCCATTCATAGGACTAAGAAATAGGATGTACTCCTTGTCAAGTTTCATCATACCAAGCAATACAAGGAAATTAATATTAGTATTTAGTCATTATGCATGATCGCTTGTTAAATATAACAGCAGATAAATTAGAAACTAGTATTTTGCCCGGGTTATGCCCCAGTGTAAGAAAACAATTTCATTTATTAATATAATACTTTATGATAATAACACTAAATACAATTTATGGTGCGTTCTATTCAACTTATTGGCCCTTAACTTATTGGACTTTATCTAAACTGAACTTATTGGAACTTATTAAACCTGATTGGACCTGATTCAACTTATTGGACCTGATTGAACCTGATTGGAACTTATTGGACCTTATTAGAGCTTATTGACCTTATTGAAACTTATTAGACCTTATTGGCCCCGATTGAAACTTATTAGACCTGATTGGACCTGATTGAAACTTATTAGACCTTATTGGACCTGATTGAAACTTATTTGACCTTATTAGACAAAAAAATTGACTATTAGTAATATAAATATTACCCCTAACGTAAATACTACCCCTCAAAATATATTATGAAGTAATAATTAATAAAATTCATCCTTCAAAAAAATAATTATTATTAATTATCTCTTATGATAATTAATTTAACAAAAAAATTTTACTATTTATATATTTAACATGTTATCTCTAGTTATTTAAAGACGAATTGCAAAATATTGTAATTATAATTATTATTATTATTGTTAACCTTAATTATTTGACCATGATTATAATATTACCTAATAGTAATATGAATAATCAAATAATAGACAATAATACAAGTATAATACTATACATTGTGGTATTTTAATAAAAAAATTCTAATAATAACATAACCAACTAATAGTAATATGAATAATAAAATAATAGACATAATACAAATAAATAATAAAATAATAGACATAATACAAATAAATAATAAATAATAGACATAATACAAATAAATAAAAATAATAGACACTAATACAAGTATAATACTATATAATCATTGTGGTACTTTAATTAAAATTCTAATAATAACATAATCAGCTAATAGTGATATGAAATTATGAATAACAAAATAATGGACAATAATACAAATGTTTATTAAACATTGACTATTTGGACCTTATTGGACCTTATTAGACCTGATTGGAACTTATTGGACCTTATTAGACCTGATTGGAACTTATTGCACCTGATTGGAACTTATTGCACCTGATTGGAATTTATTGGACCTTATTGGAACTTATTGCCCTTATTAGACCTTATTGCAACTTATCTGAACTTATTGGACCTGAAACTTAATTTTATAAGTTGAACAGAACGCACCCTTAGTCTAGTGGTTAAGACTTTAGTATATGTACTTGATGTCTCGAGATCAAATCCTATACTATGCAAT
The DNA here is from genome assembly GCF_026745355.1 of Beta vulgaris subsp. vulgaris. Taxonomy (NCBI): domain Eukaryota; kingdom Viridiplantae; phylum Streptophyta; class Magnoliopsida; order Caryophyllales; family Amaranthaceae; genus Beta; species Beta vulgaris. The sequence goes on from NC_079210.1 coordinate 44,229,554, forward strand.
TTCTTAAAAAGATTATTGTACGTTTCTTGCTTCTGCACGCCTTTTAATATATTTGTAAATATATGTAAAGGAAATTTAATTAGAAATAAAGTTGCTTGAATTATGATGAAGCGGTACAATTCCTTGATCTAAACATGTATGTTCATGTTTTATGCATTGAACTTAACACTCGTAAACTAGATTTTGTTCCAATTATTTTCTATTGGTGGTGAAAATTGAAAGAATTTATCATCCTAACAAGTAAAATTTTATAGTAGCTTTTACAAAATTTACACAAGAAAATTCTCGATATTCTTCCAAATGTTTAAAAAACAGAGAGATAAAACGAGTCAAATTGAACATCGCTAACTTTCATCATACTTCTTGAGGGTGTCAAAAACAGGCATGACCCACGGGTCCACCCGCGTTTAATCTGTTCCGATCCGACATGATCAGCATTCCTAACATAACCATTTCGATACGAAATCAACCCAACCCAATTACACCCAAGCATAGCAAAACCCAACAAAATATGTTACCGACCCAAACTTAATCCGAACCTACTTAGATTTGAATATCAAAATCCGAATCCAATCTGCATCTGACCTAAAATCAAACCTTTAAGTAGATCCGAGAAAACCAATTTAGATCCAACCCATGTCAACCTAACTCATTAATTGCGGACCTGATATTATCAATCAAAATATGTTCTGCTCATAACTTTAGTTCATATTCTTATTGATACTTCTATATAAAATATTAAAATATTATTATTATTAAAATCTCTGGACATATTTGATAATATGATTATAGTTAACATTGGTCAAGTTTATTAATTAACTTGTTCATTTATGTATTTCTCGCGTTGTCGCGCATACGGATATGCATGTGTCGACCCAAGCTTCGATTGATATAATGACTAGAAACGAACGAACTTAAACATATAATGGACTATTCCAACTCCACCGAAATCCGACTTGAGCCGACTCAAGTCCATCCGAACACTACCCAGCCGACCCAAGTCCATCCGAATCTAACTTGACCCACACAAACCCATTTAGAACTTGACTTATGTGTAACCAAAATTGATTCGAGCCGAGCCGAAATGGTCTGACTCATACCCAAACCGCACACGAGATTACGGTGGTAGGGTTTGATCTGGCCTAAGTGGCTTCGACCCAACCCACACTTGACCCGAGAAAAGGTTTGATTCGGTATGATCTGACTCAAACACATCCAACCCAACTCAGGTCAATCCAAACTCACCCGATAACCCAGATTAACACTCCTTCCCGTCCCTTTACTCCATCCTACCCACTTGTCACCAATTATAGCAATCACTTGCATGTTGCATGTGATGTACATGCCCAAAGGTGAATTGACCGATTATTGGGAGACAATTTACTCGCAGATTTGGTGATAAGAAAGTGTTCAATAATTCTTCAAAAGATAATAATACTACTTATATATATATATATCCTAAATTAGTTGTAAATAGTTTGATTTCTAAATTGGTTATAAATAGTTTGATTTTTGCATTATTCAAATACCTTACTTTTTTTTGATAATTTTATTCAGATACCTTACTAACTATCAACTACACTTTATGCAAATGTAAATGTAACCTAGTGGCAGAAAATCTATCAAAAAAATGTATTGTTTGGGAACTTTGATACTAAGGCCTGGCCTGAAGTTTAATATGTGTGCTATTCTTTTCTAATGATATAGGAAAGTCCAGCCACACATAATCTATCATGAATCATGGCTTCACGCATAGATAAATCTGATCGAGATCATACGAGTACTAAACAACTTATAGTACGTGCATATAGAATTTCAAGTGATGACAAGATTCACATGCATCATGCATGTGACCTCAACTTCAATTCGCATAGTGTCAAACCCCCTATTATTACTTGTCCTCCCGTTTCACGTGAACTTTCAGCCAGGCACTGAGGCACTTAAGAGCCTTAGAGAGTTAGAGTTAGAGGGCATTTGTTCTGGAATTTGGTCAACACCATCTATTAGTCCTTGACCTTGTACATCCAAAAACCCACACATAGAGAACAAGAATTACAAATTTGGACCTGCAATCTACTTCCTCCATTTTTTAACTTATTTTAACTTTTAATACTATTCGCACATATGATTTTGACTATCTCTTGTGATTTGTAGTTAAGGAAAAATATAATCATGTTGAATCTTGTTAAATTCGTCTCAATGTATATTATCCAAATATCAACTTTTTGTAATTTTGTGTTTATTAATAATTAGAGATATTACGATTGAAGTTAGTGTCTTGGCAAATATGCTTAAAGGAAATTGATCAACTAAAAAAAAAGAAAAAAAGTAATAATAAAGGACATGAAATGTTTATATCAACCAGCTGATGAGGGAGTTTCTCGATCCATAAATCTATTAGCTAGGAGTAGGTATGTAATCTACTATTAGAGGTGGCAAACACTTACCCTACTCGTTAACTCGTTTCAAGCTAACATGAAATAAAGGGGCCGGGGTTAGGAATTAGGTTATTAAACACGATTACTTAAGTAGGTTATTAAACATGATTACTTAAGTAGGTTATTGACCCGACATGACCTAATTATTCAATGTTAAATAAGGACCGGTTAACCTTTCATACTTTTCTTTTTCCCTCAATTCATAAGTTCGGCCAGTAGACAATAGATACTAGCATATATACAAGATTTCTTATGGCAACTTCTTCATAATGGCCTCCTTTTAATGTCAAATTTAGCAAAAAAGACAAATAACTGACGATGCTCAGTATACTGTGTGTCATTCAGGTACTAAAACCATAAACCATTTATTCTTTTCTTGTCCTAATATTTGCCGCTATTGGACCCACTTACATATATATATATATATATATATATATATATATATATATATATATTATATATTATATATATATATATATATTATATATATTTATATATATAATAATATATATATATATATATATATATATATATTATTATATTATATATATATATATATATATATAAGTCCAAAATTATTAATCATAATATTCTTGTTGATCTCGAGCAATATCTTAATTGATACTTTTCATTATCATCCGAAGGTTATTAACTTGGTTAATAATAACCTCTGGAGTATTGGGAAAAAGCGTAATTCTATTATTTTTGAAAATAGCACGATTGACATTGATCATATATACTATAGAGCTTGGCATCTACAGCAAGAACGAACAGTTCCTACAATATTAAATATCTAGCTCTTTCAATATTTCATCTTTTCCTTCTTGCAAGTCTCCCTGTCGAATTTATGTTCAATGGCATCCTCCACTTCAAGGATGTTTTACACTTAATTTTGATAGATCCATCATTGGATCCCCCACTTCTGGTGATGTTATCATTCATAATTCTGCAGGACACATTTTAGCAACCCAAGTCTATCAATTTGGTCACACTCAACTCTTATTGCTGAAGACTAGAGCTTGCATAGTGGCCTCATTCTTACTCAAACTCCCAATATTCAGAACTCCTATTGGCTATATTGAAGGAGAAAACCAAGTGTTGATTTGAATCCTCCAAGGCCTTTATTCTTGTCTAGAGATTATACAAACTCTCATTAGTAACATCTGGTTATTGCTCAATTAATCAGTTGACTATTTGCTCCAATGGTTACAAAGCCAACAACGTATTAGCAAATTATCTCTTCAAAAAAATCGCTCTATTTTTGTTGCCACGGTTGACATCGTTGGTAGAGCCGGTCCTACTTTTGATTATTTCATTCTTCTTGATTCGTTAGGTCACTCTCTTGAGAAAAGAATGCTTGTTCTAACTTTTTTTCTTGTACCAGAAAAAAGATATTATTTTACCTGTTAATCCTTGTCTTCATTTTTCTTTATATGTTATGCATGTGACTATATGAGTTACTGAGTTTTTAAAATTTATGTACAGAATATTTTACGAAGTTATTTTTATTAGAACCATAGAAGTACCATGAGTAAGGATAGGAGTTAGCTCAAGTGGGTAAAGCGCCCCCCTTTGGTCCCTGAGGTCAGGGGTTCGATCCTTACTCCCAGTATTATGCATGCCTTTACCCGCCAATGTATTAGTGTTTCCTACAGGCTAATAGCCTTGTAGGGGTTAGCTCTTGGGCTGACTTAATTTCCTAATAAAAAAAATAAAAGTAGCATGAGTAATAGTAGATAACAAATAGGATCAGACCGTTGCCTTGCGCGACTTTGCTAATAATTTTGTCTAATTGGACCGTTGCTAACCTTTGGGTATCAAGTGTCAACTATTGTCTATTAGGACGAAACTCCAGCAGTGATTTAGCCAGAGGGATCGGAGTGACCATGCCAAATTAAGCACGAATATGCATATGGTTTTTCTCATCCATGGATCCGCCCTAAAAAAACAACAAAAAAAAAAAACTCATGGGATAATAGTTAGATAACCTTTTAGGGACAACTTATCTTCCGAACTGCTCATCAGATGACTTCAATTTTTTTAGGAATAGTTTATAGAAGATATACTATAAGATATACGTATAGTACATATCTTAGTCAAATATTTCAGTTATTGTAATCTAGTATATTTACGATATCATGTGTATCTATAGGATATTATCGCTTAATTTGTATAGCATATTCTCTAGAATATTATTAGCATAATATCTTTATTTCCTCTATTCATTGTCATAGTTGTTCTATAAATAGGTTGCAAACTCTTTCAATACATTTAAGCTTTCTCACAAACTCTATCATGGTATCAAGAGCTTTGATTCTTAACCACACTTCCCTTCCCTAATCTCCCTCCCTCAATGGCGGTAGTGATAATATCACTCCCAAACCAGCCATCATCCTCCTCCATCATGGCTACACCATCAAAACCTTTTGTCAACGTCGACAAATGATGGTGACCATATCAAACTTCCTTCTCAAAAAGCTTCAAACCAAAATTACACTTCCGCTCAACTCTTTTGGCACTCCATATTTCATATGCCATGAGATGCCAATTATCAATTTATTTTTTCTCCAAACCTTTACGGAGAAACAATCCCTTTTCGGCACCCCCGTAGTTTAATTGACTACCAAAAGCGCTGCCGAACATGAAACTCCTTTCTCCAAACTTTAATGGAGAAACATTAACAGTCTCAACAATTATCACCATTCTATCATGGCTATCCTCCTCTTCTTCAATCGTGCATAATTGTTCCAACAACCAAACAACGAAAACTTGTCAGTGCTCCATCCTACTCAACCATATATCCTTTCATCTAACATTAAAAAAAACCATCAAACACACCCACAAAGCCAACGCCCTTCTCCTCTTTTAATTATTTCTTATTTCACTTCTTTCATTTTTAAAAAATAAAAAAATAAAACAAACATTCTTTCTTTGTGGACCGTCATCACCTTCATCTTTGCTCTACTCATTTTCAATGTCGTCGCTCAAACCCGTGCCCGAGCTCTCCGACAACTTCTTCAACTTCATTAACTATCACGTGTTTATCTTCCAAGATTGGTCTTTCCCTCCGGCTGTCCATCTTGTGGGGGCATATAGAAGATATACTATAAGATATACGTATAGTACATATCTTAGTCAAATATTTCAGTTATTGTAATCTAATATATTTACGATATCATGTGTATCTTTAGGATATTATCTCTTAATTTGTATAGCATATTCTCTAGAATATTATTAGCATAATATCTTTATTTCCTCTATTCATTGTCATAGTTGTTCTAATAAATAGATTGTAATATAAACTCTTTCAATACATTTAAGCTTTCTCACAAACTCTATCATAGTTTAGGCTTTATTCTCCTAAAAAATTGCTATATTTCCAATAACTTGTTTTTACTAAATTTCTCTTGTTTTTGTTGAATTTAACTTATCTTTTTCTTAACGACAAAAGTTTACTCCCTATACAGCTCAAAATAAGAGTAGTCGAGTAGAAGGTGATAGACTAATGGTGTCGGTGCCTTCTCCAATTTCATGTCCTAAAATCGAGTCTCATCAAAGTCCTCCTAACCCCTATTTGTAAGAAACTTCAACTTACCTTATTAAAAAAGAATATTATATTGTCCCAAAATTATTTTTTTTTGTGTGATCAAGGTTTAGAAATTCTCAACAAATAAACAAATTGGTTATATTTGAACGCATGAAGTGTGATAACTTTCTCTGATTGATTCTTCTATGATTTAATGGTATAAGAACATCATCTCAAAAGTAAAATTATTGAGCTGAACTACTTGTAAGTTGGTTGGCTTTGTAAAGTTTAGGTTTTACAATATACATCCGTCATTACTTGAAGTTTGTCACTTGTGTTCTTCATAGTCTTCAATGCAAATTTCAAACCATTAATATTTTGAATTATGCATTAGTTAAAGATATAAGAAATTAATATTATGAAGGTATAGATTAAAATTCTAATATCATTGTATATGATAATATTTTTTAATATATATTATGAAAAAAAGGGGTCAATTTTTTTAATATTTGACAACCTTATGAAATAATAAATTAATAATTGTGCAATCAACCTAAGAGAACGGATGCAGTGGCGTAGTACTTGAATTAATTGATCTATTGACATTTGTGCATGCAACATTACAAAGGAGGGAAGGTAGTAGAGGGGAGCTAGGGTTGTGAATGTGTGATTGTAATGTTAATTTCCATGTATTATGAGATTGTTTTGTTTACTATTAGTTTTAAGACATTTAAGAATACTATTGATTGAGGTATAGTATGGATAGAAATTAAAGAAAAATAAATCATAATGTGAATAATCACAATTATTAGGTGTGTAATTAAATAAAGGATTTTTCCAACATACGCCACAAGGCATGGGTTAAGAATTACAAGATTATATCAATTACCCAACTTCAGGCCAAATCGAAAAACTTGGTGAGTGATAACCTGTTTAAAATAAAGAGAGAGAAATATCTCACTTAATTAGCTTGAGAACGACTCTATCCGTCTTCTTTAATTACTACATTTGCTCTTTCACTTCCGAATACAATTTCGAATATTAATATCTTTAGCTACATACAATAAAAATTATAAAAATATATCTATTTGGAAAGTGCACATCGAAACATATCAAATATAATTAGACCTGATCTGACTATGTTTTTCCTTACGTAGATAAACTCAAAAAGAGTAAATTAAAAGTTTGCATATGTATAGTACCCATAACTAAAATGTAGTAACTAAAAAAGACAGAGGGAGTATTTTACTGTTACCAAATTTTAGTATGAAACTAGTTGTTGGTCAAGACAATACCCTTGATCATTTTTTTTACTAATGTGTGAAATATGATTTATACCATTATATATGATCTTGAAACATCACATTTGGTGATAGTTATAGTGGTGTAATAGATTAACTTAAAACAATTAGCCATCTTCTATTACTAAGAAAAAGAAAAAATTATTTTTACGAGACAATCACCAAACTAAAATCTTTATTTATTTATTTTTTATTAAAGCCAAACTAAAAGCTTTCAACAACAAAGAACTAAATGATGGACGATAGGTCAATTATTAACACTTATAGAATTGTACCTGAAAAGCACATACATGTAGTTTAAATTGTATCCATTTTTCTTTCTAGATCTATCAAATACAATCAAAATTTTGATTAATCATGATGATGAAGCTAATTATACTATTGATAGTCATTTGAAAAGAGCAATATGAAAGCAAGAGATTAAAGAAGTCATCATACTTTCAAAACAAAAATTCGTCATAAATTTATTTTATCAAACTATTTGGTTTTCTGTTTTAAAATATTAAATTGTCATTTTGGGATAATAAGATGTGATTGTAAGTTTCCTATTTGTTTTACCAGTTACCAAATTCAATATTATAGCCTTATAGGGTATACGTTAACTTGGCTTTAAATACTTTTTTTTTCAGAAATACCAATATAAGATTGTAGATTAGTTGGTTAGTGTCTTTGTATTAGAAGAGAGCTTATGAGTTTTAGTATATACTTCATCCATTCTTTTTCTATTGTAAGGATTATCATTTTTGGTAGTTTCACATCGATTGCAACAACTCCACTTTCGGTATAAAAATCAACTTCAATTGACATTATTACTCTTACTTTATCTTACTAAAATCATCATTTATTACTCACCAACCCACCATGTATCATCAAAGGTTGGGTACTTTAACTTTATTAAGTGTTCATTTATCTCTAATACTCTAGTAAATTAAAGGGTACTTTTATGCCTAATTACCTACCTTATACACTTCCTTTAAAACCATGTTCAAAATCATTGTTGCAATAGAAAAATTACAGAGGAAGTATATAAATTTTTGTTGGATTTACACTAGCAACTCATCTCGATCAACACGTGCGAGTCATTAATTGATTGCTAAAGGTTCGTTTGATTCAACTTATTTTGTCTTATCTTATCTTATCTTATAAGACAATTTATTGTGTGTGTCTAACATCTTATCTTATCTTATCTGATATAATCTTATAAGATTTTATTTTTCCTTAAATAAGTTAAAATAAATTGAACAAAACAGAACCTAAAAGCCCCACAACCAAAAAGAGAATACTGGAATGTTTCCCTAACTTCCCAAACCCCTTTGTATTTTTACAGAGGACACACACACATTCAATTTGCTTATTTTAATTAACACACTTTACTATTTGATTCATTTCTTTTTAATATATATAATATTGCTTTTCTATTTTTTGTTAACATGTCACATGAGTCCCATTTATTTTCTCCTCTTTTTTTTCACCCATGCTGTCCACTTTTTAACATAATAACCTACTCCATTTGTTTTTTTAGTTACTACATTGTATTTTGCACAAGATTTAAGCAATGTCATTTTCAAGCTTTTAATTAATCAAGTACTTTCTGACCCGTTTAATATTCCCTCCGTTCCATAATATAAATTTTGTGTCTATTTTTGACCAAATGTTCTTATTAATGTATACCAAAAAATATACTCATGTGAGTTCTTGTTAGATTCGCCTTAACATGTACTTTCATAATATCAAATTTTTATATGTTTTATTAATACGAAAATGAAGATATCGAAGGTCAAAGTTATGTCCTGGAGACTGCGCAAAATGAAACATGACTTATATTATGGGACGGGTTGAGTATAAAATAAGGGGAAAAGTGAAGAAAGAGTACTTTTCGGTGGAAAAATGAAGGACAATTTTTTTTCTGGTGGGCTAAGGACAACTCCAATAAGTAAACATTCAAACAATGTAGTAATTAAAAAGAAACAACTATTTAAGGAAAATGTAGCAATTACAAAAAAAAAAGAGGGAATAATTGACGCAGTCGGAAAACTATGGAGATTAGCAAACACTAATCTCGAATTAAGAACGATCAGATTCACAAGCGATGAATTTGTAAAAACTCCGGAATCCACCAGAAAGAGTATAAACTCTGTGATATTATTAAAAATCGAAAACTGCTTCCAAACATTGACCTAATAATGTTTAAATACGTTGAACAAAACCCTAAAATAAAATTAAGGAAATAATTAAATTCGGAAATAATTAAAAAGCTGATTTCGGGCCTTAAACGGACTCAAATGGCCTAAAAAGCATATACGTCACAGCGCTGTGAGTTTGACTTGTTGGGCCGTTTTGCTTTCGAAAATGTATTACAATAGTCAATCGAACTCCGTCGACCCATTTTTCGCAAAACAGTTCAGGCTTTTTGTCGCAAATCCTTTTCGAACTTTTCCGCCAATCTGCCTACGTCAATAATATATACCTTGCAATTTTCTCTCTATCTTTTTAATTATAGTTTTCCTCTCTCATTTTTAGTTTATTTCGTTTGCTTCTGGACTTCCTCCTTAGTTCTCTCACGAAGTGAAGTGAGTAAATTAAAAAGAAACAAAAGTAGAAGATTTTAAAGTAAAAGCCACTAAGATAGTTTCCCTTCCGAAGTTACATTCTAAACATATCAAAACTTAATATTCCGTTCCTAATTTTATAAAAAAAAATTTATAGAGCATATATTAATTAAATATTACTTCGTCTTTTCTTTAATGACTGCAACACTTTGACTTCCACGCTTGCCAGTACATAATTTTGATTTTCAACTTAATAAATCTAATATTCGATTAGTAATAATTATGAAAACAACATTTATCATTTACTTCTTTCGTTATTTTTTTAGATGCAACACTTGCATAGTAATTACGATTAACCAACTAACCTTATTCGATAATTTATTCTTTATGTACAAGAAATAACATAATTAAGTTGAATATTGTTTGATTCATCTTAATGCATATTTCACAGAATATCAAATTCATATTTTTTTTGTTATGCATAATTAAAGATATTATTGATCAAAGTAATGCGTTGGATCGATGACATGAAAACAAGAAGTGTAGCAATTAAATAAAAAAACACAGAGGCCGAAGTATTTATTAGCTAAATAACAAATAGTCAATATTATGATATTGAATGGTGTAAAAGTCAGAACATTGCGATATAATTTATAGAACAGACGACGTAGCATTATTCAAAATACAATTAACGAATATCAATAATTTAGATAGGTAATATTGAAAATCTGAGTTTGATTTATAATTCAACGTACATTTTTATAAAAAACACTAAATGGAAAAATTGTGCCCAACTTGGTTATTACCTAGTGATTCTTGTAAAATTACACCTACGAAATCATAAGCTTATTATAATACTTCATGCATTTTCTTTTACTTGTAACATTTTGGCTTTTAAGCCTATCAATACATAATTTGACCATTAATATCTCTAATAATTATCAATTTGTGAAAATTATAGAAGTTAAAATCTTGTAATATTGAGATGAATCATACTAACATCTCGCATGTTAATTTTTTTATATCATATTTAGTCACAAATTCGCAATCAGAATAAGTATATGAATAGTACAAAATCAAAAATGTTACATGTAAAAAAAACAGATAAAGTATATGCTATACATGTTATTCATGAATCAGCTGACATATTACATATACTTGGGCATTTCATGATAAAAATGCTTAAAAGTTACATGATTCACTAAGATAAGAAAAGCTTATAAATGTGATTACCACTTGAAGAAGTGTGCGTTTTGGAAGTAGACAAAAAGATACTTGATTAACTTTCAAGAATATTTTGATAAACTCGTTGATTTAGAAATACTTCTTTTTTGTGGTATTTAGGTTTTGCTTAGTAAAGTAAGTAAAAATATCTTCCTGATAACACCAGGAAAGATAACAAGCGAGGCTCATAGCCAACATTTTTTTCATCAAAGAAGATCAGCTTTTCCAGAGATAAAGGAAAGCGAGAAAAAGAGGTGGTACAGCTCTTTTGGTCAACAGATTCCCTCTCGTTTAAAACCATTGTTCATTTCGCAATGGATGATAAATTGGTAATTGGTATTTTGGTAAGTATCAAAAATCAAACATCAAGTTCAGGCATTAATACCTCTGTTTCTAAGAATCAATATTGACCTAATTAGTTGGAGGTTTGGAACAAGCCCTTTTTCCACCGTTTTTGCTCCTTACAAAGTGGGATCCCCACTTATGCAAATGATATTCATCTTTCTTTTAAAAATAATAATGCATCCGTTTCCAAAATATCAAAAACAATTTATATATCTTAGAGCTTTCCCTAAATTATTAGGTTTCTAACCCTACCTCAAATCTAAAAACTGCCTTCCTTTTTCAATACACATGCAATATTTTCCTCTTAAGAATGTTTCACAATAATATGCAACATTTCTCTATTTATAAGCTTTTAAGCATTAAAGGACTCATGTACCCTTACTTCAATTTTCTTATGATATCCAAAACCCAATTGATCACATGGGCAATAAAGTAAGTAACACTCTCTCACTCCCTCCTTAGTTCTTGTACCAAATAAAAAAAAAGTTACATATATAAGAAACAGAGGTAGTATTACTGTATTAGTAGAGTATATCATCATTTTGTGAATGTAGGAGGGACAAGGGGCAAGAAAAAGTATTACGAGCTCAAGCATAGCCTAAGTAAAATCTCGTCTTAAGACCAACTAATAACAGAAATAACCTACTCAATCAAATAACCCAATAATAAAAAGTCTACCGTTTAATAATTATTATGGGACAACATACTGCCACTTGTAATGGATAGATTATAATATTAACACTCAATTATTTGACTAGCTTTTTTAAAGCTTTAATTAATACTCTCGATTATAACTTAATAACTTTGAGGATCTAGCTAACATGGTAAATTTCCAACGCATTAGCTATCCTTACGAGTTTTAGTTTATATTTCTTTTCACTTTTATTTATAATTTACAAACAAATACTCAAGAGAAAAAAAATTGAAAATGGTATATGTAATTATAAGAATATTGATTAATTATACACCTACATCTGTCCTGTGATTTTAACTTTATTATAATCAAAAACATAAAACTTGAACATCTCAGTAATTTACATGGTAGCTGAAAATATGTACTCTCTTTTAAAAAAAATTTATAACCAATGATAATCTTGTCAAATTACTGTGAAATTTGTTTAAAGTTTAACCTAATAACTAGTTATTAGGCCCGGGCTATGCCCCGGGTAAGAAAAATTTCATTTATTAATATTGTACTTTGATATGATATCACTAATTACAACTTGGTCTAGTGGTTAAAACTTTAGTACATGAACTTGAGGTCATGGGATCAAAACCTATACCATGCAATTTCTAATTTTTTTTATTGTACATGAATTACATGAACTAAAACTCCCTAGGGAGAGCGCCACGTGGCACCGTTCCTGGTTTGCGCACGCCTTTTAATATATTAGTATAGATTATAGTTACTTCTTTACGTACTATGCATGATGGTTATTTTTAATATTTGGGTTGACCAATGATCACTTTTAAGTAAAATGTGTCATGCATTAAGGACTATAGGATATTACAATGCGTGAATGAACACCTCCAGCAAACAAAAGCTCTTGAAGGACCCATTGCCATTGTTAGATTTGTTACAAAGGATTAAACTTTCATAGACTAAAACTCGTTACACACCGCAGAACAAAAAGAGAAAAAATAAAGGGGGAGAATAATTAGCTTTATAGAAGATCCTTATTCTCTTTCCCACGTGAAGATGCAGCATCAAAACTTCTACTATTGTTTTTGATAGTTGTTCGCACATTATAGAACACACATAGCACCAAAAATGCTGTTCTTGTCACTTAATAATTTATTTTAATTTTTTAACATTTTAGATGAAACAACTTTTTCCAATTAGTTCTATTTGATTTACTACTACATTTATTGTCTCTAGGCCTAGAGGTGTAAGTTCAATTTTTGGTTTGATCGACATAAATTCGGTTTTAACATTTTAAGTCCAAATCCAAACCAAATTTCAGCTCAAACCAAATTATAACCAAATCGAAATTACAAAGCCAAAATCGAACCAAACCAAACCAAATCTTTTTTTTTTTATGTTCCAAAACAACCAAACCAATCCAAAAATATGAAACCAAAAACGATTTTTTCTTTAAATACAAACACCTTTTCCAAGAATTACAAATTACAAATACTAGTATAAATACTTATACTAGACATCCGCATATATGTACAATTACAACCGCACATACCAAAAAACATGTTGTACTTCAGCATCAACAACAAAGCTAGGCGTAAAATCAATGAGATATGTTGGAACACAAGGTGACACTCAAGAGGGGGGGGGGGGATTGAATTGAGTGACGAAATCTAATCGATTTTCGCAAAATCTCTGTTATGCACTGTGCCAGGCACTGTGCGAAATACTCGTAAATCTTTGATTTGAGTTTTTGCGAAAACTAAAACTAAAAGTATATGAAATTGATACGCAAACACAAGATATAACGTAGTTCAATCTCACCTCTGAGATCTACGTCCACACGAACTAAAACTATTTTATTTCTTTGAATCCTAAAATATCAACCTCTTGATACAATAAGACTCCCCCACCACTAACCCTAGTAGTGCTCCCCAACACTTAACTCTAAGTGTTGCGACTCTCTGTAATTATGAAATTACATAAAGAAAAGATCCTCAAACGTGTGCTTCTTATTCAAGCAATTTAGAGGATAATTACAATTGTAGAATAGTTACTCAAACTGACTCGAACAGTGCTATACTCTATGCCTTAGGAAACTGTTTTCAGCTCTTAATATCTCCGATTTTTTCTCTATGAAAAACATGAGTTATGAGAATGAATTATAAACCCTTTTATAGTACATGGCCAAGGACGAAAATCCTTCAAAATATATTTATCTTTTACTCCTTAATTTAAGGGATAAACCTTTTCTTTTTAGAAAATAAACTTTATCCTTTTTCATCTTTATCTTTAATTCTAAAAAGATAAGTTTTCCTTAAATCCATGTTTATATCTTGAATAACCAATTGATTTTCTTTTTATCTCATACTCTATTATCATCTCAAATTCTTTTTTCCAAAAACAATTTTCGAAAATCTTAATTTTTATAAAACTATTTTACTCGGTTTTTACCAAAACACGTTTTATTGAAAAATTCTTTTACAAAACGTTTTTATTAAAACTTTATCATTTTTAATAAACTTACTTTTCGAATTTCAATCTCCTTTTATATAGATATACAAAATTAACATAATTATTTATTCCCTTAACTCTAAGAAAATAATAATTATACTAATTTTATATTTCTATATTTAGCACATAATATATCAAAGTCTTCATTTATTTATAGATACACTTTGCCTAAAGTAACTACACTTTGGAATATAAACTTGGACTTCAATCTTGATTCTTCATTTCTTCAAAGTCTTCATTTATTTATTCCTTTCTCAACCATCTGTTACACACTTTCATACTAGAACATATAATATTATTTTTCATCACCAAAACTTAATATGCACATGCACAACAAATTTCCCCTTTTTGATGATGACAAACCCTAAATATAATATTATTAAATAATCACTTTTCCCCCTCAAAGTATGCATTTCCCCTTAACATACACATTAATTACATTAGGGAAAGTAACATAATATCATTCACATACTTTCACAAGTAACATGGTAACCAAGATAATTTCATTTAGTCTAAGTATTATACCCATCTTCCCCCTTTTGACATTATCAAAAAGGAGAGCATCAACATGTTTAGCGAGTCAAAATGAGATATTATAGTCAGAAAAATAATGCAAGTAGCTCGAGCAATAAATACTAAGGATGCTGGTGCTATGTCATAATCCAACTCATAATCCAAAGTCATTAAGCAAAAATATAATTCAACTCACAATCCGAATTTATGAAGCAAGAAATAATCATGAAGAATCATGGTTGATAGCTAAGAATGTAAGATGAATATAGGTAATGCAAGCTTGAAGATTTGAAATGGCAATTGGCTCAACAAGTGCTTAAACCCCTTTTTTCATATTTTTAACTTCCGCAAATAAACATCATAAGACTTTCTTCACTGTGGCACTTTGTGTTACTGTGCCACTGAACATATATTCCCTTTCAAATATAACTAATCTTCGGATATACTGGAATCCAAAATGATGATCTTCAAAACTTTAATAATGGTGTTTTTTTTATCGGTGAATTGAACTCTAAGATTTATCCAACACAAGTGTCTTACTCTTCCTTTCTTCTCTTTTTCTTTTTTATTTTTATTTTTTTAGAAAAGAGAGTCAGACCATACAATATTACTAGAGTCAATCAATAAGAGATCAAAGGAAAAATAAGTTAATTTGAACCTCATTTTCTTCTAGATACATCTCATGGCACTATGCCCTGCATAGTGTGAAACAATACTTTCATTCTTTCACGCATTAGTGTTTCTTCCAACCTTTTCATGTTCCCCCTTAACTAATGCGTCTTCTTCCTTCACTATCGTATCAATATGTCTTTGCTCCATATACCATGCATCAAGATTAAAAGCACTTGTTAAACTTTGGATCAACGTGTGAAGAAAGGAAGGATAATAATAGGAAAATGAGGATAAGGTGGGACATATGAAAGAAAGAAATAATGAGGCACAAATGGCAAACTCATAAATAGAAAATCAGAATATTGAGCTAAACATCAAGCTTGCTATAGGAGAAATAATTTGCATTTCATAGCTCAAAAATTCGGCAACTTAGGATCATATAGCTTATTAGTTCGGCAACTTAGGAACATGACATTAGGACAACATCATTAGACCATTACGAGTCCTTCTTTATATCAAGTAGACCTTTACTCACTAAGCTTCACAAAGACACGCATCAACACTCTAATTAACATATTTAAAGGAGGACAACATGCATAATACTCAACTCAGTTCCTGAAATTGATCCCAAAGCCACGAGTTATCTTGTAAAACATTCATGCATGAAATTCAACATAACTACCTTGATCACACGTACAATTATGGTATGCTTAACAAATTATTTTTCAAACCACTTACCAACATCAAATTCTCTATGGAGTATGTTAGGGATTTGCCGACGTTTCAAATACCAATTATTTATCCCTTTTTGTTATCGCCAAATGTAACACACCCTCCATGTTAGGCTACTAGTGAGAGGAATTAAGATTTATCACTAGTCATATGTCTTGAGCAGCCGTTGTCAAAATACCATAGGCTGCTTCCTCTCACGTTTGCCTGCAAAAAGATCACTTGTTAGTTTAAGGAACCCAGATCTGCTTGGGTCCCTTTGTCTTTCGTTGAGCTTCTAACATGTCTTTTCTAACCCATATTTGATTTACGTTCTTTACATTTTTGCACAACTCATTTTCTTAATATTACAGTTATCCATAAGGTGTCCATTTTTTCCACAAAAGTTGCAAATCAAATATTCAGTTAGATCAACATATTTTCTTTTACGAAAGTCTCTTTCGAAATTTATGGCATTGTGTCGTACACTGTGTTGCTGACGTGCATATCCTAAATCAATTTTGTTTCGATTGTTGGTTATACTAGACAAATAACCGAGAACTTTTAGACCATATGACCACTTTTCATACATTTTTCGAGCAATAGTCAATTGTGATTCCGAGAATTCTACAGAAGTATTTAGATCAAAATTTCTTTTTCTCGAAATTTCTAATTCTCTTTTCACTTTATCAAGTTCGTCACTTAACTTAGCATTATGAGGTAGCATGAGTGGAACAATTCTGGATCTTTGTCTTGATTCTTTCAACTCGATTAATTCATGATTTAGCGATTCAATTTGTTTTTCAAGACTCAAATTTTCAGCTTCTAGCACAGTGTATGGCATGTGTGGTTAACAATTTCTTTAGCGAGAGACTTTTCGTATCTTACTGCGTTTAACTCAACATCTTTCTCTTCAATAATTTTTTCAAGTTCATCATTCTTTTTCATCAGTATTTTATGGTCTTTTAACATATCTTCATATTCAAGTTCCAACCCAATCTTTTGCTTAGTTAAAATTTTCACTTCTTTTTTCATGATTGAAAAATCATCATTCATTTCTTGACAATCATCAATTACATTTTCAAGCAAAGTAACAAGTTGTTTTTTTGATAGAAGATGTATTGAAGGTTTTAGAGAAAGAAGACTTACCTCACTGTCTTCAATTTCATCTTGGGAGTTCGAACTTTTCGCCATTAAACACAAGCTCGAGTCGTCCTGGCACTGTGCCCTTCTGTGTGATGTCCGTACAGCATTCAGACATAATTTTGATTCATGGCACTGTGCCTCTGACTGTTCTTCATCAAAATCCGAATCTCCCCAAACGGCAGCTATCATAGCTTTTTTAAATGGGAAATTTCCTCAGGTACCCCTGAGGTTTGACGTAATTTCCAAATTACCCCCCACATTTGGGGAATTCCTCAAATACCCCTGAGGTTTGTGTTTGGGGTCAAGATACCCTTACTATGGACGGAACCCTAACGCCGTTAGGTTTTCCCCCCTCTTTCTCCTCCATTTTCTCTCTCCTCTCATTCTCCCACTCACTGTCAAACCCCCCTCCCCTACTCCGGCGCCGGCGAACCTACCCCTCCCTTCCCCATTCCCGATTCCCTCACCCTCGGCGTTGGCGCCGGCCAGAACAGCAGAACGACAGCCTAGGGTGGTTTTGAGGGCGGATTTAAGGGTTTGTGGGCGGCGTATCTAGGTGGCGAAAGGAAGGGGGTCGACTCACGGTGGGAGACAGGGAAAGGGGGACATTTCCGATAGGGGGAAAGGAGGAAGGGCGTGGTGTCGTGTCAGGGTGTTGTTGTTCTGGCCGGCGAAGGGAGGGCTAGGGTGAGGTGTTGAGGGTGGGGGAAATGGAGAGGGAAGGGTCGCCAGGGGTGTTACTGTTTAGGCCGGCGAAGGGAAGGGGTAGGGTCGCTGGGGGTGCTGTTGTTCTGGCCGACGAAGGGAGGGGGTAGGGTCGCCGGCGCCGGAATGGGTGGTGGTCGCCTGCTGTTGGTCGCCGGCTGGGGGAAGGGTGTTGGCAGTGGGTGGGGGAATGGGAGGAGAGAGAAAATTAGGGAGAGAGAGGGAGAAAACCTAACGGCGTTAGGGTTCTGTCCATGGTAAGGGTATCTTGAGCCCAAACCCAAACCTCAGGGGTATCTGAGGAATTCCCCAAATGTGAGGGGTAATTTGGGAATTACGTCAAACCTCAGGGGTACCTGAGGAAATTTCCCTTTTTAAATTCTTTCTTAGATTGCTCCCTTCTTTCTTTAGGCTTCTCATCATGCCATAAGTAGGGATGGGCATGGGTCCAGGACCCTACCTGGACCCTGTTGGACCCGACCCTAATTTAAGGGTCTGGGTCCAACTTTTTCAGACCCTAAGGGTCTGGGTCCAAGTAAATTTTTTAGGGTCCGGGTCTTAAAGTTTTGGACTCAGACCCTACCCAGACCCGACCCTTAGACCCTAAACTTATCTAATATATACATTTTAACTTTTTATTGAAAAAACAAATTGATTTTCTAAAAGATTAAAACCTAAACTAAAACACCAAAACACCCATTCTAAACTCTTATGTAAGTTGTGTTTATTTCGTTTTTTTTTTCAGTTTGTATGTTTGTTGTTTTTGTTTCTTTTTTTTTTCAGTTTATATGTTTGTGAATTGTGTTTGTTTCGTTTTTTTTTCAGTTTATAAGTTGTGTTTGTGTTTGTTTCGTTTTTTTCAATTTATATGTTTGTGTTGTTTCATGCGATTTTTTGTGTTTGTTTCATGCGAATTTCAGATGATTATTGATATTAATAATGCTAAAAATTTAGCAAAATAAAAAATTTAGGTCTGGACCCTCCAGACCCTCTAGACCCTCCAGACCCTAAGGGTCCGGGTCAGGGTCCAATTTTTTCAGACCCTTATGGTCCGGGTCTGGGTCTGCAAAAATATTTAGGGTCTGGGTCTAGGGTCCAGCTCGACCCGACCCAGACCCTACCCTTGCCCATCCCTAGCCATAAGGGACATTCCTTTACTCTGTGATCGTACTCACCACACTTGAAACAACCAGAATTATAGTAGCACTTTTCTTAAAGTTAGAGGTAGTGCTCTTACCTTTGAAATTTTCATCTTTTCTAGGATAGTTGTGTTTTGTTCCTTTTGAGAAAAAATTTTAAATCTCCTTGTAAGAAAATCAATATCATCATCACTATCACTATTTTCAATTTCCAATTCACTTCTCAAGGCTATACCTTTACTTTTTGGTTCATTAGTTTTAGAATCTAAGACAAGTTCATGAGTCATTAATGATCCAATTAGTTGTTCTAGTGAAAGTTTAGTCAAATCTTTAGCTTCTTGAATAGCGGTTATTTTTGGGAGCCATCGATTTGTTAAACTTCTTAACACCTTTCTCACTACATCTTCAGAAGTATATGTTTTGCCTAGAGAACGTAATTCATTAGTGATTAGTGTAAATCTAGTGAACATCTCTTTAATAGATTCGTCCTTATTCATAGTAAACAATCCATATTGTTGGACAAGCAAATCTATTTTAGATTGTTTTACCTCATTCGTACCTTCGTGGGCCAATTCCAGCGTGTCCCATATTTCTTTTGCTGTAGTACAAGCCAAGATCCTTGAGTATTCATTGCGTCCAATTCCATATTGGAGAATACTCATAGCTTTGAAGTTTTTTTCGGCTTTTGCATATTCAACAGAGTTGTAGTCATCTTCATCTTTATCGACCATCTCTCCTTCAGCATCTTTGGTTTGGATAAGGATCGATCCTTTCCTTATGATTTTCCAGCGTTCATAGTCCAATCCTTGGATGTAGATCCTCATCCTAACCTTCCACCATCCATAGTCCTTTCCATTGAAAACTGGACACTTGGAGTGTCTTTCTCGAGAGTCGTCTTACATGTTCATGATTTCTATTCTCTAGAGATTAGCCCCTCGTCCGAGTGGTGACCGAGTCACTCAACAAATAGGAGTTCCCATGTTCTTTGCCAAGCCACTTTCATAATTAGCCAAATATGGATAAGT
Organism: Beta vulgaris subsp. vulgaris; assembly: GCF_026745355.1. Classification (NCBI taxonomy): domain Eukaryota; kingdom Viridiplantae; phylum Streptophyta; class Magnoliopsida; order Caryophyllales; family Amaranthaceae; genus Beta; species Beta vulgaris. The sequence goes on from NC_079210.1 coordinate 44,249,939, forward strand.
ACTTATTGACACCCACTCAGATAACATGGGGCTCATAAATCTCTCATCCGAGTGGCGCCGTCTCACTCGGCCAGTAGGAGATCCCCTCTCTTTTACCGAGCCGCTTTCATTCCTAGCCAAATATGGTTAAGTACCAATTGACACTCACTCGGACAACATCGGGCTCATTAGCCCCTCGTCCGAGTGGTGACCGAGTCACTCAGCCAATAGGAGTTCCCATGTTATTTGCCAAGCCGCTCTCATACTTAGCCAAATATGTCTAGGTACTGATTGGCATGCACTCTGACAGCATAGGGCTCATTAGCCACTCATCCGAGTGGCCTCCGACTCACTCGGCCAATAGGAGATCCCTTCTCCTTTATCGAGTCGCTTTCGTACCTAGCTAAATATGACTAAGTACCAATTAGCACCCACTCGGACAGCATAGAGCTCATTATCCCCTCATCCGAGCGACGTCCGACCCTCTCGGCCTATAGGAGAGATCCCCTCTCTTTTGTCGAGTCGCTATCATACTTAGCCAAATATGGTTAAGTACTGATTGGCACCAACTCGGACAGCATTGGGCTCATTAGCCTCTTATTCGAGTGGCGTCAAACTCACTCCACCAATTGGAGATCCTCTCTCCTTTACCGAGCCGCTTTTATACTTAGCCAAATATGGCTAAGTACCAATACCCACTCAGAGAGCATGGGGCTCATTAGCCCCTCATTTAAGTGGCGTCCGTACCTCTCGGCCTTTAGGTGTCTGACTCACTTGGCCAATAGCAGATCCCCTCTCCTTTGCCGTGCCGATTTCATACTTAGCTAAATGTGGTTAAGTACCAATCGACACCGCTTTGACAGCAAGGGGCTCATTAGCCCGTCATCCGAGTGGCGTCCGATCCTCTCGGCTTATCACGACCCCTCTTCTTTTTTGAGCCGCTCTCATACTTATAGCAAAATACCTCATTGGTACCCACTCAGTCAGCATGGGGATTATTAGCCCTTGGCCGAACGACGTTCTATCCACACGACTAACATGGGACTTCTTATTAGTCCTTAGCCAAATCGCTCTCATAATTAGCCAAATTCAAGCTAAGTACCTCATTGACACTCACTTGGTCAGCATGGGGCTCATTAGCCCTTGGCCGAACGGCGTACTACCCACTCGACCAACTTGAAACTTTTTTTAGTCCTTTGTCGAATCACTTCAAATAGCTAGCCAAAAAATCGCGCTAAGTGCCACATAGGCACCCAATCAGTCAGCATGGGAGCAGTGGCACTACCACGCTCGACACATGACTCCTTGGGTTCGGCAAGTAAGCTGAAAAATCGTGCTTGCCCCTTTAACCAGCGCTCGGCCTGAATCGTGCTCGACGCATCTACCCCCTCTGCCCCTATGTACAGCTTACATGCCTCAGCTTGCTAAAAGATCCCCTCGGCATGAGCCTCCTTTACTACGCTTCGCGCATCTTGCTTCGCTCAACACGAGACTCACTCGGCTCGAGCAGGAAGCAGGGGCTGCACTCGGGGTAGCTAGCCTCGCTCGGCGCAGCTAGCCCGCTTTGGCACAGCTAGCCTTACTCAGCCCGACACTCATCATCTCGGGAAGGAAGTAGGGGTTGCGCTCGGCGCAGCTAACCTCGCTCAGCACAACTAGCCTCTCTCGACACATTTTGCGCTCAGCACGACACTCTGTCGGCTCGGGAAGGAAGCAGGGGTTGCGCTCACCGCAGCTGGCCGCACTCGGCACATGGGACTACGCTCAGCGCAGCTAGCCCCACTCAGCACATCGGAGTTGACCTCCTGGATCCCGACCAGGCAGCGAGATCCCGTGTTTGGTTAATCCTAGCGACAAAAGATTTTCTCCACCACGATCCGACATGAAAAGTCGTGAGTCCCGCTCAACATCAACAAAAATGCAATCACTTTATTCCGCCAATCAAGCGCACTAAAAATGGTGTTTTTAACTCCGATTACTTGGCGTGGGGCTAAGTGTTTGGGCCCATTTTTCGGACCAATCCACCTATGACAAAGTTGCTAAAATTCCCCTACATCTAGTGAAGACAATCCTCCACCAGGTGGAACTGACTAAAATACCCTCATTTATTAGAGGTCCCATCCTCTATAAATAGTGGTTGCCTCATCTATCAAAAGGTAAGCAATTCCCAACTAGAGAACACATAGCATCTCTCTCTAAATTGATCACTTTCTCTCAATACCTCAATCATTTACTGGCATGAGCGTCGGAGGGGCGATCTCGAGACCACCCCCAAGGAAGGCTGATCTTGTTTTGTAGGATTTTGGCGTATAGATAACGGAGCTCATGCGTACTTTCATGGGCCTACATCAAGTCATCAACCTACTACAATCTCTTACTTTCTTGACCGAAACATTCTTAATCTAGAGAAATTAGTATCAGGCATTTTTAAGAAAAAAACTAGCATTATGAAAGAAGCTTCTGCGATATAACTTTATAATATTAACAACACTATATTATACTCCTTCGACCTTCAGCAGGGCCGTCTTGAAGATTTTGGGGCCCCGGTTCTAACATGAAAATTGGGCCCTTAAATTTATTAAAAAAAAGATAGAAGGTTAGAGTTCTAAAGATAGAAAGTTGAAAATCTGAAGATAAATCATTGATAAATTTATTAAAGGTGGGAAACAAGGGTAATTTCTTCAAATATGAAGTAAAATTTTCAAAATAATATATTTTGGGGCCTTTCTAATTTTGGGGGCCCTGTGCTGTTGGGCTCCTTGCACACCCTCATCTACCCCTCTGCCTTCAGGAACATTATTTCATTTTCCTCCAATCATTTTCAACTTCCTAGCTCATTTTGCCACAATTACAAATGATTTTAAACGACAAAAGGTAAAAATGTGTTGGAGAAAGAGTTTCACTTTGTTGAATTTTCTGTTTTGCTTTTTCTAAATTTCAAACTTTTGACCACCCTCTTTCGCATATGTCATGTTTTTTATTGGCGGCCTTTCAACAGGGTAGGGACTACCGGACGTGGCAGTACCGAGGTAGGGACACTTCTTTTCTCCATTACGGCCGGATGTTATAAGGCCCAATTATTATTCGCTATAGGCCCGTAATTTAAGGTCAGACTTGGTTGGACAAGTCCAACGTATATTGGCTATAATTCAGGTTAAATTTGGGCCATAATTCGATGCATGCCTCTGAACTTGGACCGGTTCAGTTAGGAGTTTGGATCCAAACAGCCGATTTAATTTAGATCTATACATAATCTTTTGTTAGTGACTTAGTGTAATATTATCCCCACTAAGGGTCCGTTTGGCAAAACTAGCCGTTATAGTAGTTGTTAGCGACTTCCGTAGCCGTTAGCTGTTATGGTAATTGTTAGCTGTAAATGAGTAGTTGTTAGAGGTTAGATGTCAAAGTAGTTTTTCGAAGTAAGAGTGTGGCATAAGTAGTTGTTGAACTTTAAAAAGTGAATATATACATACATTATACATATACTAGTGTTGTTTGCACACGATACGTGTGCGACATTGAAATGATATTCTACATGCTTCTTTTGTGTTTAAAATTTAGAAGTTACCTTCACTAAATTAAATCCGGCAGTTATTTTTAGGGGGGAAAAGCTAGCAATTACATACTTACATTTTGAGTTTCTTTACAACAAATTCTATGACCTTTTTGACCTTATTAATTATCTTAGAATAACAAATACATAAAGGGTATTTATAGGAATTCAAGTGGATACTAAGGCCCTCAAGAATTCCCATTTAATAGAAATGTATATATATAGTTATAAAATTAACTACAACAATTTGACCCCTTCGTCCAAATTTGATCGCAATATTGTTTCACTATTCACATTTGTTTTACATTTGTTTTACTATAAAAAATTAGTATAAAAAATATTATTGAATTTATCTGAATATATAGTTTCAAATGATTAATAGTTTGGAAATAATATTAATAGTTAGAATTATGTTTTGACAACTAACACAAAATTTAAGCTATTAGTCTCACATGCTAGGAGCTAGACTACTCCGTACTTATTACTTGCAGAGTCCTTATCATATTAGAGATATAAATCTTTATAGTATTACCTCTAAAATATCTTGCTATAGACTATAGTCATCCAAACTCAAGTTCAGTATTATACAATTGAAATAAAAAGGCTCCACATAAGAGAGCGCACAATTATGCAATAAAACAGATTCCTAAGTAGTTATTGGCAATATCCCATTCTTGGCATTGCAACGCTCCTGCTCAACATCAGAAAGTTAATATATGAAACGTTTGTCAAAAGCTATTCAAACTCTTCCCAAACTTCTACCCTTTACTATGATCGCTACGTTACCAAATACTTATAAAATTCTTAAGTAGCATTGTGATCTTGTCAAATCTTTACCTGTTACCTCAAACGCTAATGTCAAACAGGACTTAAATACATACATGTACAATCGGGTGTACCATGCTCATGGTACGTCAAGAAAAAAAATTTCGAATAAGTAAAATTTTACTCATTTATTATCATGGATCATAGTATACTAAGGGACAATTTTGTAATAAATTCTCCAAATAAGTAAATATTTTACTCATTTTTTCCTCTTCTTTTTCATTATTTCTCTTATCTCTTTTTTTTTTTTTTGAGGGGAAAAGAGTAGCGCGTAGATTAGTCAAGGGACAAAACATCCATGAGTACATATGGTGATACAATATTGGGACAATGATTCACCCAACACTGTTCATAACCAAAAGGCACTACCTTCGCGAGGTGGTGGGCAACAAAATTCCCATCCCTCCGAACATGAGAGAAACTAATATCATGAAAAAAAGAACAAAGAGATAAAATGTCCCCAAGAATAGAATCCAGGTCTGAGAAGAAGATTGACGCGCGAGCAAGACGGGATACGATGACTTGGGCATCTGATTCAATAATAACACTTCGAAGCCCTTGTTTTTTCGCCCAAAGAATGGCCATATGAACTGCCTTGGCTTCCGCAATCTCCGAAGGCCACCATGCTCGCGTTCTCCGTACCACCGAGAAGAGCACCCTACCCTTCATGTCGCGAGCAACAGCTCCTAGTCCTACAACTCCTTCATCAGCTAAGGAGGCGTCAGTATTAATCTTCACAAGGCCAGCAGGGGGAGCCACCCATTTATTTGGGCTGGGCGAGCTACGGCTAGTAGAGCCAGCATAGATGCGCTGAGAGTAAGTATTAAAATCGTCAACTTGCCGCTGCACTCTTTGGCCACAATTTCGAGAGGAGTACACTTGTTGTTGAAAACGAAATTATTTCGTTCGAACCATAGGTTCCACGCCAGAAAAGCACCTCTTTGCACAATCTTGGGATCCTTGCTATGCCATGATACCAACACATCAAGGAAGCTCCCTCCCGTAAAGTCCATAAGTAACTCGCTGCACCCACATCTCTGCCAGAGCTGCGAGAGACGAGGGCAGCCCATAATAGCGTGGTGGATAGATTCTTCAGCAACTGGACACCAAGGGCACTTAGCATCCTCCAGGAGGTGGCGTGCTTTAAGGGTGGCACGCACGGGCAGTGAGTTGGTACATAGGCGCCACAAAAAGTGTCGAGCTTTCGGGGAAATGTCGAGCTTCCAGAGAGTAACCCAAGCTTCATGAAAGTCATCTAAATTCCCCCCCTTCCCAAGCATATAAGCGGTCTTCACCGTATAACTCCCATCTTTTGAGTATGCCCACATATACGTATCCGCTTCACCTCTATCGCTAATAGGAATCGCTAATATACACTTCATGTCACGCTCAGTAAAGTGTTGTTCCAGCACATCAATACGCCATTCCATTCTCTCCGCATCAATCAGCTCCCCTACAGCAGTAAGACCTTCAATCTCCTCACTTTCTATAAATCTCCCCCTCTCATCCCCCACCCAAGGATCTCTCCAGATGTTAATACTACGGCCATTTCCCACTCGGTACATAATACCTTCTCTCACCAGACTTTTCGCACTCCAAATACTCCTCCAAGAGAAGCTATTTGAGTGCCCCAATCTTGCATCAAAAACATCACAATGAGGGTAGTACTTAGCTTTCATAACTCGGCTGAGGAGAGAATTTTTAAAATGAAGTAGGCGCCAGACTTGACGACCCAACAGTGCATCATTAAAAACAGATAAGTCTTTGAAACCCATGCCGCCCAAACATTTCGGTTTACACAATTTATCCCAGCTCAACCAGTGCATTTTCCTTGCTTCACCTTTTCCTGCCCACCAGAAACGAGCCATAGCCGAACTGATCTCCTGAATAACAGCAACAGGAAGTTTATACACACCCATAAGATATGTGGGAATGGCTTGAACAACAGCTTTAATAAGGATCTCCTTCCCTGCTCTAGACAACAATTTTTCTTTCCAGCCACGCAATTTCTTCCATACTCGATCGAGAATATTTCGGAACATTAATTTCTTTGAGCGACCATCTGTAGAAGGGATACCAAGATACTTCTGATGTTTCTCAACTAGTTTCATCTGGAGAAGATTAGTTAACTCCTCTCTTCGCTCTCTGCAAACACCCCTACTAAAAGAAACCTCCGACTTATCATAGTTAATTTTCTGTCCGGATGCTTTTTCATATTTGTTGAGTATATCAACTATTGCCATGCATTCCTGTCGGGTAGCTCTAGTAAAGAGCAAGCTATCATCAGCGAAAAGAAGATGAGAAATCTCAGGACCAGTTCTACTAGCCTTAGCACCATGGATAACTCTAGAATCCACTTGCTTTTGAATCATCTGGGAAAAAGCATCAGCCACAAGGATGAACAAGAACGGCGATAGGGGATCCCCCTGACGCAAACCCCTAGCAGGAGACACCTCACCACAAATTTTCCCATTAATCAGGAAAGAGTATGAAACTGTAGACACACATTTCATAATTAAGTTCACCCATCTGCCATCAAAACCCATCGTCAGGAGAAGTTTCCGCAGAAAACCCCATTCCACCCTATCATAAGCCTTACTCATATCAAGCTTCATAGACATTATCCCTTTCCTTCCTTTGTTCCTGTGTTTCATAGTGTGGAAAATTTCCAGAGCTATCAAAGAATTGTCAGTAATCATCCTCTGGGGAACAAAAGCACTCTGGTTCTCCGTTACAATTTCAGGCAAAATATTCTTAAGTCTGAGAACAATGGCCTTAGAAGCAATTTTGTACAATACATTACACAAACTGATTGGCCTAAATTCAGATACAACTGTGGGAGACTTGACTTTCGGGATAAGTGCAATATTAGTACAGTTAAGATCATCAGGGAAGGAATGACCATGCAAAATATTACTAACAAACTCAAATACCTCATCACCAATAATATGCCAAAATCGCTGGAAGAAAATCGCATGCATCCCATCTGGACCAGGAGCTTTGCATGGGTGCATTTGACTAAGAGCAGTATAGATTTCCTCCTTCGTATATGGCCGCATAAGGTCATCATTGAAACTCGCTGTAATAGTGGCTCGGACATGCTGTAACACTTCATCAAAATGTGCTGCTGATGGATTATCAGAAGTGAAAATATGCTGAAAATAATTTGTCACCTCCTGCACAATGACATCCTCCTCCGTCTGCCAGTTCCCAGAGCTATCATAAATACCTTGGATGAGATTGCGTTGTTTGCGTTGAGACGCCTTGTGATGGAAGTACTTGGTATTGCGGTCCCCATCTTTGACCTCCGCCACCCTAGACCGAATATACCAATAGGCCTCCTGCTTAGCATTTAGATCATCAAGTGCTGATTCGAGCTTCGCACATAAGGCGCAACTCTCGTCTGTAACGGGCCGTTGTTGAGCCTCATGCAACGACTTTTCGGCCTTCTCAATCTGTTTCGACAAGTTTCCGAAACTTTTCTTGCTCCACGCCACCAATCCAGTGGCAATAGCTTCCAGTTTAGCAGGGACCGATGAACCAACCGCGTTGACCCAAGTTTCTCGTACCACGTTCTCGCACCCCTCTTCTAAAAGCCAACTAGTCTCAAACTTGAACTTCCGCTTCCCATGTACTCTTCTCGGTTGTGTAGGTGCAGCCCATCTCAGGACAATGGGTACATGGTCAGATTTATAGCGGACCAAATGCTCAATATACGCCTCGGGAAAAAGCGAAAGCCACTCCATCGTAACCAGGAACCGGTCGAGCCTCTCTCTAACCCGCGTTTCCGGGCTACTACCCCTTTCCCAAGTATACCATTGACCTACTACTCTTAGATCTCCAAGGCTGCACTCCTCAACAACACCACGAAAACCTTCCATCTCCTTTCTTTCACGACTCGCTCCACCTTCCTTCTCCCCATATTCCATAATCTCGTTAAAGTCCCCACCAACTACCAAAGGAAGAGCAGTAGCATTACATAAAGACCGAAGAAGAGACCATGTTTTATTTTTATTGACTTCCTCCGGCCAGCCATAAACACCGACGAACCTCCACATAGCACCACCCTTACTGACCACATCTCCGCATATATGATTTTGGGAGCAGGAGACCAACGTAAAAGAAATTGTAACATTATTCCAGTAAAGGCATAGGCCACCCGAAAGACCCACACTCGAAACACCAATAGCATTCGTGAAGCCTATGCGATCCTTCAACTGTTCAGCAACATCTTTTTTTATTTTCGTTTCGGACAAAAATAATATGTCCGGAGCTAGAGACGTAGACCATCTCTTTAATTGACGAACTGTCCAGGGGTTGCCCAAGCCCCGACAGTTCCAGCACATAAGATTCATAATGCCGGGCGGGGTTGGGTTTCACCAACCACCGCCTCGACAGTTACCTCAACACTGCCAGGAATAACAACATCACCCATCTTCTGTTTTTTCACATCAGTTATATCATCTACAAGATCATCATTAACCAACATATAATCCGGAAATTTACGCTTATCACCAGGGGGACAGTTATTAGAAATAAGCGTATCATGCAGAGTAGTTTCATTAATATCCATGGGGACCACCCGAGCCTTCATTTTATTTCGTCGAGTCTTTGAGGGACCTGACTTAGCACCAGCCGTAAAAGTATAAGGAGGGGAAGGAAGGGTTGAAAACTCCAGAGACTTACTTGGGTCAGCAGGGAGCATGGTGGTAGCCATTATGGTACCCTGAGCAGGACCCGAGGCACAAGCCTCATGACTTGGCTCGGATGGAGGGATAGGGGTCACATGAATACCTCTTGTCTCCTTAGGTGGCGAGGAGGGACTGCCATCAAAGTTGATGGTGCGAGCACAGTTAAGAAAAGCTTTCGTTTCCTCCTCTAGCCTTTGGCGTCCTTTTCGCGGAGAGGCTCGCAGCCATGAGCCCCACTGCTTATCAAACTCCTTGTCATCTTCATGGTTTACCGGACAATCGCGCTCGATATGGCCTATGGTGCCACACACATAACAGAAGGTTGGAAGTCGTTCATATTTTAATTCAACTAAGGCAGTTTCGCCCTTCCTCAGCGCAATTCTTTGAACCCTACGCAAAGGTTGAGTAACATCCAGCATCACACGTAGCCTTGCCGACTTGTCCCACCGAATCCCGTCAAAATCAACTTCCAGAACCTCTCCCAAACTATCTCCAATAAGGCGTATATGTTTTTCAGTCCTGAATGATAAGGGCAAATTATAGAGCCGTACCCAGAAGGGGCAAGACTTTAGGGAAATATTTGAGGGTTGCAAATCCCCATCAATCTCCTGTAGTAGAACTAAGTTTTGATCAAAAGTCCAGGGCCGCCCAGCCAAAACCTTAGTTTTATCTTTATTCGTAGCAAATTGAATAACAAAAAGACCGTTCTCGATCGGCCGAAACAAAGCACCATTAGAGAGTGACCACACTTGGTTGAGCGTACGTTTTAGGGCTTCAAAATTGAAAGAACGCACAGTCAAAACCTTCCCCACCAATGACAAATTGATATCTTGATGACTTTCATCACTGTCAACTCCATCAAGAGATATCAGATTGTCCTCAGCTTCTGTTATTTTCAGATTCGAGACTTTAAAAGAGATCTCGTCAGCCATAGCAAGAAAGCCACAATCCCAAGAAGGGATTCGAAGGCTCGAACTATCGAGTAGAAATAATGGAACACCAAGACTTCAGAAAACTCGAAACCCTAGAGAGAAACCCTAGCTCGAGACTATAGATGCACTTTAATTCACTCGAACTTGAGCCGGATTTGGAGCTTTTGCAACCCAATTTATTTCTCTTATCTCTAATTTTCTCTCTTCTTCATTATTTTTCACTTCCAAATTTCTCTCTCCCTAGCTGTTTTTCAACTCCAAAATTTTCTCCTACATTGTTTCTCTCTCTCTCCTTCAAATTTTTAACATTGATTGAAATTAATGAATAGCAGAATAGCAAAAACAAATATTTGAGCTTCAAATTTCATCAAAGGTGAAATTTATTTCAAATTTGAATTCAACACTAGAGTTTGCAATAGTCTTCAAGGCCGGAATTGATGGTTGATAATGCAAAAGATGATTTAAGAGTCAACTAGTTTTAGATTTCTCTTACCTCAAAATTTCTCTCATTCAAAGTTTCACTCTCCTTCAGGCTTCATGGTCTTTCTCAACTTAATCAAACAAATTGATGAACTATAAAATATGATTTGAGAAAGTTAGGTTTCATCAATAGCTAAAACAAATAATGAAGTTCATCAATGATGGACTTATTTTGACATTTGAAATCAATATTGTTGTTCCAAATGAGCCAACACTGATGTTCATTTAAGTTAATAATCAAAAATGTTTGCTCATTTTCACTAACATAGAAATGTTTTCCCATATGAGAAAGTTTGCTCATGTGAGCGAATGAGCACAAGTTATTAGAAATGAGTAGAATGTGTTCATTTGGAAAATTTCAAATGAGCAATGAGAAAAAAATAGTATTAGATATACCATGAGCATTGTATACTCGATTTTACTACAAATTTTCTTTCCCCATTTGCTTTTAAATATCTAGAGTGACACGGTCTCTTGGGTTAAAACAAAAAAAAAATCTTCAATTTGACCATAACTCCATTTTAAATATCTAGGGTACTAATCATCACCCTATCATTCTGATTGAGAAATTATGTGACTAAGAAACAAATTAAACATATTTTATAAGTTTAAATTGCAACAAGTCACATAAAAACACAATCTTACAAATGAGAGTTTTAGTTCATTTAATCCATGTAAATAAAAAAAATTAGAAATTGCATGGCATAAGTTTTGATCCCATGACATCAAGTTCATATACTAAAGTTTTAACCACTAGACCAAGTTGTATTTTGTGTTATCATGTTAAAGTCCAATATTGATAAATGAAAATTTTTGTTACCCGCGACATAGCTCGGGACTAAAAACTAGTTTTTAATTAAAAGGTGGTATATATTGAATATTTGGGTACTGTCAAATTGAATTTCTAACAAAACATATCAAAAATCAAGATATACCTTATATAATAAATTTCTTTCAATATATTAACATTTTACCATTAACACAATAATTGAATCACCAATTAATTGCTTTTCTTTCTTCCTCTTTCTCTTTTCTTGCTATTCCACCGACAGCAACACTACGTCGATTGTCATTTATCAATTAGTATTAATTATAATCGTAAAATGGTAATATATTAAAAAAAATTGTTATATAAGATAGTTTTTTAAAAGAAAAATTTTAAAAGGTAATTTTTTGAAAAAAGTTGATTATAAAAAATATTTTTTAGAAAATTTTCCTAAGAGTCATCAAAACTTCTCGAGGAAAATACCAAGGGCACCTCCAAAATATTTTGCTAGTTAAGATAGTCTAAAATTAATCTAGAATTGAGGAAAATGCAAGTATAGTTGCTTTTGATTAAAAAATTGAGGATGAAACCTTATAAAATGCAACAATCAGGAAAGATTCATAAAATGCAAATACAAAGTCCTTTATTCCTTGCAAAGGAAATTCAATCATCACTCTCACAACACATCAACAAGATGAGGATGAAGTTCTGACTGCAAATCATACCTCAATATGTTCATCCTTTAGCACAACACTGCAAATATTGTCGAGTACAAACCCATTGCATTGCATTCCATAAAATATATTCCAAAACTGGGCCGCTTACAAAGAATTATTTACAGTTTCATCTGGGCAAATTTCAGATTATACACAATGCAGTAATGTTCATCTTTTACCACCATATCGAGCTAAGAATTCCGGGAGGACGGCATTGAAGAGAGATAGTAAAAGGTAGAAGGGAGATGGTACGACAAATGGGGTCGAAAAACGACACCCACTTCTCTTCACTACCGGCCTGAAAGTTTTCAATATATGTTAGAGAAGAGCAACGAGTCCCAGAAAACAGAACACTATGATTATGCTAGCAGCAATAAGTTGAGGAACAGCCAAACCTGAAGATGCTCTGCTACCTCTTGAATGCAAGTACATCATTGTTTTGTTCACTAATGGTAGTTCACCAGCCATTACTCTTCGCTTACCCAGCAATTTTAGGCTGCAAATGTTTTCAGAGTATTATTTTGAGAAGCAACCATTACCATATGCATGAGTGCGTGAGATATATCTTTAAGGGTAAAAGTACAATAGCAGAGGCCATAAGGAGAAGTTTGATCTAGAATTTCCTATAGTCGTGAGGTAGAGCTAGAACCACTACGTTACTCGGACTCTTCATGGTATCTTGTATACCCATGCCAGATCCTCGACATTTCGACATGAGTACAGACAATTCGAGACTTCATCTTGGTCCAAAATCATGGAAATTTTTCCTAAATAAAGTTTAGTCAAACACTTAAACATGTATTCATGTCAAATACCAGTACCCATATCCGAGTAACAGAAAATGATATAATTGTTATTATTATGAGTATGAAGTCCTAAAAAGCTTGATAAAGGGGACAGGTATATCAGTGCCAGCACAGTGCTTCAACCTACGGAATTTTACTGGTCAAAATGACAACGAGAAAAGTGGGGAAGACTTCCAGAAATTTCATTGTCTAAAGCAATGAGCTCAAAAAAACAGAGCATTTAGCCATTTACTGTAAGTCTAGAACTATCTCATCTCCCTTCAAAAGAAAAAAAAAACTATTTCATCTTAATTTAATTCTTTCTACTCAAAATAAGTAATTACCCAAACAATATTGACTATAGGGTATAGACCAGCTTCATACCAATAATTTTGGTGCTCGAGGCAAGGTTAAGAAGATTGAGTGCTAGGCGTAGCAGACGTCACTCCTCAATGACCAGAAACATTCAGAATATACAGCTCACCACTAGGTGGCTCAGTGGCACAAGAGAAGCAATAGATTTAAGTGCAAGATGGAAAAGAACAGTTTAAAAATATGACCTGTGGCTAAGATGATCTTTCTCACAAACACAAAAAAGTAATTCATCATATATTGTATCAACATTAGAATTCACCAGATTCATTATGTTGCATTAACAGCAAGTGGAGTTCCTAAGATCTCAAAGATGCGTTTTTTTCCTTAGGTGATGAAACTGGCATGGGCCATTAGGCCAAGGCAGTAAATTACCCCTAATGAAACTTGAACTCATGATCACAAGCTATAACCACTAAAGGCAATCTTGGTAATCTGACCTGGGGTACACAAATAGACAATGCATGCGTATAACCACAAAAGTAGAGGAAGGGCAGTGCTAAGATCTCGAAGATAGCTTAATTATAAGGCTTAACAGTTAACACGATCAAACACTTAGTAAGATAGCATTATCAGAGCTATCTGATATTCTGATGTCATATGCAGATCCAATCCACCATTCAATGGATGCAGTCTTACATCTAATTTCAGTGACAGATACTACATGCAGACCACAGGTCAAACCAATTATATTGAATTGAAAGCAAGATGGAAAGTATACAAATAACAGAGAAAAGTACCCCATCTACATGTACTAATGATAAAAGCCTTCTCAGAAATACAATGTCTATAGAAACCAGTCTATCATGTCTTCAGTTACCAATACTCCAACATTGTAAAACACAATGGAATGCAAAGACTATTTCCCTTTCCGGCTTTCAGACAGAACATAAAAATAAAAAAGGGACAACCTTTTCATTTTTCAGATTTAAGGATTTGTATATCCTAGAGGCCTGGACTTCTACTTTTCCCCACTTCAACTAGTTTACATCATGTCAACAATTATCAATGTCTCCTGTTTTGTTTAGGTCTAATGTCACCAGGAATTCACATACATCTCCCAACATCTTATTATGAGAAAAAATCAAATGGCCATCTAGTAGTAATAATGATGTCCTGCTTGAGTACTGCAAACAAATCAGTACTTGTATCCTAGCTACTTGACTTTTTACCATAGCCAAAGTAATCCCATGTTCATGACAGTGATGTTCCCTAAGGAACTCTTAAGTTTCAACCCTCTTCCCTTCTCATAGGGGCACCGGAGTTATGGAAGGTAAAACAAATGATCAGCATCATCATCAGCAAATCTGAGGAAATCTAGTTTTCCCATTAGCCAAAAGGGTGGTGTTAGAAATTAAAAATCAAAAAAAGAAAAGAATAAAAAGCAGCATCAACTATGATGGGTATCAACAAATGATTTGTTCTTATCAAAGCCAAGAGGCATATACACAGCTCTCTCTCATAATACGAAAGGGAAAAAAATGAGAGAAAAGAACGAGACGAAAGAACTAGAAGGAAACGGCTGGAGTTTCGAAAACGAGGAAACATAAGGTGCCAGCCATTTCCAGGCTGCATTAGCAATAAAACAGTTGGAGTTTCGAGAATCCAAACGTTTAAAGGAAACCTTGGGTCCCCAAGGTTATTTGTGCTCTATGGCCCAACACCAAAACTTGGAGCTTTACTAAAGCAGAATCAATGATATAAAAAAATAGAACAACCCAAAATTTGAAAGATTATACTCAAATCGCATAGCGGAGTAGACATGTGCTACTATGCTGCACTGCACTTGCATATTAGCTTTTAAAGTGGAGTTAGCTTTTGGCTTCAGTAAGGACAGAGTAGCAATACTGCTCCAAATGAAGTGTGGAAGATCAGAGAGCTGACGGAATAGCTGAATAAACAAGCATATCTCGGATCTGAGACCTTTCACATAAACAAAAAACACAGAAAGAATCAGGTTGGGATTCGATATGTTCCTGTGCTGGGAGAATGCAACTTATAATTGGCAAAGCATTTTCAATGGCCAGTCAACCTTTCTCTTTCATGACAAAATGATCAAGGTGGTAAATGTAAACATTATGCATCTCCTTTAAAAGTAATCAATATATCAAATTCCCACTGGTTGGTTGACAAACAGCATATGCTCTATTCTTTTAAGCCCATTAGATGTTTCATTGCCTGGAACATAGCTGAGGATTCTATGCATTCCTAGAAATTTACTCAAAAAGCTGATACAAGGGTTATTAAAAAGCCTCTATCTACTTGAAGGAAAGACTGACCTACCACTTCCAGAGTTCCAGTCCTATTTTTTTCCACACTCTGCAGCAGCTACAATTAGATTACCTTTACGGAGAAAATGTAAGGTTACACATGTTCTAGGGTTATCAGATGCTGAAAAAGGGCCAGTCAAAGGAGTGATGCATGTCGAAATTCGAACCAACTACTAATTTTCTTCGATAGTCTACCTTGCATTTCAGAGAAGGTGGCTTCCTAAAGCTACATCAAATCTTAAAAGCTCCTCACTGATATTTTAGCACCCATCTCCTCTAATGCATGAAGGAACTTTTTTCCTTTTTGAAGTGTAATGCTTGAGAGATATCAGCGTATTAGTTTTGGCTACACTTATCCTCTAATTTTTTTCAGCAAGTGATGTGTATAGCAAGGGATGGAAAACATAATTCTTCATAATTTGTGTAATTTATCAAAGATAAAGTAGAAGCAACCAATGCAGGTCCAGATGAGTATGTGACTGGTGCCAACTATAGAGTTGCTTAGTATAAAACTATAGATTTTAAAAGTTGTCATGTTATCTTAGGTCAAGTCTTGCCTTTCCGAAGCTGGTTAGTACAGCATCTTGGCTATGCCTAGATCCTTTAAAGCCTTTTTCAGAGTAATGGTAAAATCCACTCACATCCCTCACCCATAAATAATGAGACCATATGTCTGAGAAAACTTGGGGAAGTCGATCACAATTCTCAAATAGTGAATTACTGGCAAAACATAGGAGTGATATTCTCTTTAAAAGATAGAAGCTTCAGATAAAGATGTCGAACACTGTCCCAGTGGTACGAGTTTTCTCAGGCGGAAATATTAATGAGCAGTAGGAACTTAGCCTAGACAACAAGTTGGCCACAAAAAAGGAGCCACTGATTAATACATACACATGTTATCTAACGAGAAAAGTAAACACGGATAACATCTCAATGAAGTTAGGATTAAATCCCTAGATGGTAAAAAAAATAGCAAGGTTCTTGCAATAAACCTTGTTTACATTGTGTACAGGCTCTATTTGGAATTCAAAATCAAGCAGCAGTGCTTAGCTTGTTCTCTCCAGAAGCAGCCATGTGTGATGCATGTGACAAAACAATGGTAGTTTATGGAAACACAGCTTCAAGTTCCTCTTTAATATCAGCTGTTAAATAACAGACCTACCTTTTGCCTTTTAGCCACATGTCTAATAGGCTACCAATTACTTTCCCTACACCTTTCCTCGAGTGTGTAAGCAACTCAATATTCTGTTTAGTTCCTGATTTCAGACCCATAATGCCTCATTGTCCATACTTTTCTTCCTTTAGAAAACGCAGAATCACTTACGAACGGGTTACAACTTACAAGTAGTCAAGTACTTGTACCAGAAGGAGCTTTTACCAAAAATTATAAAAAGCTTTCAAAATCTTCCTTTCACAACTTCAATTAGGAAGCCTTTCAATTAACTAGGTTAGCCCTTCATTTACGAACATTTTCTTCTGCTCTTATAGGCAGTAGCGCTATTAGCTTATCGCCAATTACAGGGTTTCCTTAAAACTTTTCCTAGTTTTCCTTCTTCTCTAGTAAAGATGTCCTATGAGAACTTACGAGTTTGAGCTATTAACTTGTATTTCACTGTCTTCAACTTCCTCAGTATGACCACAATAACTTTCACATGATTAATCCAACCCTTAAATACTTCAAATCAAGAAATAACTGCCTAGATAGATACCAATACACACTCAGCTAGGGGTATATCAGATCCCACTGTCTTAATACTCCCTTCCTAGCATACCTACTTTGTGATACTCCATTTAATTCACAATGTGGAAGCGTTTATCCCCATTAAGCGCAAAAAAACAATTAGGAAGGGAAACAAAAAAGACCCTCCTTACGACGATGAAGCCATATCCAAGGAGTGTGTGGTAAGCTCCTTGATACCAAGGACGTGAAAAACCACTCGACTTGGACTAGCCCAAAACCACCACCCTTGCGAAGTCTACTTGTTATATTAAACTATCTAAACCATCATCTTTATATAGAATCCTTCAAAGCTTGGTAATGTATATGCTAATGCTGCACAGTATGCATCTTTGCTATAATTGCTCTCATCAACAAACCAAGTTGCCAGCTCATAAATCTAATCAAGCAATCCCCACTTTGCTTACAAAAGTGGACTACCACACCACATATTTTTATCTCTCAACTTTTTTCATCTGACCCACCAAAAGCTTTCTTCCATTATTACCTAATTGGCATAATCTATCTCTCAAATAACTTTCTAATTATTTTTCTCCTCTTATCTTTTATAATCAAAATCAAGTAACAGTCCACATGAAAACATGTTATACAGAATAACACAATAAACCATCAATAATTATATACCGCCTATGTAAATGTTGCACAATAAAGAGTAACTAAACCGCAAATAGTAAGTAAACTGCAGAGAGTAACGGAACTGAACGGAATGACTGAACTAACTGAAAATAAGTCCAAAAGAACGGGGTCTAATCTAAATGAAACTTGTTCATGCGCATAACATCTAAATAATTTATAAACACGAAGGAGAAACCAAATAATTACCTGGTATAAGGAGGAGGGCAAAAAACGATGATATAATCAGCAGAACCACAAGTAAAAGTACTAGTCTTATCATCATAAGCATAACTATACGAACGTGGACAAGCTTCCTTAAAAAAAACCGAGTACACCGACGGCGGACACGTGTCAGGCGTATCATATCCTTCACTACAACAATACTGTGGGTCCCCAAAAGCCTCACACGCGCTCTTACACGCGACAACACCACTCCCACGTGCGCCGCCAACACTAAGCTCTCTAGGACACGCGCGGTTGATGTCCACTAAACACCCAGTTGGGCTACAATCACCTCCACGCCCGCCAAGTGGCACCACCAGAATGGGCAGATTATAACCGTCAACGAGGCTGACGTCATAAAAGTCAAGCCCACCTGCGCCGTTTAAGGTGAACTCTGCCAGCGTGGCAGGAGGAATAGCGCCGGCGCCACCGCAGCCGAGTTTACCGGAGGCGCAATCTCCGGTGAGACAGGTGAGTTTTCCGGCGGATGGGTCGCCGGAGCAGAGGGTACGGGCCCAGATTCGGCCCGACCATGATTTGGGGAAGGTGAGAGTGCGGGATTTTCCGGTGAGGAGAGAGAAACCGGTGGTGGGGACAGGTGGGGAAGTTGCGCCGGAGAGAAGACCTGGCCATATTGTGTGTCTGCACTTGTTTACTAGTCGGAATTTTGCAGCTTCACTTGTTTCTATTTATGGAGATAATAATTATTATTATTATGTGATGTTAGAGAGTAATTGATTAGTTAATGATAGGAAAAAGGAAGGAAAGAGAAGAGGATTACCTGATGAGAGGAGAGAGAAAGTGATGAGGAAGAAGAAGATGAAATTGCGAGCCATTGGAATTTGGAAAGGAAGGAGGGAATGGGATGATACTTTGCCGGGAAAAGAGGATTTTGTAAAAAGGAGTGAAGAAATAAAAGCAAGGTTTCCACTTAACTCTTCTTTCTTCTTCTTCCTTCTTTTATTATTTTATTTTTTGAAAAGAAATAAAGCAAGTTTTCCAAATAAAGCTAACCTTCTTTTTATTCATCAACCCGTCTTGTGTGGACCCGTTTCACATTAAAAATAGTATGAATCAGGCTTAGACATGTGCCCCACTACAAACTAATCACTTCCGCTCTCCAAAATCCGCGCGATTTTCTCTCTTTTCAATAAAATTCTCTCGCCCTAAAATTTTAACAGAAACAGTTGTTCAGAACAAACATACACTATATCATTTTAAAATACACTATATCATGTCAAAATACACTATCATGTCAAACACTACAACGATCGATTATGATAATTTTGTGTAATATACAAATGAACTACACTATAACATTTCAAAATACACTATATTATGTCAAAACACATTATATCATGCAACACTATCATGTCAACAAACACAGCAAAATACTATCATATCAAAATACACTATATCATTTCAAAAAACACTATATCATGTCAATATACACAGTGGCGGATCTAGGATTTCTATGTAGGGTGGGCCGACCTTATTGATTAATTTCTTTGAAAATCGCCTGCTCCACCATACCTATTTGCATTACTATCCCAAATAGGTTACTTATAATTATCTAGGATCATGGGGTGGGCCGAAGCCCGGGTAGGCCACCCCCTAGATCCGCCCCTGAATAATACACTATAACATGCAACACTATCATGACAAAAAACTCAACAAAACACTATGATTTTAAAATACACTATATCATTTTAAAATACACTATATTATTTCAAAATACACTATATTATTTTAAAAATCCACTATCAAGAGAGTGAAGTTATTAGAGGATAAAAAAGTTATCAGGAGAGAGTTAAGAGCGGAAGATTGGATGTGACAAAAACAGAAAGTTGTAATCATTAAAACTCACGTGAGATGGATATAGTATATACTAAGTTAGTGTGCATCGGGTTCATATTAGTTTTTTTCTTTATTCATTTATTTTGGGTTGTTGATATAGCCAGCAAAATAGATGTGTACCCATCACCCGACTCGAGACCCACTTTTCACCTGAAAATAACTACTCGAAGTACAATTGTTATTTGAAATAACCCAACTCGAATAACTCAACCATAAATGACCCGAAAATGATAACTTGAACCCCAAGCGGCCCAAAAATAATAATGAACATTTTTCATAAACATTAATTACGTGTTTTATTTGTCTGCGAGAAAAAAAGCGGACATTACCTGAATTGATCCGACCCAAACCAACCCGAAATCAAATGGAACCTCCCCAATGTTAATCTGACTCATCAAAACAAGCACCCGGACATACTAAGACACGAAGATGACTCGAATGTGACCCGACCCAAATCAAACTAAAATCAATTGGAACTGACCCAATGTTGATCTGACGCATCAAAACTAGAGGTGATCATCTGCGACCTTGGACGGGTTGCGGGGCGAGCGTAATCTTTAATTTTTGTCCAACAGGCCTAATATGCCTAATCCAAGCCATTTTATGCTACACCAAGGGCTGCGGGCCAAAAAACGCAGACCTTAGGGCTATTTTGACCGCATCCCTTGATGTTTTTTCCACTAGTGTTTTGGAACAAAATAAAATTTTGGTTTGATTTGGACCAGTTGGATTTTGATTTTATAATTTCGGTATGGTTTGAGATGCATTTTGGTTTGTATTTGGACTTGAAATGCTAAGAACGAATTTGATTCGGTTGGTTTGGTTTTACCCCAAAACTGAATCGAAAACCGAACTTACATCTATATATTCAGTTTATCGATCAAAATGCTACTTCATCCATTATTTTTTAATTGCAACATTTCTCTTACTTGAGAGTTTCATACTGATTACAACATTTCATTGTTAATATATATTTTTTATCTCTCCTATACCACATGGGTCCTACCTTCTATCTATCTTTATATTTCTCCTCTTCACATGAGTTATTTAAAAAATGCGTCAATGAGGTATGTTACAATTATTGTAGGACAGAAGAAGTACAACATTTTGTCTATAGTTACTTTTGTTGAGTGTAAGGACCTCTATTGATTACTCATCTCTTATTGTTGTTGCATTTAGGAAAAACCCAATTTTAGTGTTTTGGCCCGGGCGATGCCACAAGTCAGTTACAATTATCAAATATATTTATTACTCATAAATTTCATACTTGATTTTATTGGCTTTTCGTAACATTTTGTCTAGTGAGAAAGTAGATTATGGACGTTAGGCATGATAAATCGTTTAGAGAAAGCTTATAAGGTATTAGGGATAAGAAAAACAATTTCAATGAAATTAGGATAAGAGAATTTTATTACTTAATAAAAGTGTTAGATACAAGCATAAGATTTTATTATGTTTTACTTTGAAACATTAAGCATTGAAATTTTAGTGGATTAGTGGTTAAAATCTCACATTTGTTTCAAAAGTGATGTGTTCAAATCTTAATACCTACATACTGTTCATATTTTTAAATGAGATTATAAACATGTGTATTGAAAAGTTTGAGAAGAATGATATGTGACACCGTTCATTTGATAGGAACACCTTTTAATATATTTGTATAGATGGTGACTTAAAATGCCATGGTATACATATTCGTTGATTGACCATCCAATTTTGTGTATCCTCCACATTAACATCTCCCCTTCTTATACTACTCAAATTAATATAGACCTTTACAAAATCACAACAAGTGACCACCTTCAATGTGTTAGCTATAGCCTATATAGGCTCGCCAATTCCGTGTGATATTATTATAATCTAGGTCTTTAAAAAAGTTGTAGCAACCCTAAGGTCTAATAAAAGTCAGAAAAAAAACTTTATCTATTTAGTGGGTAATTCATCCACTAATAATAGACATTAATAATTAGTTGAGTACAATTCAATAACATAAAATATATTTTAATTGTATATTTTTACTTTTTTAGTAGATAAACTAGTTAGTAGTCCCGGGCTATGCCCCGGGTAAGAAAAAACTTCATTTATTAATATAATACTTTATGATAATAACACCAAATACAACTTAGCCTAGTGGTTAAAACTTTAGTATATGTACTTGAGGTATCGGGATCAAATCCTATACTATGCAATTTCTTAATTTTTTATTGTACATGGATTACATGAACTAAAACTCCTTAGGGAGAGCGCCACGTGGCACAGTTTCTTGTTCTCGCACGCCTTTTAATATATTTGTATAGATGTATCAATCTCCATAAAAAAACCTAATTATAAGCTCATAATTGTAGTTCAAATGTCTAATGGACTTAAACCAGATTGAAACAAATGTGTCCACAAGAAAGCAAAGTTCCAGGCCTAATAAGAAGCTGTTGGACAATGAGGAATGAAGATGCTTCAATTTGGGCTATGCATCATGTTATCAAAGTTAAAATAGATTATTGTACCCGAATTTGTTTGGATCGCCAAGATAATTGGGCCTTAACTCGCATGTAAGGTATAAGAGTAGCAGGTTCTTAAGATTTGAAACAATACAGGCCCATCATGTTATAGATTTGATACCAACATTGAGTGCGCTTCAGCTTTTCACTTGGAGCTCCTGCATAGTGCATATCCAGAACCATTCCTAAAAAACAAAAAGTAAGAGGCAAAAAGGGGCGTTCCGAGAATCGAACTCGGGACCTCTTGCACCCAAAGCAAGAATCATACCACTAGACCAAACGCCCGGCAATAATAATAAAAATAGTTGTCAGATATTAGTTATGATAATTTTGTTTTTCTCCTTGGGTTTTTCTATATCGTACCCTTGTGTTTTATGAAAGTTTATATTGTACCTGATGTTTTTGAAATTTCCACGTTATACCCCTAAGATTTATTAAAGTTACACAAAATACCCTTTTACACGATATAAAACAGTAGATTTTGGGACTTTCTTACCTTGTGGGCATAAAGTAGGATTTTGTAGCCTTGTTAGATTACTGACGTTTGGAATATGATCTGATAAATTAAAGACTAAATAAGATTTAGGGTAGAAATTTTTATTAGTAAGGGTATTTAATTTGTGTGACATTTGTAGAGTTTAGGGGTACAATATGTAGAGTTCAAAAAGATTGGGTGCAACGTAAAATTTCGAAAAACACAGGGGTACTACGTAGAAAAACCCTTTCTGCTTTGATTATTTCGATTGAATTTTCCTTAAAAAAAAAGAAAATATATTTCTTCTAATAATAAATTTGAATTCATAAATCCCAAAGTTTGGTATGTTCCTGTATAAAATTTATGTGTACATCTTGCATATTACTCCAACATGTTTTGTGGCCTAATCCTATCTCATAAGTTGTATTTTGCCATTTTTGTTGATTTAAATTATATTCTTCTTTGAATTTTACACTTACTAGGTTGTCACGAGTCATGACCAATTGAGGAAGAGGTGGTAGCTCAGTAGAGTACCACCCGGAATTTCAGAGAATTGTCCAAGGTTCGAATCTTCATCCCAACAATATGTTCGTCATTTAATTTTGGGATGTTAAGCCTTATACACAACCTTTGAGTTGTGTGCCTTGCAGGCTACTAGCCTAGTAGAAGTTGGTCTTCGGACCAATTATCTTTCCTAATAAAAAAAAATGAGTCATGACCAATTGGAGGATGACACAAAGTTTTTTGTTAAATAGATCAACTTTGATTTGGGACCCATATGGGAAAAATATTTGAAAACTTGGGAGTGATTGTTTATTTCGATCTTAATAACTGGTACATCGAGAGTCTTATTTTAATACAAAAGTCATTTAATGCATAAATTAATTTGAGGGAGTAATGTATGAATGTAGGTTCCTTATCCAACATCCGGAAACACTCGATAGCATTTGCCGATTTATAAATAACTAAATTTAAAATTTTACATGAGAAGGCACTTAAGCTTGGTATTACAATGTCAATTTTCATCAATACGTGATTAATATATTTTCTTAAAGCTGGTTTTCCAAAAAAAAAAAATCATAGATGTCGACTCAAGGGCCCACGTCTTTTAAGTTAGGCTCCTACAAATATTTTGTTCATATATTAAATGAGGCCTCCATCGACATTAAGGAGATTGTTGGTGTAGTTGTTAATGACTTGGTGAAAGTTTAAGTGGTTAGGAGGTCGAGTCTCTTGAAAACAAAATTTCTATGTCTCACAATTACAAATTCTTGGCGTCGTTCCTGTGAGGGTTGCTAAGC
This sequence comes from Beta vulgaris subsp. vulgaris, assembly GCF_026745355.1. Taxonomy (NCBI): domain Eukaryota; kingdom Viridiplantae; phylum Streptophyta; class Magnoliopsida; order Caryophyllales; family Amaranthaceae; genus Beta; species Beta vulgaris. Next base: position 44,274,011 of record NC_079210.1, read on the forward strand.
AAGTCTACGCGCCACGTGACATTCTCCCTTTAGTTGTTTCATTCTGCATGTTCTTATTATACATACATTTAAAAAAAATCAGAAACATACTCCAAATAAAATTCGATCATGTGACCTCAAGTTATTATACTAAAAAGCTCTAACCAACAAGCTATATGCAACATCAGATGATATTTTGAATATGAAAATGTTAATAACTTGAGGAATCGCCCGGGAATAAAAGCTAGTTTTCATTGTAAAAGAGGTTAAGATAATTGGCAGCCATGGCAGGAGTGATTCTGAAGATTCAACGAATGATATAATCAAAAGAGTAAAATGTTCCTTATTAAAAAAAATATGTAATACTCCATCCGTTTCTTTTTAATGGTTACACTTTGAGTTTTGATATTATTCACAAATTTATGTTTCACTATCATTTGTGATTAATAGGTAAAGAAAAATATAGTCATGTGAGATCTTGCTTGATTCCTCTCGATATGTACTTTTGGATAATCAACTTTTTAGAATTTTTACAAATGCAAATTTAGAGATATTAATGTTCAAATATTTACATTGACAAGTGTGAAAAGGTAAAGTGGAATTATTTAAAAGAAATGGAGGGGTACTACATATATGAGTAAAATATAAAGCAATTTCAGACTTCTGATGCAATTTAATGACTGAAAATAATCTTTTGATCTAAGAAAATTGAACAAAGCCCATCAGCAGAAGAAAGACATAATGTTGTTTTCATAGCCGAAAAGAATGGCCTTTATCATAATGCTGCTAGCAACAATTGTAAGCAGATACTAATGGAGCTGACCACTAATCAATGCATGAGTAGGAATGATCAAAACAAGCAAAAAGAGATTGTAAGAAACATAAAAGGATCTGGATAAATGACCCACATATTTAGTAAGTTCATCTTCATCATTCATCATCCTAAGTCAAATGTTACCAAAGTCCAAATGTTTCTTTATGTTGTTTGCTGTAAAACAAAGTTTATTTTTGATCTCAATCATTACATAGCAATGTTTCACACTTCTGACTTCACACTAAGTCTACCACCAAAACTACGGTTAAAAAGTTGTTTATCGTTTTAATCTGGTTCTTCACACTAAGTCTACCACCAAAACTACAGTCAAAAAGTTGTTTATCGTTTTAATCTGGTTAGGATATATCCAAATAACTCGTTGGATCTTAACTATGTTGAAAGATGAATATTTGTGAACAACTTTTTGTTAAATAATATATTCGCATCAGGTCAATCTTGGTTACAATTAAAATCTAATCATATAATTTCAAGAAAGATTGATGTCACATGCTAATTTTAAAACGTATTTTCTTAATGGTACGTTTTCTCGATGTTAAAAAAATTTATAATAATTGAATACACTTAATTTTGTAAGGTTTGGTTGATAATCTATATTAATACTCCAAATTAAGAGAGTTAGCAAGTGGATTATTAGTCAGCACAACATCATCATACCCTATTGATCAAATATGTAATGACTAATTAGCTCTTGTAGTTCTTACCCTTTTTATCTGATTGTATGATAGATGTGTTATTCGTTGTTCATCATGAGCAACTTTAGCGTGATACACTACAATATGTTTAGCAATTGATTTGCGAGCAACAATGTTGTGGGCGCCCCCATGGCATGCTTATTTTTCAGAGCAACAAACATAATTAACGTTTCTTGTCTATTCATTTCATCATATAAGGTTATTAAGGCTTGTGCATCCAAGGCAAGCCAGTGGGTCAGATTTATATACTATGTATTGTGTACTCCAAATGTGAATAAAAAGATCATGATATTAAGCAAAAATTGTCAACAACTATCTAATAAATATCACTTTTCATAAACAACTACCTAATATAAAACTTTTTTAATTCAACTACCTAATATAGCTATTCCGTCAACATAACACTACCAAAATCGTTAACTTTTGAATTTTCCGTCAATTTTTCGAAAATCCCCAATTACATGAACACTAATTTCAATCATTTCAAGAAACCCCATTTTGATGAACCTTAATTTCATCAATTTTTCCACAAATTCCAATTTATAAACTCAGATTTCATTAATTCCCCAAAACCCCAATTTTAAAACCCTTATTAAATCAAGGGATCATAAACAAGCAAAGCACAAAGCCCATTATGAAGTTGAATGTATCTGTACAATCTGCTAGCATTCGGTGACTTTTTCACTAAATTATCCGATAAGAATGTCACTGCTCCTCCTCTTATTGTCATTCTTCTTCTATCAAATTAATCAAAAACCCTAAACACAAAATCTTCCACACTTATTAAATTGTGGATTATAGTTGCAAGAGCTTAGGATCAAACACAAATGTGGGGTTGGTTTCTTGTGTTCTTCCCTTTGCTCCACAAAATGGATGTGACGTGTACAGGGAGATGAATTCTTGAAGGGAGATGAAGAGCAACCCAGAAGGGAAATGAACAAATTCCTAGCATGTGAGTCTTAGTCTCAGTCTAAGGGTTTCTGGATTTGGGGGAATCGAATAAATTTTAAATAAACCAAACAGACCATCATGCATGATTCAATCCAAAATCCATCCAAAATCCAATGTAAAAATCACCAAATTAACAACAATCACCAGCACCTGCACAACCAAAATACCCAGTAAGATGCTGCCAAACCATATGGTAAAAAGCCCACCTAAAAAAAATGCTCAAAACCCCCAAAAATCTGGGATTACTTTGAAAGATTCAGTTAAACTTTCACTGCATGGAGAAAGCTCAAATATGTATTTGCATCCATGAATTTTGGTGGAGCATTTCTACTTAAGGAAAATTAATGAAATCCCCAATTACTTAACAAATAAGGGTTTAGAAATTGGAGTTTTTGGGAAATTAATGAAATATGGGTTTATAAATTGGGATTTGGGGAAAAATTGATGAAATTAAGATTTACTAAAATGGGGTTTGAAATGGTTAAAGTTAGGGTTCATGTAATTGGGGATTTTCGAAAAGTTAACGGAAAATTCAAAAGTTAACGGTTTTGGTAGTGTTATGTTGACGGAATAGCTGTATTAGGTAGTTGAATTAAAAAAGTTTTATATTAGGTAGTTGTTTATGAAAAGTGATATATATATATTACGTAGTTGTTGACAATTTTAGTTGATCTTAACCATATAACAAGAGCAACAAGTGATATACTAGTGGTATTGACATTATCTCAGATTCCAAGATTATGGAATTGAGTCTCACTTGTAAGAGGAATCCCCAATTTCCACCCGAACCATTTTCACCAAGCAATTCTTGGGAGTTCTATTATTTTAGCAAAAAGAAGAATTATATAACTAACTAAGAATATGTTTAGAATGTATTATTTAATACTCCATCCGTTTCAATTTAATCTACACACTTACACTTTTCATGCATGCCAATGCAAAATTTTGAGGACATATATCTTTAGTTTTGTATTTGTAAAAATTATAAAAAGTACATATTAATAAAATACATATTATGATGAATCTAACAAGATCCCACATGACTATATATTCATCCACGTATAAATCACAAATGATGGTCAAAGTGAAATTTGTGAATAGTGTAAAATGTCAAAGTGTGTAGATTAAATTGAAACAGAGGGAGTATATTAATGCTTAAAGTTTTGATTTGGCGAACATGCAAAATAGAAATGGTAGAACTAAAAAAATGGACGAAGTATCTCGCTAAAGTAAGAGATAGGAGGATAGTAGATTCCATATCGAGTATAACTACAAAATTATTCCTAATAAAATCATGAGACAAAATTAAGCTAACACGATTTTAGCCAGATAACTATCTATACCTTTTATCCACAAGTTCTCCCAAACATTTCTTAAACATATTTTGAAGATTGAGAAATCTCCTTATTTAGTTTCAAGTAGGACATTGTGTAACCGTCTAAAACAAGTATAGATTTACTGGGCAACATATTCCTGTAAAATTCTTTGTTTTTTGTTTTCCTTTTCAGTTGTATCAGAATTGACGGTATCATTTTCCTTCAAAAAAAAAAAAAAACATTGACGTTATCATTGGAAGTAAAAACTTTAATTTGATGGTTCAGACATTTCCGAGCCACATCTGATATATTCTGTATTGAGCAGCAGTACTGCAAAGGCTCTGCTAACTACTAAGCATGACATTATGGTATAAGGAGAAGCATCATAGAATGTTGAGGTGAGGTGTCCCGTTATCATTTCATCACGACTAGGATAGATTACAAAAAGGAATGAGTGAAATTTAGATGTACGTAGGTCTCCTATATATGAGTGCTTATTCATCTATAATTGTGGTCTTGTGGAAGTCTAATATTCTAGACTCTTACAAGGATATTTGGGTTTATATTCGTTAGAATTTGGTATTAAAAATGGTTAAATTTACAACTAATAAGAGCAGGGCCGTCTTGCACATTTCGGAGGCCCTGTGCACAATTTTAGATGAGGGCCTTGGTTTTTTTAAGCAAAAATTAAATGGTGAAAACAATATTCATATTTTTATGGTTGGAAGAATTTTTTTTGACAATTCGAATATGTCAAAATATTTCAAAATAGAAGACTTTGTTTTGGAAGCGAGAAGTTATAAAAAGTTGTATGAAAGAATGGATACCTATGCTTGTTGAGAAAAATATACAATATGTTACTCGTACTCTCAACATGTTCTGATCTCTTCATTTTTATTCAAATTAATATATAGTATTTAATATTTTAATAGAATGAGGAGAACTTGTTGAGGTAGAGGGAGTATGATTTTAGTGTCTTTTCTAAATAATTTTTTTTATTACAAAGAGAAATTGATTTATGTTAATGTATCTTAGAAAATTTCATAATGGAAACAAAGTGATTAATAAAGGATATAAAAAAAGACCATGATAATCAATAAATTATATTGGACCAAGATAGGGAGAAGAAAAGAAATCAACACAGTTATTGCAAACCAAAGCAAAAAAAATAAAAGATTAAAAGAAGAATGGAAACAAAGGAACTAGCAAGTAGCAAAAAAGTAAAGGGATAAAAGAAAAGAAATCAAGATAGTCATCGCAAACCAAAGGAAAAAAAACAAAAGAATAAAAGAAAAATGGAAACAAAAGAAGGAACTAGCAAGTAGCAAAAAACTAAAGGGATATACAACGTGAAGAGTCGAACTCGCGTTGTCAGGGCCTCAAAGGATTACTTTGCAACTCCCGCCTTTAACCACGGGGTTAAGCAGAAATACGTTTATATTGTTCTTAATTTAATATATGAGCAATGTTTCCCTGTATTTGGGCCCCCAAAAACGGAGGCCATGTGCGGTCGCACAGGCTGCACATGCTAGTAGCCGACCCTGAATAAGAGATACTCAAGTTAGATTTACAGCTACATCAAGTTCAATATCGATAATTGTATAGGTTTTAACCTTACGCTTATTTTCTTTTTCTATTGGCTTCGTAAGAGCGAGGGATGTTAAGATAAAATTACACAAACAAATAAATTGAACCTATTGTCCCATACTCCCATATTGAAATGTACAATAAATGATAACTAAGATAGTTGTAAGACTAGTGGATTAGCCTATTTATTGCTTTTATGTGCTTGTCTAGTGTAGATTAACATAATTGTCCATATCAAACCACAAGATTAATTGTCACGAAGGTAAATTAGTGCATATAAGCAGCTCAATATTGTTAATTACCCTAGTGTGCATAAACGACATTGTCATTCGCGTCGTGAAGCTGTAGCAAACATGGCATACTCGATAATGCATCACTAATGAGTAGTGAGGATAGATGTAAAGCTAAAATAATAAACTTGTTTTTAAATGCTTGAGCATTATACTTCCTCCGCTTAAAATTAGTTGCACCATTTGCATAATGTTTATTTACAACTTACACTTTGACTATTTTTGGTGATTTATACATTTATGAAAAACATAGTCATATTTTATCTTGTTATATTCGTTTTAATGTATATTTTTTTAATATTAACTTTTTATAATTTTTAGTCATTAATAATTGAAGATATTAATATTTGAAACCATGCATCGGCAAGCGTGAAAACATGAAACGGTGCAACTATTTCTAAACGGAGGAAGTATTACCTAGCAATTACCTATAATGGATATAAAAAAAACCTAGTAATTACCTATATATTCAACAAAACAATTACAGTAAGAAATTTTCAAGACATGATACCATTATTATCGAATAAACATAAACTAGTAGGATTATTTGAACCATTTACATTATTTAAGCATAGGATCAGATTGTAAGAACATTAAGGATTGATTGTTTTGAAAGGCATTAGGCACGTGTTTCCATGTGTTACATGTCCAAAATCTCACATTAAGAAAGAGATCATGTGTATATATCTTTGTTCTTTTAGTTTTGGTTCAAATATTCGGTCAAAGAAATTTCAAGATTCCTGTTTGTTTGGACTTTGGAAGTGAGAATTTTATCTTCATAGTCAATATAGAATGTATACTTTTCCTAGCGAAAATACAATTGAAAATGAAATAACCAAACAAGCCTTTCAAGTAAGTATATGATATGTAAGTAATGTAGCATCTTTTGTGGACAATATTTCTCCTTCAAATTCACTACTGTTTTCTTGAAGTAGTGATAGGTAACAGTGATTGCTTGCATGACTTTTGTTGCCCAATTCAGTATCCAGAATGTTTAATTCTTTTTGTATTTTTGCTGACTGTATTTATTCCTCAAAGCAGCTTTCTATCACTTATAGAATCATGTTTTTCCAGCTTTTATCATAATAATAGTAATTATTAAAAATATTTACTCTCAAAAGCATTTTTGTACTAAAATATTTTCAGAGACTTGGCCCCCTTAGCTTTATTTTTCTTTTGATGAGAGGAATTACCCTTTTCTAAAACTAGTACAGTGAGTATATTCAATACCAAAAAGAAAGCCCAAGCAAGCAAACACGATAATGAATGAAATTTGTTTCAATAACTTGGATTGTGTTTGGTTGGGAGCACTGTTATCAGGATCGAGATCCTACTTTGGGTCGTAGGGTTTGGTAGGATCGAATCGGTGGGATCGGATCGTAGGATCGTAAGATCCTCCAATTTCGTAAAATAGAGATAATTATGCTAGAATATAGTGAGAAACTCATGTTGAAAATTTATAGAAATTAATAATGACTTATTTCATTAACAAATGGTGATAGTTTTCCAATACTATAAGATTGAAGTAACATGCAACCAAAATCTAATAGGAGAAATCTAATATGTGAAATTACTTTATGATTTTTTTACCGATAGAATCGGATCGTAGAGTCGTAGCATCATTGAATCATATTAAGATCCTGCCATGTGATTTTTTGTGGTTGCCTGGTTGGGTAGGATTGTAAGATCTTACGAAACTAAGATCCTACGTAGGATCGGGATCGGTGAGATTGTTCCGAATCGTAGAATCGTAGGATCGTAAGATCCGGATCAGGATTTTAACAACCACGGTTGGGAGTAAAACCTTTTTCTCGAATAGTATATTTTTTTTCTTCATTTAGCTTGTAAAAGGTGGAAAACAGTTTTCCATTTGGCCAGTGTAAAATAGTTTTTCAATGCTGGAAAATACTTTCCTTCTCAATGGAAGGGTAAACAAATTTATGTCATCTCCAAATGCATTACATTCTCTCTTTTCTTCCTAACTGTTCATGTAAGGAACAAATAAGGGAAAATTAAGTTTCAATTCTGTTTCTGTTAGAAAGTAACTTTTCAAGAAAAAATCATTTTACATTGAAAATGTTTCATATCCAATTAGATGGAGGATTGCTGGAGCTCAAATGGTTAAAGAATTAGTGTGGCTCAACCAATGTTTATTAGTTGGATGTAATGTTCTTTTTTTTTTAGGTTTTTCTTGATACGGGCTTTGCTACTTACAACATCCTTAATAGGCATAAAAAAATTGTGGTTCCAATCTTTTCAATTGTTTCTCTTAAGAGAAAAACGAAAAGAATGTCCAACAATTGATCATCAAAATATGGCATGGCACAATGAAATCAATTAGGGGTGGGGCAAATATGGACAAAAATAATGAGGGCCTGTATAAGTTTCTTAATTGGGCCATTCATTTATAGTTTAAAGAAAATAGAAGTATAAGACTCGTGTTTAAAAGTTTAAACAACAAAACTTTGATGAATTTCATGTTCTCATTATTCTTTCTCTTAACACTTTTACTACTGATCCAAATGTTTTCCTTTCGTCTGTTCTTTATACCATTAAAAATAAATATATTTTGGGGCCATTATATTTTGGGAGCCTTATTCTGTCGCTGTGATTATATGGCTCAAGAAGCACCCCTGAAATCAACAACTCGTCGTCAATGGGAAAGCAATTCATCAGCCACTAAATGTTTGTCATTTATCACATGCTAGAGCATACAGGGGAAAAAAAGTCTCTTGCACAATTCTAAATTGCTACTCCATCTGTTTCAAAATATAAGGCATTCACTTTTTACGAAATTTGCTTTGACCATAAATATCTCTCATATACGATAGAAACGGAGGGAGTATATGTTAAAGAATGTTAGATTTTGGGAAAACTCCTTAATCTTGGAGTCGATGTATATTAATGATTATATAGGTTACACAAATGTTAGTGCTAACTATTAGGGAATCTGAAGAAATAAGGATAATTATGTATAAAATAATCCTAGTCATATACAAAAATATATCTCTAAACATGTGGAGAAAATATCCTAAATATATTTACTATCACACACCCACAGCCATAACGGGAGGAGGACATACGCTTTATGCTTGGATTTGAAATCCAAGCAGAGTTAGTGAGGTAGTCCTTTCGTGAAAATGTTTGCAATTAGAGTTAGTGAGGTAGTCCTTTCAGGACGAGTAAAAGTGAGAAACTAAAGAGCACCTGCCAATTAGCTGCAGTATTTGGTAGGGTCCAAAAAGTTTGGACTAGAATTTGCACAAAGTTTCGACTTAGTGTCAATAATAGGAGTGTCAATAAGAGTGCCAACAGGTTTATTTACACTGGCTTATACATGCACGCTCCAGAATCTCCAATGTATTCTTCTACTGTAAGAAAAGCATAAAGATGGAGCCCGTGTGACAACAATACCTAAAAAAATAACTAAGGAAACCCACATGAGACATAGAAGACTCAATTTTCGACTTAGTAATAACCCCTTCACGCAAACTGTCAGAAAAAGTGGCAAAAATAATATCATTGACGTATAGAAGCGAATAAGCCATACCAGTACCCTGATGAAAAGTGAAGGGAGAATAGTCATTCTTAGTAATAACGAACCCCAAATGCAGAAGATGATTTGCAAACTGTTGGTACCATGTCAGGGCCTTGTTTAAGACCATATAATGAGTTCTTGGAATACCAATAGCTCTAATTTTTCAAGATCCATAAATACAAATCCATTTTGTTCTAATTTTGACACGCTTTATTTTCTATAGATTGTGTTGGAACATTTATAGTTAAATGTGTTTGTAAGGTGTGTGTGTATTGTTTGTTATATACTTAGGAGTTGTGCAGTTTAAGTATAACATGATCCAAGAGGTTGTTTGAGAGTAAGGGACAAACTTGTGTTCGCATCTCGCGACGTACTTCACACCTCGCGAAGAGTGTATATCTGCAAATCCAGAAATGCAACATTGTTGGGAAGAACTGGGTCGCTCCTCACCACGGGCCATCATTAGTCGTGAGTCGTGACATTAGTATGCGAACCTGTTTTCTGGTGCGATTTTCCTTTTCTCTGGTGACATTTTGAGTGAAACAATGCAATATTTTGGTCATATAATATATATATATATATATATATTATATATATATATATATATATTAATATATATTATATATATATATATATATATATGTATGTATGGAGACTACACATATAGAGAATGGTGAAAATCTTCCCATGGTACTTGCTTAGTGCATGAAATTCTGTTGTATTTTCTCTAAACACTGGGGGAAAAAAAAGGAAGGGCTGCGCTTTTTCTATAAGCGCAACCCTACTAGTGAAGGCTGCGCTTTTCTTCAAAAGCGCAGCCCTACATAACAGAAGGGCTGCGCTTTTTCTAAAAGCGCAACCCTTCACTTAGTAGGGCTGCGCTTTTAAAAAAAGCGCAGCCCTTCTCACAGTAAGAAGGGCTGCGCTTGTCTAAAAAACGCAGCCCTTCTAAAGAAGGACTGCGTTTTTTAGACAAGCGCATCCCTTTATGGGCTTTTTTTTTATTTGAAAAGAAGTGGCATTGGGCTTGTAAAATAATAAGTGGGCTACTAGGGTTTTCATTCTCACGCCCTCATTCTCACGCCATTATTCTCTCCCTTCACTCATTTTCTCTCTCTCACAAACGCTGCAGTTCCCAGTTTCATTCTCTCTCTCATTCCCAGTTTCATTCTCTCACAAACGATTTCACTCATTTTCATTCTCTCTCTCACAAACGATTTCACTAATTTTCTCATCAATTACCGATTTAATTCAAGATCGTTCGTTCGAAAAAGAAGGTGAAGTTACTAAGGGACTATGAATAGGAAGAGACGAAGAAGGTGAAGCAACGAAGATGAAGATACGAAGAAGGAAACTATGATAATTCAAGATCTCGATTTAATTGAGTTTTTTTTTTCTTACTAATTACCGATTTTTTTTCTTGATTTTTCGTTCAATTTTAATTTTTGGTTGATTTTTGTTTAGATCTAGGCTTTGTAAATTTTTTCAATCATATTCTCATTTCTCTCTTGTATTGTAATTTGCTTGTTCCTTTTTTTTTTCATTTTCGTTCTTTACTCTATTTATGTTTTTTAAATTGTAAAAAAAAAAACTCTATTCTTCAATTACGTTGCAGAAAAGAAGTATATGGTTGTTCCAATTGCTACTGTAATTCTTTTCCTACAGTTGCTGATTTGTTGCTGTAAACTTGTAAATTTGTAAATTTGTAATCTTGTTGTTGTAAACATGTACTTTCGTTATAGCATCTCTTTGTTTTGTGAGATTGTAGGAATTCAGTAAAGCACTTAAATGTTCCTTTTTTTTCATTTTGGTTCTGCGCTTTGGATTTGGATGGTTTACTTTAAGATTTAATGCAAATGTTAAAATTCAGAAAATATGAGTAAAAAAACATCAAAAAAAAAAAATTTATTTTTTTTATTAGGAAGGGCTGCGTTTTAACCTAAAAAGCGCAACCCTTTTAGCTTAAAAGGGTTGCACTTTTACCTAAAAAGCGCAGCCCTTCTAAGCTTAAAGGGCTGCGCTTTACTAGCGCAACCCTACTTGAAAAGTGAAGGGCTGCTATTGAAAGGGCTGCTGTCAAAAAGCGCAGCCCTAAGGGCCTTTTTTAGCGCAGCCCTTCCTTATTTTTCCACTAGTGAAACAAAATCAAACTACAAACTCTTGTTGGGATTGTTTCTTGTTAACAATCAAAATTCAATGGTTTCTTATTCGTATCTCACAAGTATTACCGTGATACTCGTTGTGTGAATCGGTAAATAGCTTATAGAAAATCGTATCTAATAAGTACATGCTTGGAACATTGTTTATCTGGTTACTCACAATTATATCCATACATCAATAACAAATTGGGGGATGTCTTTTTGTTTTGTGGTCATTAATAAGAGAAAATATTGGGAAACTATTGTGCGGGTGATCTTTTAGTGTAGATGAAGTTAGATGATCTTTATAGATGGTAATCTTAGTATTAATTAAAAGGTATTGTCATGGAAGTTTATGTACCTGGTGGCACTCTTCTATCATGTAAAGATCTCATCTTGATGTCAGCTCCTCGAACAAAACTATATATTTTTGCTACAAAGACATGGCATTTGAATTAGAAAATACTTCCTTTGTCCCTTTTTACTTTTCTCTTTAAAGAGGTTTTAAAATACCGTCTCATACTAATAACCATGAAAATTGACCATTTGCTCTCATATTCACTACATTTTGTCCCTTTAGTCTCATTTTTTTATCAACTCCATCCAACCAAAAATCTAAAAGTAACATAACCCTAATACAGCAAACAAGAAGAGACAAATGGAGTATTATCCATCAATAATCAAATCAATCTCACAGCTTCATATTCCAAAAAAAATCAATAATTACGATTATGAAACTTTATATCTCCTTATGAGCATCACAAATATATTTACTCCTTTAACCATTTTATAGATATATTGATAGAGTACATATATTGTTTTATTTTCTTACTAAAATACTTGTGAATATTGTATCACAATATTTACTTCAATACAAATTATTATAATAGGCGGTCTAATTTTAACATAATATTAGACGAACCTAATATATAATTTTTCTAACAAGCCCATTACATTTCACTCTAACCCAACACTATCCTAATCATCATCTATCCCTTCTCTTGTCCTTCCTTTTTTTTTCTTGATTATCGAACTACAACAAATTAATTTTTAAAAATAATTCGGTAGTTTTACCGAACGGATTAAACTAGTCACTAAATGGATTAAACTAGTCACTGAATGAATTAAAGAATGTCATTATTGAATAGATTAAGCTGGTCACGAAATAGATTAACTTGGTCACGAAATAGATTAAACTAGTCACTATATTGAAAAATGTGACATGTTATCCTCTTAATATTGAGATTGGATCGTGCCTAATTTTAAGTTAAAATTAGGCGGTCTCTTACAAGACCAATTGTTACTTTCAAAGGATATAATTTACATTCCAACCATATCAAGGGCATCACCAAAGCCACAACTTATCGATAAAAATTTCCTTATCACATAATTATCGTTATATAGATATTTTTTTTTCTTGAGGGGAATCGTTATATAGATATATTGCCTAGGCTATTAATTAGTTTAGTTGGCTATAGTACAAAAAGATCGTATTCAAGACTTGAAATCATATTCTATCTACGTGATATGTCTTTATGACTCTCTAACTACTCCCTCCGTCCTAATTTATTTGCTACATTTTGCCATTTAGGTGTGTCCCAATTAGGTACAATTGACAATAACATGTTGATTGAGAAGTAAAAACCCCATTCTCTCTCTTGACCTTTCACCTTCCCTCAACCCCCCTTAAAACCCTTGCTTTCCCTGCGGCGGCGCCGTCCGCGCTGCTCCTTCCGGCGTGCGTCGCCGCAGGGTCATCCCGTTCATCCTCTTTTCACTGTTAATCAATGCCCCTTCACCTTCTTCCCCCTCTTCCCTAGTTTTCTCTCTGCTTTAATTTCCAAAACCCTCTCTCAATCAAATTTCTCCAATATCTTATGTCCCTGTTTCTACCATTTTTCAAAGTGTTTTGTTTTGCTGCTGCGAGTCTGCACATGAGTCAAGGGAGGTGCTCGATTGAAGCTCGAATATGGAAATTCAAATCAAAGGTAAAACTTTTCATTTAGAGTTGAGTAATGGTTTCTTAAAAATTGGTGAGTTATACAACAATCGAAAAAAGGTGGATTAAGGGTTTCTGGTACCCTTCAAGATTGTTCAAAGTTGATTGAATTTGAGCATTGTAGACGATTTGGTTGTCTTTGGTGGAAAATTCAATCTGGTTGTAATCGATGGGGGTGGTTTTTGAAGTTAAGTGTGAAGATTAAAGGTTTATGGTATTCAGTTTTTGTCTATGCTTTAGGTAGTGATAATCCTTGGAAAAATTTTGTTCATGCCTTTTTACATGTTGCTCAAGAGGAATTGAAGGTTGTTGGTTTTGATGGTGACTGTCATAATGCCTGTTTGGATTCCTTTTCTATTTTTCAGCACGATATTTCCCCCTTACTCATGATAGTGAGCTAAAATTAGAAGCGGATGCTCTGCTCATCTTAGAAAATATGCAGATTGGTTCAAGTCATCCTAATTTAGAAAGTGAGATTCATAATGTTAAGGAATCTAGTATATTTGACTGTGTCCCTTTAGAGAATGTTGGTGTTATAAAGGAGATGATGTTAGAAAATCCGGAGAGGTTGCAGGGAAGTGTTGGTTTGAGTGGCATTGCTAGTGCTCTTTCATTTGCAAACGAGATACGCATCAATGGAGGAAGTTCACTTTGTGTTGACGGAGATGAGGGTTCTTCTTGTGATAAAGGAAATGGCACAATATTAGATTCAGTTGGGGTTGTCAGCGAGGTTTCAATTTTATCACCGAATTCAATTATGAGCAACGTTGTGCCAAAGTCTTCTGTTCGGAGGCTAGTAAAGAAAAATCAATGTCCATTGCTTAATCATCTTGGTTTCAATCGTAGCATGGAGAAGAAAAATGGGATTCAAGTATCAAAGAGGCGGTGTAGTGTGAGTTATCCCAATGGTTAATTTGGTGTCGTTGATTTAAAATCGTCTTATGGAGTTTATGATTTTTTTGATGTTGTCTTAGTTTGTTGTTTTTCAGTCAGTAGGCTTGAGTGTTTCTCGGTTCTTCAATGTGGTTGGGGTGTTGTTTCTTGTTTGTTATAGTGGTGATATTGTTGTAGGGCCTTTATTGTGTTTGGAGCGTTTTGGTTGGCATTTTCATGTATTTGTCTTTCAAGATGTTGTAATCTTGACACTTCATTATTGTATGCCTTTAACTCTATTTTGAGTTTTAATGAAACGAACTAAATTATCAAAAAAAAAAAGGTGTGTCCCAATTTATTTGCTACATTTGCACATATTTACATATATAGTACATAGGTCCCACACTTTAAATACAGATTTGTCATAACTTTCTCCTTGTTTTTGTAAATATTTCCATATATAGTACATAGGTCCCACAATTTACCTATTTGTTTTTTTTGTTAATTCTTGTTATGGCAATGGTCCCCACTCCCTCCTTGGTCTTTGTGATAAAGCAAATGTAATAAATAAATTGGGACGGAGGGAGTATATCACAAAGGGAATCACATACACTCACAAGTTGTATTCCTTGATTTCTTGAAAAGTACTTTCTTATAAGATTGAGTTTCTTTATATAAAAAAAATCTTTTCGGAAAAAATAGAAGATGATTGTGTTTTAGGATATTGGGCCGTGATGGTGAAGGTGGGGGAAAGTGGGTTTTCCAAGTCCAGAAAGGAAGGGGGATTGAAATATCAAGATTAGAAGGGAAGAAGGGCATGTGAGAAAAGCAACTTTGTTCTTCTTATAAAGCGACCACGCCCGTTTTGTAGCAATCATTTGGTCTACTTTGTTATTATTTCCATCTTCACTCCTTCTTCATACTTCTCCATTTCTTAAACTTTTCTTTTGTCTCCCCAACTTAACCTTGTTTCTCTACACCCTTTTTAAATTGGTCAAATTGTTCCCTATGTTTCTGCTATTTCTAATTTTTATATATTTATTGTTGATTGTATAATTATCCTGGTTATGTTTTACTTCTAAATATAAGTTAGTGCTTTATATGTAGCTAATGATGTCATAATTACGTATCATCTTGTCTTATGTGGCCTTGAAGAAGACACTAATCAGCTTGAGAATATTTATTGTTGTGAACATGGACTACAATGATAACACACACTTAAACTATTTTTATATGCAATTTTCTAACTTTTTACAACTTTGGAATGTAAGGTTTGGAAATTTGTTATGAAAATTAGTTTAATCACTATAACTAGAGTCGGCTTTACTCGGTAACTAGATACTTCTATAAGAAAGACAAGAAAGAAAAAATGTTAGTAAAAATGTCTTTGTTGAATCAATGAAGTATAATTCAATGCACCAAAAAGATGAAGTAAAATTCAATTTTTGATAATTCCGAATGAAATTAGATTAGAGCCTTGAGCTTAAGCTATTGCAAAAGAAAAATATTAGAATTTTTCTACATAGTTCCCATGTATTTTACGAAATTCTGCGTTGCATCCGGCCTTTTTATAATTTCCACAATGTATCCTAAATTTTTATAAACGTCATACAAAATGCCCTTACTAGTAGAAAATCCTACCCCAAACCTCACTAAGCCTTCCAATTCTCATATTCTATCCAAAACCCCAGTCAACTAACAAGACACAAAAATCCTACTCTATACCCACAGGGAAAAAAAGTCCCAAAATCTACTATTTGATATTTTGTGTAACGTTTAGAAAATTTAGGTGTACAACGTGAAAAGTTCAAAAATGTCGTACAACAAAGAATTTCGTAAAACTCAAGGGCACTATGTAAAAAAACCCATTGTTAATAAATACTACTATATATATTGACTTTCACGATTGCCAATGCAGAGCGCTGACCAATATATATTTAATTACGGATCGGAAACATAAAAATTCATATTTGAAAACTACATATTGAGACGAATCTAATAAAATCTCACCTGACTATGTTTTTCATTATGTATAAGTAATATATGATAGTCAAATTGAAGTATGTGAAATAAAGCAAAAGAAAGTGAGTAGATTAAGGGTGCGTTCTCTTCACCTTATAAACTCTCATCTTAACTAAGCTAAACTTATCTGAGACTTAACTGAACTTGTTGGACCTGATTGGAACTTATTGGACCTGATTGTAACTTATTAGACCTGATTGAAACTTAGTAGACCTAATTGAAACTTATTGGTCATTGATTATTTACCTTATTGGAACTTATTGAACCTGAACTTATTAGACTTGATTGGAACTTGTTGGACCTGATCAGACCTAATTGAACCTTATTGAAACTTATCTAAATTGATTGGACCTAAAACTTAATTTTTAAAGTGAATAAAACCCACTATGTTAAGATCACTGGCTCATATAGTAACATATGCATGCAATAAACAATATTTTGAATGTAAAATCAAGAATTGGAAGAAATTAAAACCACAAAAATCAACTAGCAATTTATAATAATGTATGTGCGATGACTAGCAAGTAAAAGGCTCTTCATTTATCTTTATAATCACACAAACACATTTAAACCTAATCGTGTTTAAATCTCATTAAAAATCTCAAAGAACCTAGGCATAGCAACCTTTATATTAATTAGGGTTGATTATTCTCAAAGTCAGTCAGAAAGCACGTCGCACAAACAAGTTTGTTAGAAAACGGAGTGTTGTATTTTGATTAATGCGGAATAAGTCAATGAAATAATAAAGATGAGAAAAAAAAATAAAGGTGAACAAACAAAGGAGTACAAGGATTTACGTGGTTCGGTCAAAATAGATCTACGTCCACATGTGAGGGATTTGAGCTTCTTCATAATGAAGAAAATCTAGAGAGAATAATACAAGGAAAACTAAATTCTAGAAGCTAAAAGTGTTCCACAAGTTGTGTCTAATAATGAATACCAAGGAGGTCCTTTTATAACATAAGGAACCTCATACAAAAAACCCTAGAATATACTCCATAAAAAAAACCTAAAAGAATCGAATTCGAAAAATGCATCGCGACAAAAATTTTAGCCGCCTTATCGGGTCAGGCGACATCCACCCGATCGGGTGGTCAATTTCTTCAAGCCATATTTTTCTCGGGCACGATAGGGCACTGTTTGCCTGGTCGTGATTCGCGGAGGACGCCCAATCGGGCACCCGGTCCTGCGAAGACCCAAATTTTGACGAGATTCAAGGCACCAAACCATCAAAATTAATGCAGCACGGTCGTATTGTAAGCATGTTATGCTTAATACGAACATGTTACTGTAGACGCAGGTGTTTAGCCCACCAGTTTTCTTTGGTATTAAACTTTAAGCCACAAATCATCCTTGCCCCTACAGGGATTGGCGCACCTAAAGTTGCAGACATGCTGCCAACCTGCGAGATTGGCGAGAAAGGTCACTATAAGAGACAATGCCTGTAATACCCCTCATGATTGCTTTAAAGGGATTTAGCAGGCTACTCATTCCAACAAGATGCATCTTTCTTTTAGGGAGCTTATTTCCTTAGTTACTCCACAGTTAAGCGTGCTTGGCTGGGAGTAGTCTTGGGATGGGTGACCTCCTGGGAAGTTTCTCAGAGTGTGCATGAGTGAGGACAAAATGCGCCGGAAGAACTTGTGTTGGCTATTGAGGACAGTTGTTGGCCCTGGATGCGCATTGGTGACAATATACTCGACTCCGTATGGGTCGGGGTGTTACAATGCCAGGATTACATAGACACTGAGGAGGGAAAAAAGGAGGATCAAGATAGTGATGAAGTGATTCTTCGACGAACTCGGTAATGGAGTATGTTTATGATGCTTTGGTGGTAAGCAGTGCAAAGAGCTCAACTACCTCATGGATCTTAGACTTGGGTTATTCATTTCATTTTTCGCCCTACAAGGAGTTATTTCAAAATCTGAAATTAGAGGAACTCGAGAAAGTGTACCTTGCAGATGATAGACCATTAGAGGTTGAAGACAAGGGAAATGTGAGCGTGAATCTTGCAAGTTGTGAGATGTTTGAGTTGAAAGATGTCAAGTTCATCCCTGATTTACTAGTAAAAAATTACCTTATTGCAGCTACTGATTTGCTGCGGTTTTTCCATAGCAGCAACATATGACGCAAAAAAGGTAAAGAAAGATCGAGAACGACCTATTGCTATGGTTTTTAAGAGAAACCACAACAATATATTAAATAATAAAAATATTTTAATCTATTGCTGCGGTTTCTCATAGAACCCGTAACAATAGGTATTCTTAATGAACAAAAGACGCTTAGGGTTTATAATATTAGTGCACCGTTTCAATCTTTCATTCACACATCAACTTTCTTCTCTCCCTCCTCTCATTTCTCACTCCAACGGGTCCAGTCCAACCACCCCCATTCTCTCCTTCCTCACCTCCTCCACCGTCTCGAATTCTTCTAATTCCTTCACCGTCTTGAATTCCTCAACTTCCTCCACCGCTCTCGATTTTCTCACTTCTCCGTCAGCTTTTGACCATCTCTATATTCGTCTCTCTAGCCGGGATTCAGACGACGCAGCGGACTTAAGGTGGGTGGAGCTTGACGCGGCAACTTAAGGCGAGCGGAGCTTGACGCTGGAGATCGAAAGAAACACTAAGAACTTCAGGCGAGCGATCCTTCCCTCGTGCTTGAAGAACTCGAAGATCTGGATTCGCTCGCTCGCTTGAAGAGCGTTAGGGATGAGAAGGAATGGCCGGATGGGGAATCCCCAAGATCTGTAATTTTCATTTGTTTTTTTCTTGATTGTGAACGTCATGGACAAATTTTGGGTGTGCAAACGAGGGTATTTGATTTTTTTTTACAGTAATCTTCATTTGTTAATTTTTTATTTTGGTTTGTTAAATTATGTTTTTGTTGGATCTGGTATTCAGTTTGTTTTGCTCGACTTCTTTTGATCCGTAGTAATGGTGAAAGTTTCAATGTAATTGAATAAATCCTATGATGAGTATTTTCAAGTTTTCAAATTGTAATTGTCCGTTGAATATTCTTCCATCGTGATAACAACGATACATTTATCTTTTAATTTTTTTTGGCTAGAAGCTATTGCTACGAGTTTGGGCAACAACCGCAACAATAGGTTGATTGATTTCCTACGATGCAAAATACGCAACAATATGTCTTTTAAAAACCACAGCAAAACGAGATGATTCTACTAGTGATTTATAGAAAAACTTGATATCAATTAATGAACTAACAAGTTTAGCTACAAGGTTGTATTCGAGGGTGGTTCTTGGAAAGTTAATAAGGGTGCTATGGTAGTAGCTCGAGGTGCAAGCAGCAGAACAATGTACACTATGGGGAGCACGACAAAGGTAGCTCATGAAGAGATGAAGAACACTTCACAAAAGAGTGTTGTTCGGTCAAAAGTTTGAATATAGTAGGCCTGTGAAGAAGAACCATGGTGGTAAAGTCGGTGGCTCTTCGGCTAGAGTGAACCATGAAATGAAAAAGGTGAAGAAAGCACACATGAGTGTGGTGCGTGAGAAGTCAAGCCTATAAAATGTTGTTTTATTCTAGTGAGAGCATTGTCGGGATGCTCATAGAACTATGAAGAGTCCTTGTGATTCGTGTTGTGATGATAGAGACTCAGAAACGAGAGAGGCATCGGTGTTGCTTCCTATGTGAGTAGGAAGTGTTTCTGCACTATGTGATCGATGTATGGAGAGTTATGATGAGATGTTGAAATTGTGGCTACATATTTATAAGGGTATGTTCTTCATTCATACGGATCTTCAAGGTGAGAGATTATTGTTGAGTATGTGCTGAAGATAATCGATGAAGGTGCGTGTTGTCGATGAGTATTAGCAACGAGCTAGCGTCAAGCTAGGTACAACAGTAAGGCAACAACGAGCATAACACGAGTTAGCACAAACATTGTGTCCCACAGCGGTAGCGTGCTAGAATTCTCCCTACGCTCGCAAGGATTGGCGCACCTAAAGTTGCAAACATGCTGCCAGCCCGCGGGATTGGGCCTGCGCCCGCAGGTTCTGCCTCTCGGGGTCTTATTTCTTCCTTTGTTCCGTTTTCCTAGGTTTTCTAGGATATTGCGTCTTTTCCCTGGTATAAATATGTTTTAGTCGTTTATTGTTTTATTTATGCCACACCATGAAGAGATAGATTATTATTAAATCTGGAGAGACTAGTCACTAGAGAACATAGAAAAAGATTAGAGAGTCTAGAAAGATTAAAAAATTCTCCTTGTATCACATCTCATGTTTAAAGTCCTAGTGCAGTGTTCGTGATTTTCTCCCTATTCAAGGATTTTCATGTTAAATTTTCTTGTGTTCTTTATTGCTTTATTTCTTAATTACTCCCATATTATACTTCAAATGCTTAATTTGTTAACGCCTACTATACGTATTCCTAATACAACAATTTTTGTAGCTATTTGTTTCTCATATAGCTCTTCTGGAAAACAAATTATTATGACCAAAGACTTTAGGGTACCATAATAACATCATAACAGTAATATGCATGTTTAATTTAGGTAAATTAAGAAACATAATCATAGGCTTGGGAAGCGGGAGACCCACTCGTGCGGACAAACAACTCACGCTCAATTAATTATCATCCAAAAAATGGTATTACTATTAAACTCTATGATAATGTTGAATATTTTGTGATATGAGACAAAGAGAATTCTGGAAAAACCAACCAAAGACAATATAATATACACAATATTTTTCAAGAAAAACAAAATTCTTAAAACCGAGCTCGAAGACCGTAGTATTAGTCAAAACCAACAATACCTTTACAGTTTTAATACTACAATAATATAATCGGAATTTATTATCCCTTTATTTCTCTTTAATAATGAATTGAAGATGCTCAATGATTTTTTTAGTTGCTATATTTTAGTATTTAGATATGTATCTTTTTGGTTGCTATATTTGTCAAATATTTTCAGGGAAAAGCTATATGCAGCTCTAATCTCTATTATATAAGCCAAGGCGGCAAGGAGGGAGGTGTGGTGTCCTCTTTTGAAGTGACTAAAATACCCTCTAATAATTTAAAACATATTTTTCTTTTTATAAAAAATTGAAAAATGAGAATCAATGGAAACTTGCCATATGAGTAGATCAGAAATGGAATATGCAATAAGCAATACCATTAATAACTTGAACAACTAGATTGACACAATCAATTCACGAAATCAATTAGAATCTTCAACCAAAAAAAGTTAGCAATATACCGTGATAACATAATATTTCATATTTATAAAGTTCAAACAATATGGTTTATTAACAATTATAATTGTTAAAGAGCTATGCTAAAGTCGCTAAAAAAAATTATTAAATCATCGACCAAATTTTACAGTGACAGTATTGAACAGTTAAAAATCATTCACCTTTAATTTAAAAAGATAATAACATCTACAAAAGAACCTTAATAATTTACATCACTATCAAAATAATTTTAGATTAAAAAAAAACATATCCATTTGTATATAACTACATAAATTTGTCAATGCAGTCATCGCGTGCATATGCAATTAGTAGCTGTATATAAGAAGTTAAAAATGGAAATAAGTTACATTAATTGATCATTCAATACATCGGTTGATGCAAAATTTTTCTATAAATTCACAACTTATTTCCATTTTAAGTAGTGTATTTATGTCTTATATGCAACCCTAAGGGCTGCATATAGCGCAATCCATATTTTTATTTTTAGTATGTGGTATGACTGGTACCTACATATTATTTATTTTTTGACGTTTATTTTTGTCTTCATCATACAAGAAAACAATTAATTTATGTTTTATTGCTCTACTTTTTAATGGTTCCATATGTTTTTTTTTATTTGTGTGCTAAAGTAAATAAAGCAATTAAAACAACAAAAATTATTAAAAGAGGGTTTAATTTTAATATAAAAGTAGACGTAGTCACCGAAAGAAATTAACCTAGTAACTATTGGGCTTACTATTGCCTAATTTTAATTTAAAAGTGGGCGATCTCTTACAAGACAAACTCTTAAAATAAAGGAGTACTATAATAGTATTTTAGCAAAGACAAAAACTTTACACCTTTTAAGAAGGCGGATGTCGTGTATAAATACCTTCAAGCCTAAGCATAAGTTCCTTAAACCCACGCCATTTTCACCTTCCAATAACCAAACAATCCCCAACATACCATCCTCTATATTCTACAAAATCCATCAACGTAGCATCAAGTTACTAGGAAATAAAAAGGGGGAATTACAAAAAGTTAGCGAAAAAAGAGAAAAAAATATAAACTTGTTATATTAAAGGGGTACGCATATTTACCAAAATGGCTGTAGTTTCATCATCAGACAAGGAGAAAGAGGTTGAGACAGTGATTATAGGAAGTTACATAGAAATGGAGAAAGATGAAGCTAAGCCTTCAAGCTTTAAATCTGCTTTCTCTAACTTCCTTTGGCATGGTGGTTCTACTTATGATGCTTGGTTTAGCTGTGCTTCCAATCAGGTAAGATAATAAGGTTGCGCATATTTCAACTTTTAAAATTTCCCCGTAGATTAACAAGAAACGAAGGTAGTACTAATTACTACTACTATAATAGCGTCAATATATATATATATATATATATATATATATATATATATATACTTTGTTCTCTATCGATTGGTAATTTGTGTAGTGTTATTATGGACGTTGCTAAGACGAATTCGCATTCTCCATTTCATAATAGTCGCTAGTCGCTACACTTTTCATTATCAGAAGTTTCACATTACTTGCTACACTTCCTTTTTGGGTAATAAACTTTTTCTATTTCTTTCCTCTCACATGGATCCCTTTTATTTTTACTCTCTACCTCTTTCTTCTCCAAAAATTGCCTAGAAGTCTGTGAATTGAGAAGTGTAGCGAGTAATATGAAACGGATGAAGTATAAATATGGATTATTGATGTTATTGTTCGATGTGAATATTGAAGTTTTTTGGTGGTCATTTTATTAAGATCATTATCAAATGATATATTCTTCCTAGATCATAATGTGTATGATTAACCTTTTTGATTATGTTTGTTTTGTTGTTTAACAAATGCGCAGGTAGCACAAGTGCTGTTGACACTACCATACTCATTCTCACAACTAGGGATGTTATCAGGAATTGCATTCCAGCTATTTTATGGTATATTAGGAAGTTGGACTGCTTATTTAATTAGTATCCTTTATGTTGAGTATAGAACTAGGAAGGAGAGAGAAAAGGTTGATTTCAGGAATCATGTCATTCAGGTAATTAATTACTATGTCCAAACAAAAACATTTTCATTTAATTATTTTAATTATGAGATAATTATTATACTAATCAATAACAATCATACTTAATTAATTAATAAATGCAGTGGTTTGAGGTGCTAGATGGGCTACTAGGGAAACATTGGAGAAATGTTGGTTTGGCATTTAACTGCACTTTTCTTCTGTTTGGATCTGTAATTCAACTTATTGCATGCGCAAGGTATCTTAGCTTAGCTTCTCATCTTGTTTTTTACCTATCTTTTTTTGGTATATAGCTACCTAAATTAGTACTCTTTTCAGTAATTAATGAGAGTAAATGATGATTTCTGACACTAATTAAGTTGGTGTTTCAATATATTATTACTAATTATTTGTTTTGATGTAAACATTTGCAGCAACATATACTACATAAATGATAATCTGGACAAAAGAACTTGGACCTACATCTTTGGTGCATGCTGTGCGACCACTGTGTTTATTCCTTCTTTTCACAACTACAGAATTTGGTCTTTCCTTGGTTTAGTCATGACTACCTATACTGCTTGGTATCTAACCATTGCTTCTTATCTTCATGGCCAGGTACTTAATTTATAGTCTTACTATTCTTCGTCGGTACTCTCTATGTCCTAGATTAGTTATCGTAA
The DNA here is from genome assembly GCF_026745355.1 of Beta vulgaris subsp. vulgaris. NCBI lineage: Eukaryota > Viridiplantae > Streptophyta > Magnoliopsida > Caryophyllales > Amaranthaceae > Beta > Beta vulgaris. Next base: position 44,298,123 of record NC_079210.1, read on the forward strand.
TTTAAATATCAGGGTAACTAATACGAACAAATATAAGGTATTACTTCCTTCGTTTTGTTTTAAATGCAACAAATGAATATTTTGTATCTCACAAATAATACTAAGTACTTTATTGTATTTAAAACGAAATGGAGGAAGTAATAAAGTAGTAAATAGTAATGTGTTAACTAGTTACTTTTGTACTGGTAGCATTCTTGTCAATGAAATCTATTTGTTTAACAAGTTAGGCAACTAAAAAAATTAAAATATCTTAATTAATTCCCTTAATTAACAAGGGAATATTTGTTTTTTTGTATAGTATAAACTAATTATCTCCACTTATGAATAAATCATGATGATGCTTTCGGCTTTCCTGAGTATATGACTACATATAAATGGTTTTAATTTTGGTGTGACATATGTGTACAATATGGCATCTAGCTAGTTGCAACTCATAATCTATGTTATATGTAAAGTTAATTAGTATTATTTGCAGATTCTTTACCTAAAGTAACAGAAAACTCATTATCTTAAAAAAGCTTGAGGCAATGTTCCATGTGATATTTCCACTACTAATCAATATATATGTGTTTTGTATTAAAGCAATCCTGTTAATCAGGAGCACAACGGCTGCCACTATGATGATTCTAAATCTTTTTAGAAGAAAATTTCTCTATGATGCAACTTATCCCCAAAAAGCCTCAACACCCAAGTTTTGAGGCACAAATTAAAACCATTTACAAACAAAATACAGTGGAGCCAACACCAATATATTCATGCTTTCTATCCTAATAATATCTTTCCCATCTAACTTAGTATGTCATATATTAGCAAGCGTATTTGACTTAGTGATAAAGATAGTTTTCATACTCGTAATGTGATGATCAAACCCGGCCCCCCATCAAAGACTATTTATCAAGAGTCCGACATACTAAACTAGACTGGTTAGTTTGCAAGAGGTGTTGAGCAACTAATTCTGTAAAAAAAAAATCACTTTTATACAAATGTGGAGAATAATTGTGTCAACCTGATTAGATTAACCCTGACATTTAATAATTAATATATATAATGTTCACAATACAGACCTAAGAGTAGTAAAAGTCTTTACTATTCTTTTACATACAATATTACTCTAATAAATTTACCAAATTACCATTTAATTTAACTAAACTAAAAGTGGATGTTATTATATCCATGTTTCATAAGAAATGAACCAGTAAGAACTTCATATGGTTGCATGGGATACCCATGCACTTGGTAAAACCAATGTAGTTTCACGTGTCGCATCTTGCAATTGCCTTGGATTAATTAGTTTTAATAACTTTCATGTATATGTCGTTATTAGTTTCTAAACTAGCGTAAAATCCAACACCCTTTATGTTCGTATTATGTGATTCACAGCATAGTTTAATACAGAATTATGTAAAAATGTACTCTCTTGGTTAATAAGTACTTCTATAATCATGTAACTAGTACTCCGGGAGTAGTAATTAATGTGGTGACTAATATGTGATTAAATATATGATTAGGTGGAGGGAGTGAAGCACTCAGGGCCGACCAAGTTGGTGCTATACTTCACAGGGGCCACAAACATTCTTTACACGTTTGGAGGACATGCTGTTACTGTGTAAGACAAACTTTCATTCTACCCAATATTCTTGTCTTTTTAAATCCCATTCTCTTTCAAAAAAAGAATTACCCAATGGTCAAACTTCAACGTTGCTTCATTTTATTTTTGGAGATCTGGTCTTTGTCCCAAGGGCAAATCTGTCTTTTTCATTTTTACCAGGTGTGGGCAAATCTGTCATTTCACACTTACTAACATAACATAAGCCAATTGATGAAATTGACGTATCACTATTTCTCTTTAGACATTTTCTGACTAATCTTTTTATGTAATGACCAATCCTTATCCTATAGGCTATAGTAGTTTGCAAGGGGTTTTTTTTTTTTTTTTTCATACTATACCACTAATTTCGTCTCATTTTTATTTTGGGTGTTTCAAAATAATGTTGTTCACATTTTCCTTATTTTTATTTTTAACATCACTTTTTATTCTCTTTGTCCACTTTTTTACATGGGTTTTGACACCTTCATTTAATATTCTGTCAACCTCATTGGTGGCGTATAATAAAACACATTTTTTACTTGCCCACCCTTTAATGTTCTAATTTTTTTCATTTTTTTATAATAATAATTTCAAAAAGCACAACAACTCCTGGTGTACATAATAATCATTATTTCCTTAATTTTCATGCCTACGGTGAAACGAGAACTATAATGAGATTGAGAGAGTACTATACAACAAATAATCTACTATTTTGATGTTATGATTCTTTATGCAAATTTACATAATTTTAGTATGGCGTGCCAAGATAAAAGGTTTTGCTTTATTTGCCTTTTCCTTGAGGAAACCACCTTTTCTTTCTTTTTTCATATTGTAGAAAGTAATTGATCTTTTTCAACTCAGCTTTAGCTCTAGGAGTACTTTTCTCATGTTTTGATTTACAGTCATCACTCATGAAGAATGGGTTCCAACTAATTTTAGCCTCTGTTTCTCTCTTTTTTACTATTGCTTTTTCTGTCTTCATACTTGATAGGTCTAAAATGTACTGCGTACTGCTGATGATGGAGTCTTATGTATTCTATCTGATTTGATATAATTGAAGATCCTTTATCTTTTGTTTGATATTTCGGACATCCTAAGAGTAGTGAAATACAAAAAACCGGTAATACCTAAAGTAACTTTAAAATAAAGTAGTATGGAGACTTAGAGAGTACGATGTTGGAGCATGTTCTCTCCAACTTATTTTCAGTTCAATTCAATTCAGTTCCAATTAGTTCAGTTCAGTTCAGTTCAATTCAACTATCGTCGCTGTATGGCCTGAATTGTACTTTTAAAATCTTGAACAGTTTGGCTTTTACATTTAACAAATCAAAATTTATTTTTTTGGGATCTTGAATTCGAATAAGTACTATTAGTTTGATTAATCAAATTCTTGGTTTGGTATAGGGAGGTAATGCACGCAATGTGGAAGCCACAGAAGTTCAAAGCCATATATCTACTTGCTACAATATATGTGCTTACCTTGACCCTCCCCTCAGCATCAGCAGTATATTGGGCATTTGGAGACATGCTTCTTGATCACTCCAACGCTTTCTCTCTCCTCCCTCGCTCTCCTTACCGCGACATGGCTGTCATTCTCATGCTCATCCACCAGGTATGATCATTAATTTTATATGCTTCCTCCGTTAATTCTAAATATGGTTGTAACAAAATAGATGTTACATTTCTTTTTTACGCAACCGTCTCTTTTTACTTTTTTTTCTATCTCTCTTCTTCAAAAAAAAAAATTGACTAGAAAAGCGTGATTTTGAAAGTTTAACATCTATTTTGTTACGAAGGAAGTATTTTTCTTTTGTTTATGTAATTTGAATCAATTGTATACGATGATTAACAATTCACTAATTGCCTTATGTTATGTAATGCAGTTTATTACGTTTGGATTTGCATGCACACCTTTGTATTTCGTATGGGAGAAGGCAATAGGGTTGCATGATTGTAAGAGTATGTGTAAACGAGCAGCTGCAAGACTTCCCGTTGTCGTCCCAATTTGGTTCTTGGCCATAATTTTCCCTTTCTTCGGACCCATTAATTCCGCCGTTGGATCACTCCTTGTTAGCTTCACCGTCTATATCATCCCCGCCTTAGCTCACATGTTCACCTTTCGGTCTGCCGCTGCCCGCGAGGTAATATAATGGATACTTTGATTTTGTATTCAAATATTCTAGCCGATTTTATAAATGCAACACTGTCACTTTCACATATGTGCTAGGCAAGATATACGATCAAAAGTTTGATCACAAAAGTCGCAGTGTTGTATTTATTCTGAAATGAAGAGAGTAGATTTATTAGGATTTAAAATTGGAAGAGTACTTACCTTAATCATATAAGTAGATTTTATATAGTCAATTATTCATATAAAGAATATAGTTATTAGATAACATTGTATGTAAAAAGATAAAATAGTTTTTAACTAGTTATAGACCTGTATTGTAAACTTATATATATTGAATGTCAGCGTTAACTACATCAGGTTAATACAATTATTTTCCACACTTGTACATGGTAACACTTGTACAATAGTCAATGATTATTCTAATAATTGTGTGTTAATAATCAATGCAGAGCGCAGTGGAGCAACCACCTAAATTTGTAGGAAGGTGGGCAGGATCATTTGCCATAAATATCTTTGTGGTAATATGGGTGCTTATAGTTGGGTTTGGTTTTGGAGGATGGGCTAGCATGATCAATTTTGTACACCAAATTGACACATTTGGATTGTTCACTAAATGTTACCAATGCCCTTCGCCTAAAGTTGCCAATGTCACCGCTCCTTCGCCTACGCCGGTTAACCTCAACCACACTCACCACCTTGTCCATCGCCTTTGATCGATCAGTTTTGCTAGGGCGTGATTAGTCAATTACATGCGTTATGAATTCGGGTCATCGACTGTGGTTATAGTGTTTAGAGGCAAAATGCATGATGCAATGTACGTCTTTTGAGTTGTCATGAGTCAAATATTGAGCTACTAGATGAATTGATATCAGAGGTTTGAAGGTGGATGGCTTAGTTTGAGAAAGTGAATTAGAAAAAGGAAAATTTTAGATTAGATCTTTGTTATGATTTTGAAAATCTCTTGTATGAAATATTTTGAGAGTATGTAATTTAGCGATGAGTAACGGCTTCCAAAAAAGGATATGCTATGTCTTTCTCTACTATCTTTTGGCTTACATCTTTATCTTTCAATAATTTTGAATTTATGGTATCTTATAATTTCCACGTTTGCTAACTTGGCTTAAAAGAATAGCCACAGTATTTTGATATTTGCCGTAACATTATTCATGTTTGATATTTGAAGTATAAGGAAAGGGAGGAGCTATAGTGTCCCCTTATAAATTTACTGAATTGTCGAGTAAAACTACTACTATTACAAAAAAAGGGAAAATCAAAGTCAACTTCAAATATACCATTAAAAAATTATCTTAAATGTTGAAGGCAATCAAGTTATAATTGTACCACCAAAATAAGAAACATTGACTATAAGATTACATCAATCAAATATCTAATAATTAATTCACAAACACAATCAAGTGTTATATCAAAACGAAATTAATCAATTAACAAAGTGAAATGATTTATCTAACACAAAAGACTAATACAACGTACGAAATTCTAAAATTAATTCACTTAAATTTTTTTATCGTTCATCAAATTTAATTTTGAAAACTCTAAAGAAAGATAAGTAGAAAAAAATTAATAAAAGAAGGGTTAAGTGATAGAGACTTAACCACGAAATTTAGCCAAAAGGAATATCTAATATTCAAACTTTTAACCTTGATTATTCCCAATTCAAGAGGCTAGAATTTATGTTTGAAAAAAGCAGCAGGCACGCATCACGTATATAAATCGCAAGTAAAGGGAATAAGCGTTTTCGCCAGCCAAGAATTGTCCCATAAGGCCGTCACAATTCCTTGTCAATCTACCAGTCAATTTATTTGCCCTTGTTACTCTATATTTACACCAAAGGGGTATAGAATAATACTAAGACGCTGAACTTAATTTGTTTGAATTGAAATGAACTTAATTTGTCTAAACTGAACTGACATCGTGAGAGATTACTAAAAGAATTGAACTAAACTTGCCTAAACAAAACCGAACTGCCTAGACTGAATATTTCATTAACTTTGTCCAAAAGAACGGAGCCAAAATCCCTACCCTGTCATTATTTCCTTGGTTCGTCGGACATCGCACTCCGAAAGGAGGGATTATGCACCGGGGTATACAATGCTCATTGTGCATCCGAAAGAACACACCATTTATATAAAAGAGAGGAACTTTTTTCAACAACTTTTCAAGATAAACAAAGCACACATTATAAAAGAACATAGGTCCTAATAAAAAGAACATATTGTAAATGAACATCTAGTTTAAATTAAAAGAACATACCTTTTAAATTCAAATTTTTTTAAAAAGAATCTCACCAATAGCCATCTTTTTTCTTTTATTGAAAAGTAAAACAAATTGCAAGATTTAAGTAAGCGAATAACAATATTTTTCTTAAAATCATGAGCGCCTAAAATATTAAAACTACGTCGTTAAGCAGAGGGTGCACCATAATATACATGTACTTGAGTGCATGTTCCTATTTGCATCACAAACCTATCAACTCTCCCTCACACTCTGCCCGTTGCTCTTCGGTTGCAGTCCCAAAAATCCCGTCCAATCCTTGTAAAATATTAGACCGATCTAAGTTTTATTTTATATGAAGAAGATGAAGATCGAAATAATAAAATAAATAAAATTATGGTTTCTTTCTTTTTAATTGATTGTTTTGGAATTTTTTCCTTAAATAATGCAAAAGTGGGTTTTAATTCCCAAAATATGCCCAAAAAAATTAAAATTCCCTGCGTACCGTCCACGTAGGACGGCACGCGAGAAATTTTTTTTTTTTTTTGTTTTAACCCACGGAAACCGCTACTCAAAGTAGCGGTTTAATTTTAAAATAAACCGCTACTCTGAGTAGCGGTTTATAAATATAAACCGCTACTCGGACGCTACTCGAAGTAGCGGTTTATAAATATAAACCGAGTAGCGATTTACCTGCGCAAAATATGGTAAGCAGATATCAGTTTTCATAATAAACCGCTACTCCGAGTAGCGGTTTTACCTAAGTTGAAAAAAAAAAAAAATTCTCGGCACTTGTAAACCGCTACTGCAAGTAGCGGTTTTACTAAAAAAAAAATTCTCGCGTGCCGTCCTACGTGGACGGTACGCAGGGAATTTTAGTTTTTTTGGGCATATTTTGGGAATTAAAACCCAATTTTGCATTATCCAAGGAAAAAATTCGATTGTTTTGGGATGGGAGATTCGAGCGTGAAGCAGTTTCAACTAATTTATTTGCATAGTGTTAGGATAGATTTAGGAGTATTTTCTAAATTTAGATAGTCTTTCTTGATATTTTATTTAGTTTAAAATATGCTTTTTTTTATGGTAACAGCAGACCATTTATTCATTCTTTAAATCCAACTAATTAAGAGATTACAAAGATATTCGCCTCTTAAGGCACTTCTTCCATCCAAACTCGCAATTCCCCAAAACGACGACTAAGATGAGCAAGGTTACGAGCAACCTTGTTTCTTTCTCTACCTATATGATCATAAGATTATCAGACAATATTCCCAAACCCTGTCTGCTCTCTCTTACCTTTTTTGTTCAAATGATTGAAGAGCTTGACGATCCGCAATTCCTTCCGCTTCGCTAATCTCGAGCCTCCCCTTCACCTTTACACACAGCGATGTCATGACATCTCCTTCCGCATCTCGCATAACCTCGCCTAGCGCCACAGTACCATCCCCGAAAACAACAACATCAGAATTAATTTTGTAGTGCCCACGCACTGTTCGGCGGCTTCCACACATTCACCACTTCATTCCCAGAGTTGAGGTGGCTAATCATTTCAACTCCTTGTCGGCATTCCTCAACTAATAGACCCACAACCTTAGCTTGCGAATAACATCATCTACATGAATCCTCCTCTTCTCATAAATCCAGGCGTTGCGGCGCAGCCACACACCACACACTCCCACAGTAAACTCCAAAAAATATCCCACCACACTTCCACCTTCACAATCTTCACCAGACTTTCGCACCATGTTAGCAAACACCTTGCAACATCCTCTTTCACCTCCAAGCGCAGAGGACACACCCTCCAAATCTGTTGTGCATGTACATGTTATGGTTTATGCACATATTATGTTTTGATGATGAAAATTAATATAATATGTTATAGTATGAAAGTATGTAACAGTTGAAACAGATGCATGAAGAAATGAATTAATAAATGAAGACTTTGAAGAAAAGAAGAATCAAGATTGAAGTCAAGTTTATATGTTCCTTAGAATAGTTACTTTGTGTAAAAATGTAATAGGCTTGAACTAGGTGATATACTATGTGCTAAATATAGAAATATAAAATTAGTATAATTATTATTTTCTTAGAGTTAAGAAAATAAATAATTGTATTAATATTGTATGTCTATATAAAAAGGAAATTAGTTTATAAAATAAGATAAAAGATTTTCATAAAAAATGTTTTAGAAAAAGAATTTTATAAAAAACGTGGTTTTAGAAAAATATTTTTACAAACGTGTTTATAAAATAATTTTATGAAAACGAGTTTTAGAAAAGAATTTTAGTAAACAACGTAATTTGGTTTTCAAAAAGGATTTGGAAAATATTTTTTGATAAAAACAAAATTTTAGTTGAAAAGAAAATCTAATAAGAAAAAACTTATCTTTTTGAGATTAAAGATAAAGATAGAAAAAGATAAAGTTTGTTTTTTCTAAAAAGAGAGTTTTATCCCTTAAATTAAGGATTAAAAGATAAAGATATTTTTGAAGGATTTTCGTCCAAACCAAGTCTTATAAAAGGGATTTATAATTCACTTTTAGATCTCACGCACGTTTTCAGAGAGAAAAATCGGAGATATTAAGAGCTGAAAACTATTTCCTTTCGCACAGAGTATAGCACTGTTTGAGTCAGATTCAAGTAACGAATATACGAGTGTAATTGTCCTCTAATTGCTTGACTAAGAAGCACACGTTTGAGGATTCTTTCTTTCTGTAATTTCACTATTATGGAGAGTGTCAATTCTTAGAGTTAAGAGTTGGTTAGCACTACTAGGGTTAGTAGTGAGGGAGTCTTATTGTATCAAGAGGTTGGTATCTTAAGATTCAAAGAAATAAAGAGTTTTGTTTCGTGTGGACGTAGATCTCAGAGGTGAGATTGAACCACGTTATATTCTGTGTTTGTGCATCAAATTATACGTAATTTAAGTTTTAGTTTTCGCAAAAACTCAAATTAGAGATTTACGATTATTTCGCACAGTGGCTGGCACTGTGCAATAACGAAGGTTTTGCGAAAATCAATCAAATTTCGTCACTCAATTCAACCCCCCCCCCCTTCTTGAGTGTCACCTTGGGTTCTAACAAAATCCATCTAATTTCCGAGAATAAAACAAGAGCATGTGACACTGATTAGTTTTCTTCACCACATGCAGGAAAAATTCTATCAACCCCAATTCTCCTCAGTTTAAGATAATGTTTTCATAGTTATAACTAATAGGCAGGTTATATTTGATATACTATAAATGTTCCTTTTGGGGTTAATGAGAACACGTTTATATACTCATTTTTATGTGATATATATGTGTGTTTCCATCATATTTTCCCCATATATTCAATCTTTTAAAGCTATTCTTCTTTATTTTTCGCTATTACTCTGCTTGGGTGTGTTTTGTTTTTGTGGGATTATGGCGTTTATTGCTAGGATTATGGAGTTGATTGGAATTTGCACGAAAGCTTGGATGATTGTGGAGCGTTCAGATCGATTGATAGCTTATTCTGCGATGCTTTTGAAGACCTATTGCACTATGGCGTTGGTAACTCATTAATTACCATACACGCCTAAGAAGCAACAAATTAGACTTTTGAAACATAAACATTAAGATTGTGATGGATTGGTGGTTAAACTCTCACTTTTCATTTCAAAGGTCATGGGTTTGATTTTTAGTAGGTACGCATTATTAAACATGTAACATATACATTGAAGAGTGGCATATAACATTATTTTTTTGATAGGAATATCTTTTAAATATTTGTATAGATCATTTCTTTAAATACTTCTATGACTCAACTTCATAAATAGACAAATGGGCTTTGATAGGTGAGCATGAAGATGAGATCAGCACTTTTGCATAATTGATGGGCTTGAGCACGGGGCCTCTTAATAAGTCACGCCCGCATGTTCAAGGTAACATGAACTGTTCCCGACAATTCGACTTGGGCTACGTGATTTTTACCTTGGGGGTACCAACTGACTCCATGTACTTAATCTGAAACCGAACACAAAATTTGGCGAGTAAACTCAAACCCAAAACTCCTCCGTTATTACATACATGTAACATTTGTATTATTAGTAACCACTATCATCCAATGATTTAATTCCATTTTTTCTTATACATTTAAAAATGGATTTTTCACCCATTATTCCTGAGATTTTACGAAATTAAAGAGTGACTTTTACGATTTCAAAGATTCATCTGTATCTCTTAAATTTACAAATAATATACCACACCCTCAATTATTACTGATATTGATTATATTAACTTAAATGACCTGAAATCGATTAAACCTCTATTTAGTTCGCCTATTAATCCACAAAGCGTGGATTATGCACTAGGGTGCACCATGCTCATTGTGCACCCAAAAAGAACATGCAATTTATATAAAAGAACACGAACATTTTTCAACAACTTTTCTATGTTAGAAAAAGAACACACGACTTACGATTAAAGAACGTGTATATTTATATTTATAAAGGAACGAATGTCATGATGAAAAGAACATATAATAAATGAACATCTACACTTAAGGTAAAAGAACATATACCTTTTAAATTTAAATTTGAAAAAGGAATCTTTAGTTGCAAAATTTAAGGAAGCAAATAACAATAATTTTCTAAAATTATAGACTCTAAAAATGATAAAACGACGTAATTTAGAAAAGGGTGCACCATGCTCCACATGCACTTGGGTGTATGTACTTATTTGCGATTAATCCACACTATACCAAAAATGTCCTTTCGTAATGATATAAATCGTTTTTTTCCTTTGGTCAAAATAGTTCTAATAGTGGTTTAAGAACTTCTTAAGCAATTATTTTTGCTTTTAGAAGACTTTGTTGGACAATAATGTGAAATATTAGGAAAATTAGGATATGAGTCGACTTAGTTTGGGTCATTTATTTTAACAAAATCAACACCATTAAATTATTAAATTATGTAACCTTAATTTTTTAAATCCATTTATATACTGATATCGAGTTTAGAAAAAAAAAGTATTTCTTCCCCTTCCTTTAAATCTATACTAATATATTAAAAGGCGTGCGTAAATCAAGAACGGTGCCACGTGGCGCTCTCTCTAGGGAGTTTAAGATCATGTAATCCATGTACAATAAAAAAAATTAGAAATTGCATAGTATAGGTTTTGATCTCGTGACCTCAAGTTCATGTGCTAAAGTTTTAACCACTAGATCAAGTAGTATTTAGTGCTATTATATCAAAGTACAATATTTATAAATAAAAATTTTCTTACCCGGGGCATAGCCCGGGCCTAATAACTAGTTTATATCTATTTTATGTGGTCGAATCTCTTTCCATCCTAGCTCTAATCTTCATATATCATAATTATATGCTACATCATCAAAGCTCTTAAACACCTCGTCAACACTTCCATTTTTGTATGTGCATTTCGTTTGAATTTAGTTGCTTTTGAATATTGTAAAATTCTCTTGTATTATAGGAGTATGTACATGATAATGAGTTGTGAATGTCGACTCAATTACTCATAAATCACCAATAAATTTATTTTGACACATCATCTTCTTCTTTGGTTGATCTCATGAGCTTACATTTGGAAATTATATATGGATATATTTCGTATTAGCTAACTTCTAGTTTGATCGAAGTTTAGTGATGGATGTTTCCATAGATGTTGGATTATAGTTGTGTTGTTGGCATTATTGTTATACATTTGCAGAAGTGTTGTTATTCGTCAATTATAAGAATTTTCAGTTTCATAATTTTGATGGAAATGATAGTTTAGTGATGGTGAGGTCAGGGGTTAATATTAATCTAAAAAAGTAACTTTATAAATTCATCTAACTATTAATCTTTCACATTTTAAGTGTAATCATAACTATAGTACGGATGAAGGATATAATAAACGATTTTTTGAACAGGTACCCCTGAGGTTTCTTAATATTCACCTGGTACCCTCACGTTTTGCAAAATTCACAAGTACCCATGTAGTTTGGAAAAATCATCATAATACCCTTAATGACTAGTGGTCGTCAACTTCGTTAATCATTAAGGCTAAATCAACTAAACTAACCCCTAACTAACCTAATTAATACTAATTAATCCTAATTAACTCTAATTAAACCTAATTAATACTTTTAAACCCTAATTAACCTATCTCTCTCCCTAACCCCTAAATTCACCACCTGACCCCACCTCACCCTAATGTCCTAACCACCCAAAGCCCACCACCCCACCACCCTTAAGCCTCCCACCACCATGACCCTCCCTACCGCAACCCCTCCCACCACCCCGGCCCCTCCCCTTGCACAGCGCCTCCCCCCACCCCTCGTCGAATTTTGCGTTCCCCTCCCCTACCCCCGTGGGAGGTTGAGGGTTAGGGTTAGTGGTTAGGGTAGGGTTAGAAGTTAAGGTTAATTAACCTTTTTTAGGGTTATATTCAATATAAAGTTGACGGTAGGGTCACGTTAGGTATTTTCCAAACCACAGGGGTACCAAGTTTTGGAAAACGCGAGGGTACCAGATGAATATTAAGAAACCTCAGGAGTACCTGGTGAAAAAACCGTATAATAAAATAGCAAGTTTTGATATTAATGCATGTATCGTGTGCATATAAGGCTAGTTTCACATATGTAAAGAGACTTAATATTTCTCACTTTGCTATCACACAACAAGAATCCGTCTTTATAGCGTCTGCACGTAGCGTCCGCCAAAAAATCAGACGGTATCCGTCAAAATACCGTCCGTTCTTTGGGCGGACGCTATTTAGCATCCGATTTTTGGAATTTACCGTCCGCGGAAAAGACAGACGGAATTTAACGTCCATTTGTGAAACTTACCGTCTGCTTTTTGGCGGACGCTAAGTTTACGTCCGTCAGGCGGACTCTACAGGGTATTTGACGGACGCTAAAATCTCGGGTATAATATTAGCAAACACGACCCTTGCAATCACATTTCGACCACATATCTACGAAACTCCAAACCCAACCCCTCTATTCTCTCAGGCGAACAGCGGCCCTTTACTCTCTCCGGTGAACCGCTGCGCCGCCATAGTCGCCGGAGGACCGCCACCGCCACTCCAATCGCGTTCCCTAACCCCTCTATTCTTTCGCACCTCTGCGCCTCGTGTCTGTCCACACTCTCGACGCTTGCCGCCTGCACTGCACCGCCTGCCGCTGCTCCTACCGCTGCTCCTGCCGGAACTTCACCGGCGTCGTGCCGCCGCCGCCTTGAGTCTCCCTTCTACAGAAACATATGGTATGAACTTGTACCTTAGTTTTGTTAATTTTTGGCTTGAATTCCTTGTTGTTGATTGAGATTTTTGGTATATTGATTTGATGTTGTTGTTGTGAAAGATGATTGTTGTTGTTGGTGTTTTCAATTGCATTGTTGTTGATGTTGTTAAGGGAATTTGTTGTTGTTGTTGGTGTTTGAATTTGTTATTGTTGTTGGTGTTTGAATTTGTTATTGTTGTTAAGTGAACTTGTGGTTGATAATTAAATTGATATTATAGTTGCTAGCTGTTGTTTTAATATTAATTTGTGTGACATTGTCAATGTAATATAATGGGTAGTTGAATGTTGGTGAATTGTTTGCTCATTATTTTCCATATAAGTTATGACTCATCTGAGCATTATCTTAGTTATAGCATGTAGGAAAATGCCCAATTTTAAATAACTAGTGGTCCTATAATAATGAGTATCATCTGATATTCTGTTTGGCTTGTGGGGTTTGTTGGTTGACTCTCAATTTATTCAACTTTAATACAAAACGAAAACATTTAGTTTTGAGGACAGATGATCACTTATCATGGTTATTGAGTCAAAGAAAGTATCGGTCTTGACTTTGTTTTGTATGTTTAGAATAATAGATCTAGTATATGTTCAGTATATATATATATATATGAATGTATTTATTATATACTTACTTTGCTTTATTTATTATGTAGTGCTGTTAATCTTTTGGATTTGTTAGTAATTCTTATTATTCATAAATTGTCTAATATTTGTCTACTACATATCTTACGTACTCCTATTAACAAGTAGTGAATATAGTGAATTGATATTTTCTAGTTGTATGTAGAGTTTTAAATTATGAAAAGGAAGGAACGTAGCTGGATGTATAACATACTTGATGGGCGTGCCCTTAGAACTGAGTATGTGAAAGGAGTTGATAAGTTCATTGAGTTTGTTTACAACATCCTCATTTAAATTGACGGTGATAAGATAAAATGTCCATGCATGAGTGTAATAACTTGCGTTATTTGGATGTGGACACGGTCAAAGTACATTTGTACAGTAAGGGTTTTAAACCGAATTACTTTGACTGGTTATGTCATGGTGAACGTGCTACGGGGTCCTCCTCATCTTCTGCTCAGTCAAATCCGTATATGGATATGGTTGTGGATGCTTTAGGGAATACTGAAGATCATGCTATGCTTGCCGGTTCAAACTCAGTTGAAGAAGAACCGAATGGTGAAGCAAAGAAGTTTTTCGACCTTCTCAAGGCGGCCGAGAATCCCTTGTATGAAGGGAGCAAATGTCCGTGCTGGAGATGGCTTCTAGAATCATAAGTTTAAGTGTGAGTATAACCTACCACACAGGTGTGTTGATGGGTTTCTTAGTTTATTGAATGAGGTGATACCCAGAACAACAACATGGAAAAACTTTCTACGAGACAAAGAAAGTTCTAAAGGGTTTGGAGCTTCTCATGAGAGGATACATGCATGTCCTAAAGGTTGTATGTTGTTTTGGAAGGGCGATGCTCACTTAGATAAATGTAGTGTATGCGGTAGTGATCGGTACAAGAAAACTTCTAAGGGCAAGCTTATTCCTGCAAAAGTGTTAATCTACTTTCCAATCACACCGAGGTTGCAGAGGTTGTTTGCAACTAGAACATCTCTCAGGAAATGACATGGCATGCCGACAATCCTCGAATGCAAGGTACCTTAGCACATCCAAGTGACAGTGAAGCATGGAAACACTTTGATAGAACCTTTCCCGATTTCGCTGCGAGGCTCGAAATGTTAGACTCGGGCTGTGCACCGACGGATTTTCTCCATATGGTAAGTTCGGAGGGCAATATTCATGCTGGCCAGTTATCCTCACACCATACAATTTGCCTCCATCCATGTGCATGAAGAAACCATTCATGTTTCTTTCTTTGCTCGTTCCGGGCCTAAAAATCCCAAAGAAACTTGGATGTGTTTATGCAACCTCTAGTTGAAGATTGAAGCAGTTGTGGCATATTGGGGCTATGACCTATGATGTTTCAAGGAAGCAAAATTTCAACCTTCGAGCAGCGCTGCTTTGGACAATTAGTGACTTTCCTGCGTATGTATTGTCCGGATGGTTATCGTGCTCGGTAAGTGTTCTTACTGCTGGAAAGAAGGCATGCCCTTATTGCATGGATAAAAGTAAGGCATTCTGGCTTGAACATGGGGGTAAAGTGACATGGTTCGATTGTCATCGACAATTTCTTCTTCTGACCACCCATTTCGAAAAGATAAGACTGCTTTTTGTAAGAATAAGGTTGAGAATGGCGTAGCTCCTCACATAATGTCTGGAGAGGAACTGTGGCAGTGCGTGAAAGACTTACCTAAAGCAACTGATGGTCCCGAGGCGCTGAACCGATTGAAGAAGGATAAAAAAGGTTGATTGAAACAGAATATTTTGTGGGAGCTTCCATATTGGAAATATTTGATTATCCGTCACAACTTAGATGTCATGCATGTTGAGAAGAATTTTTTCGACCAACTCATTAACACTGTGATGGATGTGAAGGGTCAAACTTCAGACACCCTTAGTGCAAGAAAGGACATGGACGTGTTTGCAAACGCGAGGAACTGGAGCTTGTTGATGATGGTGTGGGGAATTTGCAAGCCTAAAGCACCTTACACACTCGACAAGGCTCAGAAAAAGGTATTTTGTGAGTGGGTACGTGATTGAAGTTTCCAGATGGCTTTGCATCGAACTTGAGTAGATGCGTGGATCTTAGTTTCAGTAAATTGCAAGGATTGAAGAGTCATGACTGTCATGTATTCATGGAGAGGTTGTGCCGGTTGGTCTAAAAGAATTGCTTCCTTTGCATGTTTGGAAGGCGATAACCGAAATAAGTCAATTCTTTCGAGACTTGTGTGCGTCCACAATCAAAGTCAGTGAGATGAAGCGCTTAGAGAACAACATCGCTGAGATCTTATGCAAGTTGGAAAAAATCTTTCCTCCATCATTTTTTAATTCAATGGAGCACTTGCCGGTTCACTTGCCTTATGAAGCAAAAGTTGGTGGCCCTCGTCCAGTATAGGTGGATGTACCCTTTCGAAAGGTAACTGGAATTTGTTTTAAGTGTCATATAATACTGAATTCATACATAAAGTGCTAATCCTCACCTTACTGACAGGTTGCTTAACCACTTAAAACGTAAAGTGGGAAACAAAGCACGTGTTGAAGGTTCAATATGCAATGCCTACTTTAACTGAGGAGACAGCGAACTTCTGCTCCAACTACTTTCAGCCCGGGGTTCACACAAAATCAAGGGACTTAGGCAGAAATGTCAATCCTGATGTTCTAGCACACATGGTCTTGGTGTCCCCGAGTTGTTCAGGGAAGACTGCGGTCGACCGGGAACAGATGGACGTTTGCGATGGTTGCAAGACAAGGAGTACGATCGAGCACATCTTTACGTACTTGCAAACAGTGGCATCTTAAGTGATTATGAAAGGTAATTTGGTGAGAAGTTGTAGACCCATTGTGTTACATTCTACTTGTCCTTTGCCTAACGTGTGTAACATTACTTACTCAAGGCGATTCGAGGATTATATTGTCAATTCAAGACCGAACATTGCTAAGGATGATGTGTGGAGCAAATGCGAAGCCGAGTTCCCTAGTTGGTTCAAGACAAATGTGAGTTTCGTACATTATTTGTTATAACCATTGAGATTCCTTCATGAACTAACTTAGTCCCTAAAATCAGGTCCTTGGTGCCATGACAAGTGACGATGTCACTCGAGCTCTTGCTATGGGTCCTTCCAGACAAGTGAGAATGTGGAATCAGTTTTTTGTGAATGGATATAACTTTCATACACAGGAATATGGCAAGAATAAGTCAACTATGAACTATGGTGTATGTGTACAAGCTGCTGATAGAGCTGATTACTTTGGCATTTTGGAGGAGGTTATTGAACTGGTGTACCATGGTAATTTGGTGTTTATAAGACAATTTTGTTCAAGTGCAATTGGATGGACTCGGACAAGGGTATGAACATTCATGAACATACAAACTTGTGGAAGTCAATCACACCAAAAATACCCAAAATATGATCCGTTTGTATTGTCGTACCAAGTTAGCCAAGTATACTACGCGCCGTATCCCAGTCTTAGGAGGGATAAAGTGCAATGGTGGGCTGTGTTTAAAACGAAGGCAAGGTCCGAAGTTGATGCCCCGGTTGATTTGGATGTTCTCCAGGAGGAAAGAGTTGATACCGCTGCAGTTCTTTGTGCTCCGATGAGATACCAGATTATGATGCTGGTGACGACAACAATAATGATGAGATCATGGAATTTGAGGCGCCGAATGAACAAGGAGAACCAAGTGAATATGAAAGCAGCGACGAGACTGGTGATTTGACTGACGATGATGATGATGACGAGGATGATTTGTTTGATGACGTTTAGTGTATTTTGTTACCTTATGTAGTTTGCTTTTGTTGTAAGACAATATGTTTGTCATTTTATCGCTAGTGCAGACCTCTATGTGTAAGACATATTATTTATTTTCTATTATATGTGTTTAGTCATTTAATATGTTTTTAATTTGAAGCTTTTTCCAAATTGATTAATTATGTGATTTTCAATATTTTGTACTACGGTTTTATAATTTGTTTATGATTAATTTCATAGTTTATTGATTATAATATGTTATTACTTTCAAGCTTTTGCAGATGTCATCAGGTACCGGATCCGGAGGTGGTCCTCGTGATGGGGGTAGTGAGCCTCAGCCTGAGCGTGATGGCGAGTTGGAGAGGGACGAGGATAATCATGAGGCTGGGGTAGGTGACAAGAAAAAGGAGTTGGATCCCAATGGACTTTGGTAAGTTATATTATGAGCGTAATACTTTATTACTTTTAATAGATTTTATTGGTGTTATTCACTTGGTTTTAATTGCTTTTTATCAGGTTTGAAGACAATGGAGTCATTCGCAACATGACTAAATGCTTCAAGCAACATTTCCATCATCCATGGAGGAACTATTCGCAGGTTGATGACGATACAAAAAACCTTTGGTTCTCTATTTTCAAGGTGAAATCATATTTGTTAAGTTTATAATATGTAAAAATATTAACTCGTTGTGTTAGTTTTCTTATATATGTAAACTAACCCTTTATACTTAAGTTTATAATATGTAAACTAACCCTTTGTGATTGGTTTCTTATATGCATCATGCATGTAGGGCTCATATAAATGGAGGGAGGAGCTTCAATCCCAAGTGAGGTCTACATATGACAGGAAAATGGCCAAAAGATTGAAAGATAATCACCACTCGATAGTAAAGAAGAAGGGTGGTGTTTGTCCGACATGGTTGTCTCTGAGCATTCACGAGCAGATGATGAAGAATGCTCAAGACAAGGAGTTCAAAGCACGATCTCAGAAGGCTAGCAAGAACCGGCGAGGAGGTGACTTGACTAGCAGCATACCTCCTTCTCATGTCCAGGGCTCTATTTCCTCAGCAGAGCGCGCCAAGAGATTGGTAAGTGTAACTTGTTTGAATACATTTAATACAAAAACTTGATTTAATTAATGTCTTTGAACGTGTAGGCCGCACAGCATGGAGGGATGCTGCCTTCCGCTGTGGACTTGTTCATGGACACACACATGAGGGATGAGTCTGGAAAGAAGGTGCCGATCAACGACAAAGTCCAAAAAATCAAGGTAAGTGTCTAAACTTGTTAGAATCATACAACTAAGTAGTAGAATATTAAGGAACATGAAACCCAAAAAAGGGCTCGAAATGCTTAGTTTTTCTCATTTTATTGGCTAAGTGTTTAAACTTGCTTAGAATCATACAACCAAGTAGTAGAAAGTTTAAATGAGTATTTAGGACTTGCATGAGCCATTAGAACTTGGAAAGGCATAGAGTAGGATTATAGGAACATGAAACCCAAAAAAGGCTCGAAATGGCTTAGTTTTCTCATTTTCATTGGCTAAGTGTCTTAAACTTGCTTAGAATCATACAACCAAGTAGTAGAAAGTTTAAATGAGTATTTAGGACTTGCATGAGCCATTAGAACTTGAAATAGGCATAGAGTAGGATTATAGGAACATGAAACCAAAAAGGCTCGAAATGGCTTAGTTTTTTCATTTCATTGGCTAAGTGCTTAAACTTGCTTAGAACTACAAGTAGTAGAAAGTTTAAATGAGTATTTAGGACTTGCATGACATTAGAACTTGAATAGGCATAGAGGTAGGATTATAGGAACATGAAACCCAAAAAAGGGCTCGAAATGGCTTAGTTTTCTATCATTTTATTGGCTAAGTGTTATTAAACTTGCTTAGAATCATACAACCAAGTAGTAGAAAGTTTAAATGAGTATTTAGGACTTGCATGAGATTAGAACTTGAAAAGGCATAGAGGTAGGATTATAGGAACATGAAACCCAAAAAAGGCTCGAAATGGCTTAGTTTTTCATTTTCATTGGTAAGTGTCTTAAACTTGCTTAGAATCATACAACCAAGTAGTAGAAAGTTTAAATGAGTATTTAGGACTTGCATGAGCCATTAGAACTTGAAATAGGCATAGAGGTAGGATTATAGGAACATGAAACCCAAAAAAGGCTCGAAATGGCTTAGTTTTTCTCATTTTCATTGGCTAAGTGTCTTAAACTTGCTTAGAATCATACAACCAAGTAGTAGAAAGTTTAAATGAGTATTCTAGGACTTGCATGAGCATTAGAACTTGAAATAGGCATAGAGGTAGGATTATAGGAACATGAAACCCAAAAAAGGCTCGAAATGGCTTAGTTTCTATCATTTTCATTGGCTAAGTGTTTAAACTTGCTTAGAATCATACAACCAAGTAGTAGAAAGTTTAAATGAGTATTCTAGGACTTGCATGAGCATTAGAACTTGAAATAGGCATAGAGTAGGATTATAGGAACATGAAACCCAAAAAAGGGCTCGAAATGGCTTAGTTTTTCTCATTTTCATTGGCTAAGTGTCTTAAACTTGCTTAATCCATTCTTGCAGGAAAGTTATGACAAAACTCTTGCTCAATGTGAAGAAAGAGGTGAAACCAAGGCCCCGAACCAGATTTTCTTTGAGACTGTTGGTGGCAGAAAGAAAGGGTGGGTTCCTGGTTTGGGGACGAGTGCAGACCTCTATTTTGAGAGGTCTTCGAGGGGAGGAGGTAGTTCGTCCTCCAGTTGCAATCCTTCCATGTTTTCTCAGTTGTCTGCGAAGTTCGAGGAAGAGAGAGCCGAGATGCAAAGAGAACGTGAGCGGATGCAGAAGGTGATAGAAGAGGAACGCATCGCCAGGCAAAAGGAGAGAGAGGAGGATCGCAGGGTGTATGATGAGTACCTGGCGCAGATGAGGGCGACTATGGAGACATACAGCCAGATGATGAGCCAGTGTGGTGGTTCATTCCCCTCTCCGGGCCTCGAGACCCCCCACCGGCGGTGGTGATGCGTGTGCGATTTAGGATCCTACATTAGCTTACACTATCTATTTTGTTTACATTTCGGGACGTGAAAACATATAATTTAGTTAAAACCGTTAACGTATGTTTATGTATGTATAGATTTATATTAGTGTATTTACGAATTTATATTTAATGCAAACAGGTCATTAGTGCAGAATTCGTGGCATTAGCGGACAGCTTGAGTATATATTTTGTTGGAAAACGATACAGGTTAAAAACTATTCAAATACAATTAGCTTGTTTAAAAAAAAAAAAGGAATTGCGTCCGCCTATGAAGTTAACGTCCGCTAAAAGAAATTCGAACCATGCAAGAGGTCGAGCAATTAGCGACTGGTTTCTTAAGTTAGCGTCCGCTGACACAGACGCCAAGTAGCGTCCGACTTTGTGGCGGACGCTAATTACCGTCCGGCTAACCCGACGCTAATTAGCGTCCGTCCATAAATCGGACGCTACGTGGTGTCTGTTGAAGGACCAGACGTTACTTTCAAAAAATCGGACGCAAAACTTTTGCGTCCGTCGTGCGGACGCTAAACACCGAATTAGCGACCAGGGTTTTTGCATCAGCCGTTTTGCGTCCGTTGTCGGATACTAATTTTATTAGCGACCGTCTCCGTGTTTTTACCGTCCGATTTAGTCGGACGATAAAGCCTTACATTGTTGTTGTGTCATGTGCAACTCACATGTAAACTAGCTTAGGTGTCTTAGTCTCTTTTGTCTTTACTTGTAATCTATCTTTCAAAACATTGCTTCCTTAGTTTGCTCTCTACTATATAAAGAGAATTAGGTTGGTTGTAAGGATTATCACAACAGAATATAATACAAAAGGTAGACTCGTCATTCAAGGCCACCAACGTCAAGCTCCTTTAACTATCAACTGTTAGCAGCCTTCATTCTCTCACCTTCATTTTGTCTTCATGGTATCAGAGCTTGAGAGGTAAGTGAAGAAGCTGTTAAAGTAAGTCACTTTATTAGTATTGCTAGTTAGTGCAAAGTTGTTATCTTTGAGTGTCTATCTACTGCTGAAACAAAAACAACTTTAGGTATTTTTATTCTTTCTGTCAAAGTTTCGAACTTTGTGTTCCTAAAAAAACTCCAAGCTGAAGTTATGGCTGGAGGAGAAAACAACAAAACCATCATAGAATGTAATAGTCCATTGCACTTACACCCTTCTGATGGTCCTAATACCTTGAAAGTAGAACCACAACTCACAGGAACTGCTGATTACATACCATAGTAGAGATCCATGTAGATTTCTCTTGCTACCAAGAAAAAGCTTGGTTTTCACTAGTAAAATAATTGTTTATTGCTACGGTGATATTGCTGCGGTTTTACTCATATGCAGCAATATATCACGTAAAAGAAAATGAAAAATAAAAAATAACCATATTGCTGCGGCTTCGGCCAAACCGCGGCAATATGGTTTCAACGGATTTTTTTTGAAATTTTTTGACTATTTGACCAAATATATTGCTGCGGTTTCTAGTAAGAACCGCAACAATATAGTAAAACAATATAAAAAATATTATTTGAACCTATTGCTTCGGTTCCTATACAAAACCGCAGCAATAGGCTTTTAAAATTCTAATAAAAGGGCCCATGGGTAGAGATGTAAATGGATCGAGTTCGGGGAGGGTGGAGCGTCACCCGCATCCACCCACTCCACCCGATCCATCCATCACCTGCATCCATCTCCACCCGAATCCATCCATCCATTTGTAACCGGGTTAAACAGATGGATCGGGTGATTAACGGGTGAATCAAATAGTATTAGGAGAAGAAAGAAAAATTCTAACAAGAACCACTAATCCATTTATATAATTCTACTTACTATGTAAAATCGTCTCCAAACTAACCCTAATCCACATTATTAATATTTATATACTTATATTATCATCTTGTAACTTTTGGGATATAGATTAATAAAGCTGTAAAAATGAAAAAAGCCCAAAATTAAAAAAAATTATATATTTTTTTACTTTAAACGGGTGACGGATCGGGTGGTAAACAGATGATGGGTCGGGTGATGGATGAAAAAATATCACCCGAACCCGACCCGCATCCATCACCCGATTATCCGTCACCCGGCTATCATCTGTTTAAACCGGGTTTTTCACCTACTTAATAAACCGGGTGGAGCGGATGGTCGGGTGATCCACTGGATATTGCCATCTCTACCCATGGGTGCGTTTATTTCTCTGATTTACCCAGTTAGGGTTTCCCCCCCCTCTCTCTCTCTTTCCTCCTCTTTTCCTCTCATCATTTCACGCCTCCCCCTCATCTTCTCTCTCTCCTCCCCTCCCCTCATCTTCTCTCTCTCCTCCCAATCAAGCCG
Organism: Beta vulgaris subsp. vulgaris; assembly: GCF_026745355.1. Lineage (NCBI taxonomy): Eukaryota > Viridiplantae > Streptophyta > Magnoliopsida > Caryophyllales > Amaranthaceae > Beta > Beta vulgaris. The sequence continues at coordinate 44,321,070 of NC_079210.1, forward strand.
GTTAAGCGTTCGAAATCAACGGCTCAATCACGTCGGTCGACCGTTCGAAATTAACGGCGACGCAAGGTCGCTCGCCAGAATCGCAAGGTCGCCGTCGACCGTTCTTTGTCGTCGTTCGTCAACCCTGTCTCGTGGGTCGCTCGCCAGATTCACAAGGTCGTCGTCGACTGTTCGTTGGTCGTTCGTTCCTCAACCTTCTCTCGTGGGTCGTTCGTTCCTCAACCGTCCCTCGTGGGTCGTTCGTTCCTCAACCCCCTCTCATGGATTGTTCCTCAACCCTCTCTCGTGGTCGTCGTCGACGTTGTATTTGATAAAGTCCAGGTGTTGAAGATGTTGTGGGTCGCCGTCGTGGGTCTCTCAAGGTTTTGAAACTTACTGTTATCTCCACAGTGCCTTACGTTTAGATTGACAAACTTACTGTTGTATTTGTATATTACATTTGCATTAGTGAGGTGTTCAACATGTTGTGTAAACTCATTATTTTAGTTATTGAGAATAACAAACAAATTTTTTTTTGCCTTTTCACTAATGTTGGTATTATTGTTATTTGCTACTGTTATTATATACAATTTTTCAATTTCTTTGAGTTTGTTGTTGATACAAAACTTATATGGGTTTTCGAGTTTAGTAATAGTTGGTTGTTGATACAAAACTTCGCTCATTATAGTTGTAAGTGTTTTTTTTTTCATTTTTGCCTTTTCATTTTACTTAGTTCGTCTGCATATTTGGTGGATAGTGGATGAGTTAGTTGTCTGGTTTTAATCTTCCAAATTTGATTGCAAAATACAAAAAAAAAAAAAAAATAGTTACCAGGACCTATTGCTGCGGTTTTGGGCAACAACCGCAACAATATGTCAACCTATTGCTGCGTTTTTGGGAAAAAATCGCAGCAATACGTTGTACTTTTTTAATAATAAAAAATCTATTGTTGCGGTTTTGGCTAGGAACCGCAGCAATAGCTTGACATATTGCTGTGGTTAAAAACCGCAGCAATGTAGTAATTACCTATTGCTACCCCCTAAATTGTTGCGCGGCCAAAACCGCCGCAATAGGCCACTTAATGACCGAAGCAATAAGCGTTTATTCTACTAGTGTTTGTTACCGGTGCTTTGACAAAATTAAGCACTGGCCCTGTGTTAAAAGAAGCGTGGGAAGCTTGTAATAATATGGTGACATCTTGGTTGCTTAACAACTTGTTTGAATCAATAAAAAGATCAGTCATGCACATTACCATCTAAGGAATTTGGATGAGCTTAAGAAATAGGAAAAAAAACACTATGAGCAATGAGAACACAAAATACAGGCTAAACAAGAGCACCTATGAAGTGAAACAAAATGAAAGACATGTGTCTGACTATTATACTGACTTGAGAGTTCTTTGGGAAGATATTGAGTCAATGAATGATTACCTTCCTATTACAAACGTTAACTCTGAAATTACTACTTTCATAGAAGCAATAGATCAACAGAAGGAAGAACATAAGCTAATTCAGTTCCTTAATGGACTAGACTTGGGTTATGGGGCTCTATGGAGTCAAATCATGCTTATGTGCATATTGCCTACTGTTGAAACAGTTGTATCAATGGTACAACAAGAGAAGTCTCATAATGAGGTTTTGGGAAAGGAAAAAGAGGAGAGTGCTGGCATAACTCTTTATAGCAAGAATGAAAACAAACCTTTCTCCACAGTTTGTAAGAAGACTAACCACACAGCTGACAAGTGTTGGTTCAAGATAGGTTTTCCATCTGGGAACGACAAAACAATCAGAACAATAACTTTGAAAATGTTCATGAGAAAGGATGGTTTCATGGAAAAAAAAAAAGAGGTCAAGGACGCTACGGTGGCCACAATGCAAAGAAGAAAGCTGGTTATAATGGTCAGATGAATGTTGGAAGTACTGAGCTTGTACCTGCAATAGCTCAACAGCTTCAAAGAATGATGAAATTGCGTGGAAGCTCAAGTAATGTTATTGTAAAACAGAATGATGACACTGATGAAGAACTTGAAAATCATTTTGCAGGTATGATATATTGTCACTATGTGAGAAACACATAAAGTGTCTGGCACTAGTAGAATAAATGCTATTTGCTGCGGTTAAAAAATGCTTTATTGCTGCGGTTTAGGGCGCGCAACAATTAAGGGTGCAGCAATAAGTATTAATTATATTGCTGCGGTTTTTAGGCCAAACCGCAGCAATATTATTATTTATTATCTGGTTAAAACGTAATATTGCTGCGGTTTCTGGCCCAAAACAACAGCAATAGGCGCCAGGCAGGTAAAAAAAAAATAAAAAATTTCAAGGCCTAAATTTTTTGTGGCTATAGAAACATTATTATAATATGTTATATTAGCTACAACAATGTTATAAAAACTCAATATAAAAAGAAACTAAAAGGCAGAAAATATATTAAAAATTCATTGTAATAAAATTATAATTACAAAATTAAACAAAAAAGCAGAAAAATATATTACAAACAAAAATCTGAAAATCGAAAAAAAAAAAAAAAATATCACCACTAACAATTTCATTACAGTAGAGGAGGAGAAAAAAGAAAAGAAATTCAGATCCAAAAACGAAAAAAAAGAAACAATGGTTAAAAGCGTATGAATTCATCGACAAACTATCTGGATCGAGGCCGGTGGGCTTGGCGGCTTCGTCGCGTCGTCCGTTCTAAGGTTGCAGTCGAGAACGCCGGTGAAATTGTCGCTCCATTCGAAGCTTGGCAGCTTCGTCGCGTTGTCCGTTCGAAGGTTTTGCAATCGAGAATGCCGGTGAAATTGTCGCTCCGTTCGAAGCTTGGCGGCTTCGTCGTGTCGTCCGTTCGAATGTCGCAGTCGAGGCTGAGAGAGAACGTATCCGGTGGCAGAACGCCGGTGAAATTATCGCTCGGTTCGAAGGTTGTCAGGAGGAGTGGAGTCCGGTGGACAGAACGCCGGTGAAAGTTGAAATAGAAGGGATGTTGAGAGACAGAGAGAGAAGAGAGCTTGAGAGAGAGAGAGAGGAGGTTGAGAGAGAGATAGGAGATTGAGAGGCTATGAGAACAGAGAAGTGAGGAGTGGGAAATAATCCTAATGAGTGAGGCGTGGGAAATGATGCGCGTTTTATATTTTTTTAAAATGGTATTGCTGCGGTTCCTTGTAACAACCGCAACAATATATTAAAATATTATTTTTTAATAATATTTCAGTATATTGCTGCGGTTCTTGACAAAAACCGCAGCAATATGTCTTGTCAAATAGTTAATTTTTTTTAATTTTTTTCTGTTAATACTATATTGATGCGGTTTTAAGCAGAAACCGCAACAATATCTTTATTTTATATTTTATTTTTATTTTTACGTGATATATTGCTGCGTATGGGTAAAACCGCAGCAATACCTCCGCAGCAAATAGCATTTATTCTACTAGTGTGGATTATAGATTTAGGTGCTTCTTGTCATATGATAGCCATTCACAATGTTAGGCAATTGATGCATAAACCTAAAATAAATTTATGTAATGGAGGGATAGCATATGTAACTCATATTGGCAATGCTTATCTCTCTAATAAAATTGAGTTAAAAGAAGTTCTATTTGTCCCTGAATTTAAACAAAACTTGTCTGTTCAAAAACTTTGTGAAAATGATAATTGCTCAGTCACTTTTTACAAAGATTATTGTGTTCTATAGTAATGCATCATACAGAAAACTAAAGACATAGGGACTGCCACTGGTGGGATTTACTATCTACAAAATCAGCCTTTTCTAAGCCAAGACTCAAGATCTTTTTCCAGCTCAAACGCAACCCAAGAAAAGAAGTTTAAAAGTGTGTCCAAGAATCCTAAGGTAAATCTTAGCCAAGCTTATGAATTAAGTGTTAGTTGTTCTAAAAATGTCAAACTTGTTGATGACAATTTTGTAATGATTTGATATCTTGCAATGGAAAGTTTTCTGACTATTCCTTGTGGCATGTTAGACTTGGACATGCATCTTTAGGTAAACTCAAACACATTTCATGCTTGAAAAACTGCATTGAGAAACAAGAAACTAAAATCTATCTTTCATGTCCCATGGCTAAACTCACAAAATCTCCCTTCTGTTTGAGTGAAACCACAGTGACAGGACCATTTGATCTTATTTACATTGATATTTGGGGCCCTTATAAGGTTGCCTACAAGGAGAAATATAGATTCTTCTTGACTATAGTTGATGATCATTATACAAGGGCAACCTGTGTTCATCTTCTTAAAAATAAGTCTGATTCATTCACAACTATCAAGGATTTATGTGCATATGCAAAGAATCAATTTGATAGAAAATGTTAAAATTATTAGGTCTGATAATGCTTTTAAATTTAAAGATCAAGACTGTGTTGCTCTGTTCACTGAAAGGGGAATTGTACATTAGACTAGCTGTGTTGATAGGCCACAACAGAATGGAGTGGTGGAAAGAAAACCCAAGCATCTACTTGAAATTAGTAGAGCCCTGAGGTTTTTTGGTGCAGGATTGCCTTTGTCATATTGGGGTGACTGTGTGCTAGCAGTTGCTTACATTATAAACAAGTTGTCTTCTCCTGTGATTAAAAACAAGACCCCATATGAAATGATGTATGTAAATCACCTGATTATCATCATCTTAAGTATTTTGGTTATCTGGCAATTGCATATAACCCAAATAGAACCAAAGACAAGTTTAAAGCAAGAGTTGTACCCTGCTTGTTCTTGGGGTATCCAACAACTCAAAAAGGCTATAAACTTCAAAACATTCTCACAAAACAACAATTTATCTCTAGGGATGTTCATTTCTATGAACATGTCTTTCCCATGGTTAAAACTCAAATACATAACTTTATGACCCCTATTCCTATACAGGTTCCCTCACAATCACCTCCTATAGATATCTATAATGAACCCACATTAGACACTCACAACAACCCTGTAGAACCTGCCTTCATCCAACCTAAAACACATACCATACCTACACAAATTCCTAGCCCTACAGCCTCACCTATGCCACTTGTACATGAACTTGTACCCTTAAGAAAGTCTACTAGGGTGTCAAAGCTACCTGGGTGGTCAGATGATTTTGTCACTCCAATCTCTCATACTAACACTAGCCAACCAATGTTACTAAGCATTTTGCCAATATGGTTGGAAAAATCATTGAAACTGAAGAGCTTAAAAGTTATTATGAAGCAACTACTCAACCAGGATGGGTTGAAGCAATGAATAAAGAGATTCAAGCCTTAATGAATAATGTACTAGGGAAATCACTAAACTTCCTAGTGGTAAAAAGGCCATTGGGTGTGGGTGGGTATATAAAACAAAATACAAAGCTGAGATTTTGAAAGAAAGAAAGCTAGGCTAGTGATACAAGGGTACAATCAAAAGAAAGGGGTATGAATACACTCACGCCTATGCTCTTGTGGCTAAAATGAGCACAATCATTGCTTTGCTAGCTGTAGTTGCCATGAATCAATGACATACATGTCAGATGGATATGCAAAATGCATTTTTGCATGCAGTCTTACAAGAGGAGATCTATATGAACATTCCATTAGGCTATGATGAAGTTTTTCACTCTACAAATGAGAGGGAGTTTGGAACACCAGTATAAGTTAAAGAAAGCCTTGTATGGCTTGAAGCAAGCACCTAGACATTGGTTTACCAAGCTTTTAAGTGCATTGTTGTCATTTAGATTTCTTTAGTCTCATGCAGATCACTCCTTGTTTATACAAGACAAGTATGACTCTTTCACAGCTATATTGATCTATGTTGATGATCTCATCATCACAGGCAACTACAGCAAGGCTATATTCACTATTTTGAGCACTCAGTTTCACACGAAGGACTTAGGTGATCTGAGTTACTTCTTGGGAATAAAATTCATCAAATCTTCTCAAGACATCTTTGTGTCACAAAGAAAATATGCCTTATACCTTCTTAAGGAGTATGGTGTTGAAAAAAAGAAGCCTCTCAAGCTTCCCTTGGATGCTCATATGAAACTAGAACCTCAAAAGGGCACACTTCTTTCTAATCCTGAATCCTATAGAAGACTTGTAGGTCAATATTATCTCACCATATCTAGACCTAACATTGCATTTTCTGTGCAACTTCTTAGCCAGTTTATGCAAGCACCTACATCCAGTCATATGCAAGCAGCAAGAAGAGTACATAGGTACCTCAAGTAGGCTCCTGGACTAGGCATCTTGTTAGCCAGCAATGTAGCAGCAAGACTAATTGCCTACTGTGATTCCGACTGGGCCTCATATCCATACTCTAGAAGATCTAGTACTGGGTATTGTATACTTCTAGGCACATCTCCAATCTCATGGAAAAGCAAGAAACAGATTGTTGTAGCAAGATCCTCACCAGAAGCTGAGTATAGAGCAATTGCTCTCACTACCTGTGAAGTTACTTGGCTCATGTCTCTTCTCAAAGATATGGACTAAGAAAAATGCAAGTTTCTGCCTTGAAATGTGACAATCAAACTATTCTATTGCTACTAATCCTATTTATCACGAAAGAACAAAACAGATAAAGGTGGACTGTCACTTCATTATTAGAGAGAAAGTGAATCAAGGCACCATCAAGACATCCTATATATGTTCCCTCGCTCTAAGGAACAACTAGCATACATGCTCACAAAAGCTCTTCATTTCAGCAGCATAACAAGCTTTTATCCAAGATGGGAGTGCAGCACTCACCTCACTCACGTCTTGAGAGGAAGTTCAAAGAGACTTAATATTTCTCACTTTGCTATCATGTGCAACTCACATGTAAACTAGCTTAGGTGTCGTACTCTCTTTTGTCTTTACTTGTAATTAATATTTCTAGGGATTGTTTCCTTAGTTTGTTCTCTACTATATAAAGATAATCATGTTGGTTGCAAGGATTATCACAATAGAATATAATACAAAAGGTAGAACTGTCATTCAAGGCCACCAACCTCAAGCTCCTTCTAGATGCTTGCTGATGACTGTTAGCTGCCTTCATTCTCTGACATTCATTTTGTCTTCACATATCATCCAACAAGTTCATATATTTTTTGGTCCATCAAACTTTAGATTAAGAGAGTTCATGCTCATTTTTTTTTCAAGAAAACATGTTCACTCTTAGAGGTGTGTGTTTTTGTTAATAAAGTATCCTCTCTCTAACTACTAAATCATGAAAAATAAAAAATAAATACTTTGTAATCTGATACAATCCATCAGCATGAAATTAGACTCAAATTCTGTTTCTAACAAAATAACTTTCATAATTAATTATTTCTAATCATTTGGAGCTATTTTTTTATAGACAATTGGTTTAATGACGATATAGTAAAGTTATTCCAAAATGCAACCAAATGAGTCTACTTTCTTTTTCTTCTTCTCCCTTTTTTTTTGAACGGGAGAGTTCTAAGTTACTTTCTCCATGAGATATTGTTATAAACTTACTGTGGGTGCTACACGAGGAATTATAAAACACCACCAATTAGAGGGCAACTTGCTCACTATTAGGGACAATATTGTAATTTGAACATATTAATTAACACACACAAACATATATAGGTAGGATAATAGATAACAAGTGTCTAAGACTCACAAATAGGGGTTGGTTTATAAATAATCAGTGTTCTAAACACACAAACATGAGTTTTCATAAAATCAAGCTGCACTTAGGGGGGAGTTGGAGAAAACAAACAAATTGAGATAAATTTACGTTTTGTCAGAAATCATAGTGTTACTTTTTGACAAAAGTTACATTTAATTCACACCAACAAGGATTATTTTATAAGTAACAAGTGTATCAAACACATAAACATGGGTTGCTTTATCAGTAAGTCACTAACAAGTGTTTTTGATACACAAACATGGGTTTATAAAATACTTCAACATTGTCCCTAATAGTGGGGAAGTTTAGCTGATGAGTGGTAAAACGCTAACCGCTAGTGGGCATCTTTGCCCGCTAACGGGGTAATTATGTAAATACACAAATAGGGGTTCTTATAAATAACCAATTGTACTTTTTGGAGGAAAAGTTTAACGGAACAAGCAAATCAATACAAATTTGTATTTTGTGGCTGAGATTACATGCTTTTGACAAATCAATGCATTGAACTTTTTACACGCAAATCAATACCTGATACCATATTTTAATTTCCCCCTGTTAGTAGGCAAAGGTGTCCACTAATGATTATCGTTTTATCATCCCTCCTAACTGATAGTGTTTTATCATTCTTTGGTGCTACACTGATATTTTAGTATATACTTCCTCCATAGAAGCCATAACTAATGTCATGTTAGGCTCCATTTTTTTGAACTGTGAGATAATCTGAATTGAACTAAAAATAATAAAAAAGAATAGAGCCTTAATCTATTTCTCCTAATAAATATGGAAATTTGTAATATGGACTTGACGAAAGTAGAGTAACTCTGAAAAATGATCATCAGTATTTGTCTAAATCATCGGATTAGTCGTCGTTTTCATTTGAAATTTGAACTCTTTTGACATGCAAGTATGAAGTTATGAACTTCAAAAAATAAGAAAATCAGGCTAGAATACCTAGGTCATCTGTCTTTATGTTTACTCAGGGACTTTTTATTCAGGTAGTAACACTTGAAAATATGACAGGGAAGATGTGACAAATCAGCTACTCCCTCGTTTCGTCTCCAGTATACAGTCAATCGCCACCGGAAGAAGAGCATCTTATCTGCATTTGATGTGTGCCACAACAAATCGATTAGACCATGCTGCTCTAAAGTCTAATCCCTCAACATAAACATCACGAGAATGGCTATATATTCCCAATTGTTTTTATTAATTTATCCATTCTTATTTTTGAAAAATTCTCATTGATAACTCTCTTTTTTAAGAAATTCTCATTAATAACTCTTTGTCTTTGGCTTTTCACACTCGTAACCCTCAGTTTTTTTAATCCCATTAATAACCCTCAATTATTGCATAAATGTCAAGAATGACATTATGAAGCCAACAAAACTTTAATTGTCGTTAAATATTGAAATTTCTGTTAAAAATTTATGATACGCAAAGCAAGGTTCTCTCAATGAGTTTTACAGCACGAAAATGAAGAATTTTGGGTCTTTTACTGTGAATTTTTACCTTAAATTTGACCCTTAAAGGTCAAAATGACTCCCTAAAGTTTAACCGACCAATTATTGTGGCACGCCTACTTAGACGGGCAAATCAGGGCATTAAGTTCTAACGAAAAAATTTACCGAAATTACTTCATGTCATATTTGCTATTAGGATATTAACCGAGGATTACCAACGGGATTAAAAATCTGAGCATTACTATTGAGAAAAGCAAAAAATAGAGTATAATCAATGATAATTTCCCTTTCTTTTTTGATTGCCTTTTATTAGTTTACAATCTTCTTTTTTTCAACATTTAAAATGGTCCCACAAATTGTTAGTTACTTCATCCGTTTCAAGATAGATGGCACGGATTGACTTTTGCACTATTTACACACTCTCCTTGGATCATGTTTTGTGATTTTTACGCATGTGCGATTTTGTTAGATTCATCTCGATATACACTTTCAAAATATCAACTTTTTATAATTCTTACATGTAGGAATTTAGTGATATTAATAGTTATAAAGTTATGTGTTGGCAAGCGAGTCTAGAAAAACGTGTCAAGTATTTTGAAACTGAGCAAGTATTATCGTTTGAAAATTCTTCTTTTTTCTATCTATGACCCACACATATCAACTTTAATACTCCCTCCGTGACCCGTCCCAATTTATACAGCTAGCTTGTTTCTCATTTTGCATTGGAATTAAGGAGCTGAGCTTATTATTTACTTTAAGTGTACATTATCTTCACCTAAATAACCCTGAACTTATCTGAACTGACCTGATTAAACATGATTCACTACAAAAAAAAGCTTATATAGCGACGGAATATTAGAGACGGACACCTATCCGTTTCTAAAATAGAAACGGAAATTTTACAATCGGTTGCTAAAATAATTTAGAGACGGATAATTAAGAGCCGTCTCTAATTTAGAGACGGATATTCTATTCCGTCTCTAAATTAGAGACGGAATTAAAAACCCGTCTCTAATTTAGAGACGGATATTCCATTCCGTCTCTGAATTAGAGACGGAATTAAAATTCCGTCTCTAAGTTAGAGACGGAATTAAAATTCCGTCTCTAAATTAGAGACGGATATTCGATTCCGTCTCTAATTTAGAGACGGAACTTTACATTCCGTAGCTGGTTTGTTTTTGCCAATTAATCCAAATATTGTGGCAAAAAGATTAAAAAAAGCAAACATCTAAAAAAATCACACCTTATTTCCAAAGGTCCTCACTACTGCTTTGTTAGTTTTCCCTCTGTCTTTCTTGCTCAAACCCTAGAGTGCGAAGATTGGGAAGCTCCGGCGAGGGACGCCACACCGGTGGGTGGTCGATTCTTTGGTGCCGCATGTTCCAAATTTTCCCTCTGTAGTTGCTACTGATCTGATTTATGCCTTCCTTGCTCGAGCTGCCGTGTTTTGTTCTTGTTGTTCTGCTGCGTTGATATCGTAGACCTATTTGGTGAGTCCAGCATTACCCCATTTCTTTTTACTGTTAATGTCCATGCCTGTGATGAAGGTGAATTGTTGTAAAGTTTCAATCTTTGAATTGCAAGATTTAAAGTTCTAATATTTGAATTGGAAGATTTAAAGTTATAATCTTTGCTTAAGAATATGATTCTTCAAAACTCAAAACTCAAAATTTTCTTATCTTCGACTTGTAAGCTTTATCTCTAGTTTAATCAATTGGATTTGCAAAGGATTTTTGATTAGTAAACAGAAGGGTTTTTCTTTTTTTTCCTTCTCTTATATGTTATGTGTTTATAATTGGGTGGTTTTGTTAATTTTACTCGAATGTTATGTCTTTATTTGGGACTGTTTTGATGCAGTTTAGTGCAAGGTTTTGGTGTGGTTTGGGGCGGTTTTTGTGCTGTTTTTGGGGAAGTTTTGGTGCTGTTTCAGGGATGTTTTGCTGCTGTTTTTGGCTGTCATTGGGGCTGGTTTGGGGCTGCTGGTTGGGGCTAGTAGGGGTGTTGTTTGGGGCTGTTTTGGGTGCTGTTGGGGCTGCTGTTTAGAGCTGTTTGGGGTGCTGTTGGGGCTGTTTTCGGTGCTGTTGGGGCTGCTGTTTAGAGCTGTTTGGGGTGCTGTTTAGAGCTGTTTGGGGTGCTGTTGGGGCTGCTTTGGGGTGCTGTCTGGGGCTGCTTAGGTGTGCTGTTTGGGGGTGCTGTTTAGGCTGTTGTTTGGGGGTGTTGTTTGGGCTGTTTGGGTGATATAATCGCTGCATGTTGATGCTGATTTGGGTGATATAGGACTGCTGCAGTTTTATATTATGGGGGTATCGTAGTTAAGCTATTGTAATTATGTTGTGCGTGTAAGTGAAGGTGGGTTGGTAAGTTGTTTGCTTTGAGTGTTAAAGACCCCTTGTGCATGTAATGGTTATCTTTTTATGGTTTTATTTTCATGTGTTAAGACAATATTTTGGTTTTATTTTCATGTGTTAAGATAATATTTTGGTTTTATTTTCTGTTCTATGACAATGCATTTTTGCAACTTTTAGCTCACATAATATACTTTTTTTTTATGTTAGAGTGCGTTAACCAATTAAATAGTCCATGTTAACCAACTTTAACATTAAACCTAGAGGTACTATTGACGCTCCTTTAGATGAAATGGCATTTCAAGAAATGACCACTGAAAACCCTCCATTACTTTCAGAAGTTAGGCAAGATGATGGTGATGACGATTTGCATTGGGATTCACTTGAGTATGAAATCCTTAATGAAGAGGAAGAAGAAGAATTGGAGGAAGAGGAAGAGGAAGAGGAAGAGGAAGAGGAAGAAGAAGAGGAAGAGGCAGAAGACTATGATGATGATGAGGAAGAGGAAGAAGACCATGATGATGATGGTGATGATAGTGCTGGTAACGAAAATGAAGATGGTGACAATGATGATTGTAATGCAATGATTTAATGTTTAATGATGTAATTTGATCACATTTTATGAAATTTAGTAATCCTTGTTTTATTTGTAGGGATTATTAAGATCTACTATATGCAAATGTCATTTTTATTAGCATATGTTTTAAGTTTAGACATAAATTGATTTTATTAATCACTGTTATGTGCGATTGTGTATATATTATCTCATATGCAGATGACTTATAGGTGTCGAGGTGGTTTAAATGGGAGAGGTCCCATTGTTCGAGGACCCCGCAAAGTTGTTGAAACACGTGACTTTACAGAATCGCATGCAACAGAAAACGCACTAGAAAATGCAACAACAGAAATAGAACACGCAAGAAATCAGCAAAGTGAGACTCATATTAGGAGTGATGAACAGCTTACCAATGGGGATCTTGATAGAGGCATAACTGTATCAGATGACAGGGGTAATCCTCAGGCGAAATTAGTTTTGGACCCTGATAAATTATGGTAAGTTTGCATATCTTTTAACTTAAAGTTATTTCAGCTTGTTTTCGGTTATATCCTAGCTTTTACTTATTGTTATCTAAACTTAAATCTTCTAAGTTATGTGGCCTAATTTATGTTCAAGCTTTAGTTTGCTTCTAAAATTACATTATGCATTGTAATTTTCTGCTTTCTACAGGTTTGTCCATCGTGATGTAGTTGATGTAGTAGCGGAGACATCGTATAAGACATACTTCAAGGGACCTTACTACAATTGGGGTATGACTCCACGAGAAGTCAAGGAAAGATGGTGGAATGCTTTCAAGGTTAGGGAAAGAAAGACTATAATACTTCATGCAATAATTTTTTATTTTTATGTGTATGGTGAGACTCATTATTTTGCTACTTTGCTCGAATTATGTATGGTCTTTTGTAGCAAGAGTTCTCTTGGGATCCATCGGTAGCTTCACTGGTAAAGAAGGAATGGCAATCAAAATGTGCGAGGCGCCTTAGTGGTATAGTGTCAAAGGTTTGCTCAGATCCAACATATAGTGCTACTTGGTGTGCTCCCAGTTTAAGAGAACGTATGAAAGAAATGAGAGAAAAAGATGATGATTTCATAAGGAGAAGAAACCAATGTTCTAAAAACAGATTGAGCAATGAAAATCAAAAGGTTCACCATCGTCAAGGTTCCATTTCGACTGAGGAAGTGAAGCTCAAACTGGTATATTTGCTTTTATTATGCGTAATTTGCTGCTATTATAGGGTTGTTTTGTTGCTTTATTTGGTGCTGTTTTAGGGGCTATTTTGCTATTATTTTAGGGATGTTTTTGCTGTTTTTGGCTGTCATTGGGGCTGGTTTTGGACTGCCATTTGTCCTCTTATTTGGTGTTGTTTTAGAGGCTATTTTGCTATTTTGGTGATGTTTTTACTGCTTTTTTGGCTGTCATTGGAGCTGGTTGGGGTTAGGTAGGGTGCTGTTTGGGGGCTATTTTAGGTGCTGTTGGGGCTATTTTAGGTGCTATTTGGGGCTGCTGTTGCTGCTGTTTGGGGCTGCTGTTGCTGCTGTTTGGGGCAATTTTGGGTGCTGTTTTGGGCTGCTATTTGGGGTATTATGGTCTACTGGTTGGGGCTAGTGAGGGTGCTGTTTGGGGCTTTTTTGGGTGTTGTTTGGGGCTTTTTTGGGTGCTGTTGGGGCTTTTTTGGGTGCTGTTTGGGGTGCTGTTTGCAAGCTGTTTTGGGCTGCTGTATGGGCTATTATGGGCTACTGGTTGGGGCTAGCGAGGGTGCTGTTTGGGGCTTTTTTTTGGTGCTGTTGGGGCTTTTTTGGGTGCTGCTTGGGGCTGTTGTTGGGGCTGCTGTTTGGTGTTGTTGTTGGTTTGGATGATTAGTTTAGCTTATTTGCCTAATTCTTCAAATATATACATGTAACTTAGCTAACAAAACTAAGTTAATCTTATTTGCTTTATTGTTTGCCTGAGTTGATATTTGTAACACTTTCCTCTTTTTCTTTCCAACAAATATATAGGAGAAGAAACTTAAGCGTACACCACAGCAGCTGAGCTATATTTACAATGGTCATGCTGATAATGATGGTCAATTGTAACACTAAGGCAGAAAAAAGTGTGGGTAAGCGTCATTTTTGGTTATTCACACTTAGCGATCTTGTATTTGTTTTTTTTTTTAAATGGTAACACTAATCTGAGGTTATGATGGACATTATTCTATTTTCAAACATGTAAGTGGGTGTATCTTGAAGTGATCAAAGGAGTTATGATTTGTGATGGTATTTGGGAGAGCAAAATTGGTTTATCTGTTGTTGTTGGTTGTTGTGTTTGGTATAATTGTTTATATTGATTTTGGGGTCAATGTATGAGTCACTTACAGGTTAAATTATTACCATATAATTGGGATTTCATTGTATATATAGGGTTATGCTGGCGAAATTTGTGCAAAAACAGCAGCAAAAATATAGATACTATTATATTTTATTACTATTGCTTTTTTTTTGTGTGTTTTATGGCTATTGTATCTTTTGTTTAATAGATGACATTAACTATATATTACAGAATGAATTTGAGAAGAAGAAATCTGCCAACCTCGAATGTGACAGTGAGACGCAAAAGACTGAGGATGAATTGTTTTTTGAGGCTGTGGGCGGGTGGAATGAAAAGGGTAGAATATTTGGTTTGGGTGCAGCTGCTCACTCATATTACGAAAGACCTACATTTGAAGAAAGGCACGATAAGAAGTCACGGAGAGACTACATTAAGAGCTTGGAGACTCAAGTTGTTGAACTTGCTGCACAAAATGACGAACAAAAAAGAACTAGATGTAACAAAGGAAGGGCTTGTTGAAACCCAAAAGGCGTTGGTTAAACTCAAAAAACGCTATCCGAAACCACTGAAACTTTCATGACTTTCAAACAACAAGTGGAGATGTTTATGCAAACTAACGCTCCTCGCCCTTGACACTATGGTTAGCATAAGATTTTTGTATAGGCTTTCAAAGTATCAATGATTTTGTTTGATACATGCTTCTATATAGGCCTTAACATAGTGATTTTTGCATATATTCTTAAGTGGCCTTTTTTGTATATCGTTATAAGTTCCTACTTATTTTGTACTTCATATATAAATGACTACTATTACATGTTGTGACTTACAAATTAATGTAAAGTTGGCACTTGGTTATTAAGTGTGAATTAAAATGGTTTATAATTGTTTAGATCTATAATTTATGTTATATTATAAGATAATTTATTTAATTAAATAGGGGAACGATTAATATTTCAAAAACCCGTCCTAAAATTTAGAGACGGATTCTAAATATATTCGTCGTTAATAATAGAAATTATCAGCATTGCATCCATCCCATTAGAGACGGATTTACATATATTCGTCGCTAATAATAGAAAAAATATCAACGTTACACCCCATCCCTTTAGAGACGGAATTTTATAATCCGTCTCTAAATTTAGAGACGGAATTTTATAATCCGTCTCTAAAGTTAGAGACGGAATTTTAAAATCCGTCTCTAAAGTTAGAGACGGATTTTTAAAATCCGTCTCTAAAGTTAGAGACGGATTTTTAAAATCCGTCTCTAAAGTTAGAGACGGATTTTTAAAATCCGTCTCTAACTTTAGAGACGGATTTTAAAATTCCGTCTCTAACTTTAGAGACGGATTCAGCAACGGATAACAATCCGTCTCTAAATTAGAGACGGAATGATAAAATCCGTCCCTAATTCAAATTAGCGACAACTTTAACAACGGGTGTTATCCGTCCCTAATTCCGTCTCTAAGCACATATAGCGACGGAATATGTTGATTTAGAGACGGATCCTTTCCGTCGCTATAGAGCTGTTTTTTTGTAGTGATTGGACATGATTCAACTTATTTGATCTAATTGAACTTGATTGGAACTTATTGACATGATTGTAACTTATTAGACCTGATTAGATCTTATTGAAACTTGTTAAAACCTGATTAGAACTTATATAACCTTATTTCATAAAAAAAATTGATAAGTAATAACTTGAATATTACCCCTAACATAAATATTAGCTCTCAACATTTATTATGTCATAATAATTATTAAAATTTATCCATTGAAAAGATAGTAATTATTAATTATCTCTTATGATTAACATTTTAACAAAAAAAATATTATTTATATGCTTGGGATATTTTTCATGAACTTTTATCTACACAAATATATCAAAAGATGCTCCTAAGAGCATGTAGAATAGTAATGGCTTTTCAATAAACTTTCCACTATTATCTCTTTTTAAGATACTCTAAAAAAAATATCTAAAAAAATACAAACAAAAAACTCTTTAAAAAGCTCTCCATTATATTTTTCCTATGTGATTAATGAAACTGATTCTTTTATGTTATGTGTCACCAATTGATTGTTTGGGATAATGGAGAGTCATTTCTTCCAAATGATATCTCCTTCAAGAGACACTTTGAAAGTGTCTCCATGGAGATACACTCAAGACACACCCAAGAGTACCATTGTTAAAAAAAAAAAAATACACTCAAGACACACCCAAGAGATACACTCAAGACACATCCAAGAGTACGATTGTTAGCTCTCTATTTTCTCTCTCCTTGAAGAGCTAATTAGAAGCCATTTCAAGAGTCCCATTATACATATTCTAAGAAAGTCTATATGCCACTAACACTCTTCTTAAGCTTCTAATGTAAATCATGTATGTCCATGTAAACTCCTTAATTACATAGAAATATTGTGTAACTGGAACATATCGAACATGTAACTTTTAAAATCATAAGTGAGACATTAACCATCATCATATATAATATTAAAGCAAGATAACATTGTCCTATGTGGTAGCTCATATTATTTATCCCCTCTCATTGTTTCTCAGCTTTTCCAAACCTCTCATTGATCAATTACCACATGTCATTGGATTTGATTTAAAAAGATTGCAAATCTTGTAGATTTAGGCTGTGTAAGGTAAACTTAAATCTAGCAATTTACATTTAAGGAAACAAAATAATTCCACAAAATAATCCCTAATTGAAGCAAATTGAATATTGTCATGAAAGAAAACAACTCACACATCTTTAAATCTCAATCTTTGTTTTACTGCATCTATCTCCTCTCAAACCCTCAATACCAAGTTCCTTCAATTTCATGATCGGATTTTAGCTCCTTTTTTTTTGTAATTCATCCAAATGAACAACAATTCGATCAATTGGAGTGAGAAATAGAGAGGAGAGAGAAAAACTCCTGCACAACAATAATTCGAACAGATAAACCCAGATGAAAAAACACGGGTACATCAACATGGCAGGATCAGCAATTGGGGAACTAACCAACGGAGAGGAAGATAGCAGCGATGAATTCGAAGTCAAAAAAAATTGAGATTGATTTTTTTGCGGAATTATCTGTTGAGGATATTAAGCTTTTTGTTTATTGTTTTCTTTGACCTTTTCTTTTTCATTTTTTTGATGATGTGAAGTTGTAATTTATGAACGAGTTTAGTTTTAAATTGAAGGAGTGAAAACATACCTGTAACTCTGTTTTCTAATTGTTGCATGTAAATCAGATCAAGCAAAATTTGTGAATTATGTTATGTTACCTTTGTTCACCAAAAAAAAAAAAAATTGTGTACTATCTCGCTCAACATCTTTAGCAGTATATAGAACACAAATATTTATGGATCTGATAAACGTTAATTGCTATTTTCACAAAATACATGTAAGATTTCTTGTTTCAGATGAAAGAGAAGGAAGTGGAGGAGAGTTAGATCAAATGATGAAGGAAGATAATTATGAAATGGTAGAGGTGAGAAAAGGAGAGGGAGGATGAAAGACATTAGAATATCCTAGAAGTGAGTTGCAACTAAGCTATGTTAAAAAATGGGTTTGTTGTTTCTTTTTTTTTTAGGAATGTTTCTCATGTTATTTACTCCTACTTAATTATAATACTAACTTTAAAAAAAAAAATTATAATACTAGGTTAGAATAACTTAAAAAGTGTCTTAACAAATTCAGATTGTTTAACAACAACGAATAATATACAATGTTAGCAAAAAAATTACAGCTTTATTTTCATATAAGCTAATAAGGAAGGCAAAGTCAACAACTTTTTACAAAAGTCTTTTCTTCAAAATGTAGCTCTATTTTGAACTTGAAATTGGATGGGTGATAAAGAAAATTATGAAATCCCAATAGATCAATCAGATGATACAAGCTATGAAGGATAGGCCACACATTTGTGCATGCATGTCTATTGATAATTACCTCTGAAAATCTTAAATCAATAATTCATAAACCAATTACAATTGAAGTAATAAAAAGATACCCGAACTTACAATAGTCATAATGTATTCCCTTCAAATTAACAATGGGAGATGCAAATAAGACTTGATCACGTTGGAAGAAGCACGAGAAAGATCAAAGTATGGCTATAGTTTTCTACATGTAGATTGCTGCTTCATATTTGCTGAAAAGTTGGGTTATCAATTTGATAAGAACAACAAATCTAGAGAGAAAACGATTTTGCCAGTGTAAATTTTTAGTGAAAGTCAAGAAAACTCGAGATAAAATACAGGATATGATGAAAAAAACTATGAATTTGATGGTGTTGGATAGTCTTTTTCATGGTTCAAATGTTTTTGTTCTTAATTATCTTTTTATGGGGCAATTTTCGAGTGACTAAAAAATATGTAATAGTGCAGTAGTCACTGCAACAACTACATACAATTTACTATGCTAATAATAAGTGTGACGTTATTATTTTCTTCATTTGTGGCTCATTTCATTTTGTGTTCTTTTTTTTCATAGTGTTCCAGGTATATTAGTTAGTATTCTAAAATTTACAAATTTAATTTTGACCATTATGATTTGACCATAATGATTTGGCCATCGTTAAATAATCAAATTATTATTTATTTCCATCGGGATGAAGAGAATAAATATGCAATGGTAAAAAAAGTATGTTTTAAATTTTGATTTTCTTCTTAACTGTAGTTAAGAAGTTAGTAATCAGTTTAGAAAGATTCTTAATGGGAGAAGAGTCACAGTTTTGGAATACATTAAAAGTCATTTTGGTTAGTGGTCATCAATGGTGGTAATGGTAATGCATTATATTACCATTTGGGAAGGTAGTATTGGATAATGAAATTTATAAAGAAAAACTCATGTTTTGAAATGAAGTTTCAATACCATGGGTATTGATATTATAATTAAATTTGCATTAAACTCTGAAATTGTTAAACCAAAGGAAATGACATGACATATTTGATGAGGAAAGAGTATGCATCGTAAAAATAAAAAGTCTTCCTTTGTATTCATCCCATCTAAAATAGAATGAGCGTAATTTGCGTATTTATCGTTTTTGAGAGAAAAAAGGTTAGATTAGGAGCATTATCATAAATAATATGTCGTCGATATTAAGTCGTATTGGATAAATACAATATAATGATGAATTTGATATTGAAAAGAATAATTATTTATCCTATAATTTTCTACAAAGTAATAAAATTATTTGTAACCATACATCGCATGGGTATTAGACTAAAAAGCAAGAAGGATACTATTCGGCATAGTTTTATCAACAAAATTAGCTAATTATCTAGCATTATATGTCAAAAGAGGGATTGTAAGTATTCAAAATTAGTCGGTTATACTCCCAATAAATGAACACTAAGTTTGGTTGTTTTTTCACTTTTTGGTCTTCTAGAGAGAAAGATGAATTGAAAGAACGAATACATTTTCGGGGATGTTCACAGAGAAAGAGAGTGAAACTATTTTGAAAGGATTGGATAAAGTTATTAAATTGTTAAAGTTGTTATTTTGTCTTTTGACTTTTGTTTTCACTTTTTCTTATATAAAAGGATAACCAGAAAATGTAAATCATATGGAGAACCTACAAAACACACATATATAATACGGTATTACATATTTATATGTTCTAAATTAGTTTAATTAATATCAAAACTAGTGTTGGCTTGATATATTTTAAAATTCTACTTTCATATTTTTCTGTTCTTTCGGATTGCTTATGAGAAGAAATAAAGGAGTAAGGGTTAACTTTGGGCCACAGGTGTCATTTAGTGTAATTTTTGGGAGGCGAAAAGTATAGTGGGGAGTACGAAAATGTCAAACCCTAAAAGAAATTACGAGGAACAAAAACCAACAAGGGAAAAATTATATTTATCAATTTTTTAATCACTTTGATCCATTATGCAGTTCAAAAGTATAAATATATCAAGTTTTTAGAATAAATGAAGATACAAATGGGAGCATAGCACTAAATACTAAAGAAAGATTGAAATTCATCCCCAACAATAACCTTTTAAGGGTTTACAATATAACATGAAAATCAAAATGGTGTACTGACTAATTTTATATTGTATAGTAATGTAAAATAAGGATTTGAAATTTTGTATTGCAATGAGTTGATCAATATTCAGTTTGAAATTGTGTTCGTCATCCTTATCATAATTGACTTAGGATGATTTGTAAATTATTTATCTGTAACAAGAAAGCAAATATCATCGCACAAGTACTATATATATACTCATTGTCAATTTTATAGATGGTGGAAATAATCTTATATCAACTATAGTCGAAAACATATATTCGGCCACATAGAGGATCATTTAGTGGAAACTAAGTATTTTCAAATGATAGATATTTATGCTTCGACTCATAAAATAGTGGAGATTGTGAATGATCATGTGTTGTTCGAATTACCCGAGGTATTGATAAAGTATATTTAAGTTTAAAAATGCAATTTCTAAGGAAAAATGCAACTTAGAAGTGCGTGAAAATCTATACCATTGAATTCCTAAATACCATTAGATGTTCCGGTCTATTGAATCACAATATAAAACTAAAGGTTGGTACACCAGTGATGATACTGAGGAATATTGACCCGGCCAAGATCTGGTTTATGTAACAATACTAGGTTGGTAATCAAACATGTAAAAAACTGAATCATCCAAGTTGTGGTCATTTTAGGTAGCAACGGGGAATAAGGTATTTATACCCCGTATGATATTCCGTCAAATGAAACAAAATCTCCTATGATGTTTCAAAAAAAGGCAGTTTCTTTTGGCAGTATTAAAAATCAAGGACAATCTCTATCGCATAAGTGGGTTTCCCGAGACCAGTTAGCAGACATGGCCAATTTTACGTAACCATTTCTAGAGTCACGAGTAAAAGATGCATAATAGTACTAATTTCTGAGGAAGAACACTAATACTACGATTAATGTAGCATATAAAGAAAACATATGAGTTATGTATCCGCTAAGCAACTTTATAATTAATATAAAGACGCCTTTTTATCATACTAAAAAAGAATTTGATCGAATAGATGTAAAGAATAGTTTATATGTTTTCAATGTAGCTAATACATAAACATTCTTATTAAACTTAATAGTTCTCGTGCATTATGTACGGGTCCAAAACCTAGTCAATACACTACAACTTTATCGTCTAATCTATGTTTCAAATAAAATGTGACAAACTCTTTTAATAATTATGTTTAACTAAAAAGACATGAACAAGTATCTATGTCTCTAAACTCTTATTACGGTACTACTAAAAGACTAATGATGACATATTCTTTTTGCCCCAATTCCTTTTGAAATATTATTTTCAAAATCAAACCTTTAAGATTCATTTACTCATCAAGTAATGATATCAATTTCTAGATTTATCACTAAACAAAAAAAAAAATAAAAAAAGTAACAAATGAATTATGAAATTGATGAATAATAACAGATTTGTTTATTGTAATTGACCCGAGTTATTGCCCGGGCCAAACCATCCACATTAAATATTTGGTGCAAACCAAACAACTATCTCACTGATTGATCCTTACAAATTTCTCGTTCCCCATATTATATAGTCAAAAACCAAACATATAATGAAATTTATTGAAACTTTCACCAAAAAAAAATATTGAAACTTTCACCAAAAAAAAATTATTGAAATTACATGTAGTTTGGATTCATAGGATCATGATTCTCTTCTTCGAGATTCCAATAAATAAATCGTGTATCTCCATCACTTGTAGTGATTTATCATTCAGTGACTAACTTAAAAGAATAAAAAAGGCGGTTTTTTCACCAAATACTCTTGACAAAAAAATTTATTCACCAAATACCCCAACTTTTTTCAAAATTCACCAGATACCCCTAACTTTTAAAAAAATTCACCATATACCCCAAATTTTTAAAAAAATGACAAATGATGCCCTTAATGACTAACGGCGGTTAACTCCGTTAGTCATTAATGTTAATTAACCCTAAAAAACTCTAATTAACCTAAAAAACCTAACTAATCTAACCCCCTCTCTCTCCCCCCTAACCGACCACCCATCCCCCCCAACCCCTTCCCCGCCAGTCGCGCCGCCCCCCTCCCCTTCCTCGTCAGTCGCGCCGCCCCCCTCCCCTCCCTTCGCCTCGCTCGCTCGCGCCTCCCCTCCCCTTCTTTCCATCCCGCCTCCCCTTCCCGTCCATGGACCACTGTCGCACCACCACGGCTAACTCTGAATTCGCGCGAATTTTCGACTTTTCTCTCTCCTCCAATGAACCAGAAACAACAGCAGCAGCTGGCGGGGCCGACGAGAGTGAGGGAGGGAGAAGGGAGGGGAGGGGAGGGGAGGCACGAGGGAAGGAGGGAGAATCGAGGGGAGGCGCGAGCGAGCGAGCGAGGCGAAGGGAGGGGTGGGGGTGTGCGGGGTTGCCGGCGAGAGGGAGGGGAGGGGGTGGGGCTGGTGGGTCTAGGGTTTGGGGATAGGGTTGGGTTAGGGAGAGTTTAAGGTTTAATTAGGGTAATTAGGTTAACTTAGGGATAATTCAGTTGACTAAGGGCTTATTAAGTTGACTTATGACAAACTTGTAAATACAGGCTAACGGAGCACTAACTTCCATGAATAGTAAAGGTATCTGGTGAATTTTTTTAAAAGTTAGGGGTATCTGGTGTATTTTGAAAAAAGTTGGGTATTTGGTGAATAAATTTTTATGTCAGGGGTATTTGGTGAAAAAACCGTAAAAAAAGATATATGAATCTAAATCCAATTCAAAACAATGTGAAAAGTATTGGTCATATGAAAAGTTTAAATGTAAAAGGACCTTCACCATTTTTGAATGAACAGTACTTTTTTTTTTTTCCAAGGAGAAATTAATAAATTTACTCAGCTCTTGGTATTAATGGGTAAATATGTGGGTTGATATCGTAATTGACAAGAGTAGTAAAGCTAGGACCGTATGACGAAACACACTTCTTCAGTTGAGACTTGAGATGGGATCATGGGAGGGTGGTGGACTGGTTGTGGCATGCTCGATCATGCATTGATAGTGCGCATTCATTCATAAATCATAAATCATAAATCATAAATCATAAACATGCATGGTTCCCTCAAAAATAACAGGGGTATGTTTGTCTTGTTCAATTTGACCAGTCTTTGATATCCCTGTTACAATTGTCCTTGCAAGATTTCCCCCCTCATTCTGTCCTTCCATTTTCAATATATCTTTTCTCCATTACTTCTATCTACGAATGTTATCCAAAAGGAATTACTCCATCCACATCAATGTGGCCTATGGCTGTGGGTGGGGGTGGATTCTCGATATTATTAAAATAAAAATAAGTTTATGGTTTAATAAGATAATTTTAGATATATTTAGTTGAAAGATAATCAGATCTCATTATTTCTAATAAGTTATTATTAATTCCAATCAGATCTTATATTTTTCAATAAGTTCAAAAAATAAATTAATAAAGTAGTATTGAATGCATAATACAGTACCATTACCATTATATATTTGTGATATTATTTTATTATAGTTTTTATTATTCGAAAATAATTCATAAAATGTTCTCTAGAATTCTTTCTCATCTAGGAGTAATAATGTAATATTATTATTTTAATGGTAAGTAAATGTCGCAAGTTAAATACCTTATAGATTTGCAAGCAGTGACGGATCCACTTAAGAATACGTGGGGTCACTTGATCCCACTTAAATTGGTAAAATTGTAAAATTCATTTAAAAATTTCAATTTTGCGAATATTATCCTAAAAATTTGACCATTTGACCCCGATAAAATTTGCTAATAATTACGCTTTGACGTCACTAAATTTTTTTCTGGATCTGTCACTATTTGCAAGTTGCAACTAATAATATTCAATATATATCTTTTACATAAAATAATTTGTGCCTTTCGATATTGAGCAATGTTGGGAGTAACACGCCCCCTTCTGATGTTGCTACCTATGTACAAATTGATACATTATATCTACTTAATATATGTTACTATCTTTTCTTTTCAAAAAAAGAACTTATAGTGGTTTATAATTGTTTTAGAAAAAATTGTTAAGATTCTTTCAAACTATCAATCTATATAAGTAGAATTTTATAAATACTAGTACCATCATTGTTATATTAATGTTGTTAGTCTATTATTAAGTCACTACTATATAGAGGGAGAGATGGTAGTTCAGTGGAATGTCATCCCGAATTTTAGGATATTGCCCAAGATTCAAATCTTAATCTCAATGATATGTTGGTGCATTCACTTGTAGAGTTGTAGTGGCAATGGGTATTTAGGTATGTTGTCTTCGCTCTGGTCTGTTTAGCCTTGTATCCAATATTTGAACAGGTGTGCCTAGTAGGCTAGCAATTTTGTGGCCTAGTATGGGTTGGTATTCAGACCAATTATCTTTACTAATAATAAAAAAAAAAAGTTACTACTGTATTAATAAGATTATTAATAATTTATAGGTAATGATTTGTAAATACAAGTAGTATTTTGTTAATCATATTAGTAAAATATTACTCTCATCGTCGTCTCATAAAGATTTGTCCATTTTTTTGGACACGTATTTTAATGTGATAAGTTATAGTGTGGTTGTGAAATGTTATTTTATGAAAAAGTACATGTGATAAGAGTTAGTGGGATAACTTTTTATGGAGTAGAGAAAGATTGATTTTCTTTTAATGGTGGATATAGAGTGTGGGGCAAAGGAATGAAAAAAAAATTGATGTAATAATTGTAGAACCATGTAAAAAAATAAAAGTATTCAAACTAATTTGGTGCAAAAAAAGTGTTCAGACTATTATGAAACGAATGGAGTATAAACAAGACATTAAAATAGAGTTAGTCTTGTGTAGACCTAATCCACGCTAATATTATTGTGGATCAAAGCCATTTACTTAATAGTAACCTTTTAAAAATCTTATGTTACATTATTATTATTATTATCTATCTATCATAGTGATCGTTTTTTTAAATATAGTCATTCTTTCTTACATTAATTTATCATTGTGAAATTATCAATCTGTAACATAATAACCTTTTTTTTCACATAGTTAAAATTTTGAAATATATATCTACTCATCTTTCATAATTATTATTTTTGTATGGTGATCCTTTTTTAATAAGTCATGTGAACTGCCATTAGGCTCATACTAATTTAGCATGGACCAGATCCATATAATATTTTTTTTACATAATTATTATATCATAACATTTGAAATATATTATTTGCAGTAATTATGTTTTAGTCCATTTTGTCAGTGATGGCATTCCTCGCCCCCACAGCATCGCTTGGGCAACAGCAGTGGGTTGGGCGCGTTGTGTTGGCCCAACGCAACCTTAAAACAACACAAGGCGTTTGGTGGGCCAAACGAGCTCCATATAAGCTCAAATTTGGGGGTCCATCATATTTTGGACCAATGAAGATAATGGTCGAGCCATATTTTTTATTTGAGGTCCAAAAAAACAGGTGATGATGCACGAGCATGTTCGATGATGCACCAGAAGCTTCTATAAGAGCCTAGCAAGGTCCTGGAGGTGAGCTTCTAGGCTAGGGTACTTCTAGAATATATCTAGAGTTTATATTGTTGTAAAGTGTCTATATTGTTCTAGAACGGCAATTATGTGGAACCCTCCGATTAAGGAGGTGTGAAATATTTTAGAATTTAGAAGAAAGGAGGGATGGAGGCACCCTCATTCATTTGTACATATCATCCAACACTTGTATTCTCTCTCAAGCAATATAAAAGCATTCCTTAGAAATCTTCTCTCTAGCCATCTTTTCCATACTTAGCAATTTTCGAGCTCACTTAGCTTAGCCAAGCTAGCCTAGCCAAGCAATCGGGTGCCTTGACTTGTCTTCCGACGGGACTGTGAAGAAAGTAGGCCACATATAGCGACTAGGGAAGAGTCGGTACGTGACAATTTGCTCAAATGAAGTCTAACAAGTTCAATCAAGTTCATTAAAGTCTAATCAAGTACAATCAAGAAAAGGATCACCCTAAAATGATCATCTCATGGCTACTGAGAACAAATCAAATCATATGCATCTATTTTTTAGTCTTTATGACTTGCTCCTGCGGAACCAAGTTCTTCGCAACCACTGATTAAGGATTCCTCGAAAAGTTAAGGATTAGTAATCTTTTTTAGAAATCGAACGGATTCGATCTTATACATACGCGAGAAAGATAATAATAAAAAAGAACTCGTCTTCTTTAGGAGCCATGCGAGATGAAAGTCTCATGCACGATTTTAAATGAGAGAAAGAAGTGAGGAATCCTCTTTTCGACTCTGACTCTTCCACTCCAATCGTTGCTTTTCTTTTTGTTACTTCGAAAGTAGCTACTTCAGCTTCAGCCACTCGAATTTAAGATATTCCTTTTTATTTCTCATTAAGGGCCTGTTCTCTTCAGCATAAAACAGTTGGACTGAACTAAACTGAACTGAATTGAATTGAACTGAGCTGAGCTGAAATGAACTGAACTGAATTGAACTGAACGAAAATGAATAGTGATATGTGAGAGTAAAAGTATTGTCAAGAGCTGAACTGAACTGAACTGATCTGAACTGATCTGATCTAAACTGAACTGATCTGAACTGAACTGAATTGAACTGAACTGAAAATAATGTGGGGAGAACAGACCCTAAACGAATGAGATCTATTTCATTGATAAGAAAAAAAAAGGGTATACGGCAATTGAATTGATAATAAAATAAAATCCTGGGTCACGAACAGTAATTCGATTTATAATTTATTTATTTTGAATTTTTGAATTCTTTTATCCTTTTAGTCTTTTAGCTAAGCTTTTAAAAAATTACTTTCACTTTCATTTATTTTTTTTGAATTTTTGAATTCTTTTATCCTTTTAGTCTTTTAGCTAATCTTTTCAAAAATTACTTTCACTTTTTGTCAACTTTTACTCATTTTCGTCAAACTTTTGTTAGCTTTTCTAATCTTTTCTAATCTTTCCTAATCTTATGTCAATTCTTTCTAAAGTTATCTAAACGTTCACAACTTTTGCTATATTTTCCAAACTTTACTAAAAATAAGTAGAAGAAATAGACCTTTTTCTTCTTCTAAGCACTCGAGAATCGAGATATTAGACCTATTTCAGATTTTTATTCAAATTTCATGAATCTCTTTATTTGCAGGTTCAGTTAAGGATGTGTAGGGTCAACTTTAATACCATTAAACTATACAGATATAGCATTAAACACCATGAATTGAGAATTACAATTTCAAACTACACTCCATTATTGATTATCCTAAACAAAAAAAGAAATCATAAACCACTCGTGTTATAGTACCCAGACTTCACACTTTCCAACTTCACATTCTCCAAGAGGGTAAAATCCGGAGAACTTGTTTCAATACTACCAATACAATACTGTGACAATATTATATATAACCATAAACCAGTTTAAAGTAAGATTAAACAACTCACTAACCAACTAAATAAAGTATCTCAACAAAACTTTTAAGCCAATAATAAAATCCTAAGTTTACACTAATAGCAAAGATACATTTCATATTTTATTATTTTCCCTCGCCGTTTACCCTAATTGGTCGAAATGAAAAGACCTATTTATATCAATTTTTCATGTCAAATATGGAGCAGCTTTTCTCTCCACACTCTACTCTACAGTCTACACTACTACTATACATTGAATTGAACATTGAATATTGACAAGACAGACATGAGCAAAAAACATTAATGAATACTCTTCACATTTCCTACTACTGTTTTTCATCATTACACTACCAAAAACACTCCATCTTCCACTTTTTAAAAATACACATAAATGGATCAACAAGTAAAGAACATCTTCATCATTGAAATAAAATACTTCCTCCATTTTTAATATCCATTACACTTTTTAAATCACGGACTCCCAATTAATTTTGAAGAGAAGAAAGATAAAAAAAATGAAAAATAAAAAGATCCCATGTAAACATTTGGTAAGAGAGATAGATAAAAGTTATTAACTAAAATAAAAGTGTAACATCTTTAAAACTTCTTAAAATAAAAAGTATAAGATCTAAAAAAACGGAGGAGGTAACAATAAGGCAAAAAATTTATGCAAATATACACTTTTCAAAAATACACAAAAATGGATCAACACCTCAAGAACAACCACATCATTGAAATAAAATAACAAGATTTGCAAAAAAAATATTCATAATACACATTCTAAAAACACATAAATGGATCAACACCTCAAGAAAATCTTCAATATTCATCATTGAAGTAGTAAAATAACAAGGCAAAAAATTTATGTAAATTTAACATTGAATATACTAAAAAAAATGCAACATTTAAAGAAGGGAAGTGTATTCATATTGACATTTTAAACAGAGATTAGAACAAAGATATTTGAACAACCTCTAAAATATCCAACGTTAAACAACACCACTTTCTTAATGACAAAAACCAACAAAAGACTCCAAACCCTAAAATATCACCATCAGTCCATCACCATAGCCGATAATAACAGAGAGAAATAAACATCAAAATATTCTCTCTAATCATAAACTACTAAAACATTAAAACCATCCCAAAAATAAAAACTAATAACAAAGACCCATCTTTAACCTTAAAAAACACACATATCTTAATATTAATTAACAAACGATCAACGAGCAGCAGGACAGTCCCTTGCAAAGTGCCCTTCACCACCACACGAATAACATCCACCACCACCTCCTCCGCCACCTCCACCGTACCTTCCACCACCACCACCACCGCTACCACCTCTTGGACATTCCCTTGCCATATGACCTGGCTCACCACAGCTATAACAACTTCCTCCTCCAGACCCACCTCCATACCCTCCACCGGACCCACCTCCATATCCTCCGCCACCAGATCTCCTCCCTCCACCACCACCGTTATACCCACCTCCACCACCATACCCACCACCGCCCCCGTAACTCCCGCCACCACCGCCGTAACTCCCACCACCACCGCCGCCTCCACCGCCGGAGCGACGAGTGGAGCCTTGGATGGAACCCTCGTTAGGACCAGTAACATCAACAGCTTTGGTTCTACCATCATCACCGGTAGTGATGACGAACTCGACCTCTTCACCGTCACCTAGGCTACGGAACCCTTCAGAACGGATGGAAGATTGGTGGACGAAAAGGTCGTCACCGCCGTCTGAAGGTGTTATAAAACCAAACCCTTTTGTATCATTGAACCACTTCACTGTACCCTTCATTCTCTCTCCTCCTTGCTCCTCCATTTTTTTTTTTTTCCTTTTTTCTCTCTCAAGTTTAGGGAAATAATGATAATAAGAAGAAGATTTTTTAGCGTGTTGGGGGGAGGTGAGGCGGTACTTATATTGGCAAATGTTTGGCGACTCGACGTTTCTTTCTGCCACGTTGGTGCTCTCTTTTTATTTTTATTTTTTTTGGGTTTTTGAAGGTCATTTTCTGGGTCAGTAAAAAAGGGTGATGTGATTGAGATTTGAGATGGGGATGTGTGGGATCTAACGGTTGGGGAGAAGAGGTGGCCACTTTAGAGAAGTAGTGATTTATTATTGACCGTTGGATTGTGGGTTTATCCTTTGAGGGGAGATAAAAAGGGCAGCAGGGGCAGACGGGCAGTTGTAGGGTACTAGGGTAGGGTAGTCGAAATGGTGCAAACTGCAAAGTGAAATAAATACTTCGTCACTCACGCTATTTTTACTGTCAAAGACTTGATTAGGTGGGAGGAATTAATATGTTCATTTTTTAACTTTACTTTTTTTTGCTAAATTGCTATAGTCAAAAGTTAATAACCATGACTTCTTTTGTTTTTTTAGAGGAAATTTTCTTATTTCATCGTAAGCAAACTTTGATTTACCACTAAGGCTATGTTTAGTTCACCTGAAATTTTCTGATCTGAACTTATCTGATCTGATCTGAACTTATTTTTTCTGATCTAATCTGATCTGAACTTATTTTTTCTGATTACAAGATCTTATCTTTTAGATTTTCTCAATATATAAGAAAAAATATAGTCATGTGGGGTCTTGTTTGATTCGTCTCAATGAGTACTTTATTAATATTCAATTATTATAATTTTTACTAATATGTAATGAAAGATATAATGATTTTTAAATATAAGCATGATCTGAACTGATCTGATCTGAAGTTATTTTTTCTGATCTGATCTGATCTGATCTGATTAGATCTGAAATAAGCAAAAATAAGGTGAACTGAACATAGCCTAAATAATGGGGAATTTGGTATATCTCAAAAATTATACTTTCCATTGGTAATATTACAATAAATAAGTATCGCAGTAACCAAATTTGGCAATATTACCAACTTTTTTTAAATCATACTAGCTTTTAACCCGTGCAAAAATGTACGGGAAGTTTATTTTTTGAGATAATTGAGTACATCAAATGTAATATCTGTAAATATTGTTGCAACATATTTTGAAGCACTTAAAGTTCGCATGCAATATAAATCATGAAAATCTGAGGTAAAAAAAATACATGTCAACAAAGTGGATGAAAATAAAAATTAATTATTGAGTAACATTAATAATAAGAGTATTTAACCAACATTCTGAAATACTTCTTTGTACACTACGTTCGTGGTAATATTTGATGTTCCACGTTCTTTATCAACTATTAAAATTTTCAAACCCTTCTTGCTAGTAACTCTTGATACGGCCACATAAAATTGTCTGTAGCTGAAAACAGACAGAGGAAGATATAGGCCAACATGCGAAAGTGATTTTGATTGTCATTAAGCACACAACCAAAGGGAATTGTCTCCGTTGGAACTTGATGGGAAATTTTGTTGAGTCTGACGAAGTCAGCGTCATTCGTGGAATGAAGACGTTATTGCCCAAATTACTACCAGATACCACAATAGCCTCTATAATGCGATCGCCTAAGTGCTTAACGACCAATCTTGTGCCATTACATAGCCCAGAACTTTGATAAATATTCCTTAGGAGCATCACTGGTGCTCCAACCTTCAGTCATATAATATGGTTTGGTATTCCTCCGCATTTAATTGTATTTAGGAACTCTGTTGAATACATCTCATGAATTCCAAAATTTCCTTCCTCCACTGAAATTGCATCTGAACTCAAGTAAGTTCTTTCTTCACCTGGCAATTGAGATAACACGTGATCGTTAACCGTCTCAGCAATTTCATTGGTTGGAGCAAGAATAGCTCTTTCTTGAAAATAACTTGGTTCCCAAATGTGATCCGCTATGTCAGGATATGTGCTTTCTACTATTGTCGCAGTAGGGTCATGTCCCCCATCTACCAACATTTCATGGGGTATTTCAATATCGGCCTCACCATCATTTGGCCCTCCAACTTAGCCATCTCCAACATTGAGTATCCATTATGAAAATTCTTAAATTTCATCAACATTTTAATTACTTGAACCTGTTGTGAAGCGCATGTTCTTTGCCAGCCTA